>NC_143585.1:11067324-11699200 GCF_048544385.1 Mastigoproctus giganteus | reverse complement strand
ATGCAAGTATACACGCACATGTTCATGCTCTTAGTTATCCTAGCACAGTCCATGTATTTATTTGTTCCATGATGACCCCAAGCAGGGCCTGAACTCCCAGAGTTCTTGCTTTGCAGGCTGTACCAATGTACAAATAGTAGCATTACAAAGATCATTTTGGCCTCTGTCTGTGGCTTTAGTTAAGGTATTAGTCTGTGAATCCACCCACACTGGCAGTTTTCCGACCCACCTAACACTGCCTCGATAGCATTAGCAAATATTCCTGCAAAACCAGTCTCTTCTTAACAAGCACAGACCACCCCAAGAAAAAATTCTACCTCACGAACCTTGCACAATCTCTCCAGAGGCCAATTGATTGACAGGGCTCTCATATACTCCCTCCTATCGTATCTGGGCAGAATTGCAGACACTTTCAAATTCAATCCTAACTTGCGACTTTTTTCAACATTGCTCTAGACTTGCTAAGCAAGTCCTCAGAATCTCCTACTCTTAATATCGTTAGTGCCAACGTGTACAACACTATCACCTTTTGCGCCCTTAACGGATGACATCTGCTCTACAACATCATCTACTTTTTGCCGGTGGTAGGCATAACTCTTTTTTCATTTCAGAAGTAACATTAGACGAATTTAAGTAGTCTTAGCTTAGCATGCAACTGTTTGACAGAAAACCTTGATATTAAGCTTTAATTTCGGCGGCGTAAATAGAAAACAAATATAATACAATTAAATACAAATATTATGTGGGTAAAAATTTATCTCAAGAAAAGAATAATTAATTGGTAATTGAATTATTTATTCATTTATTATTAACACAAAATATACACAACAGTCAAGAGCCCAATTAAAGTGTATAACAGAGGAGTAAAGTAGATGAAGATTCAATGATTGTACATAAACAAATAATTAAATAGAAGAATAACACACAGTTACAATCATAGTTCTCTAAAGACGGGAAGAGTCCAATTCAACGAAATCCACGGAATTCATGACATAATTATCAGCATCCTGAAGAGAATCTCAAGCAGGCTGTAGCAGGAGATATTACCACACACACACACACACACACGACAACTTCCACCTTGAACACATCTGTCAACCAGCCACCCTGCTTCAGATAGTTCTATGAAATTCTTTGTTGTCCATAGCCATATCCAGTCATATTTGTACACGAGTATCAAGTTCTTTTGCAGAAGGAGTTCTTGGAAATCTTTGTCCTAGAGTTACTGATGTGGAAAGTGGTCCTCTGTCTAGTTGGCACCGGTGGAACGGGAAGGTAAATACTGCGCAGAAGATACGTATGGTAGGTTGAACCAGTGAAGATGTGATAAAACTGCTTTAGATACACAAGAGTTCGCTGAGTTTCCAAAGATTGAAACTTGAAGTAAGATCAGAAATTCGGGTAGAAAACCGTTGGTAAAACAAGGGATTACGTCTGGAAAGATAATGGATGTATTTCATTTGCAGAGATTCAATTTGTTGTAGGATTTATGTGTAGTGCAGGTTCCATATATGAGCAGCGAACTCCAGTATAGAGAGAACAGTTGCTTTGAACAAGAGCACAGAGAACTGAGGATCTATAAATCTGATTATCAGATTGTACTGATATCGCTAGACAGACAGAACTTACCTTTGAAGAGTAGTGGCCACCCTTGCTCCAGAACGACTCCCACGAGCATAATGCAAAAAAATATTCGCATTTTTACGGGATTCGGACCCATTTTTTTTTTTTTCGCATGGGGTGAAAGGACAACGCATTTGTATAAATTTAAGGAAGAACTAGACAAACGTTTAGAGCGGATGGACGGGTGACCCGGGTAGTTTTTTTTTTTTTTTTTTTTTTGGCTGCCACTACTAATACTAATACTACTCTTGAAAATGTTACAGTTCCGGGGCAGGTAGTTCGTCTTGAGGCAGCTGAAACCTCAGAAGACAGTTTCTGTGC
The DNA here is from genome assembly GCF_048544385.1 of Mastigoproctus giganteus. NCBI lineage: Eukaryota > Metazoa > Arthropoda > Arachnida > Uropygi > Thelyphonidae > Mastigoproctus > Mastigoproctus giganteus. The sequence continues at coordinate 11,697,256 of NC_143585.1, read as the reverse complement.
TGTCCTTTACATATGTTTTCTATGAGTTAAAGTCAGGCATCGATATGTATTGGTGCTGTAACACTTGAATAACTTGGTGCAGCTCTTCGGGACACCTCTGCTATCTTAATCTGTTTCTCCACAAACAGACTCAATGCTACCTTCCGTTATGATTGGTTCAGTTCAATCCTGCAAGCTGCTGTTCACTGCAGTGAATCTCTTATAGGTTGACCGTGCAATTCGGCCACAAAGGACATGCTTGGTATTCTTGTACAACTGAATTCAGTGATGCATGTCGATACCAGTCTACTTAAAACTGCAGTGACGGACAAAAAAACTGCATCACCTGAAAAAAAAGTAACATTTGTAGTGAAACGTATGACATATTGTTCGATTATAGTCATTTTGTTTATATCAAAGCAAAGGTATTGCGTCAGATAACGTTTTATTGCATCAGAGAGTAATTGCAAGGTATTGCATCAGACAGTAATTGCAAGGTATTGCATCAGCCGTTTCTATATACACGGCGTTGGAAGGGTATACGCGCTCATTAGTATACAGTTTTGCAGAGGCGCAAGCATAGCTACATATGTTCAGTTCACACCAAGAAAAAAACGTGTAGCTGTTGCTCTGTCCCAGGAAGGGACATATTTCTACGGGTGATATCGCTGATAAACTAGGCAGCCACCAGTCAACAGTATCCCGGGTGCTGAGATTAAAGCATGAAACCAGAGATGCGAAGAGAAGACCTGGATTAGGCCATAAGAGAGTAACTACGCCTTCCCAAGATCGATATTTGAAACAGCTATGCCTTCCTAATCGCCATGCTAGTGTTCCTGATCTAAAACTGGGCTTTGACATGGTGTTGCAACAAGTGCACGAACTATCCAAAGACGACTTTCGGAATGTTGCCGGCATGGCTATCAGCCCAAGAAGAAGCCTTTGTTGACCCAACAAATGAGGAAGAAGCGACTTGTTTGGACTGAAACGAAAGTTTCAGTCCAACTCATCTTTTCTGACTAATCGTAATTCAGCCTGCATGGCTTGGATGGGAAGCGATATGTCAGAGGATGAAACTCGGAGGCATGACATCCTGACTGCATAACACCGATGTAAAGTCCCCCCCACCCGGTCAGATGGTCTGTGGATGGATAACAACCAAAGGGATGGGGCGAATAAGTTTATTAACGGAACGGTGAATGCAGAAACCTACACTGCTATCTTGGAGGAGTGCCTGAAACCTATGATTAGGGATCACTACAGACACGTCCAAAAGTGCATTTTAACAGGACTCAACACTTTGGGACACATCAAAATTGGTACGTTTTATGATATTTAGATTTAATGATGAGTTTGTCTTCTTGTCTCACAAGGCTTAGAACATACTTTAACCAATGCTTTCCCTCGTTTTTCTCCCTTAAGACATACTGTACCTCAGAAATGCTGGCATTACAGTGTTTGCAGTGTCATTACAGTGTTTGAACTGGCCCGGCAACAGTCACATTTGAAATCTGTTGAAAATTGCAGGTACATAATGTCGTGTAAAATTGCTCAAAAGAAGCCAATAAGTAAGATTTAGCTGAAGGAGAGCATTTCAATGGTGTGGCACCATGAAATTAGGCAACCGTATATCCAGAAGTTGATTAACTGTATTCCAGATCATTGCAAGGCTATAATAGCAGCTCGAAGAGGAACAACAAAATATTGCAACTTTATTTTGCTGATTTACAGTACATAATACTATTATGTTAACTTGACATTTCAGTTTGTACACGGAAATGCAATAAAATGTATGCTTGGTTTTAATGATTGCCATGTGCATGATTTCGCATATTTCCATTAATTACGCATTTTACACTTAGGAAAGATATTTATGGCAAGTAGGTATAGCAGGTGAAGTCTTTTTATTGGATTTCATTCACGGAGATATATATTCCAATTAAGAAATGCATTTCGAACATTTCTGCAACCTATAGTGCAGCGCAAAACACATTATTTGCAAAATTCACAAGTGATCCATTTTTTTTTTTATCCACCACTGCACCTACAGCGATAAACAAAATTATGTGTACATGTGCTTGTTTGCATTTGGATCAATTCCTTGAGCTGCACAATTTCAATTCGATTTTGCAACTCGATTATAATTTAATATTGGCTTTAATTTAGCTTGATATATATATATAATTTAGCTAAATCTGAATGGAAAAAGATCATCCAATCGTGTAAAGATGGTGAGTGTTTTGCACTCGATAATGATTTTCACGAATTGTCGATGCCACCGGTAGCTAATTCATCCTTGGTAGTTGGGTAGCCATATTTCTCGAACGAACTACACTCACTGCACCATTTCAGTATTTTTTCATAGAGTGCCATTCCATCGAGAGGCTCCAAAGTGCCCCCATACTCTGATGGCAAACAGCATGGTGGGATATATTGATGTAAAGAATTGAAGTCACTTCGGTGAAGAACGACCTGAAAATGAGAAGAAAAAAAAGTGATTAAAAGACAGAAAAGTCACAGAGAGCTAAAGTAATTTAAAATTCAAAGAAAAACATAATAGTGCATTCAAAAAAGTAGACATATGGGGGGGGGGTAAAAGTTATTAAACGTACACGATCTGACGATTTGTTGGAAAAATACAGGACCATGCTGAGGAAATGTCGCGAGCTAGGCCATAATGTCTATGTGTCTGCAATTCTGCCCAGACACGATAGGAGGGATTATATGTTAAGTGCCTTGTGGATTAACTCAAGACTTGAAGGAATCTGCAAGGCTTTAGGGGGTAAATTTCTGTCAGCAAGGCCCACAAACTGTAGGTAGAAGGAATTTGTTTTGTAGAGACGGGATACACTTAAACAAAGGTGGTGCAAACGTTTTTGCCAGTATTATTGAGGATACCTTAAAGGTTCAGGGAAACTGCTAGTTAGGGGGGATGTGGGTAATACTGACACGCGTTTATCTGATAATATTGGTCAATGTAACTCTTGCACATACTTTAAGAGTTCTTATCTGTTACACCAACTGGACATTATCTAGATGTTCGGGGGACAAAGACGTTTCACGTGAGCGGGTAGCTAATATCAGGGAAGAGAGCCAAAAAAGCTTCAAGGGTTGTGTTATGGTAGTTAAATATACAAGAACAGTAAATCTTAATTGTTTATACAGTAACGTTAGAAGTGTCGTCAATAAAATGAGCGAATTCGAACTGCTGGTTAAAACAAGTAACGCGGACATAATAGGGCTTACAGAGACGTGGTGCCACCCGGAAATTGGGGATGTTGAGTCTCAGTACGGCTTGTATAATGTATTTAGGAAGGTTAGGGTAGATAGAAGGGGTGGTGGGGTAATGGTTCTTATCAGCAGCAGCCTGAGTGCCACGATAGTTTTTCCGGATTCAGACATTTCACATGCTACTATAGAGTCTGTATGGTGTGGGATAGTTGGAAACAAAGGAATAATGCGAGTAGGAGTAATCTACAGACCAGGTGATTGTGAAGATTATGACGAAAGCCTCTACATGCAAATGGAATGGGCAAGTATGTGTCAATGCCTTATTATGGGTGATTTCAATTTTCCTCTAATTGATTGGAGTAAATGGGAAGGAAACTCGACATGGGGAACAAAATTTTTTAATCAACTAGATGACTGTTATTTGTATCAACATGTCAGGGAAAGTACTAGAGAAAAGAATATCCTAGACCTCATCATCACACATGAATCAGATCACATAACAGGGCTGACAGTAGAGGAACCAGTAGCAGGAAGTGATCACGGAGTTCTACGGTGGATGATGACGAGAGAGGTAGCAGAAGTAAAAGGCAAAGGAATGGGTTTTAATTTCAGAAAAGGAAATTACGATGCCTTAAGGTACTACATGGCCTCTATTAACTGGGTAGATATCGCGCAGAGAATGAATACAATTGACCTGTGGTACGCTTTTAAAACATTAATCACAGATGCCTTCAATGCGTATATACCATTAAAAAAATACTCCACGAGAAGGGTTCCAAGTTGGATGAATAGTGAAGTTGCCACATTACTTGAGCAGAAAAAGGTGGCATGGAAAGGTTACTGAGCAATAAAAAGTACTGAAGCCTATAACAGCTAAAAGGTGATCTGTAATAGAGCCGCAGAAAATGTTCGACAGGCAAAGGCAGTTTATGAGAAATCACTAGCAAACAGAGCAAAGAGGGGGGATAAAGAATCCTTCACATATATAAATGCCAAGAAGAGCAGGACAAACCAGATCGGACCTTTACGTAAGGGAAAGGGGATAGTAATAAATACTCCAGCTGCCGTTGCAGATGAACTCAACAGTTATTTTGCATCGATATTTACAAATGAAAAGCCTTTTGTGGCAATGGGAAATTGTGGGAGCGAAGTTAAAAAATATGTAATTAATGATATTGAAATTTCGCAAGATTATTTAATGAAAAAACTTTCGAGCCTACAGGCCAGTAAGGCTCCTGGAGTTGATGGAATATATCCTATAATCTTAAGAGAGGTGGCAAGCGAGTGCATTGAACAATTGAGGCTAATTATGCGAGCATCACTAGACTCTGGGGAGAGTCCCTTGGATTGGAAAAGTGCAAATGTATCTCCCATACATAAGGGTGGCTCTAAAAGTGAAGTTGGAAATTATCGACCTGTCATTCTGACTTCAGTAGTAGGGAAAATCATGGAGGCAATGATTTAGTGTGGAATACAGGATCATTTAGATCGAATTGAAATTCTCAAGGATACTCAGCATGGTTTTGTAAAGGGAAAATCATGTTTAACAAATCTGGTTCGCTATTTCGAAAGGGTCAGTCACGAGCTGGATTTAGGGAATAATTTCGACATTGTTTATTTAGATTTTAGCAAAGCTTTTGACTCAGTCCCACATGAGCGGTTGCTTTATAAGCTGGAACAGGGTGGAATCACTGGAAAAATCCTTAGATGGATAGAAGGATGGCTTCGGGGCAGGAGGCAGAGGGTTGTGATAAATGGCTATTCCTCAGATTGGGTTGATGTAAGAAGTGGGGTTCCCAAGGATCAGTATTAGGACCACTGTTGTTTTTAATTTTCATAAACGACATTGATGAACGGATAGAGGGCGTGATGTCTAAATTTGCAGATGATGTTAAAATTGGTAGAGTAGTTAATGATCACTGTCAAGCTGAGCTTCTTCAGAGAGACCTAGATAGACTTTAGGAATGGTCAGAAAAATGGCAGTTATGCTTTAATCCAACAAAGTGTAAGGTATTACACCTGGGAAACAGTAATCCCAAAAAAACTTATTCACTTGGTGGAGTTCAACTAAACCCAATACTGGAGGAAAGGAACTTGGGTGTTACGATGTGGGGGGGGGGATATTTTAATTATTCCTTCTATTTATATATTTTATTATTATAGACCTTATTTTAATCTATCCCTTAGCTATTTCTTTCCCCCTTTTCCTTGGAACCATAAAGGCTGTTGTTGTTATTTTCTTTATTCCTTAGAATAAAGGGGGATCCTCACTTCCCTTCCAAGGCCCACACGCTACCTGCTGCATAATATATTATTCCCTTAATTTTATCCTGTTTGTTCATCAGAAGATCCAAGTACTGAGGACTTTATTTTATTATTATTTTTTTCTTTATATTAGCTTCCCTAGCTTGGATAGTTCGTACTACTAATTATAACTCTGAGGTCAGTCTATTAAGACGAAACAAGGGGAATTAACATAACAAGTATTTATTAACCATTTGTATAACAATTATTTACACACACTATATATTCATGATTATCAAAATTTTACAACACAGTACTTATTATTATACATGAAATGGTGTCCTCCCTTAATCACTGTTCCTGAACAATTCATAAATTTCCACTATATTTTAATACTAAATCTTAAATATTCTATCTTGTACACCTTTATATGGTCATATATATATATCCTTTCCAACATAAACTGAATAACTCCAATAATTTTTCAGTCTCTCTCTTACATACTCTATGGAGGAAATTTCTACTGAATACAATTCACTCCGTTAATAGCATTTAGACAATTTATGAAATCAATTCTTACTTTTAACAAGTTTCTTTAAGTTTCTTATCAATATCTCTAATCACAGATAAGTAACATTCACTCACTCTCTTTCTCTCTCTCTCTATTTCTATTATATCTTATTCGTATCCTTACAATATAGTAGTTTTCACGTTACAATACTTCTCAAAGTGTCCTGTCCAATTTTCTCCCATGGATTTCTTTACAACACCGTTCTGGTTAGTAAAATTCACTAAACTGACTTACTTGGTATCTTTTTTCTACCACCTGGGTGAGATTCCGATCTTTCAGGTCTTCCTCCGATTTCTTCCCTGATCTGCTAGGCCTACAGCTCTTTTCTGCCTCCACGCCGATCTTCCCACACTCAGGACTTTCTCCAGGTCATTCTGCCTTTCGCTATTACCTTTACCCACTCAGCTATCATAATCGGACTTTCTATATGCGTTTCCCGCACTCCCAAAATTATCTTTCCGCCACTCTCACGCCTCTCCGGGGTTTTCCTCCGGATCTTTCCCTTCCTGGCTTCGGGACTCTCACTTTCGGGCTCTGGCTCCGTCTTCTTCCTGCATCAGAGTTTTTGTTTCCAAGTCTCCCTTATTTTTCGTCCAATCATTAGTTCTCTATCCATCTTCATCTCTAATTTCATTCACTTATTTTTATTTCTCGTCGTCCCGACCCGCGTCTGGTAGGTCGAGCTCCCTTCTTTGTGTCGAGAACATCCGGGCACTAAGCAATCTGTAGAACTATCTTTGGGATGCCCGCTACCACTTACCTCTTCCATCACGCTTCCTTCCAAGACACCGCCTGTGAAATTATTGAGGGTGCCTCCCATGTCGGCCTGTTTGGACTTTGTTTACTGCTCGAACACGGTGAGCTCTCTGATCTGGGTCTTCCCTTTGGATGGAGTATGAAACCACTTTAGGGGTGTGGGCGTTCTTTTGTCCCCTGCTACCGTCAGTTGGCTACTGCCCTTTTTCTGTACACACGAACTGCGTCAAACTGGCCTACCCATTGTATCACAGTTCAGTCAGCATCCCCCCTGCTGTTAAGCTAATCTCTCAGTATTGAAAGGTGCACCGCACAAGCAAATCTGCTGAGTGCTTATCTGTTAAAAACATTAGATATTGTAAATTATAAATTCCTAAAAATATATGTAAGTATAGTTCTTACATCGATACGGTCAGACATGAAATTCTCTGAGCATTGTAAACAGGCTGCAAGGAAGGCCCATGGTGTCCTATCGATGATCTATCGAACTTTTGCAAGTAGAGATCCCATTATATAAGGCTTATGTTAGACAACACTTGGAATACTGTGTTCAAGTATGGAGACCGCAACTAAAGAAAGACATCGAGCTTCTTGAAAGGGTGCAAAGAAGGGTAACTCGCCTGGTGAGATCGGCATAAGGGCGTCCTTATGAAGAAAGACTTCGAATATGTGGGTTGCAGAGTTTGGAAACTAGACACCTTAGAGGAGATTTGATTGAGGTGTTTAAGGCTCTGAGAGGCATCACTAAAATGAATAAGGATGAAATTTTCAAGATTATAAATGATGCTAGATCTAGGGGACATAAATTCAAGTTACGGGGGGGAATGTTTAGATTGGACTGCAGGAAGTTTTATTTTAGCCAGCGAGTTATAAATTAGTGGAATAAGTTGCCTTCATGGGTGGTAGAGGCCGACAGTTTGGGGAAATTCAAAGGTCATCTGGATAGTACTTTCGGGTAAGGGAAGCGCATAGGATGATAGGTTTAATCTCCTTTTTTTTATTAAATATTATTATTTAGTTATTTGTTTATTATTATTTATTTTTATTTTTTTTTAAAATTTTTTTATTTATTTATTTATTTTTATTTTATTTTATTTTTTTGGCTGGTGCAGCATAAGCCATAGGCTTTCTTGCACCATGCGGCCGTTACTAATACTAATATTAATATCATATAAAAGAGAAATCATGGGAGTCTAAGTATTCTGTTCTTATTTGCTGTTTTCAGATCATACAGTGTTTTGAGTTGTGGGAGGGATTTTGTTTCTTATTTTATCCTTTTATTATTATTATCATCTTTCTTTGTGTTATTATACATTTAACTCAGGGTTTCTTAGATGCCCTCACACCTACAAGACCCCACTGTTTGCCACCTGACTGCTATGCTCTGCAAAATATCACAGACGATTCTCAAGCTCTTGAGGGTAATTTCCATTGATTTCCCTTAATCAGAGACCAGGACTCTCTCGCGTAATTGCGGGAGAGCAAGCTCTTAACTAGGCAAGCAAGGCGTGTGTTGATTAGACTAACAGGACTCAAATGAAAACAAAACATAAAATTTATTACATAAACATGTTCAAAATTATATACAATTGAATAAAAGAAAACATACATTCCTAATATACAAAGTCAACTCAGAGGTACTTTGCATAATCATTCCCATCACATTACCTTTCACTAGATAATGTGAATTTACCATTGAATGAAAACACCTGATTCATTCTTCTTGCTCTAACTAACTCCTAACACTTATACATTCACTATACTCATTCATTACTCCTGGGTACTATTCCGTTTCTTACATTAACAATCAAATATGCTACTTTCATCATTATGCTCAGTGTTCTCACCACTCTGTTACAATATACTTGTAGACCAGTCAACTTTCCTAAAGTCTCTACTTGTCACTAGTCATTCAGATAAACCAACAATCTACATCAGTAAACCATTATGTTCATAGTTTCTCGTATAACTTACTTGTCTATAACTTTAAATATCCTCTACTACTTAATATAGTGCTCACCTACTTCTATCCTTTTCTTTCCTTTCCAGGGAGGTTTCAGGCTTGCAACTTAGGCTACCTTTTATGGCTCTCCTTCATCTGCTTTCTCCAGTATCTGCTTCGGATAGATTCCGGAACTCTTGGCTGCATGGGTCTGGCGTCCCTTCTCTGTTTTGAATGCGCTCCTCCTCCTTTACTAAAGATCGTTCTGATGGATCTTGCTCCAAGTGGTCGTTACCTTTCCTGGCACACTTACTGTCTTTCATAACTCCATTTCCTTATCATCCTTGCCTTTCCCGTTACTCCTACCATTAACTATTTTTTTCCATTAGCATCTAGGCTCCTTTCTATCACTCCCTATATTTCTACACTCCCGACTTACTTTATTTTTCTCTCCTCCGACTTTTTTTCTCCCCCCCAAACTCCTTCTTTCTTGCTTTTCCAGAGAGGACTCCTTTCTTTTTTCCGCTCTCTCTTTTTGTTCCCCTGAACTCCATACCACCCCCTTTGACCGGCCCGTTTCCGTTCGGGACTTCAACCAATCTTTTCTTTTCTATTTAAATTTACGTTTCGTTTCATTCGCTAATATTAAATTTCCGTGCTGTCCCTTTAGCGCGCCATCCAACCTCCCTTTTGAATATCTTTATTTATTTTCCCCAGGCAGTATGCCCCCTTGATGTCGACCGGCCACAGCCACAAAACTCATTTCCATTTTCGCACCTTGCCTTCTAAAGCATCAGAAACCTTCCATCACAGACAGCCAGACGTCAGTCTTAATTTGAAATCGAACATTTGAAGTGCATCTACTTCCTGTTTAGTCTGACGGTGTAACCGATCAAAGGAAACGCTTCGACTAATCCGGTCTCCCGACCTATTGTTTGCTCCCAAGCAACCCCTTTCACGCCTATTCACAAATGACCCCCGCTACCTATTCCTGTTGTCTTGTTTGTTTTCGTGTACATTGGGAGCTGCAAGTCTATCCGTCTGCTACTAGTTATTCTCACGCTTACCCCATCCCTTCATTAAATTTTTTCCTGATTTGATCTCACCGTGTGAAAAACCCACTATCTTTATTTTATTAAATTTGTAACATTTTTCATCTTTCAGTATCACTATATCTAACGTTTTTTTCTTCTAATTAATCTCTTAGTTTGCAAAAGCAATCCCACTGTCGTCATTGAAATTTACTTGTAAGATCTTATATCTTACAGAGTGATGGGAACCAAATTTTAATGTTAAATTTTAATTTAATGGGTGCTTACTCTTTTCAGGAGCTTCTTGCGAAGCAGGAGCTTCGCAACACAGTTGTAGATAAAAGTGAACAGAGCCGATTGATGCATAATGTGGAAATTCTTTGGACGTATTGGAAGGCCATTCTGAAAGAAAGGAAGCAGTTTAGTAGTAGTGATGGTAATCACATGTGCCGCTACGTAAAGACTTAATTAAACTTAATTACTTAATTAGACAAGATCCACTATTTTAAACAGAATAAGGCATAATTCCACACTGATGTGTTTCCCATACTGTTTTTTTTTTTTTTTCAAATTTGCTTTGTTCTGAAATTGAGTTAATAAAAATGGAAATATGCTTTTTAATCATACCTAAGGGTTGCCCAGGTTGCCGTTCAAATTTAACTCATTGTGTGAGTAATTTAAGTGGATATTTTTGTTTATATTTCTTTCAGGCTGGACTTAACGCAAAATGGGAACCTCTTAAAATTCCAATGTATCAATTGGTTGGTTGAAATGAAATGAAAGAACCACCGTGTGTATTTTCTGTCCTCAAACTTCATATGTACTTTGCCAGTAAATAAGATGCAACTGGCCTTTCGATGAAACAAGCTAATAGATCTGTGGTGAGAAGAAAGCAGTTCTTCTGCATTCACATGGATCTACATTTCTAATTTGCTGGCTAAAGTAATTGCAGGTTTTAGAAATAGGTGGCAGAATGTACCGCTATTATTAAACAATATAATAAGAAATATTTTCTAGCAGAAATTTCCAACAAGATACAATTCAACAGAATTCAGTTCCCGTTTTTACCATAGGTCCATTTAACTAAGGAGGTATTAATAAATTCCATTCTAGGTTCGATACTTAACGTAGGTATCTGTTGTAAACATAGATGTCTCATTTATCGCTAAAGTAAAGGAAATATTAACGAAAGGTCTTTTAGAAAAAAAGTAGTAAATTTGCAGTATACGCGTATATTCCAACCTTTAATTTTGTTGCATCAAATCTTTCAGTTGTTTTAAGACTTTGCGTTGGCAAACATTGGGCACTTTTCTCAATGATAAATGAACTAGCATATACCATTCACCCAGGAAAGGTTTGAAATGAACCTGTAATATTTTGTAATTCATTGAAAACAGCTATTGCTTCTTTAATTCACTTCAATCATCTATTAAACTTCAGGTCTCCTAACCGTCTTGCTATACCAAAATAAATGCCACTCCAGTATTGTGATTGTTCTGTTTAACTATGTAACAAAATATTTGAGATTTGATGAGTATTTAAATGAAACATTTTGTGCCCCTCAAAAAGTCCCAGATTTCTTAGTTATCACAATGCATCATGGGGATTCTTAAAGGAAAAAAAAAACGTTTTAAAAAACGTTTTGATTCCAATGATGGATAAAGAAAGCTGTAGAGGATGTTTTTCAACTGGTAACACCTAAGATGCTGAGCGGAATAACACCTTGAACCAGATGAAAATCATTATATGCATTGCATACTTATTCATTGGAGGGAGGATAAACTTGTTTATAACTATCTATAAGCTAGAATAATATTCAGTTATGTACATACTAATATATATCATAGTATTTTCTAGTATATAATTTAATTCACATAAGCAGAGAACACTAGAGGAATACAGTATTTCCATAGCAGTAAAAAGCCATTAGCATTAGAAGAGGCATATGATGCAAAAAAAAAGGGAAGCTTAGACAGCTTCAGCCAAAAAAAAAAAAAACTCCAATTTCACCATTCCATTGGTTCCAAGTGTTTGTCTAGTTCAGCCTTGCATTGTTTTAAGCTATCAACTACCACAAAGACAGAAGGAAGTTTATGCCACAAATCAGCTACCCGCTGGATAAAGGCAAACTTCCGCACATCTATTAAACAACTATCTTTCCTCAATTTGAATTTATGCCCCCTGAGGTTTCTAATCTGAGCAAGAGGAAGAACCACATCAGCATTCAATCTGCACAATCCATTCAAGGCCTTATACACCTCAATCAGATCGTCTCACATGTGTCTAGTCTCCAGACGCTGCAATTTGCAGTATTTAAGCCTTTCTTCATAAGAGCACATCTTTGTTCCTCTCACCAGTCTTGTTGCCTTTCTTTGTACTCATTCTAGCAAATCAACATCCTTCCTAAAATGAGGCCTCCACACCTGTAGCAGTACTCGAGGCGTGACCTGACTATTGCCTCATGCAAGGGGATAATCGCTGCCTTATCCATACTCGGAAAATTCGGGTATATCATTGACAAGACCCAATGACCTATTCTGGCGCCTGTCTGCACTGCTCAGAAAACTTCATATATGGCTGCACAATACCCCCAGGTCTCTTTCATTCTCCTCTACCATGAGTGTAACTCCACTCATTTCGTACATTCTGGGGTTATTCCTACCCATTGCAGTACTTTGCATTTGTCAATGTTAAACTTCAATTGCCACTTCTCAGACCATCTGCCAAACTTCTCCAGATAGAGGTGCAGCAGCAGCATACTCTCTTTACTGTTATTAACAACCCTACCAACCTTTGTATTATCTGCAAACGTTGACGTTAAACTTGATATATTTTCTTCAATATCATTGATAAATATACAAAACAACCATAGGTCCAACACCGAATCCTGGAGAACACCACTAATAATATTAATCCACGAAGAGCGTGTCCATTGATTACATTACCACACTCTGTCTTCTCCCACTCAACCAGCATTTTATCCATTGTAGCAATTTGCTCTTTATGCTAAGCTGCTCCAATTTTTATAGCATTCTTCCATGTGCAACAGTATCGAAACTTTCCTGAAATCCAAGTATATGATATCAAAATGATTTTTTTGCCTCCAGTTCCTTTGTGACCACGTCCTAGTATCCAACCGAATTGGTCACACAAGATTTCTCCTTAACAAACCCATACTCTGCCTGAAAGATTTCTGCAGTCTTGTCTACATGATCCGGCAACGCATCTTTAACCAGTGACTCAATTATTTTAACTGGAACACAATTGAAACTAACAGGTCTGTAATTACTCGTGTCTCCCTTTGATCCCCCATTGTGAATTGGACATACTTTTGCACTTCTCCACTCTGTGGGGACTTCCTTTGAGCCCAAGGATGCTCTCATAATTATAGCTAAGGGTTTGCTTACTTTCTTTGCCACCTCATTTACTATAACTGGATAGATCCCATCAACCGCGGTGCCTTTCTTATGTTTAACTTCAACAATTTCTCCTCCACAATGTTATCAGTTATTACAAAATCACTAAGGTCCCTGTTAAAGTTTGATAAACATCTTGTCCTCTCTTCCTTGAATAACTCGCCATGTGTGAATGTAGATGCAAAATACTCATTTAGTTCGGCAGCTATCTGAAAATGATCATCTACAGTCAATCCATTGATATCAAGTGGACCAATATGATTCGTCCACTTCATTTTAGAGGTTTTATAAGTAGAGAAACATTTTCCTGTTTTTCTTTGCAACCTTTGCCAAAGAGTTCTCGTAATCTGCCTTCGCCTGCCTAACCTTCTTTCTGACTTGATTACAGACTAGCTTATATCTGCCATAGGATTCTGTGTCGCCTGATAATTTATATGCATCCCATACTGTTTTCTTTGCATCCTTTGCTAAAGAGTTCTCGTAATCTTCCTTCGTCTACCCTAAACTCCTTTCTGACTTGATTACAGACTAGCTTATATCTGCCATAGGATTCTGTGTCGCCTGATAATTTATATGAATCCCATACTGTTTTCTTCTCTGCCACAACCATCATTAATTCACCTGACATCCATTTGGGCCTAAACGTAGAGCAGTATTTCTTAGTTGGAACAAAAAGCCTAGTAGCTTCCAAGATTACTTCCTTGAGTGCTTCTCATTTAGAATTTGCTGTTGGTAACATCATCAGTTGGTTCTAGCTTATAAAATTTAAAAACTGTCTGAGACCACTGTAGTCACCTTTACGAAAGCAAAAACCCTTCCTTTCACTCCTGATGTTTGTTACATCTTTAAGTAAATCCCACATCAGTACACTGTGATCACTGCCACCTAGTGGTTGCTTTGTCTGTAAATTCTTAATGCATGAATATTCCCTGCTGATATTCAGATCAAGAGTACAGAGTGTGTTTAGTGTCAAACGGCACCAGTGTATTCCCACGACCAACATTATTACTCGCTCTGGTTGCCTCTCTTTCATACTGCTGTAGAAAACAATCATGCAATAAATCCACAAAAACCTTATGCAGCATCAGCCAAAAAAAAAAAAAGGAAAACAGAAAATTTCTCATTTTAACTATCCATTACCTGCAACGGTTTGTCTATTTCTTCCTTGAATTCATTTAAGCTATCAACTGCCACAACGGCAGGTGGAAGTTTGTTCCAGGAATGAAACACACGCTGGCTAAAGGCAAATTTTCGTGCATATATTCTGCACATCTAGTCTTTATTCAAATTGAACTCATGCGTCAGGTGCGTAATTTGAGCTATAGGAAAAATGCCATCGGCATGGGCTTTGCTCAAACCATTCAAGGCCTTTTACACCTCAATCAGTTCACCTCGCATGTGAGTAGTCTTCAGACACCGCAATTTACAGAAATTAAGCCTTTCTTGGTAAGAGCATCCCTTTGCTCCCCCTCAGCAATCTCATTGCGCTCCTGTGTGCTCGTTTCAGCAGCTGTATACTTGTACCTTCCGGGTAGCATACTTGGTAGATCGTCGTCCTCCCCACACCGAGTATAAAGACCGAGTATGAGTCCCATCGATGAGAGCAGGAAGTTTTATGAGTCCTCTTCACAACGTGTCAGAGTAAGTCGGTCTCAAGCGAGGCTACCATGGTTTTTTTTTTTTTTTTTTTTTGGAAACTCAGTTTTACCTCCATAAAAAGAGAATAAACGACCTCAGAACATTCGCAATTTAAAGATAATATACGTTCACTGAGCAAATGGCTTTAGTTGCCGATGCTCCTAAAACCCTACTACAACAACATAAGCAGCACATCCAAGCCTCTAACCTGTATGCAGTACTAAAGGTGTGGCTTGAACATTGACAGAATCCCATGGTCTTGTTGGTCTGTCTGCACTGCTCAGAGAACTTAATATCTGAGCTCACAATTACCTCCAGTTCTTTTGCATTCAGCACTACTAATGTTTTTTTTTGTACTTTACTTCGTATTTACTACTAAAGCGTGCAGAATTTTGCATTTGTCACTATTAAACGTCAGTGCTACTTCTCACCCATCTGCATAAGTTTTCTTTATCCTGTTGCAGTAGCACACTGTCATTATTCTCATTACAAACCGTGGCAACCTTTGTGTCATCTACAAACTTGGACAATTACCTTGATATAACTTCACGAATAGTATTATAAATATAGAACACAATAATGGGCTCTAAACAGAACCCTGGAAGACTTTAATAATAACATTAGTCCACAAAGAGCAGTGTCAGCTGATTACCACTCTCTGTCTTCTTCCGTCATTTTATCCCCAGCAGCAACGTGCCCTTAATGCCATACCGCTCTAATTTGCACAGTATTATTTTAGGTAGAACAGTATCAAACGCTTTCCTGAAATCCAAATATGATTTCAAAATTATCTTTTTTTTATCCAGTTCCTTCGTGTCCCCATCGTAGTATCCAAAGAAATTGGTCAGAGAAGATTTCCCTTTAACAAATTTGGCTGTCCCTTGCCTGTTCGAATACAACAATAATTTGATAAAATATTTTACCTGGGAATTTTAACACTGATGGAACTGACATTCGGATGACACACAAATGAAGTGGACCTAATATCGGCGACGTCTGTTTGGTTTGTGGCAGAGAAATCCTCTGCTTGCACCTTCATGATGTTGGGACTGTTAGTAACGCTGTGTAAAACCCTCGTATATGTTTTGAAATACGACAAAAAATCTGTTATATTAGAGTCACTCCCTGAAATACGGCACCTAGCATAGTGGAGGTCACCCTTAGGTACGAAACAATGTAAGAAGAGGTTGAGGTGTGGCGTCACACCACATGGATGAATTCCCCCCTCTCTGTGCAAGGAGGCAGCCGTAGGTGGTAGATGACTCTTCAACTGTTGCAATACCACAAATTTTCTTAATGAAATTTCAAGCATCCAATAAACAAACACATATATAATCTCCAGAGAAAAGCTCTGGAAACGTCCCCATCCTTCCATCATGCAGTATAATTGATGCCTTTTGAGGTTATGATGGACATCATGACGGGATACAATCTTCCTTACATTTCGAACATACAGCTCTAAAACTGTGTTCGTAGGTCGGCTGCTAGGTAGTCCACCAGACCTAACTTATTGGTAATTCTCTAGGAAGATTCCAGTATAATCTCCATGCCTCTACTCTGCCAAATAGTCGATGCCACGTTAAGTTAAAGAGTGCGTGTTTGTGTGTTATGGAGGTTTAATGGCGCATAAGCTGCTGGGGCTATAATACACCTCAGGATGTTCGGCACATCGTGAGGTGTATTACGCCGATTCCTCTCTATGCTTCGGAAATTTTGTCATCTGCCTCATACCTTCAGAAGTATCTTAGGTTAGAGTATTGGTTGCTTAGATGGATGAACAGGGTGGTAGGCTACCCCCTAACTATCTCCAGATCTATCCTACAAGCAAATCTAGGCACCACTCCCTGGAGACATATCATCATGACAAAAAATGTTCTCACGTTTGCACGGCTTATAACGAGGTGAATTGATGCTCCATCAGTATCCGCATTAATCTCTGGTCCGAGGAGGGCAAGAGGGAAGCACCCCGACTCCTGTCTCCCTCTACGTCTTACTCTGTCAAACATTGATTCCTCAGGGAATCAATGTTTGACAGAGTAAGACGTTTCCAGCCAATTGTCTTCGGATCTTCAATAAATTTAGGATCCACCCTGATAGGTTCTGTGAAGACAAGCCCTACAGGAAGGAAATCCTCAAGAACTGTTACCAGATTATGAACCTATAATACTCACCTGCTCCTGGACAGACCTTTTTTTTTTTTTTTTTTTTAACTTGCCTATTTGTATATGACAAAGACTTTCTGTCTTCATGTAATCATGTATATTACTGTATATTTTGTACATTATTGTTTATTTAATCCTGTAAAAGTCTCGGGTCAAGCACGAATGTACCCTTGTTTATTGTACATTGTGTTCCTCGCGCCTTAGTCTGTATTCACATCCTTCTGGCACAGAGCCGTCCCGGGGTGACCCAAGGTTTCTTGGAAAATAAACTGATTTTAATAATAATAATAATAATAATAATAATAATAATAATAATAATGCGCCTATATGTTAAAGAGATGGATATGATCTTCCCACGTGTACACATGGTACGAACATATCCATCTCTTTCTCTGTGTACACCCAATCCAAAAACTGTATTGCTTTATAGAGCATGTCCTAGCCACATTTCCTTACTACTGAACACGTCGTGACTTGTCAAACTAATAGAAGAAACTTATCCGCGAAAAGATCTCAACCTGCCAAACACGAACTCATTCATTTCACAAATATACGTGGTCTCAGTACCAAACTCAATGATGGCAATTTCCTATTAGAATCTACCAAACCACCCCATGTACTTTTTCTGACAGAATCATCCTAGTTATCGGTTGCTTCAACCGCTGCTCATATCAGTTATGATATTATTTGGTCTATGATTCCTTTTGATTCAAAGGTGATACTTGTGCATGTGATATTCCTTGTAATTTGGAATCTCTGCTTTTCGAACTACTCTGGCTTAAAATTCCATTACTCCACTGTAGTAATTTTCCTGGGTGATTTTAATGTTCACAACTGCAGCTGGCTACCGTTTTCCAGTCACGCTGACGTATTTGTCGAAATGCTGGGGCTTTTATGATTACTAATGACCTCTCACAGATTGTTCATTTACTAAAGAAAATATCAGACAAACCTATCCACACACACCTTCAACCTTAATCTTTTCCTCGCACAAACAACCACTCCTAATACACGGTCCAGGTGAGTGGTCCTTTAGACATCCGGGATTACAACCTGGTGATGGTCTCTTCTCTGTTGAACCCTTTTTTGTCTTGGCTGTTCGGAACATTGTGTTGTTTGTTTTAACAAGAATGCAAAGGGGATGATATGCTAGATTTTATATCTTCTTTTCTCTGTCTGGATAACTGCTTTAGATCTTCTGATGCCAACGTTTTCTCTGATCATGCCAGTGAAATTATTCTTGTAGGGATGAAATGCTTTATTCCACACTCTACCTTAAAATCTTGTCCTTTATTTAAACCTTGGTTTTCCAAGAAATGTGCTAAGGCCAGTTAAGAGAAGACCGCTGCATATCGTAATTCGTTTGTTTGCAAATCTCTAAGTTCGTTTTCTGCCTTCACCAAAGCTCGCACCAATTGTAAAGCAGTAATTAATCAGTACAAACTAGATTTCAAACAGGATAAGAGTAAAAACTTGGCACCCTTTCCTTTAAAACGCATCTCAACTACACCAGGAAGAAAATTAGGGGCTACACGGCCCTCATCACCAGTGTCGCAAAAATGGACTGGGGGCTAAACAGCAAAACCCTCAAGCTCATATACAAAGCAGCCTTTATACCGATAGCAACCTATGCATCGGGAGCATGGTACTCTAAGGTCACCATGGCAGTAAACCACAGGTTACTCTACTCCATTCACAGAGCCATGCTATTAGCCATCACACGGGCCTGCAGCACAGTAAGCACACATGCGCTGCAGGTGTTGGCTGGAACCCTTCCTCTCGGCCTGGAAGTGGCCAGAATCGGAATCCTCTATGAAATTTCTAAGGGGAACGCCTGCACCTTCATGGGCTTCAATGCAGATCCCACTGTTAACCGAGCAACCGAAAAGAAAAGACTCACTGCCCACCTCACGCAAATATGGCAAACTAGATGGGACAACTCTTCCAAGGGAGAGATCACTAGGAAATTTCTCCCCAACGTGGAGAAATTACATCCGAAGGCCCTGCTGTGGTTCTCACCGGGTCTCTATACAACCTTTCTACTTACCGGACACGGAGCATTCAAAGCAAAACTCACAGCCCTGGGCATCACTGAGGACCCTGCCTGCTGCTGAGGAGAGTCTGAGAGCTGGCAGCACCTCATGTACGATTGCCGGCTCTACGATGACCATCGCTGCCAGCTTATCTCCAGGATCACCTTCTTGTCCAGAGACAGAGAAAAGCACCTACTCGACAGTAAAGAGCAATACATTGCATTCTCCAAATTTGCAGAAGACCTCTACAAGAGGAGACGTATCCTCATCGTACAACAACCAAACCGTGACCAACAGCAATAAAACAAATTCAAGCTGAGAACTGATAACGACTAGGTGTCATGACTGCCGCATCGTGGACCCTACAAGGAAACCGATTCTACTAAGAATAAAGGACACGCCTTATAACCATTAGAATGACCACAACCCTGGACTTTTCAAAGGAACACACCGACCTGGACCGTGCAGTTCGCTGCCACCAAGCCATATTGGTGAACAAAATCGAGCACCTGACTCGATTACTTTAAACCCAAACCCAGGCGGGAAGAGGGGAGACACCCTGTCCCCCCCTCTCTCCGCCGACCCTCCTTTTCCTTCTGGTGAGGCATGGACATGCCTCACTGACCACCTGGGGACACCTACTCTGTCGCCCCATACTTCTACCTTTACCCCCCCAGCCTTCTGCCTCTCCTCCCCCCACTCTATCTATACACGACGCAAACGCCCTACATCCTAAATTAATCAAATCCAAAATAATTTTCGCCCAGTCTCGCCTATCATATGCATTGCCGTGCTCCTCTCGTTTGAATGTATGAACGCTATGCGCTGTATGCAAACATTCAAAAAGAAATTACAACTGCATGAATATATATATATATATACACACTCTTATATATCTTCAATTATTATTATTATTATTTTTATTATTATTATTTTTTTATTTTATTATTTTTTTATTTTTATTATTTTTTTATATTTATTATTTTTTTATTTATATTTATATTTTTTTATTTTTTATTTATTTTTTTTTATTTATTTATTTATTATTTATTTTTTTATTTATTTTTTATTTTTTTAGGTCCTAGCCGCCGAAATCTCAGGAAATTAAGCGGCAGGACCTGCCAAAGTAACTTAAGTGAGTTCCTTGTCTGCCTCCACGGGGCGAAAGTGGGGCAACATTGGGCTTCAGCTGGAGTCCAGCGGCTAAATGACCAGATGAACAACGGTACACGACACCACACAAATACAATTCCCACACAATTTTAAATATCTGGCTTTTCCAGTCAACTGGTTCACCCAAAATGTAAACTACGCGGAGATGGGGGGAACCCCTGGTGCCGTTGGACCCTAAACACACTTTCACTTTCACTTTCCGGCATCCCCCTCTCCCCATACTTCTTCTTCAACCCATGCGCGGTACTAAGTACTATAGGTTTTGATACCTTTCGTGTTTGGGCATTTCATCAAAAAAAAAAAAAAAGACACGATAAGAGAGAGTATATGATGAGAGCCTTGCCGATCAATTCGACTCTAGAGGATTGTGCAAGGCTCAAGGGGTATAATTTTTCTCAGCATGGTTTGTGCTTTTTAACAGGAGATACTTCTACAGGGATGGGATACACTTAAATTAAACGGGTGCAAGAATATTTGCTGATACTATCGAGGCAGTGTTAGGTGGGTCGGAAAAATGCTAGCTTGGGGGGGGGATTCACAGACTAATAGATTAACAGTAGCAGCTGGTGATTCTTGTACTGCTTCTTTTGGAATGAGCAGCAGCTTGGAAAATAAGGAGTCGCGGATTTCAGAGACTCCTAGGAGACATTGCGGTACAAGTAAACACATGGGTTGTGTTAGTGTAGCTAAGAATAAGTACAGGTGCAAGTATACTTGCGTGAACACCAATGCTAGGAGTGTAGTAAATAAATTTGATGAATTTGAGGTATTGCTGTGGAGAACTGGAATTTGGGGAGTACAATGTGTACAGAAAGGATAGACAGGATAGGAAGGGAAGAGGGGTTATGCTATTAGTTGAGAAACACATAAATTCCAAGGAAGTGTATCCAGTTGACAAGGGTGGACAGTGCAATGTTGAGTCTGTTTGGTGTGACATAAACAATGTAAAGGGACAATGAGAGTAGAAGTGTGTTATAGGCCTTGACGGTGATGAGTACAATAAATAACTATACAGAGAAATAGAGTGGGCCAGTAAATCAGAGAGTCTTATAATGGGGAATATAAATTTCCCAGATATTGACTGGAACTTGGGGGTTGGTCATCCGCACACTAGCAAGGCTTTTGTGAATTTAGAAGATGGTTGTTTTCTGCAACAGCATGTTCGGGAGGCAACTAGAGGGAGTAATACTCTTGATCTGGTTATCGGTAGTGATTGGTCAGGCAAAGAGTTTAGGCAGGCAAAGGCAGATTATGAGAAATCCTTGGCAAAGGATGCAAAGAAAAACAGCAAAGAGCTCTATAGTTACGTAAACTCTAGAAGGAGGAGATAAATTGATGATCCTGCTCAGGTAGTTAACCAACTAAATTAATAGTTTACTTCTACATTCACACATAAGGAGTTCTTTAGGGAGGGGAATGCCAGAGGTGTATTAAGCTAGGGTAGTGAGTTAAATGATTTTTTAATAACTGAGAGCAGATGGAGCAGAGGAAATTTTGTTGAAGATAAACATAAAATGGCACCTGGGGTGGATGGGATCAATCCAGTTATATTAAAGGAGGCAGCAAAGGAAGTAAGCAAACAAACCCTTAGCCATGATTATGAGAACTTTCTTGGACTCTGGGGATGTTCTAAATGTTTCCCCAATTCACACATGGGGTTCAGAGTGGTGATACAAGCAATTACAGTCATGTCTGTTTAACTTCTGTTCCGGGGAAATTAATGTAGGCACTGGTTAAAGAAGCACTGCAAGAACGTCTAGACATTCTTAGTTATAGTTCGCACACAGCATGGGTTTGTTCAACGGAAGTCTTGTCTGACCAATTTGATTGGATAATAAGATGTAGCCACGGTGGAACTGGATGCAAAAAAAATATTTTGATATCATATACTTGAATATTAGGAAAACTTTAAATACTGTTGTATATGGAAGGCTTCGGTACAAATTGGAGCATTGGAGGCAAATTTCTGCTATGGATACTGTGATGGTTGGTTAGGAGAAGACAGAGAGTGGTATTGAATGGAAACTGCTCTCCGTGGACTAATGTTATTAGTGGAGTCCCACAGGGTGCAGTGTTAGGTCCTTTGTTGTTTCCTATATTTATAAATGATATTGATGAAAGTATATGAAGCTTAGTGTCTAAGCTTGAAGACGATACGAAGGTTCGCAGAGTTATTAATGGCCCTAATGATAGTTCGCTACTGCAGCAAGATCTAGAAACGTAGAGCAGATGGGCTGAGAGGTGGTAACTTAAGGTAAACATTGACAAATGTAAAGTACTGCATATGGACAGCAGTAACCGAAGTGTAACATATCAACTGTGTGGTACTACACTCAGGGTGGTTAGAAAATGAAAAGGACCTGGGGTATTTGTGTAGTCAGATACGAAATTTTCTGAGCAGTCAGACGGTCTGCAAGAGTAGTTCATGGTGTCTTCTCAATGATCAAAAGCAATTTTTTTCGTTAACCCCTTGTATAAGGCAATGGTCAGTCCATACTTAGAGTACTGTGTACAGGCCTGGAGGCCTCATTTTAGGAAGGATGTAGAGTTGCTAGAACGAGTACAAAGAAGGGCAACAAGATAGGTGAGCGGAAGAAAGGGGTGCTCTTTTGAAGAAGGTGGTGCTGTTTTTTCAAATTTCAGTGTCTGGTGACTAGACAATTGCGAATTGATTTGATTGAGGTGTATAAAGCCTTATATGGTTTGAGCAAGCTCAGTGCTGTTGGGAATCTTCCTCTTGCTCAGATTAGTTGCCTGCGAGGACATAAATTCAAAATGAGGAATCACAGTCGTAGAATAGATATGCGGAAATTAACCTTTAGCTAGCAGACGGTTGATTGTTGGAACCAACTTCCATTTGTTGTTGTAGAATCTGACAGCTTAAATAAATTCAAGGCAGAACTAGTCAAGCATTTGGACCGAATTGATGGGTGCAACAGGAAGGGTTTTTTTTTTTTTTTTTGGCTCATGATATATAAGCTTGCTTTCTTGCATCATATACATGCCTTTGAAAGGTTAATTGCAACACAATTTTGCACTTGACCTTTCAAAGGCAAGCACAACATTGTCAAGTGAGTGCCAGTCAACAGTTAACACTTGACCTTTCAAAGGCTTTTAATCGTGTTTGACGAAAGGATCTTCTAAATAAACTTGCATGTTATGTAGCATTATAGCCAAAGTAGCTTATGCCCCATATCAACAAGCATGTTATGTTTTCTAACTTTAGTTTTCTAAGTGGCTTTTGTAGTTTAGTATCTATCTAGTTTTCTCTCTGACGAATCACTGCGGTTGACTGTAGATGACTGTCTGTCTTCTAACTTCTCCACTAATGCTGGTGAACTCGAATGTTCAGTTCTCTCTTCCACTCTTTTCCTCTTGTACATTAATCACATTCTTCCATGGACTAGAAATCCTATCCATAGTTTTGCTAAGGGTAGGACGTCGCCTTCCATCTTTAAATTTGCGAATCCTCGCTCTGAACAAACAGCTTCAACTTCGCGAATTTACGGGGCAAGTTTAGCTTAGTTGATTTCATTTCTTCTAAAACTCAGTCCTGTCTTATATCTCGCAAAGAGGATTCTTCTGCTCATGTGTTCTGCTTATGTTTTGTGACACTCTGATTTCTACTCAAGGACATTCGCCTCTATTGCGGATTACCTTTTGTTATAATCTCTCATCATTTAAGCACAGCCGTCGTGCGAAACAGTTCGTAGGATCGCACCAGCACCAGGTGGAAAAGACCTGAGTTCGAATTCCGTCAATGGCATGAGGGATTTTTATGGGGCTTTTCATAACGTGGCTGAGGTAATCTGTGTCAGGCTAGGGTAGTATGGCTTTTTCTCCCAGAAACCCGGGTTTTCGTTTCGCAAACAGAAAATTCACCAGAGAACACACAATTTACAGACAGTATACACGAAGCAACATGGCCTTAGTCGCCGATGTTCCTAAAACCCAATAACAAGAACGCAACAACGGCTTAAGTACACAAATAAGGCTTCCTCTGCATCGAAAGAAAAAAAAAAAAACCTCAACGTCCTCTTATTGTCCAACTTCAAAAGAAGAGAACCAACTTTTCTTCTTCCTCATTGGTTGACTTCAGTTTTCTCGAGCAATGTTACTCTTCTCTGAATACAAAAGGAAAATATATGAGAAGAATAAAAAGGAAATGACTCAAACAGAAATCAGCAGTAGTACAAGCACGTAATAGCAGCAGAAAAATGGGCTGACAACAACTGAAGAGCTCTTTTCTATTTTCCCTTTCTAGTCATAACTCGTGACATCTATCAAAGTATTGCATATAACGTTTGGGGCTGTTCTAGGGCCCAACCCGTCTGCTCTTTGCCCTTTCCTATGATCTTTTATAATGAGGCACATTCATTTCTCATTCTGTACACTTTTGAAGTCCATCATGTCTTAGAACATTTCCGTTCGCCATCAAATTATTTTTTAAAAAGCAATATTGTATGGTGATTTCCGTGGTGTCATTTTTATGAGGGAATTGCTGTTTTCTTGCATTTTTTGGATATTTTAATAGTGCATTTCTACACTATAATCATTGAACTAAAGAGCAATTTTAGAGAAATTAATCAGTAGTAGAAAAAAGTATATGAAACACAGTGGATCACTCACCTGAAACATATTTGCGATGTTCATTGTTTTTCTGAATTGAAAATATTCTCTTATATGACTCCACGAAAACCCTTTAAAGTTTATAATAATGGACATTCCGTTAACTGTACATGGCGCAAAATGTAGGCTCCACTCCAATAGAAGCATAAATGCACGTGTGGTCATAGCCACAGATTGACTGGTCGGATCAGCAGAACCTGAAATTACAAAAAAAGCAGAAAATGTAGAAAATGGTGACGCCAATTGGTTTGAGCATTTTTCAGTGAAATATCCACTGATAGAGTTCATGCGAGTGACTGCTGTTTCTCAGTGCTCCGCTGTTACCCACGAATTCATATGGTTGCAGAGAGTGGTTTCGCAGTCAGTGACATAGTGCTTATATAACAACTTTAAAAATCATTCAAGAAATCAAGCTTATACAGCATCTCCCCACAGAAAAAATACAATTCTGAAAAAATAAAAGCCAACTCTCATTTCATCTATTCATGCCCTGCAGTTTTTCTAGTACTTCTTTGAATTATAATTTAAACTATATCGTACACTGAGATGAGAGAATTCATGGGATACCTGGTTCCTGGGCAACGCGACGTTGGTTGTCACCCCTCTCTCTAATGGACGAACCCACCGCTTGAAAGGTAGATAGGTACACTGATTCACTGCATTCACTTAGACGGTGATTCGATGTCAGTATGGACAAACATTGAGAGTTAACCGACTTTAAATGAGGGATGATAGTGGGTGTCCGACGCATGGGTCACTCAATCGCGGAGGTGATACAGAAATTGCACTATCCCCGATCAACAGCATCAAGAGTGTATACGGAATATTCCATTTCCGGAATGATTCCTGTCTTCTTTACCTGCTTTAATATTTTCTACTTTTATATCAAATATTTGCCTTCGTCAACACTGTACATTATACACTGAGTGATCACTGAATTATGACCACTCACTAATACTTCGTAGGTCTTCCTTTGGCCCTTAGTACAGCAGATGAATAAATGCCGACTTGGCATTTATTCAACAAGATATTAAAGTGATTCCACAAATATTAAAGTGACTCATCCGACCAGTACACCTTTTCCAGTCTTGTAACGTCTAACATGCATTATTTTTGCACCAGGCAAGTCTTTTAAGCCGATGAACCTTGATTAAGAGAGGATGCCATAGGGATTGTCCGCTGGTATAGTCCATACATGCCAGCATGCGACGCATGCTCATGCCAGATATTATTCCGGTATACCCCATGTTCTATTGGGCACTCAACTCTTCAACTGTGCTGCGCCTGTTCGGCTGGACGAGTCGTCGGACCCGGCGCTCACCTCTAACATCAACCTTCCGCTGAATTTTGCGTTTTACCATCGGCTCGTTGTTTTACCATTTTGCTCCAGTGCTGGTAAACTTTAACTAAGGCGGTTCTCGAACACCTCACCAGTTCAGACGTTTGGGGAATTGAGGCACCAATTCGTCGAGCACCCACAATCTGTCCTTTATCAAAGTCCGATAAATCCTTCTTTTTGCCCATCACGCTTGGAATTTTATTCCTTACTGAACAAGTATCTATGCTACGTAGGTCGACTAACTCTGGACCTCGTCCTCACGTGGTCAACGGGTCGCGTTCAGTTTTCATAGAGATGGTCATACTTCATTGATCCCTCAGTGACAAATATTTTCTTTCGTTAATTTTTTTTTCGTGCAAATATATTCACGTGTATCGTGATGAGTCCCAGCAGTTCTAAATCTGCTGGTAGATTCAAGAAACTACCATTCCAAGCCCCGTGCACTTGGAATGGTTGTTTGCGAGGAAAGCAATCTGTGCAAGGTCATTAGTAATCGGAAATACTTCAGAATCTCAACCTGCTTGGTCCTGTCACTTAAAAATGAAAGCCAGCATAAGTTGTGAAATTAAAAATCACCACGGAAAATTACCACGATGTAAGGAATTTGGACTGGAGGAAACCGAAGATCTCCAGTGATTTAGAGTTAGGATAACGATAGAGACAACAGAAGAATTTTACCGAATCTACTCAAGTGATTTTAATCTAAAAAAATCAAAAACGTAAGATTA
Organism: Mastigoproctus giganteus; assembly: GCF_048544385.1. Lineage (NCBI taxonomy): Eukaryota > Metazoa > Arthropoda > Arachnida > Uropygi > Thelyphonidae > Mastigoproctus > Mastigoproctus giganteus. The sequence goes on along the minus strand of NC_143585.1, from coordinate 11,670,384 downwards.
AAATTATTAAATCTCTGACAGGAAACTCTCAGGAAAAGTACATGAGGCGTTGCAGTCTGTAATTACATATGGACATCATTGAGATTGCACTGAGACCACATATATTTGTGCAATAAATGAGGAAGTATTCGGAACGTTTAGATCTTTTCGCATACAAGTTTTTTTTGTATATTTTTGACTATTCGTGATGTATTCAGTAATAAGAAAAGAATGAGAGGACATGGAGCGTCGAGGGCAGTAAGATTATACACTAGCTGATCCGAAAGCATCTTGGAGAGTGTTACCTATAGTTTCGATCCGGTGGACTATCTGACTGCCTGCACTACTGAACCGTTTAGAGCTGTACACTCAAAATGTAATGAAGATCGTATGCATCTCCCCATGATGTCCATTATAACCTGAAAAGTTACAATTTGTACTGCATGATGGAACAGATGAGAGCAAATGGTCCGAGCTTTCCTCGAGACTAAAATGGGTTCCACTACCACTTCACGCCTCCAAAAAGCAAAAGTGGTGGTAGTGCAGTGGACGATAACAGTCAGCTACCAACTAGTATTGCCTGATAGCAGGCAATACTAGTTGGAAGCTGTAGGATGGCACTCCTCCGTGTAGTATGGACCAGATTCTTTCACCTACTGCTTAAATTGGTTCGCACCCGGTCACCACCAGTGCATTGGGCGCCATATTTCAGGCTCGCACATGGTGGGCCCTCGTGGGCAGCACACCGGGTGGAAAAGACCTGAGGTTGCTTCCTGTCGATGACGTGAAGAATCATTGCGGACCTTTTTTTTTAACATGGCTGAGTTGGTCTCAGTCGTGATTGTTGCTGTTATTGGGTTTGAGGAGTATTGGCAACTAAGGCCATGTTGCTTCCTGTATATTATGTGTGTAAATTTTCTGTTTGCTGCCCGAAAATCACAAGTTTCGGGAGAAAAAATGCTACCCTCGCCTGAGACCGACTAACTCAGCGACGTTGGAAAAAGGAGGAAAAAAATTGCTCTCATCATCTAAGTGATTCGAACTCAGGTGGGAATATTGTGATTTCAACTGTGCTACCCACATGGGTCTCAGTCTTGGGTGGCTTGGTTTTTTCTTTCTGTAATTCTGATTTTTCGTCAAGCAAAGAGTAAATCGACCACAGAACACATGCAAGGAACGCCTTAGTTGCGGATGCTTCAAAAACAACAACACAGGGAATTATTCTCAGGTTTAATAACAGCCCCACCATCGTAAATATGCAAGAAGAGGGTGTAGTTGTTGCAGAACGATTAAAAGTAGCTGAAAATCCCAAAACATGATTCAAGTATTACCTGAATATCATTTCCATCAGCGTTTTAGATCCCAGGTATAACAAGCCCAGCTTGTTATATTTAAGAAAATGTCTATGTCAACTTGAAGGACCACCAGTCCTTAATATGACAGCATTAAGGACCCTTATTGACACAATTTGTTCATGCTCTGTTGTACATTATTGACACCGGGCGTGGTTGCAGAAAGGGGGAGGAGTACTGATGGCTTTGAACAGTTAAAGTTTATATGTGTGGATGGTTGCCAGCACAATGGAAGGGTGATTAAATATTTAAACATAAGAGCATTAGACATGTGAGTTCCTTCTTGGAAACCTAAACTTGTTCTTGAGCAACGTCTGCTGGTCAAATTTATTTGATGTGTGTATGTGTGGTCTGTGTGAAAGGGGTTGACTGGATAGAAAAAAAAATGATGAAGTCGAGAAGTTAGTGCTGGCATAAACAACAGACATAGCTATGGTAGTGCAAATTTGGCTGTATCCCATAAACAGGAAACACTCACTTGCACACTATGTGCCAGTGGGTGTTTGCACATAGTGTGCATTTCAAGGGAAAACCAAATGTGGTGGGCAGTCTTGACTTTCTCAAGGATACACAATGCTTTCTCCTGCATTCAGAATAGAGTCTGTTTAATATTTTTATTGGGGAAACTGTTCTGGTGACACTGAAAACCACAACAGTTTCCTGGACATTACTACTGGAATGGCAAGTAGTAAGCAAATTCCTGAATTTGCTGCTTAACTATACCACAAATCAACGCAACTCATTGCATATGGAGAGTTTGATCTCTTACATAACCTTGAGCACCTGAGAAGAAGACTGCGTCTAGGTCTAAGTGAATTAGACTTAAAACAGCAAGATTTACATAAAATCAGAATTCTGAATTTATACAAAAATTATATTTAAAATAATTAAATGCACAAGGCATAATACTTTAAGAGTTTAGTATCTATATAATATCGGTGTTTTGATACACCATAGACACTCTTAAAAAACTACAAAGTAGTTGTTGTGGGCATCATTTGCTCTTTCTCATATTGTGCTCTGCCTTCACGACGAGTTGCCATGATGCTGCACTACCTCAAATAAGTAACGCTTCACTAATAGAGAAGGCTATTGTTACTTATTCTCAGTGAGTACCACCACCCAGACATGTTTTGAAAAAGGTATTGGATAAAGATGTCCGTTATCCTCAATATCCCTATTAGGCTGAGCAAAGAAAAAAAGAGGTAGGAAAGTGACAGTAAGAGAAGGAGAGGAAAAAACATGCCGTCGAAGAATGAAAGGGATTTTTTTAGTTGTTATTCACCTGAATTCAAAGCTCCTTGCCCCGAATGGGCAATGTGTCCCCCTGACGGGGATATTTATTACCCAATCGGAGTCCTACATGTTTCTGGCTATTTGGCCTTCATCAGTGGGTGGGTAGGCTTGCTGGTTAGACCAGACATGTTTTCCAGTTTCCAGATATTTGTATGGAAACTACCTTCAAGGATCCTATATGGATCCTGCTTTGGGATTGCCTAGCGGCCTGTATCGCTGAAAAAAAAAAAAAAACTCCCTGTAATGAGCAGACAGGGACGGACACCCTTGTCCGCTCATATCTTTCACCTCAACCCGATTGGGCTGCTCAATCTCCCACTGACACACTCCGGGAAAGGCCCAGTTCATATGACCACCTGGTTGGCGACCGCCTGGAGTTGGCTTGCCCTACATCGGTTCTAGGGTCATCCCCCTCTTCCACACTCCTGTTGCTTCATGCAGCCTTCAAAGCTCGGCTGCCGTTCATCTGGGAGAGAGACCAAACACCTGCAGCTGGCTTGGGCCCTTTCCTCTAATAACTAAACTAATCTGTTTGGTACATACGCTTCCCTAGCCTAGCCTCATCATTACCATCTAAGCTGCACATATATGTTGTCATCTATAAGCCGACATAAAGGTGTGGGGAAAAACCATAGTTGTAGGAATCTTTGTTTACCAAGTTGTCGTAATTCTAATAGCAAAAATCTTCTTATTGCACCATGCATCGTTCGAAGGGTGCATTTTGACACCTCCTGTGCAGAGCCGCCTTCTTTTCTTTTCCTGATTTTCCAGGCCTGATATTTACCTTCATTTAGGAGGTATATCAGGATGCGTGTTGCTCTGGAAATGGGGGCCGGGAACTGTAAGAATAGTACTTGTTCCCTGGTCAAGCGTGGTATTCCCATCGTTTTGTGTACACTAAGCCAGATGCGCTGAGTAACCGGACAAGAGAAGAATGCATGTTCCACTGTTTCACACGCCTTACAGAAAAAAACACTCAACATTCGTGTGCCCTCGAAATTTGGCTTTGTTCTTCTCCACTGGCAGGTGTCCGTGTATTATTCTCCATGCCAGGTCCTTCCGTGACTCATAACCTATATGATGGTGTAGGTTGTCCAACATCTGAGTCACATCTAGTCTCAGCCAACTGCGTGGCACCGGAACTGGCGGTGTATTCATGTCGGATAGCTTCCAGTATATTTCCTAAATCTTAAGCTTGGTTCCCATGTGCAAACCCCCTGCAGATAACTCTTGTAAGTGTTTGATTGCCAATTTGTAGAAGGGTGTTATTATTTCTACTGTTGGACCAGTGTGCTCCTCTCCTAGTAGTTTAGTAAACCGTCCCATATTGTACTTTGCTAAGGCAGCAGCTGCATGGGCTCCCCGTAGGGCAGTCCAAATGTGCTTTAACACATATGCCCACCTTAACCACTTTAACCGTGGTACTGCATAACCTCCCTCACACTTCCTGCAGTATAGTTTCTGCTGTGTCACTTCTTGCTGTCTGCTGTTCCAAAAGAACTTAAATAATCTTCGAGTAAGCTTTTTCTGCACGCAGTAATTAAATGATGTAATTGACACAGTATTCATCAGCATCGGTATCAGAATCGTCCACATAATACACACCCTTCCGGAGAAAGATAGCATCCCCAAATTCCACTCTGACAGAGCGACCTCCCAAGAATCTAGTAATTGCGGCACGATACTACCGGATATTTCACAAAGCGAACCCCTCGGATGGTTATAGGTGTTGTCGAGAATGTGAGGCCTGCTGGCAATTGTACTGGAGCCTCAGTTCCCCACTGTTGACATTTCGTCTTGCTTTTGTTTAGACATAGGCCGCTGGATAGGCTGAAATGACTGAAGGTTTCCAGCGCTCTTTGTAGAGAACTGCTATCCGCCAAAGTTAGGATCACGTCATCTGCATGTGCTACATATTTGCAATCAGAGTGTGGGCCAGGAAGATGAACCCCGCTAATGTTTTTAGAAATAGCTAATTGCCTTAATATGGGTTCTAATGCCAGCGAGAATAGTACAGGGCTTAGTGGGCACCCCTGTCTAACTCCTCGTTCCTGTTCTATTTTCTCCGAGCTGTGGCCATTAATCAAAAGAGTGGTTTGTGCCCCTTTGTACAGACTGATGATGGCTGTTCTTAGCAAAGAACCCGTTCGGACCGTATGCAGCAGATTTTTAAGGTATTCATGGGAAAGCTTATCAAAGGAATTTGCCAAATCCAGTACAGCCACCACTACACTGTATTGTTTTTGCTTGCAGTATACCTGCAAATCTTTTAGAAATGACAGATTTGCCATCACAGATCTTGTTGGAATTGCATATGTTTGATTGGGACCTATGATGTGCCCTACTGGCCTCCACTCGCCCACTTCTTTCCCCATTTTACCCTGTTTTTTGAGAAATATGGTTTGGGCTTCTATAAATTCTTTGGGGACAGCCCCTTCCGAGAAGAATTTGGAGAAAATGACGGCCAAGACTGGCCCAATTTCCTCCCAATGCCTCTTATAAAATTCCACTGTTAGCCCATCTGGACCTGGCGCTTTACCTCCTTTCATATCTTTCAATGCTGATGATAGTTCACTCATGGAGATAGGTTGATCCTGTTCATGTCGATGAACTGCCAAGAACCCTGGTAATTCCCAGCTTTCTAGTAAACCTGGTCCTTTAAATGCTGTATACATTTCTTTGTAAGCATGTGCAAAACACTTAATGATGTCACTAGTGTTCTGATATTGGTGTGGGCTACCTGTATTTGATGGATTAAACTGCTGTCTCTGCGTGATCTGTTGAATTGCTTAAAGAAGAAAGCAGACGACTTATCAGCTTTCTTGTAACATATACGCATCTGGATAGCTTCATTTTCTGCCTGCCTCTCTAAGAGCGACAGGATTTCTTTTTGTATTTCCCTTTTCCCCCAGATCATCCTGACAAGACTTTAGGAGTCTCCGAACTTCATACAGGTGTCTTAGCTCTCTCTTACTTTCCAGGTGCTTTTCCCTTGTTAATTTTTGAAAAGCTGTTTTTATTGAATTTTTGTAGTGCACCCAGCTCCCTTCTGTCCAGTGTTTATGATTTCTCAAAAGCTGTGTTAGTCTTTTAATATCCGGCGGGTCACCTTGCAAGAGCACCGGTTTTAACCTCCAGGGGCCCTTCCCCTGTTCTACAGTTAGGCTTAGTGGAAAGAGCACCGGTTTTAACCTCCAGGGGCCCTTCCCCTGTTCTACAGTTAGGCTTAGTGGAAAGTCCATTATAACTAATTTGTGATCTGTTATTGCGCGGGGTCCCGAAATGTTAATATGTCTTACCCGATTTATTTTATCTGATATCTTGCTTGGGACATAGAACCGGTCAATGCGGGTCCCTACCGTTCCCCTAGACCAGGTTGCTCCGTGACTTATGGGATATTTCTTTCTCCATATATCTATCAGGTCGTGTTTTAAGCTCAAGCTGTTGAGCTCCAAGGAGCCCTCTGTGCCAGTTGTTGGATCCCCCGTACCTGTCTTATCTTTAACTGGGTCTAACACGCAATTCCAGTCTCCTCCTAGTATAATCAATCGGGCCCCCACCATAAAAAGATGTAAACTACTAAATATCCGCCTCCGCTCTGGAGCGGTGTTTGGTGCATATACATTCATCAGTCTTATTGTATGCGACCCTATTCTCCAGTCAATGCAGACTATTCTCCCTTCTATGTCCCTTTGAAGATTGCAGAATTTTCCTATGACCGGTGGTAAGACTATGATGCCTACCCCCTTGGAATTGCTTGAGCCAAAACTCCAGAAGCTTAGACATTTGTATCTGTTCTGGAATTTTCGCACTTGGACACTGTTAAAAAAATGACTTTCTTGGATGAATAAAATTTTTACCCCTAGTAACAACATGCTTCTCCATACATGATGCTGAGCATGCCCTTGAGCAAAACCCCTTATGTTCCAAGTACCTATGATTACCATGTAGAAATCTGATCTATTGTGTCAGGGATACGCTTAGAGCATACAAGGTTCTGCCTAACTCTTGCTCATGTCCTAATAACCATGAGATTCGGGAATTGTTTAGCTGCTGCACTACTCCCAGTACCGTCTGTCCTGCTAAGTTTCCAAAAAATATGTCTCTCCACATGAATTGGATGTTGTTTACTTTACCTCCTTGAGCATGCTCTACCACTATTCTCGGCTTTCCTAGCCGCTGTTCCCATTCTTCTAATTTAACAGTTAATGTTTCCGATCCTACTGGCACGTATTTTTTTAAATGCTCCACCCCCAGTAATTTGTCACTACCCTCGCCTAATGTCCCTTCTGTTTCGGAGTCATCTGAACTTAGTTCATTCAGATCTTGTATTGTGTCCTTTCCTTTTTCCTCTTTCCTCTTTCTTTTTCCTTCTACCTCTAGACTTTCTTCGTCTTTGTTGTCCCCCCTCTTCATACCTCTTGCTATTTCCACTATTTCCATTGAAGTTGGGGTATCTTGACTTATGTCTATAACCCCTTTTTCTTCCCCTGTTCCTGTTCCTGTAATTAGATTCACTGGTTCAGCTGACAGTATCTTTTTTATGACTCCCTGTGGCCTTAAAATGACCATATTTCCCTTTTCCGAATTTTCTTCGCCTACTTTTTCTTCCCCTCCTCTGATGGCATCTGCATATGATCTAATTGAGCAGCTTCCCGCTTTATGGCTTGTCTCCCCACATTTGTTGCATGCTTTGGGGCAGTCACTGCTGATATGCCCCACTTCTTTGCAATTGAAACAACGCCCATTTGTACAATTCGCGCCTAAATGATCCAGGCTGCCACATTTTAAGCACCTCTTCTCTACCCCTCTGTAATTCAGAAGTAGTCGATTTCCCGTTACATAGATGATGTTTGGAACTGGTTTTCTCATTTCCATTTGCACTGTTACTTTTCCCGTATACAACTCTGGAAAGCCCTCCCACGCGTGCATTTCTATTCTCGAGACTTTTCCATATGCTTCTAATGAAGTTTTTAGATATGTGTTCGGCATTTCAATTGGGTAACGCTCTATGGTGATATATTTCCTGATACTACCCACCAAATGGGGGTGTATCACTTGGTTTTCAAAAGGGAAGCCCCTCAGCAATGTGTCTCTTGTCACGCAGTCTTTACAAACTACCTGGTATTTCCTCAAGGGTAGGAGGGTGAACCCCTGTAATCTAGATAAATTTACGCTTTTCGCTAAACCTTCAATTACTTGTCTCGGTTCATACTCTGCATCCAGAGTGAATTCCAAGGTCCTCTCACGTATATAGAAACTCATTTTGTAGAGAGAGAGAAAAAAAAAAAAAAAAGTAACAATTGTCGTGCCCGCAGGCACTAATCCCACCCTGGAAACTTTCGCAGGGTCAGCAAAAAAAAAACAACTTAATCTAAGAACTTACGATCTAGAAGAACCTTGAAGCAGCACAACCTCGTCAGGTGATTATACGAAAGAAGAACGTTATATCCGGCCTATCGTCAGTGGGTGGGCAGGTACCCTAGTATTGCAGACATGACGACCCAGTTGTGAAGTTAATCGCACAATATGAGAGATGCCAAAAGGTGTATAAGATAATATTTAAAATAATTAAATGCACAAGGCATAATACTTTAAGAGTTTAGTATCTATATAATATCGGTGTTTTGATACACCATAGACACTCTTAAAAAACTACAAAGTAGTTGTTGTGGGCATCATTTGCTCTTTCTCATATTGTGCTCTGCCTTCACGACGAGTTGCCATGATGCTGCACTACTTCAAATAAGTAACGCTTCACTAATAGGGAAGGCTTCACTAATAGTGAAGCGTTACTTATTTGAGGTAGTGCAGCATCATGGCAACTCGTCGTGAAGGCAGAGCACAATATGAGAAAGAGCAAATGATGACAACAACAACTACTTTGTAGTTTTTTAAGAGTGTCTATGGTGTATCAAAACACCGATATTATATACAAAAATTATAATATCACAAATATATGTATATTTAGAAAAGGCTTTCATTATGAAGTTCAAACTGAAATATCTTCTCACCCATGTCAGCAATGACAACTGTTTCTCCCTTCGATGTTCGGTAGGGCAAGACAGTGAAAATATCTTTCGAGAATAGCGGCTGCAGTTCAGCAATATCTGAAGTCTTGTAGTACTCTGGATTGTTCTTCCGACAGGTGTAGTAGTTCTTTATGGTGTTGAAAGCTCGTTCTACATTGTACTTCCTCACCCTCAAGAAAGATAGCAGAAAAGGGGAATCGCTCCTTGAGATAAAGTCCTTTTCCTCTGTTCAATAAATAATTCCAGTTTTATATTATCTATAAAAGGGAACAAAGAACATTTAAATAAATAAAATTGTTTTATAATTTAACTCACAGGTAACACAGTTGTAGATTTAATATCCTCCTAACACTTGGTGGAAAAAATTTGGGTTTGAATCACGTCCATGATGTGAGGAATTTTTAATCGCCTTTGTCACAACGTGGCTGACTTAGTTGGCCTCAAGGGTGCAATGATTTTTCTCCCGGAAACTCATGTGTGTTGACAAGAACACAGACATATTGATCACAAAACACACAAAAATTACAGACATAATATATATGCCACAATATTGCCTAAGTCACTGATGCACCTAAAACTTTACAATAACATTTTGTAATTCATTAATTCTACTTTAATATTTACATTATTCAGATTATAAAAAGGAAACAACTAAAATACAGTAAACTCCCGGTTAAAAGAAAGTGACTTTATTATGGACAGGTTTTCTAACCCCTTCTTCTGTCGTTATACCCCAGGGTGGGTCTTAGCCTTCTGAAGGATGTTCCACCAGTAAGCCCTCCAAGAATTCAATCTTCTGCAACTTCTTATTCTCGTATTCTTTAACTCTGCTTCTAAGTCATCCATCGCTCTTTTCCACGGTTTTCCACGGTTTCCATTTCATTATCCTCTTAGTTTTTCTGCTGTCATCCATTCTCAATGGTTACGAATAACAAGGGAGTGGTGAAAGGTTCAATGTACGTGGTGACATTATTGAGTAAAATTGCGTTATTAGACAAAATTTCTAATGTGAAAGTGTCGCGTCAGTGCAAAACATAAAACTAATGCGTCAACGGTACGATAAATCAAGACATTGGAACAAAAAAATCTTCCGCAAAACTGCAGCCATTATCATCCCACTGCAAGATGGAAGCCTCCTCGACGATTCGTGTTGGGAAATGGACCGTAATCTGCTACGCTGGTCCAGCGCGGGTTACCGGATTTACCGTATTTAGGAGTCACGGGCTTAAACCCCGGTTTACTCAAAGAGCGTGTGCTATTCTAAACCTGCTCCTCACCACTCGACTATGTGAAAACATTCTAATTGCTTCAAAAATTGGCTCTGTAACTCGTGTTGTTAAAAGAGAAAACATGGAAAAAGCTTTAAATCTGTGGAGAGAAGATCGAACTCAACTTAAAATTCCGTCAAGTTCGGTCATCATTCGTGAAATTCCAAAACACCTTAATCTACACTAGTGAAACTGGTGATAGAATTGGCGGGATACGTTTTTCAGCTGAAGAGGGTGGTTTAAAAATCGATATGGTCTTCATAAAGTGAAACTTGTAGGCGAGTCTGCATCAGTGGATTTCGTGGCTGCAGAAAGTTTCCCGACTGAATTAAAAAAATAATAATAATTATGCGTATGTTCCAGAACAGGTGTTCAATGCCAAATTGCTCACACCCACAACGGGATTCGAACCCGGGTTTTTTCCAGCAGGTGTGGGAAAGGTGATGACGATAGCACTGTGCTACTCGCAGAGACATGTGGTGATCACAGAGATGCTTTTAAGATTGTGGAATACGAGGTCTTGTGTGCTATTACATGTTTCATCTATTCTACAGAGACTATCACCATTCCCAGGGTTGACAGAACTTTACGCTCGACATTTTGTAAGAAACAACTCTGTCGCTAATTTCTTACCTCTCAGCTACTTTCACATGGTGCTTCTTTGCTGTGGAAGGTCTTTTGTCTCTGAAGATCTATTCGAAGTACCTCTTGGACACATCAACGAAATTTTAGTCCACACAGCTGAGTTGTAATCAACCCAGCTGTGTGGATACAGATTTACGTCGATTTCATTACATAAATGATTCGTTCATGCTTTTCTTCCTTTTACACAAGAAACAAAGCGATGTTCCCGTTTTTTACTCTCTTAACCATAATTTCTCAGAAACAGCATATTTATTTAAATTGCCTTCAGTAGCTTAACCACTAGCAAAGTTAAAGATAGCCGTTTAGCCGTTGTGGGCGTCAATACATTTCATCGCTCTGTATCTTTCCCGTGACCCATATTTCTGTTCTAGTAGTAACTTTGTACTTAGGAAGGCTGAGGTTCAAACTCTACGATGAATTTTCAAGAGTTGACTTTCTCTTTGCTCCCTTGTCGATAAATTATAAATTAATATTAATATTTATAAAAAAAAGTTTGGGGGCAATACGTTGGTTGTTGTGCTATTTTAGGTGCATCAGGAACTTATGGCGTATTACGCTTTATATAATTTGTCTGTAAATTGAGCTGAATTTTTTGTTGTATGAAGAACCCGAGTTTCTGGAGAAAAAAATATGACTCTCCTATCTGAGATCGACTAACTCAACCATATTGTGAAAGGGCCTATAAAAATTCCTCGCTCCATTGACTCACAGGTCCTTTCCACCAGGTGTGGGGGAGGAAGATGATTATAATAACTGTGCGGTCCACAATGAACAATACAGTGTCACCGTCGAAGTCATTCAACACCATTAATCACAATGGTCTATGAATAAGTGTATAACAAGCACGTAATTAAATTATCATACCTTTCAACTTGTCCCGGAGCAATTCGATGAATTTATCTCTCGTATTCGGGTCCTCCCTAAGTTCCTCCTTTGCCTTTTGTATATCAGCAGGAGAGAGATTGTGATCATCGTGTTTTCTGAAAGCATGGTTTGGCAATGAAACTTCGTTGGACATGATGGACAAATCTACATAAAGGGAAAAAAAGTCATAGTTAAATATATATATAATATTGATTTAAAAAAATAGGATATAATGATATAACTGAACGTCTAAAAAAGAAAGAAAAAGTATTAACTTATTAAACTGGATTGTGGATCCGGGGAACAACCCGAGTATTAGTAAAAGAAATACCGAGCAAACATAATGAAATATAGACAGAGGTATTTGTTGATGATGTTTCTTTTGTATTTAATGTTTTTTCGAAGATGATGAATTTTGATGATGATTCAAATGTATTTGATGTTTCTTCAACTGATATAAATATAGATAGAACTATCAGCCTGCATCTTTGGTCCCCGATGTAGCTCTATATTCACTACACTCCGCTAATTTCACCCATTCTGGTCTAATCATACAGTAAATTGTCAAAACATGACTATTCTTTTATCTTAAATTTCATACTGGGCTTTTTGCCTTCATTCATTTTTTAATTCTATCTTTCATTCAATTTTCCTTTAACAGATTTTATCAGAATTATGTCAGCATAATTCAGGATTTTACATTTATTTTTATTTAAATTTTATTCCTTCCTTTTGGTGTCTGTCGGTTCGTCTACGATGTATACGTTTCGTACCTGTACATCATAACAGAAACGAAGACCTTGCTTATTGCTGTGGCTCCTATAGTTTTGGTGCCAACCCCTTAGCGACGTAGTTAAAGTCTGAGGACCTACAGAATTAGGTACCATTTTTGTGATTTTTAGATTATTTTTATGCTAATCTTAATTCAGATAATCTGCTTTTACCTTTCGGGCTTTTTCAATTATTCCATTGTAATTACACTTGACATTTGTCTAAATAAATATATCCTCGTCGAGTACTCAAACTTGAAATACGACTCAGGGAAGCACCTGTCCTCGAATTCTTCGTCGTGAAAAAGTACTCAGTGATGATTTGTGGACTAACCACGGATGTTTGTCTGTGCCTATTTGTACTATTCCTCCTGAATCATTAGTGATTCTTTAGCAGCAGCCAAAGCTCGTGCCTGCAGTATCACGAACCTGATCCAATAGCTGTCGTCCGTGGCACATGGAACAGCCTTGCTGATTGACAAATGAAACAACTCACCTTAGGACATGATGTTGGAGGAAGTGGTAACACCTTGGAATTAACACCTAGAATATATTTAAAAAAAAGTAAGAAGATACGCGGCCCTCATCGCTAGAGTCACTCGCAGGGACTGGAGACTCAGCCGTACAACCCTGTCCCTCTACTACAAAGTTCTCTTCATCTCTGCCATCACGTAGGGCTCCCTTGTGTGGTACATAAGGGCGGGACTAGAAGTGAATAAACGGATCATCGAAACAATTCAGAGGACTATTCTCTTTACCATGACGAGAGCAACTAGAACGGCTAGCATGGCTGCCCTCCACGTCCTCGTAGGGGTTCTCCCCTGAACCTTAAGGCTACCCGCTGCGGTCTGCACTACTATCTTGCTAGAAACGCATCCGCTACAATATATGATTTCACCACTGACATCACTAATGACCGCAACTCTGAGAGGAGAAGAATCACCGACCACCTTGTACAGATTTGGCAAAGGAGATGGAGCGACACAGAAAAAGCACAGTGACTAGAAGATTCCTCCCCACTGTCACCAAGCTTTACCCTAATGCGCCAGCGTGGTTTCACCCCGGTCGGAATACCACCTTCCTCCTTACAGGACATGGCCCGTTTAAAGCTAAGCTTTACCAACTTGGATCATAGATAAAGCGGACTGTCCCTGTGGCAACCCGGATTCCTGGAGACATTTAATGTTTGAATGCAATCTGTATGACAACCTACGCCTAACCACGGCAATCCAATATATACCAGACAACCAAGAATCCAGAATATTAGACCCTCAAGAGGACCAAAAAATGCTCAGTCAATATGGCTTAGATCTATTTTCCAGAAGGAAAACAGTGACAGAAACACATCAAAGGCCACACGACTAGAAAGACTGCAGGGGGTCAAACAATTACGTGACATACACAGGACAAGACTTTAGGGGATTTGAATGGCCTACTAGTGACCCAAAACCGCACTCCCTTGTGTGGCCTTGTTTTTTTCCTATTTCCTGGGGAGGGAGGAGGAGAGTATTTGCTCTTCTCCCCTCCTTGCTCCCCATATTTTCACTCTGGTTGGGCATGACATGCCCCACTGAAAATGGGGGGGTCACCTTCCTATCCGAACCCGCTTCTTCCTATTCCAGGACTGGCATCAAAAATTTCAAACAAAGAACCGACGGCAAAACTGCAACTGTCAGAAAAGGTTGAAGTTAGAGGTGAGCGGTGGATCCGACGACTCGTACGGCGAACAGGTGCAGCACTGTTGAAGGGTTGACTGCCCAATACAATATGAGCCGAGCCGGAACAATATCTGGAATGACTATGCATCGCACGCTCTCACGTATGGGCTATACTAGTAGATGACCCTTATGGCATCCTCTCCTATCCAAGATTCATGATTCGTGTCCAAGATTCGTGTAAAAGACTCGCCTAGTGCAAAGGGCATGCAAGTTTGACGCTAGAAGACTGGAAGGTGTGCTGGTCGGAGGAGTCACGTTATTTACTCCACTCCGTGGATGGTCGTGTACGGATTTGGCATCAACAAGACGAGGCTCTTGATCCATCATGCACGGTATGAAAAGTGCAGGCCTCTGGAGACGGTTGTATGGTGTGGGGAGCATATTTCACTGACAGGAACGTGCATGTGGAACAATGTATCAGTGGCGTCCGCTATCGTCAACTGCTTGCTGACTGTGTACACTCCGGTATGATACACGTTTTCCAGAATGGGCGATGGTCTCTTCCAAGATGACAATGCGCTGAGCCATCGGGCACCCGTTGTGCAGTTATGGTTTGAGGAATAGTTCTGACTTCCAGCATATCGATTGGCCTCCGAACTCCGCCGATATCAATCTTATGGAGCACTTGTTGGACACTATGGAGAAGCATATCAGGCGTCTGGATCACCAATCACTTCCATACTTGCATTGCTGCACGCATTACACACAGCTTGGTTGGCCATACCTCCAGAAAACTTAGGACATCTTGTTGAATCAATGCCACGTCGGATAGCTGCTGTACTGAAGGAAAAAGGAGGACCTACGAAGTATTAGGTAGGTGGACATAATCCAGTGATCACTCAGTGTATATATTATTATTATTATTATTATTATTATCCTTTTATTAACCACAAGAAACTGTGAGTCACCCCAGGATGACAGTGTGCCAGGAGTATGTCAGATTTACATACTGAGGTGCAAGGAACCATGTGTACAATGTACAATAGTATATACGTGCCCGACCCGAGATATTTACATAATTTAACTTACATATGCTTCAAATAAAACAAATTTTATAGCAATGGACATCAGAATTAAAAATACAAAAATAATAAAAAACTAAAAAATAAAAATACTAGAATAAAAAAAATAAAAATAAATAAATAAAAAATGCAGCAGGAAAAATTTCCAGTTGTAGGTGATCGTCACAGGTTCAATAGTTGGAAACATTCCTTGAGGCATACCTTTCTATACAGCTTGTCCTTACAAAACTTATCAGGGTTGATGCCCAGTTTATTGTAGATTTGGAGGCAGTTGGCCGGAAACATGCCACTAAGGAAATCAATATTTGTAAGTGTAAACGGGAGAGGGTGGTAGGAGTCATGGCGTTCACATCTTGTCTTCTTTGGGCCAGAGCTTAACGGGGATACAGATCCATGTTAATCTCTGGCCCAAATGGAGCATCTATACGAACAGATGGAGCATCTATTCGGAATGTGATAAGCCAAGCGAGCATGAGTACATTTCTTGTCGTAATGAGAAATCTCCAGGTAAGTGGTCCCTAGATTAGCTTGGAGGATGGATCTAGAGATAGTAAAAGGGTGACCCTCCACCCTGTTCATCTATCTAAGCAGCCAATATTCTAGATTAAGGTACTTTTTTAGGTGGGGGGTAGGAGCAGATGACCAAATTTCAGATGCTTAGAGAGAGATAGGGGTAATGCACCTCAGATTGTTCAGACAGAACAGCGCTGGCTGATGCACACCAACGAGCTCCTGACGCACTGCCCAAAGTTCCGCGTATGTCTTCTGTCTCATCCTGACAAAGTGTGGCTGGAAGGTGAGTCCAATATCCAAGGTGGGGCCTAGGTCTATGTGAAAAATTACCCTTTTGCCGCCAACGAAGATTTTAACATCATTTTTAACTTTTTTTTTTTTTTTTTTTATCGGTAGTTGAGCAAATTTGTATGGGTTCATATGCGACCCAATTATGGCTAGATAGTTTTCCAGTTTCATTATCTGTGTAGAGGCCTGTTGGTTAATATTCAGTATCTTATCAGGATGGTTTGAATTCACGTAGAACTTCAGATCATTGGCATAAAAGACAAAGTTAGAATTACATGCTAGAAAGGTTCCAAAACTTCTGCGAAGAGAATTGTTGAGGGCACACTCCCTTGTCGGATGCCTCTTGTGATGTCGAAAATTATCTGGAAATCGTTAACAGTAACAGACAGATGTCTGAGAAGTAGGATGGACTTTAAGATGTGTAGAAATGTATATGCCAGACCGAAGTAGTGCTTCAGAACAGTAAAGAGAGTTGGTAGGTATAATCTGTCGTATGCCGATAAATGTCCTGGAAGATGATGTCAATCTGGGATTTGTGATTTGATGGCATGTTGGAATCTGAAGGGGGTATCTAGAAGATTTGTAGTTGTTGATCTCTTATGCAGAACGGTATGAAGGTACTCGGGCCTGTGACCAAACCAGTGCTGGGCAATTGCTGGCTGAATCGCTTTTTCAAAGATTTTAAGTAAACAGCAGCTGATGGAAATTGGTCGCAGATCTTTCGGAGATTTGGGTTTCCTAATCTTTGGAATGGGCTTGACATGGCAAGATCTCCAAATTGATGGAACTCTTCAAGATTGTAAGATTCGTCTGAAAATGTGGAGTAGAAGGTCAATAATGTACGTGCTGCATATTTTTACTATGAATAATGGGAAACCGTCTGGTCCAACAGTAGCTTTGTCAGGAAATTTGTTGATGACATTAATCAGGGTCTCACTAGATATTTTTATATCATTCATCTGTGCCCTAGGTAACCAGTCCTCCTGCGAAGGAGGGGATCTGGATCTGGAAAATTTGCCTGCAGAAGGTTACACTGTACCGATTCCTGGACAAGTTTTGATCAATGATACGATGGTTTGTCTCGTGTTGTAGAATCGTTCTACCCTTCTTCAACATATCAAGTCCAGCTTGTTTTAGGAGTTGTCTTTTCTTTTTTAGGAAGCAAGCTCTTTCTTTTAAAATATAGTGAGGTCTGAGGAAAGTTAAAATTTCTGCCATTTCTGGTTGGCCTTCTGCTTCCTGATGAAGACCAACTTGGTTTCCTAATTAAAACACCGATTCGACTTGCTACAAATCCTAACTTTCTTGGATGCACCACGGGGTGCAATTAACGTCAATTGTTTGTACAAGGCAATAGTGGCATCCACCATCGACTCAGAATAGAGTATCCCCAGTCAAATCTGCTCAAGCACTGTAAAATGATGTCCAGCTTGAGATATTTAGTAGATGAATTCCACACTGCTGAAGTATTTGCCAAAAATTTGTCAAGGATTGAGACTATTGATATAGAGCTTTTGGTTTCATTTTTGAGACCTCTTGATTAATGAGGATGACTAAAACTCATCATTGAAAAATCTGAAAAATGACAATACAAAAGACCCAGATGACTCACCAACCGTATTTTGGAAAAAGTCTGTCACTACTCTTAATGCTATCATGCTTCATATTTGTAACTTATATCTGAGGCTGGGCATTTATCCAAAGCATTTCAATCAGATTAACATACTTGTGGTATTCCAAAAACGTGACAAGTGGTCTGTATAAGATTTTTGACCACTCCCCAGAAAAAAAAAAAGCCTTTCTAAACTATTTGACACAGTAGTGCATAAAGAACTTTTCAATATTTTCAAGCCTTACATATATCAAAATTAATATGGCTTTGGTCGTGGAAAGTCAGCATGTGTATGGAAGGTTTCTCTGGGAGTCCTATTGCTGTTATCTAGGGTCACATTGCTGTTGTGGCTGAGGAGCTGTATAATACAACGTTCGAACAGTGTCATCATCCACCAAGTGAAGCCTGAACCATTTATCCAACTCTGTGTATATGTATGTTTGTTCTCTGTGAACATATTGCTGCGAGGCTGTTATGCAGGGTCACAGTGCTCTTGTGTCTGTGAAGATATATAATGCAGTGTTCCCAGTGTCATTAACAATCAAGTGAAATCAACTTTTTATCCAACTCAGTGTATATGTTTGTTTCTGTTCTCTATATGTCGTCATTCCACATTGTCATTAACTATCAAGTGAAATCTGAACCTTTAATTCAACTCAGTGTATATGCATGCATTGTGTTCTCTGGGAGCCCTATTGCTGTCATGAAGGGTCACATTGCTCTTGTGGCTCAGGAGCCATATAATGCAACGTTACCACAGTGTCATTATCAATCAAGTGAAGTCTGAACCATTTATTGTGTATTTGTATACTCAGTGTATTTGTATGTATCTGTTCTCTGTGTACTTATTTGTATGTATCTGTTCTGTATGTACTTATTGCTGCTAGGCTCTTATGTAGAGTCACATTGCTCTTAAGGCTAACGTTCCCATAGTGTCATCATCTACCAAGTGATTTCTAAACCTTTTATCCCACTCAGTGCAATACTTCACAAAATGTGATGTCACCTCTACAGATTATGAAATTAATGATTGGATTATGGACCGGACACAGTGCTTTATTATTAAAATTTTCTGTTTATACTCCGGCACGACAACCAAGTCAGTAGAGTTTACAATAAATCGTCAATACAAATATTTATCGTATTTAGTAGTCATGGACCGGTCACTTAAGGAACGCGTGCTAAGTATTCTCGCTCCTGACCACTCGGCTACGTCAGTATTGTTGTTCTTACATTATTACTGATTGGGTAGATCCACACCACGATGAGTATTACTACCAAGTGCCCAGGGTGGCTGTTATGTGTTGTGTTACTGTACATCTATGAACACTGACTATCCTACGGGTATTCAGGATTGCAACTCTCTTGAGTCCGTTGTATAAGTTCTCTGGGAAATCTAGTGTTGCTAGGGTCTTTGGCACCAACACTATACACTACGTTTGGCTATTATATTCTGGCTCTTCAAGTGGCATGATATCCTCTTGGTTATGCAGCTGGTCATAATCTTGTATATCATTGGGATACAACTGATAGGCCTGTCTGGATTCTGTTGGGTCTCTGTGGGGTTATTATTTTTATTATTATTAATTTATTTTTGTTTCTTGTACTGGGCATGAGTCTTTAGTCTTGCTTTTAATTTTATGAATTAAATCAGCATGCCTCTTTTTATATATATCACAGGACATTTCATGTGAAGATATTAGTAATTCAATTTGCATTGGACTACACATAATTCAAGTATCTTTCATATGAAATGAGAAAATTCATAAATAAAAAGAATTTTAATTATATAGTGGTTTTTTGTTTTTTTTTTGTTATTGTAATGCTAACTCAAATAATGATCTTTTTTTTTTTTTTTATGGAAACCCCAAACACGAAAGGTATCAAAACCTATAGTACTTAGTACCGTGCATGGGTTGAAAGAGAAGTATGGGGGGGGGATGCCGGAAGCTTTGCTCTAGAGACTAAACATGGGTTTCACCACTTCAAGCCTCCAATAAGCAAAGTGGTGGTATTGCACCGGTCGATGAGAGTCATCTACCACCTGAAATAATGCTAAATTCCTTTCGTTAAAGAAAATAACTAACCCAGCAAAGAAGCAGTCTAAATTTAGTCACATAGAATTCCAAATTATTCATTCATTCCAGATTCTTCGTATTCCTGTGAAGTGTATAAAAAACGAAAAATGTATTAGTGGCTCTGGTTAGCAGAGAAATATTAAAATTTATTACTAATTCAATAATTTTATTTAGGTGAAAACAAGCAAATTTCCATATTTTACCAGAGAAATGAATTGAAAATATGAGTAGGGGAGAAAAAGAAAACACCAAGGTTGAAAACGTGGGATTTGAACTGCGTTACTTTACGTTACCACACGACTACTATAACCATTTATGTAGGCTTCATATAGTCCGAAACCTTTATTTATGTTTGCTATTTATCCGCCGTTCTTAGGGTTCTTTTTTTCTTGTATTGGAATAAAAATAAATGATGAAAATTATATACTAATAATCGGCGAATTCATATATTTTGTCCAACGCAATAACAAAACTTTAGAAAATGCTCCAGGAACATTGCGAATTTCTTCGCACTGTTTCGCCCTCTATTATTCGCCCTCTATTTCAAATTTAAAATACACCAAAAATTTTCGCCCAACCTTTTAGGCACTTTAGAAACAGGCTTTCAGCGTCAAACCCCATATTAGTGCTTTAATGTAAGTGATTTAAAATCAACCGCGGTCGTTCCAATTTTATTTTAGGTCCTAGCCACTAAAATCCCAGGAAAGTAAGTGGCAGGACCTGCCAGAGTACAATTGACTCAATGGTAACACCCGGCTAGCCTCCACGTGGCGAGGTATGGGCAACGTCTGGTCCCATTAGGGGCCTGGCGGCCAATAAGCCGGATAAACAATGGGCACAACATATAACACTACTCATGACCCACACACTTCTAAATCTCTGGCTTTGACAGGGTACTGTCACCGATACATAGAACATTCGCGGAGATGGGAGAAATCCCAGGAGCCGCTAGACCCTCAATACCTCATACCTCTCTCATACCTCTATTATACCGACTTACAGAATGAACTACAACTCATTACTGGTTCTTATGACAGGGAGAATAAGCCTTCTCTGATCCAATCACAAGATGCATTTGAAGCTTTTAACTTATTTGCAACACGAGCATTTAAACGACGAGAAGAAACGAGAGCTGCTGCCATGAGATAGCCTGAACCCGGATCAAGAGAAAGACTTGAACAACGACTGAAATTATCTCTGAAGACTTGAACAAGGACTGCATTATTTCTGAAGACTTGATCAAAGACTGATATTATTTCTGAAGACTTTCAGACTTTCACAAGAACTGCAAACCAGAAAGAATTCATAAATATAAAGTATTTCAATATTTCAAAGAAGCTTCAACTGCTACTTTCTGCATTTTGTCTCACGAACTTGAGGTGATACATCGTGATGGAAACTAAATCCTTATTGATTGGAATGACGAACCTACTGTGTTAGAAATCGTAAATAGTGTTTATAGTATGTAGTTTGACTCTAGTGCTTCAGCTCTGCCATACCATATTTTTTTCCTATCCTGGAACTTTGTTTCGGTATAGACTAGCATGAAGGTAGAAGATCCTGGCCGCCTCCACGTGGCGGGGATGGGGGGTGGGAAGCTGTGACCAGGTGTTGCTGCTTCCCACTTGCTAAGAGCCAGGTACCGGCCGACTACATAACAACAGAACACATCATAACATTTACACACCCAACACACTACATACAAATGGCCGGTTCTGGCGTGAGCCTCAAAACAAGAAGTAGTAGCGGCTAATGGGAGAAACCCTGGGGTCCGCCACAACAACACATGAATATCCCCTGAACATCCCCTGTTTCTATGCCCCGAAATTGGAGCCTCCACTGTCTATGCGTTTTAACATGTAGTTGGAATTGCCATTATCGTCTATGGGAGTGCCCACTCCTCATGTTACTACTCTGTGATGGAGGGTACCTCTTCCTCTGAGATATCCGCCGGTTTTGAGTTACTTGTACAGAGGTGGAAAAGTCATTTTCTTCTCCTTTGTTTGCCCAACCGTTTAACTTTAGATGTTTGGCAATTACGGCAGAAGATTCTCCGGCACGAAAAGCAACGTATCGTCGGGGCCTCAGGTTTACTCTCACAGTCGGCACAGGACATTTGCTGAACACCTGTTCTATCCTTCATTGTATCAATCTGAATTGAAAGTGAAGGTGCCGACTTAAAAGGGGATGAAAGATAGGCAATCCTGCATTTTAGTGTCGTGAGTCACGGTCAGCCCGCAAGTCACCGCCAGTTCCAACCTGGCATGAACAGTATTCTGACCGGCAGTCCTCACTTGACTGACCATGCGCGACATTGAAGAGTTCGCTCATTTTCTTCGATTTCTGCGATGTTAAATTTCAGCAGCTTTTCTTGCCTTTGTTTCTTTGTTACCACGCATTTGTGCAACAGTTTCAGGTGATGTAAGAACTTGTGCGTGCCGCTTGCATTTGCTCATAAAACCACTGGGTCCCCTAACAACAGGTATGGCGCAATGTTTTCAAACAATTTGGGGGCAGCAGGAGTGTTATTAACAAGGCTTGTCCCAGCAGCTGTAAGCTCAGGTCTTTCCAGGTTATTGTTGTTTTCAGGTTCTTCTTGGACTGTGACAGTTCATCCAACATGAATGCATGGTCTGGAATTATTTTTGGATTCCAAGGAATGATTCCACAAGCTAGAAATCCGATATACTCCATTGTTGACTGTTGCTGCTTTACACCAAGCTGTGTTCAGTGGCTCTGGAAATTGAAGTCTGGAGATTTTTGGATCTGGATGATTATGCACCCATGTCCGAAAGGCTTGCCCCCAATACGTTTTAATTGCTTTAAAATGATCGATCCAAAGGTTGCAGCCAATGAGTAGTGTGCCTTGGGAGACATAAGAGTATAATGCCATTTTGGGCAACGAAATCCAAAAGTTCAACATTTAAGCAGTGTGAATTATGTCCATCAAAAATAAGTAAATGCTTGCCTGGTTCCTTTCGTTGGGTGAAATGATCCTGCAGGCATTTCTTGAAAATTTTTGTTCTCACATAAGCTGACATTTGATTGATAACTACTTGAATACCTGATGGCAGACCATCCACAAACTCCTTTTTCTTGTTTTTTCCTTTAAAAATGCAGTATGGTGGTAAGAAATTTCCTTCTCCATTCAAGCAGGCTATCAATGAAATAGTGTCTCCTTTTTCAGCACTTGCCACGCAGCTAACTGATTTTGCTCCCTTACTGGCAACTACTTTTTCTGGGTTATTGTTCAATTGTAGTCCCGATTCATCCATATTGCTAATTCGTCTCAGTTTATCTACTAAATCGTTTTCCACACAAACACTCTACAGGACGTTGAAATGAGCGTCACATTCCTTTAACCCTAACTATGGAAACACCATGTGCTTTCCGAATTGTTAATTCCCTATATCTCTTCATGAATAATTCAAACCAATCATATCCAGCTTTTTCTTTTTCAACACTAAAATGACGCGGAATGCTATCCTTGATGGCAAATGTATACTCGAGGTGTCTAATGTTATGTTGGGTTAATGCAAAACCATTTTTTCCCAATCTCTGAATGTAGTCAACCAGTTCCTTTTCTTCTACTGAATAAGCCTTGCATCCCAGTCACATCTTGTGGACGTTCCCATCTTTTATTATCCTTATTAAAGTGCGAACAGGAACCTCATAGGTTTGGGAAACTGATCGAACAGATGTCGTTTTTTTCTTAACTTCGTTAACAGCCTTTTGTAGGTCCTCTTCAGTCCAAGTTGCTCGTAAATTCTTCTTAACATATGTTCGCGGCATCTAGTCTCTAATAACAAAATATATGTACTAACAAAGTAATAATAAGTGTACTTACTGATAAAAACATAATCATTTTATGTTTTTAAAACTTAAAAACATAAAATGATTCGGGATAATATGTCGTACACGGCCCTTGACTGCGAGGCGTATAACCCCAACTTACATCCATTTTTTTAAAAATCCCGCTTAAGATAATTCATTTTAAACATGGCGGCCTACTGATGCCATGAGCATACATATCTGGCCTAATACTTTAACCCACCTATTCACTTTATTTACACAAATGTTTTACTTTTCCTTTCACTTCTGCATTTTCCTGTACCTTATAAAGTTATGGCTATCAAAAATACACATAAATACCTTGTAATTCTGGTGAAAATCAGTCAAAATCGCTTTCCGTCATCACCATATACCTCAAGATGGTTAGCGCCACGTCCGTGGTTGTTACCATGTGGACAGTATCGCCACCTATACTTGGGTTTTATTAACAGCAGCATATGCGGCATATTACCCAGTGTGCCATATTTACCCAACTTACTATATACAGGGTGTCTCAGAAATATTGGTACAAACGTTTAGGGAAGGTAGGTAACATCTAAGGGAATGTGAATCGCATAGGAACCCATAACCGGAAACGTCCCCGTAAGTCGGTAGACGGCGCTGTTCATCAGTTCGCGAGAGGGAAAATTTCTGGTTCACTCATTCAAGCAGTAGTCGCCGCATGAAGAGCATGCATCCATATACGAACTATGAGCTGCTGACATGCACCTAGCGTATGGATTAGCAGAGGGCAATAGACGAGCGGCTCAACAAATGTATGGAGAACGCTTCCCAGACAGACATGTACCGGACCACCGTTTGTTTGCGCGTGTTCATCAAAATCTGTGCGATTATGGGTCATTTAGAGGTAACAGGAGTAGTGCGGGCAGAAAACGTTCGATGCAAACTCCAGCCATGGAAGAAAGTGTGTTGAATGCCGTTCAGAATACTCCCACTACCAGCACACGTGCCGTTGCCTCTGCTTTTGGAGTGTCTCGTTGCACTGCACAGCGCGTCTGGCACGACGATTCATTACACCCCTTTCATTTCCAAAGGGTTCAGTTACTGCTCCCCCAAGATCATCCTGCACGTGTGGCTTTTGCGCAGTGGTCTCTCCAAGAGAGTGTTCAAGACTTGAGTTTTTCAGCCTACGTTTTGTTCACGGATGAAGTTTATTTCAATCGGGAAGGCTTATTCAATCAGCACAATGCTCACGTGTGGGCTCACGAAAACCCACACGGTGTGCGCCCCCATGCGGCACAACATCGCTTCGCAATAAATGTGTGGGCAGGTATGGTTTGTGACTGTTTAGTCGGCCCATACCTATTACCATCCCGCATGAACTCCGCTAAATATCGGATCTTTCTTGAACAAGTTCTACCAGGGTTTCTTTACGATGTTCCAGCAAATGTGAGACGCAACATTTGATTTAAACATGACGAGGTGTCTGCCCATTATGGAAGGTGTGTTCGTGACCATTTGAACCGGCGTTTTGGGCGTTGATGGATTGGCCGTGGTGGACCCGTTGCCTGGTCCCCACGCTCACCTGATTTATCGAGCCTTGATTTCTTTTTGTGGGGGGCCTCAAATCTATCGTGTATGAATCGCCTATGGAGACGGAAATGGATCTCTTGGCGAGACTCGTCTGCGCTGCAGCTACTGTCAAAGAAACTCCAGGTGTGTTCGACCGTGTCTGCCAATCCATGCTGCGTCGGTGTGACGCATGCATGGCGTCTCATGGTGGAACCTTCGAGTATCTGTTGTCACATTATGAAATGCATCCATCTCGTACTCCCTTGTTAATATTATGCGAAATAAATGTTTGTCACTCATTACTGTCTTGAGCCATTTCTGCTTCTTGTGCCTCTGCTAGTACTTTCCCGTCACGGTTTCGGTTATGGTTTCCTATGCGATTCACATTCCTTTAGATGTTACCTACCTCCCCTAAACGTTTGTACCAATATTTTTGAGACACTCTGTATAAGAAAGTTAAAACCATTGGATCCATAGCATTAAGTACTATATGTATTTTTATTTAATTCACCTTTTCACAAGTGTAATAATTCACAAATTATTACAAATAATCACAAAATATACTCATATTATTATTTTCAGGCAATACAAAATATATTACTTGAAAATAATAATTAAAAATAATTACTTGTTCCCATTATCGTTTTTATAACTATCTACTTTTATTTTTATAATCAAATTCTTATGTAGTCCTCGAGGTTGTCTCAGATATGCCAAACAAGCTATACTTGCTACCTGGGAGTCTAAAACGTTGATGGGACTGATATTCTAGTGACACTCAAGTCACGTGTACCCAATTTCGACGACGTCCGGACTGTCTGTGACAGCCAAATCCTCTGCTTGCACCTTCACGATGGTGGGACTGTTAGTAATCTTGGGTATAACCTCCATGCACAAGTACATGGTGGGTGACCACCCAGGTGTGAACCAACGTAAGCAGGGGTCGAGATGTGGCGCCCACACCACATGGAGGAACGCCGCCCCTCTATGTTACCACGTAATACTAGGTGGTAGATGACTCTCATCAACCGGTGCAAACGTACACCTCAAACAGATCATAGATTGAATCTGAAGAAGCCTAAGAATCCCATCAGCATTGAGCCTGCTCAAACCATTCAAGGCCTTGTACACCTCAAACAGATCATCTCGCAGGTGCCTAGTCTCCAGATGCTGCCACTTGCAGATCTGAAGCCTTTCTTGGTAAGAGCACCTCGCTGTTCCTCTCACCAATCTTGTTACCTTTCTTTGTACTCATTCTAGCAACTCTACATCCTTCCTAAAATGAGACTTAAATGAGACTTTAATTTACCTCCATCCAGCAAAAATCTTTTCTGGCTTTGTTGTGTGACAGTTTAAAATATTATGGTTAAGACCAATAATTTCAGCACCTACCGGAGATATTAATATCCTTGACTAAAATCTTCTCTAATGCTTTTGAATCCATAGAATTACCAGTTTCAGTTTCGTTTGCCTTGGACCATGTTCCAAAATCAAAACAATTTAGCATCATCGATAAAAATAAGGTACCTGTTTATAAACAAATACCTTTTAGTCTCAAATATTAAAATCAAAATGTCTCTAAAATTGCATCATCATAACTTTGTTATCTCTCCACCGTCTGAGATTAATGGTGGAACCCACAATTCGGTTCATTTTTAAATTTAAAACATTTGAGTAATTTTTAAAAATTAACTTCAAGAAGGATTGCCTAACCTTCTTCTTACATTGTGATCACTTTAACAAACTTAAAAAAGAAAGAAATACAAAAGTTCACCTCAGACAAAATTAATGCATCAAATTTAATGACAGCATGTCATCAGTTGACAAGCTAAACACATCTTGGAAAACCACAATCAAAGTGATGATCAAAAACTTTCCTTCAAAAGGCACTGTTAGCTTGGATCATATTCCTCTCTTCATGATCAGAAAATTGTTTATATAATTGATCGTCTTGTTTTTACTTTAAATTAAGTTATCACTAACTTTTTTAACCTAATGGGTAGATTACAAACTTTCACGATTACCTAAATGCAAAATTATTTCAAGCAATAAAGATTGAAATCAGATCTCAATAAAGCAAAATTATTTCAAGCAGATCTCAATTTCCTTTTCAGTCCTAAAGCTTCTTTGAATGACATTTTCTCCCCAACATTATTAAATACTATTCCCATTCCAAACTAATCAAATTCACTGTGAAACTAAAGACAGGTCCATTGAGACTAACTTGCTTATAACTAAATTATTTATTCTAAATACCTTTAACTAAAAAAAAGAAAGAAAAGTGTATATTATTGACATAATATACACTGATATTAATTATATGTTTGATTCTGTCTCAATTCAACCTTTGCTTAATTATCTCAAACATTTTTACCAAATCACTGGAAACCTTTTAAACTTTTCTCTAACCTCCTGAAAGTAAAAGTTCTTATTTCTTATTCTTCATTAAATACTGTTTTTTTTTTCTATTTATGGGACAACAATGCAACAGAAAAGTATTATATTGTGCAGCAGTTGGAAAAGAAAGAATTTTTAACAGGAAGTATATAAAATATGTCCCTTGGTTGAACCAGAGAGATTCTTTCACCTCTCCCTATAAAGCTTGGATTAATGA
This sequence comes from Mastigoproctus giganteus, assembly GCF_048544385.1. Taxonomy (NCBI): domain Eukaryota; kingdom Metazoa; phylum Arthropoda; class Arachnida; order Uropygi; family Thelyphonidae; genus Mastigoproctus; species Mastigoproctus giganteus. The sequence goes on along the minus strand of NC_143585.1, from coordinate 11,642,969 downwards.
AGAATTTTGTTAAGACTCTAGATAAAGAAGGAAGTGGAGAGAGATTCTGCAATACGGAAACCGACCGGGCTAACCAGGTGGGTAAAGTGCCTGTCTGGCAACCCAAAGATCGCGGGTTCGAATCCCGCCTCGGGCTTGGATCAAAGTACTGCAAAAACCTTGGGAGGTGCATTATGGCCACAGAAGCTAATGCGCAAACAACTACAAACAAAAAAAAAAAAAAAGCAATACGGAAAGGATTTTTATTGGGCCACAAATAAAGATTTATTTGAAATAAAGTTACACACTGAACTAGCAGTTTGTCAGTAATTTAAAGCAGTTGTGCATGGATTTCTTTGATGAAAACAAGATAATTATTAATTCTTATGTCACTTTTACTGCAATATTACAAAGATATGGACTGCCAGATGTCTGAAAATTTATATTCTTCATTCCAATCTCAGTTTTTTCTTAAATTTGGGAATGCAAGTGATGAGTAAGGAGGAGTACTTTCATCAGGACATTTCCACAATTGAAAAGCAGTACCAGGGTTGCTAGGATACTGCTTAGATGACAGATTAATGCTGGTTTCCTAAAGAGAAGCAAAATGGACTATAAAAAAAACTTTCTCTGGGTGACGACTGTTTCTAAGGAAATAGAATGCATATAGTTCATTATATGTTTGATTAAAGTATTTTATATGTTCAATCATAAAACGAATGACTCATTTTTAAGATTGCATATACAGTATATTATTGTATAATATTTGAAATTCGTTGTTCATTAAGTTACAAAAATATTTGAGTATATCTTTCAATGGATGAGATAAATACATAATTTGGTATTTAGCTCATCCATAGATAATACAATTTTCTTATTCATTTATCAGAATCATAAAATTTCCTTACAATTCTGAGAACTCTAAATTTCCTTTATGATTTGCAAATTTTGCTCTGAAGATATGAAAAAAAAAATTTCATACCTACTGTGTGTGTGTTGCCTCAGGAAGAATAAGGATGCCGTCAGCATATAATTTACTCAATCCATTTAAAACCTTAAACAGGTGCCTAGTTTCCAGATGCTGAAATTTACAGAATTCAAGTCTATCTTGGTAAGAATAATTTTTATGCTCCTGACTAATCTTGTTGCTTTTCTTTGCACTCTTTATAACAGATTCACATTCTTCCTAAAATGAGGATTCCAGACTTGCATGCAGTTTTCAAGATGTGGCCTAATCGATACTTATACAACAGGATAATCACATCTTTGTTCCTGTTGGCAAAGTTCATTTATATCATTGACAGAACCACATGAGTTGTTCTAACAGACTGTCTGCATCACTCAGGGTGTTTATGTCAGTCTCTATCTATAGGTCTTGTTTTTTTCATTATCAATTGCCTTCTGTTTGGTGTTATCCAAGTGGAATTTTATTTTGGAATTACCACTACCATGCCTTTAGCCGTGTTATATCTGAATTTTCATTTTTTTCCACCCATCCAAATAGCTTATCTACATCTTGTTAGACTAATATACTCTGATAATGTTATTTACTAGGTCTACCTTTGTATCATCAGCATACTTATCATTAAATTGAAAATACCTAAATTAGCGTTATTGAGAAGTATCAGAAATGATAAGCGATCCAACATTGAACCTTTAGGGATCCTATTTGTAATCAGGGCTGTAGGGGAGGGTATATGCAGGTGCATGCCATACACGCTCTGGATTTTTTTTTAGGTGAATAGCGTATAATTTCGGGTTTTTGAAAGACTTGAAAAATCAGATATTATTAAAATATTTACTGAAAGTTAAAAACAAATTATTAGAATTTCATTCTTAGGCAATACGTATAATTTTACGCAACTTCTATGAGACCAGAACGAATTCGATTAATAAGCCTGATATGCACAGTATACTCTCTGCTTTTCATAACATTTATAAGTATACTTTCTGCTAATTTTACGACTGCAGCATTGCTTGTAATATTGGTCCATGAAGAGAAATGACTGTTTATTAGCATTAGTAGAAGCATATGATGCAAGAAAGCAAGCTTATGCAGCATCAGCCCCAAAAAAAAAAAAAAAAAACCTTCCACTTCACCCCTCCGTTTGTTCCAAATACGTGCCCAGCCTTAAATTTATTTAGGCTATCAACTTCCACGACAAGGGATGGAAGTCTGTTCCACCTACCAACCACCCGCTGGCTAAAGGCAAATTTCCGCACATCTATCCTACATCTGTCTTTCCTCAATTTGAATTTATGCCCTCTCAGGTGACTATTCTGAGCAACAAGCAGATTCCCATCAGCATTGAGCATGCTCAAACCATTCAAGGCTTTATACACCTCAATCAGATCACATCGCCGGTGCCTAGTCTCCAGACACTATAATTTGCAAAACTTAAGCCTTTCTTCGTAAGAGCAACCATTTGTTCCATTCACTAATCTTGTTGCCCTTCTCTGTACTCGTTCCAGCATCTCTACATCCTTCTTGAAATGAGGCCTCCAGACCTGTAAACAGTACTCAAGGCGTGGCCTGACTCAAGGCGTGGCCTTATACAAGGGAATAATCATATCCTTATCCCTGCTAGAAAAATTCGTGTATATCATTCATAAGACACAATGAGCTAATCTTGCAGCCCGTCTGCACTGTCAGAGAACTTCATATCTGCCTGCACAATAACCCTCAGGTCCTTTTCATTCTCTACCACTGTCAGTGTAGTACCACGGAGCTGATACGTTGCTCTGGGGTTGCTGTTTCCCATATGTAGTACTTTACATTTGTCAATGTTAAACTTCGTTTGCCACCCCTCAGCCCATCTGCTGAACTTTTCCAAATCCTGTTGCAGCAGCATAGCGTCAGTAGTGTCTTTACCATCCCTCCCAACTTTTGTATGGTCTGCAAATTTGGACATTAAGCTTGATATACCATCATCAATATTATTTATAAATACAAAAAACAGTAATGGACCCAACACTGAACCCTGAGGGACTCCACTAATAACATTAGTCCACGATGAGCAGTGTCCATTGATTACCATCCTCTGGCTTCTCCCACTCAACCACCTCTTTATCCATAGCAGCAATTTGCCTCCAATGCCACACTGCTCCAATTTGTGCAGCAGTCTTCCATGTGCAACAGTATCAAATGCCTTTCTAAGATCCAAGTATATAATATCAAAGCTATTTCCTGCATCCAGCTCTTTTGTGACTGCATCATAGTATCCAATCAAATTGGTCAGGCAACACTTAAAAAAACCATGCTGTGTCCGAGCTATAACTGAAGTCTTGTCTAAATGATCCTGCAGTGCTTCTTTAACCAGTGCCTCCATTAATTTTCCTGGAACAGAAGTTAAACTCACAGGTCTATAATTACTTGTGTCAGCCTTTGATCGTCCTTTGTTAATTGGGGTCACATTTGCACTTCTCCTGTCTGTGGGTACTTCCCCTGAGTCCAAAGAAGTTCTCATAATTATGGCTAAGGATTTGCTTACTTCCTTTGCTGCCTCCTTTAATATAACTGGATAGATCCCGTCCACCCCACGTGCCTTTCTTGTGTTTATCTTCGTGTAGACTAGACATGTACAGTATCTTATATAGGACGGCGCCTGAACGTCAATTCATCTCAGCCTTCGTACACTGTGATGATTACAGAAAGCACTGTAAAAGGCCAGAAATATGTGTAAAATTATGTTCGTGCAGTGTGTATGTTGTTGTGTTCTTTTGTTGTTTCTGACCGTTTTGTAACCAGGCAGGCGATCACCTGAAAGCCCTCCCAGTGTCCGTCTACACCACGGGGAGGTAGGTCACACACTACGCATGTACCGCGACCGTCCTCCGATCGCTCTGGTTTACCAGCTCTTTTTGCCCTAATATCAGACCAAAACAAACAAAAAAATATAATAATAATAATAAAAAAAAATAAAAACTAAATAAATATATATATATATATATATATATATAAGATAAATGAACAAATTTATTTAGTGCAGAATATAATATATGATAAAAGGTAGAAGCAAAGAAAGTACAGTGTACCCTGGTAGCGAAAGGCTGGGTGAACGAAGTAGTTCTTAGAACGAAGTAGTAGAACGAAGTTTATAGTGGCTATATCATTCGTTACATTGATATCCAGATCCAAGAAATGGGCTGCTGTATCCGAGACGTTTGTTTTTTCCAATATAAGTTCTGCTGGGTACAAGTGCCCATACTCCATGATGAAGTTCGGGCAGTTGATCACAATGAGATCATCGATGTATCTGTATAGTATTAGGTCCTGTGGAAAAGAGGTTTCTAAGTAAGCGGTTGCTTACTTCCTTTGCTGCCTCCTTTAATATAACTGGATAGATCCCGTCCACCCCACGTGCCTTTCTTGTGTTTATCTTCGTGTAGACTAGACATGTACAGTATCTTATATAGGACGGCACCTGAACGTCAATTCAACGTCAAGCTAGCAACCCCGAACTACCCGAGCACCACTACAAATCTCTACCTCAATCATCTTTCCACTTTACTAGCTTCTACCTTTTTATGCCCTGTGCGTCATTAGTTTATCGACCGCAACACCAGGGCTCTATTTTTCTATCTTTACCCATACTTTTTTCGCCTTAAACAAAGTTTAGCTTCCCTCAACAGCTACTTTGTCAGTTATCATATTTCTTACCTATCCTGGGCAGTTTGGACATCATGTATTTAACCTACCGTAACCCTCCGCCCACTTATTTACGTACACCAAAATTTGTATACGCTAGACGCCGCTAGCGTACCCGCACATAAATACTAGCGTATCACATCGACACACACTTTTCTGTCAGTCCTGCCAACAGCGGTAAGTCAGTCTTTCGTATACTACTTGACTGTCGTCGTGCATTCCCTTTGTTCTTTCTCAACTTTCATATGGTTGTACTTACTTCTGTAAGGTCATCCATGTTCTGTATGCATTTCCTTAATTTTAACTTTTTACCTATCATAATTACTTTTTACCTATCATAATTAATTTTAACTTTTTACCTATCATAATTAATTTTAACCTTTTACCTATCAAAATTATTTTACCACGTGTTCCCTTACACGTGCTTTGGCATACAGAACATGTCGGAAACAGAAGTAAGAGCATTGCTATATTTTTTCATAATTTTGGTGGATGACCTCTGACGAAGACACAAAAATTATGAAAGACTTGGCAATGTATTTCCTCCTTGGTCGTTTGTTCAAATTTTCACTTGGTACATATTCTTTCAATTATTACCCTTACTGAATTCTTTACCCCCCCCCCCCCTACTTCGTTCACACAGCCTTTCGCTACCAGGGTACACTGTACTTTCTTTGCTTCTACCTTTTATCATATATTATATTCTGCACTAAATAAATTTGTTCATTTATCTTATAGACATTATGGCTGTAGGGTACTTTTTGCGATAGCAGTGTCCCTGAGCCATAACTTATTCTATTATAACTCTGTCTTATCTCTTTCTGCTTTCCTACATCTTTTCTATTACTTTATTATTATTATATATTATTATTTATATATATATATATATATATATATATATATATATATATATATCTGATAATTAAAATAAATATGATATTTAAAATAAAAACATCAGCCAGTAGTACGGCAATAATGCAGAGCGAAACGAAACGTAAAATAATATAAAACAAACAGGGAAGGGAAAGTAGCGGTAGTAGGACAAAATTTAAATTTGGTACGACAAATAAAGATTTATTTATTTATTTAAAAGGTAGTCGATAATCCCCTGTATAATTTAGTCAATTAAGTCATTAAACCCAATTAATAAAACATGATGTAAATTTAAAATAATGCCAATTATACATAATTTAGCGGAACCCCCTCGAAGGTACCATTTCCAAAAGACGTGAAATATCACCAAAAAAGGGTTAAAGAAACTACCAAAAAAAAACTACCTAAAGAAACTACCACGAGGCCAATAATGGTCATGGAATCGCTGCATTTCAATCGTCAACGTCATTTCAATTTTCAACGATTGAAATGCAGCGATTCCATGACCATTATTGGCCTCGTGGTCTTCTGTCGATATGGGGCATGATGGTCAGTCTATTATTTTGATATTTTAGTTTTTTGGTAGTTTCTTTAACCCTTTTTTTTTGGTGATATTTCACGTCTTTTGGAAATGGTACCTTCGAGGGGGTTCCGCTAAATTATTTATAATTGGCATTATTTTAAATTTACATTATTTTATTAATTGGGTTTAATGACTTAATTGACTAAATTATACAGGGGATTGTCGACTACCTTTTGTCCTACTACGCTACTTTCCCTCCCCAGTTTGTTTATTTTATATTATTTTGCGTTTCGTTTCGCTCTGCATTATTGCCGTACTACTGGCTGATGTTTTTATTTTAAATATCATATTTATTTTAATTATCAGATATAATTAGGCATCATGTGGAGGATGTGCATTTGCTGCCTCTAATGATAGCTACATAGCCATATTTATTTATTTTTATCACTTTTGCCTAACTTTTACCTCACATAATATATATATGTAAGAAAGTAATAAAAAGTAGATAATAAAATCCTGTACATCAGGCAGCCCAAACCCAGGGAACCAGCAAAAATTAATAAGTAAATAAATACAAATAAAAAGTGAAAAAAAAATTAATAAAATAAAATATAATAAATTTAAAAAATAAATAAATAAAATAATAATAAATAAATAAAAATTAGAAAAAAAATAAAATATAAAATTTAAAAAAATAAAAAGAGAAAAGAAAAAAAGAGGGGGAAAAAAGTATATACATATGTATATATCTGATCCCGCACTGGCCTTTGGCCAGTGCCAGCAATGGTCTCCACTAGAAAGGCTAGGAGGTATTCCGTAGTTGAATGAAAAGCTTTTCTCCGGCGATCTAAAGGATGACGAACAAATTCTTGCAGGGACTGGAAATTTTTTTTCTGATGCTCAGGAAGTCCGGCTCATTTCCGGGGACAGTGATACTGTTGGAGAGAAGAAGGGTCTGTCGAAGATCTAGGTATTGATGGCAATGGTATAAAATATGTACCCAGTCTTCTGGGTCACCACAAGAACAGAGAGGTGATTCAGCGAGGTTGAAAGTTATAAGTTTGGCATTAAGGGAGCCATGACCAGAGAGTAAGTAGAGAGTGTACAGACCAGGATGAAACCATTTTTGAGTGGACTCTAACGTGGCAAAGGTGAGGTTTGGGATGAAGTTTAAAGTAACGAGACCCTTAGAGGTAGCGGACCATCTGTCTTACCAGCTCTGCATCAAAATATTCAGACAGCGTCTTTTCTTTGCCTTGGGATCCACAGTGACATCGATGGTAATGCCAATAAAGGTGACAGGGACAGCGTGCCTAATGTAGAAGCACAGGCCTCGGTACATAAGAAAGAGATCGAGGGGCAGACAGCCGTTAAGGACCTGCAAAGCAGGAATAGACAGTCCTACAGGCCCTGCACATTGCTAAAAGCATTTTACGTTGAATGCTGTGAAGTTCAGTCCGTACTGAAACCTTAACATGCCAGAACCAGTTAGCCGCGCCATTGGAAAAAAATTGTAGAAACACAGCTTTGTAATATAACCGAAGAGAACGAGAATTAAGACCCCAAGATTGTTTAGAGAGACGCAGAAGTGAGAAGGTATATTTTTTGACTTTCTCTGAAAGATCTTCCAAGTGTTTAGTAAATGTAAGTTTACTATCAATGATCAGACAAAGAAATATTAGAGAAGAAACCATGGAAAGTGATTTGTTTTGAAGTTTTACAACAGGTGGCCGTGAAATATTAAGCGAACCCTTAACCAGCATTTTAGTTTTCGATGAGGATATGGATAATGTATTTGTGGTGGACCATTGAGAGAGATCTGACATGATTAAGTTGGCAGTACTTTCAAGGGAGGCACGGGAATTACCCTGGATCAGCAGGGTGAGATCGTCTGCATAAGCCAGTTTGGAAGTATAAGGAATAGTTTTAAGGAGCCATTCGTCAAGAACGATGTTCCAGAGAAGTGGTCCAAGAAGAGAGCCTTGGGGGGCAGCCCCTAGTGATAGAGCGGGAGATGGAGTTAGATCCAGAAATAACAGAAACTGTACGGTTTTCAAAATACCTTCTTAAAAGGTTATAGAGAGGAAGAGGACAATCGGCAGCACGTAAGCGAGCAAACAAACTAGACCATCATAACAGATCAAACGCTGCAGAAAAATCAACAAAAATAGCAAGAACGTATTTAGAATTTGCAGAGTTAACTTGAGAAAGGAATTCGACGACTGCTTCTTCAGTTTCTCGTCCAGTTCGGAAACCATATTGATTGTCTGATACAAGAGGTGTTCGTGAACAGTGAAGTGCGTCTTATAGCAATCAGCATTTCAAGCCTTTGGACCAAATGCGATAACGGAGCAATAGGACGGAAGGACTTGCCTATTTGAGTGTTTGAAGGTTTAGGAATTAAACTAGTTTAAGAAGAACTATCTTCCAGATAACAGGGAATGTACTTTCATTCGTACATTTGTTAAATAGAGTCCGAAGAACCATTGGACGTAGCTTGTGGAATTTTTGATAAAGATGCCCTCATGAAGGTAGAGGCCCGGACAACCAGAGTTAATTTTTATGACAGCTGTGTCCATCTCCAGCTGCGTAAATGGCTGAGATTCAGAAGTAGTAGTGTAGGAGTTATTGAGCTGTCTTATTTGTTGATGAGTAGTCAAGTCATCCTCTGGGCGATCACAAGGGAGCAGATTGTCCAAGATAGTGTTGATGGTGTCCTTTCAAATGAGAGTTTCGGTGCCGTTTGCGGGTACCGACCAATAAACAGTAGGGGAATAGGATTTATTCCTCGTAATGCGATAAACAAGGTCCCATGGGTCCCGATTGCCAGTAGAAATAATAAAGTTCTGCCAAGATTTTATTTTACAGGTAGTGATGGTTTTGACCTATTGTCTTTTGAGAGCCTGATATTCTGTTTTAAGACTTTCGACGTCGGGAGGTTGCCAGTTCCTGCGATGTCGTTGGTAAGTACGCCTAGCCCGATGCACTTGCTGACGAAGCAGAGTAAGTTCTCGGTTCCACCACGGAGTGGGATGAGAAGACTGAATTTTCTTTTTGGCTACTTTATAACAGCCGTGGCTGAGAGCATCATTAACATAGGAAGCTAATTCAGAATCTATAAAGTGGCGGATGAAGTTTATAGTTTCAATTGGGAAATCAGTGTTGATTGAGTCATTAAACCGGTTCCACGTGATGCGTCGCAAAGAAAGTCTTCTAAGGTCCTGTAGTGGAGGATTATATGAGTGTGCAGAGCAAGTCACGGAGAAGGTGATCGCACGATGGTCACTTAAGCAAATGTTAGTATTTACTGTCCAGTCATTAATGTTTGAAGAAACGGTGTAAGAAGTAGTAGTGATGTATATATTTGATTCGCCATTTAGAGAGCAGAAGGTATAAGGTGAACCGGGTTCATTTAGAACCGTCAGCTCATGTGAAAGGAGAAAGTTTTCTATGAGTGAACCCCCCCCCCCCCCTTGTTATCAGTATGGTCGGAGTGCCATAGACGGGATTTGGCGTTAACGTCTGACATTATAATAAGTTTGGCAGTACCTACCAAAGAAATAACTTGATCGAGGTAGGCAAGATGAAGTGTAATGTCGGAGGTTGGTGGGCAGTATAGTGAAACTAGAAAGTAAGAGCCATGAGGAGTAGACACTTATGCAGACCATGTTGATTAGTAAGACTAATTATGTTGACTACGTCCAATTTAGAATTAACTATGACGAAGGCCATACGTGGTTCAGCATGTTCCGGCTGAATAACCCTAAAAGAGATAGGGTATCCGGTTATTTTACCGCGGAAATGGTATGGTTCTTGTAAGGCTATAATATCGTATTTAATTTCGTCGGTTACCTTTCGGACTTCATCGGCCACCAATCGTGACCGCTGAGCATTCACTTGAAGCAGGCTAAGTTCAGACACTGATTCATCTGCAGATGAAGAACTGGTAAAAGACAATGTATCCATAGTTGATCCGTTGTCTTACAAGATCTATGATACGCAAAAGTTCTGGAAATTTGTAGTCACGAATTGCCTCATTCGCAGCGGTCCTCAATCGTGCAATCTCTATAGTTCTTTTATATTCAGGACAGTTAGGATCGCGGATAGAGTGCCGAAAGTCTGTTTTACGCCTCTTGCAATTTATGCAGCCGGCAGGCTAATCCTTATGAGGGCATTCTGCATGCACATGACCACTACAGGCACAATGTCCACAGGATGGGGAGTTATGGGTACAGTATTGTGTTGTGTGCCCATATCCCAAGCACAAAAAAGCACTTAGTAACTATTGTAAATGGCCTATGCCTATGTGAGCTACAAGCAAGAAATATTGTCTATTGGCGAAATACACCTGTAAATTTTTGGGGAGAAACTGATTACCCAGTGTACTAATGACAAGGACCTTGACTTAATTGTGAGTCTGAACGAGGTTTCTTTCTTAATCTCCTCCATTGTAAAGTCATAGTCAGCTAGATTTTTATTGTACAGTTCTTCTATTATGTCCTCCTTACTTAGATCCTTGGGCGCGTCGTAGATAATTATGGAAGGGTTACTTTTTTTAGGAAACTCCCGTAGAGATTCTAGCAGAGGACAGGGAATCTGATGTTGAGATGCTATTTAAGTTCGACTTAGAGGCCGTTTCCAAAATTACGCTTTTCTTGCGTGATGATTTGATTGATTTTATTTTGACTGTTTTAAATTCTGTCTTCAAAGTATTGGTTACCAAGGTTTTTACATCAGCGCTGCTTTTAAAATTGCTGTTCTCTAACGCTCTAAGTACCATTACATTCTCACTAGGTTTAGCTATTATTTCCTTCAGTATGGGTCTATTTCGGGCTACATCAGCATAAGATCTAACAGAAGGGGATCCCTGTAGCAGGAGGTCCTCATTTTGCACTTTCCTATCAGCAGGGTCCTGAACTTCTGGCTCTTGTACATAATTTGTTTTATTTGGAGTTATTGGGGAAAATGTTTCTATTATTTTGTCTAGAAGATTAGCTCGCATATTTATTTCATGATTAGTGGCCTTCAGTATTTCATTTTCTATCAGGAGGGCCGTTGTTCTTCCTCAAGTTTGAACCATTTGTCCATAATAGCATCTCCTGCCTTTTTAGTTACTCTATTGGTCTCTTCCAGAACAAAGCTCCTCATATCTTTACGCATTTCTGAAATCACCTCATAGACCGAAGATGCGTCCTCAGTAATATTTAATTCTTCAGTCGTTTTGTTACCTTCAGAATTTGCGTTTGTCCCAGCTTATTGATCAGTAGATAAACCACCAGCAATATCTTTCTCAGGAGATGATTGTGGCATTTTCGGAAGCAATAAGGGGGTGCTGTCGTTTCCTCCCTCAGATATATCTGTATGTTTTCTGACACTAGTATTATTTCCATCCATACTGATTCCCGATTCCATGTTATCCAACATCTTCAACAATTTCTCCTCCACTTTACACTCAGTTATTTCAAGATTATCTAGCTTACTACCAGAGATGAATACACCTCTGGCATTCCCCTCACTGAATAACTCCTCATGTGTGAATGTCGATGAATGATATTCATTTAGTTTGTTAGCTACCTGAGCAGGATCATCAACAGTTGACCCATCGATATCAAGTGGACCAATCTGACTCATCCCCTTCCTTCTAGAGTTTACATAAGAAAAGAACACTTTGCTGTTTTTTCTTTGCATCACTTGCCGAAGATTTCTCCTAATCAGCCTTCGCCTGCCTAACCTCCTTTGTAACTTCGTTACAGATCAACTTGTATCTATCATAGGCTTCTGTGTCACGTGTTAATTTCTGTATCCCATGCATTTTTCTTCTCTGCCATATGTCTCATTAGTTCATCTGATATCCATTTAGGCCTAAACCTTGAACAATATTTCTTAGTTGGTACGTAAAGCCTAGTAGCTTCCAAGATAAGTTCTTTGAATGCTTCCCATTTTGAATTTGCTGTTGGTAACATCATCAGTTGGTCCCACTGTATAGAATTTAAATACTGTCTCAGACCATCGTAGTCGCCTTTACGAAAGCAATACCCCTTCCCTTTACCCCTCATGGTAGTTACCTCTTTGAGTAAATCCCAATTCAGCACACTGTGATCACTGCCACCTAGTGGTTCATTTATCTGCAGATTCTTAATGCATGAAGAATCACTACTGATAATCAAATCAAGAGTATTACTCCCTCTAGTTATCTCCCCAACATGCTGATGTAGAAAACAATTATCCAATAAATCCACAAAAGCTTTGCTACTGTGTAAGTGACCAACCCACAAATTCCAGTCAATTTCTGTGAAATTAAAATCCCCCATTGTAATACTCTCTGATTTACAGGCTCACTCTATTTCCCTGTACAGTTTCTTATGCTCATCAGAGTCATTAGGCCTATAGCACACTCCTACTCTCAATTTTGATCTCCCAATGCTTATGTCACACCAAACTGACTCGAAACTGCACTGTCCAGCGATGTCGACTGGCTTTACTTCCTTGGATTTTGTTTCTTAACTAATAGCATAATCCCTCCTCCCTTCCTATCCCATCAGCATTGAGCATGCTCAATGCTGATGGGATTCTTCCTCTAGCTCAGAATAATCACCTGAGAGGGCATAAATTCAAATTGAGAAAGACAGATGTAGGATAGACATGCTGGAAATTTGCCTTTAGCCAGCGGGTGGTTGGTTGGCGGAACAGACTTCCATCCCTTGTAGTGGAGGTTGATAGCCTAAATAAGTTTAAAGCTCAGCTGGACAGGTATTTTGAACGAACAGAGGGGTGAAGTGGAAGTGGGTTTTTTTTTGGCTGATGCTGCATAAGCTTGCTTTCTTGCATCAAATGCCTCTACTAATGCTAATGCTGTCTATCCTTTCTGTAGACGTTGTCTGCGCGTGTAGCACAGTGGTGTCTTCCCCATACCGGATGGAAAAGGCCTGGGTTCGAATCCCGTCGATGACGCGACGAACTTTAATGGGCTTTTTTCACTCCGTGGCTGAGTTACGTGGCCTCATGCGTAGATAGCAAAGTTTTTCTTCCCAGTTACTGGGGTTTTTTCGACCAGCAAACAGGCAAATCAACCATAGAACATACACAATTTACAGCACAAATACGGGTTAATGTGTTTAATTACGGGTAACTCTAAAATCATAATTTGATTTTTTTCGGTAGACGTACTCCCCAAAGTCCAGTTCTGCATTCCTTATATCTGTGTGACACCACGTCTCTTATATCCCAACAATATCTGCCTTTGATGCTTTGAGAAATTCCTCAAATTTATTTACCAAACTCTTAGCATTGGTGTACAAGCAAGTATACATGCACCTGTTCTTCTTCTTAGCTACTCTAACCCAACCCATGCGTTTACTTGTACCGCAATGACCCCCAGCAGTCTCTGAAATATCCTGCATCTTGTTTTCCAGGCTTCTGCTCATTCCAATAGAAGCAGTGCAAGTATCACTTTCACATCTCCCAGTGGCTACTGTTAATCTGTTAGTCCTTGTATCCCCCCCAAGCTAGCAGTTTTCCGACCCACTAACAGTGCCTCGATAGCATCAGCAAATATTCTTGCACCCTTTCTATTTAAGTGTATCCCATCCCTGTAGAAGCAGTCCTTTCTGTTAACAAATGCAGACTAGGCTGAAAAAAAATTCTTCCCCTTCAGCCTTGCACAATCTTTCCAGGGCCGGAAGTTGATGGAGAGTTATAGTAACTCTCCATCAACCAACACTTATCCTTTAACATGTATGTTAATATACACGTTAAAGGATAAATGATAGAGGGGATACACGTAAACAAAGGTGGTGCAATAGTTTTTTCCAGTATTATTGAGGATACCTTGAAGGGTTAGGGAAACTGCTAGTTAGGGGGGATGTGGGTAATACTGACACACGTTTATCTGATAATATTGGTCAAAGTAACTCCTGCACATACCTTAAAAGAGTTCTTATCTGTTATCCCAACTGGACATATTATTTAGATGTTCTGGGGGCAGAAACGTTTCACGTGAGCTAATGCCAGGGAGGGAGCCTAAAAAACTTCGAGGGTTGTGTTAGGGTTGTTAAATATACAAGAACAGTAAGTATTAATTGTTTATACAGTAATGTTAGAAGTGTCGTTAATGAGCGAATTGGAACTGCTGAGCGAATGTTAAAATGAGCGAATTCGAACTGCTGGTTAAAACAAGAAACGCGGACATAATAGGGCTTACAGAGACGTGGTGCCACCCGGAAATTAGGGTTTCAGTACGGCTTGTATAATGTATTTAGAAGGATAGAGTAGATAGAAGGGGTGGTGGGGTAATGCTTCTTATCAGAAGCAGCCTGGGTGCAACGATAGCTTTCCCGGATTCAGACGTTTCACACGATATTATAGAATCTGTATCGTTTGAGATAGTTGAAAACAAAAGTATAATGCGAGTAGGAGTAATCTACAGACCAGGTGATTGTGAAGATTATGACAAAAGCCTCTACATGCAAAAGGAATGGGCAAGTAAGCGTCAATGCCTTATTATGGGTGATTTCAATTTGCCTCTAATTGATTGGAGTAAATGGGAAGGAAACTCGACATGGGGAACAAAATTTTAAATCAACTAGATGACCTGTTATTTTTATCAACATGTCAGGGAAAGTACAAGAGAAAAGAATATCCTAGACCTCATCATCACACATGAATCAGTTGACATAACAGGGCTGACAGTAGAGGAACCATTAGCCGGAAGTGATCACGGAGTTCTACGGTGGATGATGACAAGAGAGGTAGTAGAAGTAAAAGGCAAAGGAATGGGTTTTAATTTCAGAAAAGGAAATTACGATGCCTTAAGGTACTACATGGCCTCTATTAACTGGGTAGATATCGTGCAGAGAATGAGTTCAATTGAACTGTGGTACGCTTTTAAAACATTAATCACAGATGCCTTGAATGCGTATATACCATTAAAAAATACTCCACGAGAAGGGTTCCAAGTTGGATCAATAGTGAAGTTGCCGCATTACTTGAGCAGAAAAAGGTGGCATGGAAAGGTTACAGAACAATAAAAAGTACTGAAGCCTATAACAGCTACAAGGTAATGCGTAATACAGCCACAGAAAAGGTTCGACAGGCAAAGGCACTTTATGAGTAATCACTAGCAAACAGAGCAAAGAGGGGGGATAAGGAATTCTTCACATATATAAATGCCAAGAAGAGCAGGCAAACCAGATCGGACCTTTACTTAAGGGAAAGGGGACAGTAATAAATACACAAGCTGCAGTTGCAGATGAACTCAACAGTTATTTTGCATCGATATTTACAAATTAAAAGCCTTTTGTGGCAATGGGAAATTGTGGGAGCAAAGTTAAATATGTAATTAATGATATTGAAATTTCGCAAGATTATTTAATGAAAAACCTTTCGAGCCTTCAGGCCAGTAAATTTCCTAGAGTTGATGGAATATACCGTATAATCTTAAGGGAGGCGGCAAGCGAGTGCATTGAACCATTGAGGCTAATTATGCGAGCATCACTAGACTCTGGGGAGATTCCCTTGGATTGGAAAAGTGCCAATGTGTCTTCCATACAGAAGGGTGGCTCTAAGAGTGAAATTATCGACCTGTCAGTCTGACTTCAGTGGTAGGGAAAATCATGGAGGCAATGATCAAGGATGGAATTCAAGAACATTTGGATCGAATTGAAATTCTCAAGGATACTCAGCATGGTTTTGTAAAGGGAAAATCATGTTTAACAAATTTGGTTCGCTATTTCGAACGGGTCACACACCAGCTGGATTTAGGGAATAATTTCGGTATTGTTTATTTAGATTTCAGCAAAGATTTTGACTCAGTCCCACATGAGCGGTTGCTTTATAAGCTGGAACAGGCTGGAATCACTGGGAAAATCCTTAGATGGATAGCAGGATGGCTTCAGGGAAGGATGCAGAAGGTTGTGATAAATGGCTATTCCCCAGATTGGGTTTATGTAAGAAGTGGGGTTCCCCAAGGATCAGTATTAGGACCACTGTTGTTTTTAATTTTCATAAACGACATCGATGAAGGGATAGAGGGCGTGATGTCTAAAATTTCAGATGATGTTAAAATTGGTAGAGTATTTAATGATCACTGTCAAGCTGAGCTTCTTCAGAGAGATCTAGATAGACTTCAGAAATGATCAGAAAAATGACAGCTATGCTTTAATCCAACAAAGTGTAAGGTATTACACCTGGGAAACAGCAATGCCAAAATAACTTATTCAATTGGTAGATTTCAACTAAACCCAGTAATGGAGGAAAGGGACTTGGGTGTTACGGTACGGTCAGGCATGAAATTCTCTGAGCATTGTAAACAGGTTGCAAGGAAGGCCCATGGTGTCCTATCGATGATCTATTGAACTTTTGCAAGTAGAGATAGGTACGTGATAATCCCATTATATAAGGCTTTTGTTATTCCACACTTGGAATACTGTGTTCAAGTATGGAGACCGCACCTAAAGAAAGGCATCGAGCTTCTTGAGAGGGTGCAGAGACGGGTCACTCGCCTCGTGAGATCGGAAAAAGGGCGTCCTTATGAAGAAAGACTTGGAATATGTGGCTTGCAGAGTTTGGAAACGAGACACCTTAGAGGAGGTTTGATTGAGGTGTTTAAGGCTCTGAGAGGCATCAGTAAAATGAATGAGGACGAAAAAATTTTCAAGATTATAAATGATGCTAGAACTACGGGACATAAATTCAAGTTACGGGGGGAAATGTTTAGATTGGACTGCAGGAAGTTTTATTTTAGCCAGAGAGTTATAAATCACTGGAATAAGTTACCAACATGGGTGGCAGAGGCTGACAGTTTGGAGAAATTCAAAGGTCATCTGGATAGTACCTTCGGGTCAGGGAAGCGCTTAGGATGATAGGTTTAATTTTCTTTTTTTTATTAATTATTATTATTTATTTGTTTTATTTTTTTATCATTGTTTTGTTCGTATTTTTTTTTTTTTGGCTGGTGTAGCATAAGCCATACGCTTTCTTGCACCATGCGTCCATTACTAATTCTAATACTAATACATCAGTGATCAATGAATTGTGACCACCCCATCCGTAAGGGACTATGCTGTGTTGCTCACAGTTTAAAAAAAAAAAACAAACAGCTGCATACACTCAAGTAGTGG
Organism: Mastigoproctus giganteus; assembly: GCF_048544385.1. Taxonomy (NCBI): domain Eukaryota; kingdom Metazoa; phylum Arthropoda; class Arachnida; order Uropygi; family Thelyphonidae; genus Mastigoproctus; species Mastigoproctus giganteus. The sequence continues at coordinate 11,625,829 of NC_143585.1, read as the reverse complement.
TAATTTGCATCTGGTCATACAAGTAAAAGTGATAAAGTAGTAGTTACAGGACATAGTAAAGATATCACAGTAGTAGTTACAGGACATAGTAAAGATATCACAGAGTTTTAAAAAGGCGTGATTGCGGGAGCTTGTGCATTTGGTATTTCCATATCATAAATGGCACATCCTCTTGATTGCTCGTGGCTCACTGTGGTCAAGGTGTATTGAACAGGCCAAACCACCTGCTGCTGATAGAACTATAAAGAATTATGCAAGGTGGACATTCCTGGTGAGCAAAGTGTTCAACACGTATGGGCTCAATGGCAAGTTAATGTGCAACAGTTGACATTGCAATCAGTGGCGGATTATCCATTATGACAATGAGGCATGTGCCTAAGGGCCCCAAGCCAAAACATATTCTTATAGTGTTCTAAAATAGATTAATGTTTTCAGTACACATAAAAATCTTGATTAATTTAAGCAAAAAATTCAAAAATACAAAATTTCATTTCTTTGCCACCTAACTTTTATTTATTTTTTATTCTTTTTTTTTATTATTATTTTTTGGGGTCCCCAAATATAATTTGCCTAGGGGCCCCAACTATCCCTAATCCGCCACTGATTGCAATACGGTATGAGGAATGCAACAATATTCCAAATGACAATGTGCTGCACACTCAGACATGGGGTCCCAGAGCAGAGGACCCTAGAGACATCCTCTTCTCATCATTGATCATCATCAATAGCAATGCTGTAATGCCAGAAACATGCCTATTGACAATGGGGGAATGTAAACAAGTGTGCTGGTTGGATGAGTCCAAAAATGCCTGGTGCAGTATGCCAAAAAATGCCTTCATGTGTGTTACAAGCAGCATGAGTCCATGGGCCCATTGTGTACGGGTGCCCACTATCCAGGTAGGTGGTGGTGTTTGCTTAATCTTGCACCCATTTTTCTGGACCCCTGCTGCATATGGACCAACGTTTCACTGTGGAAGTTGCCAGTATACAGAGCGGCAGATACAGAGTCGCGCATGATTCGTGAAAATTCCCAACAAAGACTTCAGGGGATATTCATGTGTTGTTGTTGTGGACCCCAGGGTTTCCCCTATTAGCCGCTATTTTACTCCTTGTGTTGAGGCTCACGCCAAAACCGGCCATTTGTATGTAGTGTGTTGGGTGTGTAAATTTTATGATTTGTTATGTAATCGGCCGGTACCTGGTTCTTAGCAAATGGGAAGCAGCAACACCCGGTCACAGCGTTAAACCCCCCATCCCCGCCACGTGGAGGTGGCCAGGATCTACTACCTTCATGCCAGTCTATACCGGAACAAAGTTCCAGGATAGGCAAAGTTGTGAGAAAAGGAAAATGGAGAAAAAAAAAATTGCTGGAAAAGTTAGGGGTGGTGGGGAAGGAAAGAAGTGCAGCGGGGAGTCAGAGAAGGGACCCGCAGTAATAGGAAGTTAAGAGAAATTGAGAAAAGATAAAAGAGAAAAAAATGGAGGAGGTGGAGGCAATTTTCAGCCTTTGTAGAAGCCACATGTCGTGGTGAAATCCTATCCTAATTTAGGATTAGCAATTCCTATCCTGCGAGCAGGATTAGGCGATGTCAAGCGCATCCTCAATAGATCCTTCAGCTTGAAGTGTAGCTCTTCCAACGTTGAAGATTGGTTTGGCACTCCCATCGTTTGATAGGAAATCCTCTTGGTGCAAAGGCGTATCAGAACTCTACACCGGACCAGGAGAAGGTTCGGTAGTTGCAGCAATCCTTAATTGCATTGTTAGATAGGTATCCAATGGCATGCCACAGCTGAAGCACTAGAGTCAAACTACATACTGTATACACTATTTACGATTTCTAACATAGTAGGTTCGTCACTCCAATCAATTAGGATTTAATTTCCATCACGATGTATCACTGCAAATTCGTGAGACAAAATGCAAGAAGTAGCAGTTGAAGCTTTTATGAAATATTGAAATACAATATATTGATCAATTCTTTCTAGATAGCAGTTCCTGTGAAAGTCTGCAAAGAGAATGAGTCCTTGATCAAGTCTTCAGAGATAATTTGAGTCGTTGTTCAGGTCTTTCTCTTGATCCAGCTTCAGGCTATCTCAGGGCAGCAGCTCTAATTTCCTCTAGTCGTTTAAATGGTCGTGTTGCAAATAAGTTAAAAGCTTCAAATGCATCTTGTGATTGGATCAGAAGAGGTTTATTCTCCCTGTCGCAGGAACCAGTAATGAGTTGTAGTTCATTCCGTAAGTCGGTATAATAGTGACACTCGAAAAGGATATGATCTGCGTCCTCTTCACCTCCACAGAGACAGAGGGGAAGGAGACAGTCCAAGTTTATACAGCTTGCTATTGAGGCTGCCGTGACCTGACAAAAGGTATGTTCCATATAGTCCAGGAGCAAACCACAATAGTTCCCTTTTCCTGAATTCCCTTACATTCGGCAAGTACTGTCTTGTTACCTTTCCCGTCTCCGATACAGACCAGTCATCCTGCCACTTATTAACCTAAATAGTGCGCAATCTTTCCTTTTCGGTTGTTATTGGAACAGTCAGGTCAAGTTCCACGTTATCAAGAGAAGTAGGATGTGTCTTTTTCAGGTGGTATCTCAAATATCTATACTTGACCTCATATTGTATTGGCATCCTTCCTGTCAGGAGCTGCAAAGCTGCAGTAGAAATTATCCTACAAGCTCTGGATAACATAAGAAGGGCAGCATGCTGTGCTTGCAATAGCTGTTTGATAATGGCACACTTGGTTGCTCTATAACCCCAAGCGTCAGCACCATATATGATAATGGTCAGGAATATAGTTATAATACAATCTCAGTGAGTGACCTTTAAGGCCCCCACTCTTGTCGTGTTACTTGTCTCATTCTAGATAATAATGACTTTCATTTTTCTTTAATGTATTTTGTATGGTGTATAAAACTCATACCATCATCCAGAATAATTCCCAAGTATTTTGTGGTTGAACTTTATTTAATAGCTTGTCCTTTATATTTTATTTTAGGGGACGGCCTCTGTCTATCCTGCCTTTAAGCAAGATCTGGGACGGTTTACTTGTAGATATCTGGAGTTTATGCTTGTCAGACCATACAGACAGCTCCTGCAGTACTCGGTTGGCAACATGTTCAAGAGACTTCCTGGAGTTTCCTTGGACCATGATGGTTTAGTCGTCTGCATGTGAGATCATGGTTGTTGCATCAAAATGTTTATTTAACCAGGAGTCGAACACTAAGTTCCAGCACAGGGGCCCAAGAACAGACTCCTGTGGGCATCCTCTGGTAACTTTTTTGACACTTGAATGGAACTGTAAGATGTAAAATCTTACATGTTAATATTTTAGAAATGAGTGAGCTTTATTTAAAATAAAGGTTAGGAAATAGCAAAATAGGACAGTAAACATTTTCAGTCACAAATATTTTTCTAGTCACTCACAAGGATTTAAAAATTAGACAAGGTTGAATTAGAGAAGGGAGCGGTAAGCTATCAGCAATTAGGGATACATTTCAGTTCCCACCATGGCAGCGACTACTGGCGAGCAGGTGGCCAGAAAGAACAAAAGGGCTCTAGACTGAACATCGTGGGTCATCCCTTTGTCGGCCAGGTAGTAAATACGGTCAAATTACTCTGGCTAGCAATCTATTTGCGTCTGACTGTCGGCGATGGCAAGGTTGTTGGAGCAATGTAAAATAAATCTGCTAAGTTTAACGAGGGGTGGCGAAGGTGACGGCGTACTTCAAAGCAGCGGATTGCCTGGGAAAAATTTGGAAATTTATTAAAATGAGCTCTGAATATACAGCTTGAGAAATTTTAAAGGACGAATAGGAAATGATGAAAATAAGACAAAATGAGAAGATTGGGTAAAATCTGAGAAAAGAGGCAGGCCCGACATAAGGAGGCGGTACGTGATTCAGATGACAAAAAGTGAGTGAACGGGGAGAGAAAAAACACAGTTGAGATTTCGTTTGTGTTTTTGTGAAGATGAGTTAGACACACACAGTTGAAGATTTCGTTGGTGTTTGTAGAAATGGGTTAGTAAAAACACACACAGTTGGGCTTTTGTTGGCGGTTTGTGGAGATGAGTTAGGAAAGACAGACGTGAGTTTTTTGACAGTGTTAGTGGGAAAACTGAGTAATAAGTTGTGTGGGGTTAGATAAGTCCTGTCCTGTCCTGTCAGCCAGTTAGGAAAGATCTGACAAGGTAAGATGGAGTAGTGAAGGGTTAGATAAGTAAGTGCAGTCAATAAGTTAAGAAAAGTCAGTGGAGTCTCATAATATAAGAGAACAGTCGAGTAGTCCGTTATCGGAAGGAAAGGGTAGTGGCCCGTATGCAGATGAATGAAGTATAAGGAGAATAAGCCTGTCCGTTGTCTAAAGGCAAGGGTAGTGGCCCGTATGCAAATAAGTCTGTCCGTCGTCGGAAGGCAAGGGTAGTGGCCTGTATGCAGATGATTGAAGTGTAAGGAGAATAAGCCTGTCCGTCGTCTAAAGGCAAGGGTAGTAGCCCGTATGCAAATGACTGAAGTGTATGGAGAAATAACCTGTCCGTTATAGGAAGATAGTGAAAGTGGCCAGCGTGAAAATAAGTAGTGTAAGGAAAGAAATAACCCTAATCCATCATCTGAAGGCAAGGCGCAGATAAGTGAGCTGAGAAGATAAAGTTGTATTTCCTAGTCCGCCAGAATAGCTGAACCGAAGGTTAAGTAGCAGTATCGAAGACGAGCCCATAATTTCCTAAAAGACACAAAGATGCCTATTCAGACGTAGACTACAACTCATGGAGAAACTTGAGGTTCTGAGATGAATGCAGTTGGTAAACGGTGATGCCATCCCCAGGCAAGGAGATGAAGGCCCCAAAACGGAGAAATCCGATTCTTAAAATTAAGTGACTAGATATATATAGTATTCTCCCTCACAAATAAAGGACTGTTGGAACTCTAATATCAGATTAGTATAATGTTTAGAAAGATGTTATAGGAAGGATATATAAATATATACATAAATATAGAGATAAGTCAGATGATAGTTTTGATTAATGCATAATTAGACATATGTAGAAAGGAAAAGGAGAGAAATTTGATATTTGTTATTAGTTATTGTCTAACATATAGGTATGATATATTTTGGAAGGGAAGGGTAGAGAAATACAGAGAAAGAAATAGCCTTATGAATGTAGCTAACCCTTGGGACCAGCATTAGCCCAGAAATTGATGTCAAATGTACTATCTGTCTTGATTAAAGAAAGTTGTGAAGTTATATTCCCCAAGACAAAATGGGGCACTAATTAAATTAAGAGTGAAATTCCTAAATCAATTTATAAGGTAAGAATAAGATTTATATAAGAGAAAGAGTGTGAACTAAACCTCTTAAGTAATTTATTGTTCATGTGTGGAGAAACAAGAAACTAAAATAAGTTTACGTAATGATATTGATTGAGTTGTATTGAAGTGGATAACCTTGTTTAGAGTAAAACCACTGTATTTAATTGTCATATATAACTGATAATACATAGGCAAATTTGAGAAATAATAATGTGCTTGAGAGTTAATTTTTGTATTTATATAAGTGTAAATAAAATGTTATGTTATATATTAATGTGTGTGTTGTTTGTCATTCTTGAACACTCGGCCTAGCCGAGGGGAGTTATAAATAATTGAGAAGTTCCCTCGAATTTGGAATTCTCCTGTAAAGTAAAGTCAGATGTGTAAGTGGGGAAATCAAATTAAGGTGGACAACAACACTCATAAGGGAACAAATAAACAAAATAAAAATTAAATAATTTTAAAAAAATAAAAATAAAAATATTTTTTTAATTCCACCCCCCACAGAACCACGCTTAACAATAAGCGAGCTCTGCGAAAAGTAGCTCATCAGCAACCGGTATATAGGTGAAGACAATTCAGCCTCCCAGAACCTCTCCAGGGCACTTTGCCACCAAAGGATGCCAAAGGCCCCTTTGAAGTCCACAAAGAGACCGAGCAGATATTTAGTCGTAGTTTCCCGCTGTATCTCAAAACGAGAAGCAATGGCATCTTCGGTTCCTGTACCCTTCGTAAATCCGAACTGTACAGGGGAAGAAAGTCCTTTCATAACATAAGTAGTCAGAAGTCGACTCGCAATAACTTTTTCAAGAGCCGTGCCCATAACAGGGAGTAAGGCAATAGGCCTATATGACAGCGGATCAGATTCTGGCTTCTTTGGATTTTTGAGAAGAATTTAAGTTAGCAACTTTCCAAATTGCAGGGAAAATACCTTGATTAAGACAAGAGTTGAATAATGTTGCAATAACTACAGGAACCGTTTTCCATCCCCAGCACAGACTGGCAGATACAGCGGCAACAGGAAGATAGAGTGAGTGTCGCGCATGCTCAGTCAAGTCAGAACTGCCAGTCAGAATAGGATTTACGCCAGGTTGGAGCTAGCGGTGACTTGCAGGCTGACCGTGATCATGACACTGAAGTGCAGGATTACTGAAGGGTTTTGCTAGGTGGGCAGTAATCAGGAATGTGAGAAGGCAGGGCGAAAGAAACTGTCTTGATGCCAATTCGCCAACTTAGCGGCTTGAAGCGCAGTATAAATTCCGTGAAAGCTCAAAATTAATAGTCAAAGTAAAGTTGAGTGTTTTCCAGGCAAAAAGCTGACAAGTTCCAAAATTCGGTTGCCAGGCATTTAGCAGACAAATTCAAACGTTTGATTGCCAAGTTTCTTCCAGCTTGTTGCCGAAGGCAGTCTCACAAGTAGAGCAGGAGCGTAAATAGGTCGGAGTTGTAAACTGCCTGTTTGTTATTTGGTTTTTAGGAGCATCAGCAACTAAGGCCATATTGCTCCGGGGATATGCGGTGGTCATTCCTGACCTTTCCGCATCCTCCGTATTTGGTGGTGATGGGCTCGAACCCCGATCTAATCAAGAAGCGTATGCTAGGCACTGCTGCTCCTTCCCGCCTGGCTACGGAGGCGCCGAGAGGGAGTTGTAAACGTCGTGCACTACAGGGCGAATAGCTCCCAACATAATGCAACTGCTTAACCTTGTGGTATAGCCGGTTGCATAAGCAAAGTCAGCAAATATGAAAACAGTACAGGCAAGAAACAAATCACGTATAAACAATAATTACCTAAAGTTTCGTGGTATTCTTCTTCACCAAGGATGCAGGGGATAACTCAGGAAGTCGCGGTACGAAAATATTACTGAGACTCGCTAAAAATTACATTAAACACCGCAACTTGACATAAACACTGACAACTTGAGGAATTCATGATTAGGCAACCGTCACACCGACGCGCACGCGTACTTCCCGTTTTATCAGTTGGTATAAACCACTTCCTCGGTCGACCTTCGTACACCAAAAACAAGTTTAAAGCGATATGATATACAAACAAAAATAAGGAGTAACCAAGTGTTATCGAACTGTTTTTTTTTTTCTATATTTTTGTTTTTATGTTAACTTCCTCCTATTTGACTTGACAATATTTTAATTATAGTTTTATCTATCATTTTTGGTTAGTTCCCCTTTAAAGTAAAAACTCCCCACTTTCGCATCTGACTAGTATCTACTCAGAAAATTTCAGGTTCAGGGGAACCGCTCTATATATCTATAATTTTTATTCCCCTTCAGATAGGTTGGTATTCAGAACAACAAAAACTACACACATATTGGATAAAAATAGTTTATTGTACATACAGTATTTACAAAGATACATCAACACAAAATGAATTGATTAAACACATGACAAAATAATCTAATTTCACCTACTTAGTACTACAGTATTTGTATATGAGCATGGGTAAATTAGCCTATTGAGTGCACTCTAGTAGGGCTATTTCTCTTACATACATCATAATCAAAAATCCCTGCTTTTAAGAACTGATAATGTTTCTTCTTACACCTGAGCTCAGGTAACTTTCAAAAGTCTTAACATTTCTCTTTCCATTACAAAACAAATTTCTTACTCCAATAATTTGATTAATCTTCTATGCTTTTAACTTCTGTATATATTGTTACCCCCTTTTCCAACACATTATAATTTGCAACTTTCTCTAATCCAGTTAATCATACCTCTGCTAATTTCTACAATTAAATACTTGAACATTTGAAGGCTCCATCATCTATCTATTCCCTCTAATTCCCTTCCAAAATTCATTCAATTATTAAGACAGTTGTTAACAAGGTATTAGTCACTTCTCTATTCCCTTCCAAAATTATTTATATATCTATTAACTTGCTCTGGCTAATTTCCTTCAGTTCATACCTTTCACTACTTATCATTACAATATAGTACTTCTTATACATGTGTCACAGTGTTTAGTCAAAAGTTCTGCTAATCTGTTATCGGGGTGTCTATAGCCTTTGTGTAATGGTGAGAGTACTTAAGTAAAACAAATCACTTACTTAGTTTTCTTAGCGTACTTCGCGGTACATCCTTTATCAATCTCTAAACGAGTAGTGGATCTTTTCCATCTGGGTCGCATCTCACAATCACTGGGGCAGTGCGACATTAGTTAATGGATTCCTTCTTGGGTTTCGGGTACCTTTTATTTCTTAAGAACGAATTATTTTCATCAGGTCAGAACAGCTGCTTCATCCGGGCTCACCAAGGCTCCTACTTTAGCTCTGCAAGGCTGCTTCTTTCGATTTTCCAAGGCTCCTACTTTAAGCTCCACAAGGCTGCTTCTTTCGGTTCACCAAGGCTCCTTCTTTCAGCTCCTCAAGGCTGCTTCCTTCGATTCACCAAGGCTCCTACTTTCAGTTCCACAAGGCTGCTTCTTTCGGTCCACCAAGGTCCCTTATTTTCAGCCTTACAAGGCTGCTTCTTTCGATTCAGCGAGGCACCTACTTTCAGCTCCACAAGGCTGCTTTTTCGGTTCACCAAGCCCCTTAGCTAACTCCTAACAATAACTAATTTTCACTAACACCGACAAAAATCTCAACTCTGTGTCTACTAACTCATTTTTACTAACACCGACAAAAATCTCAACTTTCTGTGTCTCTCCAACCCCTTCACTCTCTTTTTGTTCTACTCCTCCATCTTATTAACACGTTTGCCACGCCTGTTACCACTCACCCCTCTCCAATCTTATACTCCTCCTCGGATTTCTTCTCCTTTCATTTGTTAGAAGATCCTTAGTCAGCCTGCCCAGAAACACGTGTTTCAATTCTCCCCCTTTTACTGTTCTACCGGATCTGCACCATACAGTGTGCCCTTAGATGTTTGCCGATTATCCGAAAAAAACACTCCCCTCTCATCTAACACCTTGACCCTGTAACGTTTTAAAAACACGAAACTCACATCTAGTGACCACAGCATCTATTTAAGGAAACTTATATGCTGGTCAAGAACCCACTTCCTGTTTGCGCCTGATGGTATTCTGATTGAAGTAACTTTCACTTCAAGATAAACCGCTCCCTTTCCTGAGTACAACCCAGCATAAATCTTAATTCGTCTGTTTGTGCTTGGACCCATGCTGCTTTACTGTAGTTTTCTCTTTGTTTATCCCAATAAAGTCCAATAAAATCCAAACCAAACCTCTTTGTTTATCCCCCGAGTATAACGAAGTTAATGGCTCGGATCTTGCCTTTGTTTCTTACCCCGCAGGAACCTATCTATTCGCCGAATAATTTTCATTATTTATCTTACGCGATAATACTATTTTATTCAACCTGAGACGAGAATCTGTTAGTTAATAAAACTAACTTCCAAAGTCTTTATACGAATTTTATTTTGTAAGATTTTGTATCTTACAGAACGATTATTTTTGTTAATGGCTGATACGACGTGCATCTTCCCCTATCCACTAGGATGTTAAGTGAATAATTAGAGTTGTAGGCTGTGATATCTAAATGTAACACGTATATCAACGAAATACTACATCTAATGTAGAAATACTAAATCGACCTGAACAAATTCGCTGTTGACCGGACTTACCGGAAAAAAAATATCACTAATAGGAATAATCAGCAATAACTGATGTATACCTTGCATCTGTTCCTGTCTGATTGAGCTGGTGCTCTTATCACGATGTTAAGCCAGCCCAATAGACTTAACTCTCGTAAGGAGTTCTCTACTTTGTATTAAAATATGTTTTCGTTTGTAAAATTACATTTTTTGTGAATAATTGTTCGATTTTCCCGGAAGTTTCGACATCGTGATGTGTTTTTTAGAATTTAGAGTAGCACGACTTGTAGTTAGGTCTGCACTTTTTCTCTCTTGGAAATTCTGGTTAAAGCGAGTAAGGTACAAGCTATTACAGACACAATAATGCTTTATAATGTTATTTGCTTTGGCTCTTAAGCCGCACATCTAACAACCACCTAACATCTAGTGTATAATCTGTTAGTTATTTTATTATTTTATTTTTTTTGCAGGTAGACGCAAACTGGTAATCTGAGGGCGGACAACCGGCCATCACAAGTGATGTGGTGGAAAACACAAAACGGAAGAGTAGAGTCTGTAAGAATAAGATGAAACTTTCAGAGCATAACAATTGCTACTTGTCATTAACATTTATCATTCTTGTCACTGCTCAAAATACTCCACCCAATATTTCACCCCCATTTTCTTTATCAAAAGAAATGTATCGCCTGCGAGGAGTTTTGCCCAACTAAAGCTTTAATCTTCAATGTCGAATTGCCTGCGTTTCTCCATGAAAAATTCAAGATTTTGAAGTTCTTCATGAGATCCAATATTAAGTGAATGATAACCCATTCTGTGAAGTGTTTTTTTTTATAGATGGTTTCTTCCTATTCTTATCATAGTTCTGCGAATCTTCTGAAGATATTAATGGGGTCTTTGTGATTTCATTTCATTGTATTTTTCGTCTGTTCACGTAATGTAAGGTTTATCCGACTATGGACAAAATCACTTTATTTTCTACCTTCTGTTGGAAAATGAACTTCAATGAAGCTTACCTGTCATATGAACTCTTATAGAAGTCGATGGTGAAACGACTTCTGAAAACTAGATGAGCGCACGATTTTCGTAGTTCTATGAAGATACACCCAACATATACGGGATTAAGATGGCTCTTGGAGGAAACAGAGACACCCACCCACATCACTCTAGCTAAAGCCGTGCCTGTAGAATTAATCAGTTCTTGACAGAGGTGAGCTGTTCCAACAAGAATCGGAGGATATTATTCATTTAAAGCGGAGACCCAGCATATTAATTATGCACATTGAAATTTTAGCTGTCCCGCACGTCCAGTTGCAATGAATGTCGTTATAGGCAGTTGATATTAATTCAATTCAAAATGTGTTCCTGATGTATTCTTGGTGTTAATCGTGCCATTTCAGAGTTATCTCTTCCAATAAAACAGCTGAGGTTTGGGTTGGTAAAGTCATGCATCTAGGTTACCATCACCGTACAACAGATGCGCTCTGTGGAAATAAAGCTGGTAAGACAAGGAGGCCAAGGGAATCATACTCTAGATTTACGCTACGCCGAAGATGTATGACTACAAAAATAGGGAATCGAACAAATTTTTAAGCAGCCGCCTTAAGAAAGTCCAAACGCAATCTCTTGGTATGGCAACAGACTTTCGCCTGTAACTTAAATTTGGAAAAATGACTGGTTGGTTGTTGAAGGGTTTTAGCTGCATCAGCAATTTATACCATAAAAATGGCGCGAGGGAAAAACTATGCTGCCCTCGCTTGAGACTGATTACTTTGCCACTTTATTTAAAAGGCCCATAAAATTTCCTGGCGTCATTGACGGGTTTCGAACTTAAGTCATTTTCGCTCGATGGGGACAAAACAGTGATTATACCACTGTACTATCCACAAGAACTTGGAAAAATGGAGCGAACGTGTACATTTGTGTAAGAAATTGGACGTAAATTTGTATACCCAATCCTGGATGCAAGAGGTTTCGAATTTCTCGCCAAGAAATTACTAACCTGACATACTGGACACCATGTTAAATAAACTACAGCCATGTTCCATCTCTCTTATCAATGACCAACCTACAAGAGGTGAAAATAGACTTGATCTAATTCTGTCTTCTGGTAAATGTATAATTGATGTACCCCCCGAAATGTTCTTTCCATCCGATCATAGCCCAATTGCAATGCTCATAATGCTACCGTATGTGGACTTCAATGTCAAAGAAAAAATTAAGAGCCAGCTTGTCACTTCGCCAGCCTTTCTGGACCCAAATAAATGCTTATTTGCTGCCAGCTGTATCCCGTGGGAATGTCTACTTAAATGTGATGCCTTATTTGCAACAACTCTCTTAACAAGTTGGATCAACTCTATTACAGAATTTGCGGCTTCCAAAGTAGTAAGGATGTCATCAAAATCTAAAACCTGGTGGAACTCTAGCCTATCTACATTGTTTAAACTAAAGCAAACTCTGCACAGAAAATGGAAACTGTCTAATGACACACAAGATAGAAGTAACTACTCGAGGGCCAGAGCAATATTTAATAGGGAAAAATCTAAAGCAATCAACCGCTACATAAAAGACACACTTGACAGGGGAAAGCTACCTCGTTGCACACATAAAAGTGACACAAATCAGAGGCTGGACAAAGAAGCGTGGATGGACCACATCAGCAGATTCTCCAGCATATATCCTGAGTCTCAAGTCAGGGAGTTTGAGTGGGATCAATTAGTTGACAATGAGATGGAGTCTATTCCTATCACTAAGAAGCACTAATACAGAGTATTAACTCCCTCAAGCTAACTAACACAGCTGGAGTTGATGGAGTCCCCCACTTCATGGTAAAGTGTCTTAGTCCTTACCTAATTGAACCACTCCAAGCAATTTATAGCTCTATCCTTGCTTGCCGAGTTTTCCCTGAGAGCTGGAATAAGTACGCTGTAATTCCAATGCCAAAAATTACAAAGCCTAACCTTGTGGAGCACTATAGGCCAATATCTACCGCATCTACCCTGTTAAAAGTACTGGAGAAAGCTCTGTTGCCAAAGTTGTCGAATCAGATACTAGCTGGGCAGCCTCAACAAATTCATTATTCAATGACTGCAAGATCAACAATAACTAACCTCCTCACAGTTCAGGCCACGATACTAAATGCTTTCCAAGCCAGAAAGGAAATTGCAATAATTTATGCCGATATAAAAGCAGCATTCGATAGTCTGGATGTACATGCCTTACTTCATCTGCTCCAACACGCCTTCCAAATAAAAGGAAATTTGCTGAAGTTCCTACAGGCCCTACTTACTTGTCGGTCCATTTATTACCGCACAGATAATCAGATCCTCCAACGCCAACTCCATGCAGGAGTTCCACAGGGTGGAGTTTTATCAGGACTCCTCTTTACCGCCATGAAGATCCCGTTCTGCAACGGTAGGGATGATGTATGCACTTATGCAGATGATATTAAGATCCTAACACCTATCCAACCGTCCATGAACAATAGGGCATTATGTGAGCAGATTAATTATAAGCTTCTGAACTTATTCGTGTACTTGGACAAATTTGGCTTGGTCCTAAATCCGCAGAAGACCGTAATCATGGTGTACTCGCTCAAAAAATCGCCTACGCTCGTACACCCGAAACTTCATGGCAAACCTATCCCAGTTGTTGAGACGCATAGAGATCTCGGAGTAACATTTGATACGAAACTCACGTTCAACTCTCATATTGACCTGACTGTAAAGAAAATGAACTACTTACGTTGGGCAACAAAACAGCACCTCTTGCACGTGAAACAGACTGCAACAACCGCACGATATTTAAGAACCACAGTGTATTCAGCCATTTTGTATGGTGCTGAATTGTGGGCGTCAGCCACCCCTACCCACATTAGGAGAATATATGCGAGTGAATTCTGGCTGCTGAAGTGGGCAAACCATAAGCACCACCTCCCACAACAGTTAAGGACCACGAAGCTCTCTGAACAGCTTAAACTGCAGCGTTTACCAGACATCATTGCCTGGAAACGATTAATAACCACAATCAAAATGATGACTGGCACGATATCATCACCATGCTTCTGGCAGCTTTGTGAGTGGCACATCCCGCCATCTGCATTAAGAGGTACAAAATCCTTGAGAATGAAGACCAACAGACTGAAGATGGCCGACAGGTTTATACCCGCCAGTGCGTTAGAATCAATTCAGTGCCTAACACATATCGGAATTGACCTACTAAAGCTCATAGAAGACCCGAATTATAGGAAACAAACCGCAGTGTGGCTCGCTGAGGCTACTGTTGCCTAGTAGTTGTGTGAATTTCTGTCAAGAACTGTGTGTACGCAATTGAATAATGTATATATCGCACAAGTTGATCAGTGGATGTGATGTTAAGATGAACTTTTGTATTACAATTGCCAGGACTCTAGACAGAAATGTAGTGAAGGGTAATGCAATTTATATGTCATCTTTTCATGTATATTTATTGTATATTTGTTGCCCTTTCTTGTATATTTTAGACATTCTTTTATTCACATTTTATGGTAATCCCCTGGCATTGTCTGCCGTGAAGGGAATTTGTCGCTTACCAATGTACTCATATATTTTAAATTTGGTAGGACAAATAAAGATTTATTTATTTAATAACTGAAGAATAACTGATTTTTGTAGTTAAATCGATACCAAACAAAGTTTAACTGAAATGGACACGGGTCCAAAATTTTGCTTAAAACGTTTCGGAAATTTTATTAGCAAATAGATAACAAATGTGATTAAAAGGGCTCGAAATATCAGACTTTAAACTCTTATCATGAGAGATTCTGGAAGCATGCCAAATTCTTTGGGCTCACCTTCAGCCAGCCGAGGCACTATAGAGGGATATCCACTGCATCCACGCTCCTAAAGCTACTGGAAAAAGTCCTTCTTCCGCATATAACACGCCATCTTCTTCCACAACTCTCAAAACAACTCCATTATGTTCTTCCTAATAGATCAACTGTCTTCAACCTTCTGGCAGTCCAAACGAAAATTCTAAATGCATTTCAGCCCAGATCAGAAATGGCGGTTGTTTATGCCGATATCGAAGCTGCTTTTGATAGCCTCAACGGCTCAGCCCTTCTGAATCTCCTAACCAATTTCTTTCGGATCAAAGGTGGCGTTTTCGCTTTTCTGCACTCGCTCCTCTGGAATAGAACAGTGTACCTCACTCATCGCAACCTCTGCTATACCCGATCCATCAATGCTGGTGTGCCACAAGGTGGTGTTTTATCGGGGTTACTTTTTACCGCCCTCCTTATTCCGTTTGTGTGTAACAGAGATGATGTTATTACCTACGCCGACGATATAAAGTTCCTAAAGGAAATACCACCATCAGCTGACAGGGGAGTGATCACATCGGAAATCTGTAATAAGATCACAGCTTTCTCTAGCCATCTCAACCATTTCGGTCTTAAACTGAACCCCCAAAAATCCGTTATTATGGTCTTTTCTCTGAATAGGTGTCCCACATTCTTACAACCCGCACTGAGGGTGCAGTAATTCCAAGTGTAACTAAACACAAAGATCTCGGTGTAACCTTCCACCCAAACCTCAGGTTCAACTGTCACATCGAATGTGTTCTACGCAAGATCAGCCGAATGTGCTGGATTGCCCATCAACATCTTCTTCATAACATAGACGCAAGAACCACAATCAGATATCTAGAAAAATATGGGCATCCGCAGTACCTTCTCTCATGAAGCCCATCTTCGCCAGCGAATACTGGATATTGAAGTGGGAAACCCACAAACATCGACTCCCCCCCTCAGCAGAGGACCACCAGCATGGCCGAACAACTCTTAATCCCGCGGCTGCCTCAAATAATCAGCATGAAGAGAATTGTGACAACAGTCAAAATGCTGGTTGGCAAAATCAACTCCCCTGACTTCTGGCATATATGCCAGTGGCATGTTCCACTTCATTCCTTACGAGCCACCCCTCTTCTTCAGCTACAGCGGAACAGGCTGAAGATCAGTGACAGATTCCTACCTGGCCAAGTACTTCCTACAGTACAAGCCCTGCTAATGATCGGAGTTGACCTCCAGAAATTCGCTTCGGATCGCAATTACAGGAGCTCGTTGGCCGAACTTGTTCCCCTTTTGTTTGGCCCCTGATGTCGACTCATACCGATATCTCCACCTACTATGAGGCGCAGAACGGCATGTCGCAGGCACATCGACGAACTGTTTCACAAGAAAATGCAATAACGAACATCAATTTGGCACTGTGAAATATTCTGACTTGTGTGAATATGCTTAAATATGTGCTTTGTACATATGAACGTGTACATCCCTTGGTGTACTGTCTGCCTCACAACTATGTACATACTCATATCTATTGAATGGTTAATGCTACGTTTTTAATTGTTATGTTATCTTTTATACTGTACAAATTTTTATATTAGCCTATATCATTGTCAAGCCCCTGGCCTCCTGGCTGTGGCGGACATATTAGTGTATCTTTACTGTACAATAAAGATTTTCTTCTTCGTATAATCACTGTTTTGCCCCCCATCGAGCGAAAATGACCTAAGTTTGAAACCCGTCAATGACGCAGGAAATTTTATGGGTCTTTTAAATAAAAAAAGTTAATCAGTCTCAAGCGAGGGCAGCATTGCTTTTCCCTTGCGCCATTTTTATAGTATAAATTGCTGATGCGCCTAAAACCCTTCAACAAACATCCAGCCATTTTTCCAAATTGAAGTTACAGGCGAAAGTCTGTTGCCATACCAAGAGATTGCGTTTGCACTTTATTTAGGCGGCCGTTTAAAAAATTCTCCGAATCCCTATTTTGTAGTCACACATCTTCCGCGGAGTGTATATCTAGAGTTCTAGTAAATCTAGATCCCCTTGGCCTCCTTGTCTTACTGAGCGCATCTGTTGTACGGTGATGGTAACCTAGGTGCATGACTTTACCAACCCAAACCTCAGCTGTTTTATTGGAAGAGATAACTCTGAAATGGCACCATTAACACCAAGAATACGTCAGGAACACATTTCGAATTGAATCAATGTCAAATGCCAATAACGATGTTCAATGCAACTGGACGTTTGGGATAGCTAAAATTTCAATGTGCATAACTAATATGCTGGGTCAAGGCTTTAAATATATATACTATCCTCTGATTCTTGTTGGAATACTTCACCTCTGTCAAGAACTGATTAATTCCATAGGCAAGGCTTTAACTGGTGTGACATGTGTGGATGTCTCTGTTTTCCCCCAAGTGCCCACTTGATCCCGTATATCATTTGGGAGTATCTTCATTGAACTACGAAAATCATGCGCCCATCTAGTTTTCGAAAGTCGTTTCACCAAAACACCCCAATAAAAGTTGATATGAAATTGATATAACAGGTAAGCTTCACGGTAGTTCATTTTCCAATAGAAGGAAGAAAATAAAGTGATTTTGTCCATAGTCGGATAAAACGTTTAGAGTACGTGAACAGAGGGAAAATACAATGAAACGGAATCACAAATACACCATTAATATCTTCAGAAGATTCGCGGAACTGTGATAAGAATAGGAAAAAACAATCCATAAAAAACACTTCACAGAATAGGTTATCATTCACTTAATATTGGATCTCTTGAAGAACTTCAAAATCTTGAATATTTCATGGAGAAACGCAGGCAATTCGACATTGAAATTTAAATCTTTAGTTGGGCAAAACTCCCCGTGGGTGAAACATTTCTTTTTAATAAAGAATTAAGAGGTATTGGGTGAGGTATACTGAGCAGTGACAAGAATGATAAGTGGTAATAACAAGTGGCAATTGGTATGCTCTGAAAGTTTCACCTTACTCATACAGACTCTGCTCTTCCGTTTTGTGTTTTGCACCACATCACTTGTGATGGTCGGTTATCTTGCCCTCAGATTACCAGTTTGCGTCTACCTGAAAAAAAAAAAAAAAAACAGCTAACAGAACACCCCCACTAGATGTTAGGTGTGCAGCTTAAGAGCCAAAGCAAATAACGTTATAAAGCATTGTGTCTGTGATAGATTGTACCTTACACTCGCATTAACCAGAATTTCCAAGAGATAAAAAGTGCAGACCATTCTACAAGTCATGGTACTCTAAATTCTAAAAACACATCTACATCTGATGAACCCTTTTTGTGTTCATTAGATGTAGTATTTCGTTGATGTACGAGTTACATTTAGATATGGACGAGGCAGCCGCCGTATAGTGAAGACGTGCAGCTTAACGCTCCGTAGAAATTTGTTTAAAAAATGTGCTTTAACTTCAGTTTTTATCTCAAAATGTGTTCTCACTCAAAGATGTCAACTATTAGCGTGGACTCCCCGGTAAGAAAATTTGAAATTTCTGTTGGGAAATTAGCAGGTTATTTGCGTTAATATCTGTATCCTTTGTTTGCCAGACCGCAGTGGTCACCATGTGGCTGGCAGCAGGGATATAGAGCGGCGCCGCTATTTCGTGGTTGCCACGTAAATACCCTGCACTTGACTGGGGAGGGTGCCCCCATCAATACTAAACCCAGGCTGAAAAAGAGCCCTAACTTTGTGTGACAGTAAAGTTCACTTACACCTATAACTACAAGCAGCTCTTAATTCGATTCAGGTTAATTTTGAATATTATTTTGTTCTCAGTGATAAAGGCAATTGTCCGTTGCTTTTCCGGATTGTATGACGACATACAGAATTCCATGCCTGCACGAGCTACCGACACTAAGCTTCTTATCATTTCTGGAATTAACCCCTCAGGGCTCATTGACCACTCCTCACTCACTCATGGTGCCTTCAGCGACTTTACACGTATTCGTCATTCAGTTTTTGGCTGTCTTCAAGGACGCTGATAATCCTTTAAATTGCAAATACCTACGGTTTCTGCAGCCATGAGCGAACATACTACTTGCACAGGGTGTGGTTATCAAGTTGACTATGTCTTCGTGTGCAATCCGTGCAAAGCCGTTCGCCTCTGTGAGCCATGTAGCCCATACGCTGATCTGAAAAGACTCGCAAAGAAATTTAAAAATTCTTGGAAATGTCAACTTTGCAAACAAGCAGACAATGACTCGAGGAATGTCGATCACACTCCACTTAATTCACAAACTGATCCGGAGTGCGTATCCCGCCGTGCTTTTATTCAGCTAAGTAATTCTGTAAACGAAATTCAGACCGCAATCTCTCAACTTTCTTCTGAGTTTACACAGTTAAAGGACTCAGGGCAACAGAGAACCGACATCACAGGTGCTAAACCTGATGAACTTCTAGAGCTGAGGATACCTGAACCCGGTGCGTCATGTTCAGGAACCACGGACGCTGTTGTTGAGAGTACCGAGCGGTTGATCTCCCAAATTAATCAGCTTGAAAATGAATTATTAAACTTCAGGACACCCTCATCAGAAACAATAGCGAAAATAGATCATGGAAATGAAATCTCAAAAGCAAAACTGGCAGAGCTACAAGACGACATCACAGTTCTACACAAAGAAAACAAGGAGATGAAATTTATACTCCTTGATATCTATAATAAAATCGAACTTTGTAAGCTAGCAGATCCGAGCAAACTCACTAACCTTCTGAACTCAGACGATCTTCGTAGATTATATAAAAATTACCCAAAGGGCATTACAGTATCAGTCTGCCCCGAATGTAGCAAAAAATCAACCCCCAGTCCTCCAGCAGAATCTCCAGGTAAGAACGAATCTGAAAAACGGCCAAACACTGGACATCATCGAGCGCCATCTTCCCGCTCCAGCCAGCTTCTAAAAACAGATGGGAAAGGGCAAAAGCCACTCACAAAAGCCTATCATTCACGTACGCTCAAGAAGAACCTGAAAAGGGCAACTGATGTTAATCACCATTCAACAAAAGAGAGGTTTCCACAATTACAGAAGCAGGCTCCACCAACGGTCAATGGCACCGCATGTAGAAACTCTCTTACTTGCAATAATCAATTCTCTACCTCTATGCCAATGAGGCAAAAGTCATCATTTCCACCTTCACACCCAACTTCTCGCAATGCCTCTCCTGTCATACCTCACTCGCACTTACCTTCTTCACAAGGCCTGGAACTCAGTGTCGGAGCGAATTCAATATTCGAACTAGCGGAATCTGCCACACCACAATTTCCACTCCCAGCTCACCCCACTTCAAATCCATCCTATCCTATGCAATCAGAGGAAAGTACACGTATGAACTTCAGAGTGAGCCAACGAACAAGTACAGCTTCACGTGAATGGTTTTGAATATTGGCACATCGACCAACTCCAAACTGCAGCTTTCCCACACACCTCCCAGACGGCAGAAGTCCAGACCTTCTAGTGGACTTTTCATATCTCGCTTAGCTCCAAATACTACAGCAAATCATGTTGCTGAGGTTCTACGTGATCAACTAAACCTTCGACTAAAGGTGCACCAACTTCACACCAGGAACCCCCGCTGCTCATCGTTCAGGGTTGAATGCACACAGGACCTGTTCATCTTAATTGGAACCGAATCTATCTGGCCTATTGGCACCATTATTCGACCCTTCTATAATGGGAGAACCAGTCACCTTCCCCAACCTCCACCTCTGCCCCAAAACCAAGTCTGCAACATCACCACCCACAGCTGACTGGATGCATTTCCAGACAACCTACAAAGATCTCAGCAGTCCTCCTTTCATACAACTGCTCTGCCAAGCCCCACAGTTAAAGCACCACCCCACCATGATAAGAGTATCCAGTCCCCTATGTGATGGTCCCCATAAAATACCAGTCCATATTTCTTTAGGAAGTCGTGCCGTTCGCTCGCGAACATGTCAACTCAGAACACCTCCAATCAGGACGGAAGTTCATCGAACACATGTCATCAGGGTGTACTTCCAAAATATCAGGTCCATTAGGGACAAACTAGACTCAGGAGAACAGATCTTCCTCTCCCAGGTCGCTGATGTGGTCTGCCTCGCAGAAACGTGGCTTCGACCTAATCAAGACACACTCTTCTGCTCAGCTATTGCTGGTTACCACATGCTGTCTGCCTCCAGGGAGCAATCTAGAGGCGGTGGAGTAGCCATACTATACGACACCTCCCTATTCTCATATGTGAATTCGACCTCAACTGCAACTCAAGCTTTCGAAGCGATTATAGTCTCGCTACGCTTCCACTCCAGCCACATTGATATCGCAGCTGTGTATATTCCCCCAGGGCCTACAATTGAAATTATTGAAGATCTAGAGAACTGGCTCTTAAACCACCTTCGTCCGTCTGCACAACGCCTTGTTTGTGGTGATTTTAACCTGCCTCCAAACCGACATCACCTCTTTATCAGGCTCTGCAAATTCTTCAAATCCATCAATATGACACGGGTCAATGAGAACCCCACCAGGGGATTGAACCTACTGGATCTCGCTTTTGCTTCAGCACCATGCACAGCTGAGTATGATCCCATCGCATTCTTCCTGTCCGATCACCAGCCCATAGTTCTGACATGGTCATTGCAGGTGCCAAACTTTAACATCCCTGACAACAAAATAGTCAAATACGTTTCAGCACCTAAATACTTTAATCCTCAACTCTGTGTAGAAGCAGCATCCTGCATTCTTTGGTATGTCCTCATTGACTGCGACCTCAGCCTCGCAGTGACACTCTTGTGTAACTGGATTAAATCCGTCACCGACTATGCTGCAACCAAAAGAGTAACAGTAACTCCCCGTTCCATATCGTGGTGGACTGCTGACCTCAACAACAGCTTCAAAATGAAACAAGTCCTACATGAGAAATGGAAGCTTACGAATGGCAGTCAAGACAGAATAGCCTTTTCCCGCGCCAGGGCCCACTTTAATCGAAAGAAAGCTGCGGCAATCCAAGTAAATCTTAACCGCACTCTGAGGAAAGGAAAGCCATTCTATGCTGCCCCACATGGTGGATTCAATCATATGCTTGATCTTCAAGAATGGCTCAAATACATCGCCAGGTTTTCAAATACAACCACAGCCCCATCTACAGATGTCCAGCCTGACTATGAAAGCCCTTCAGATGTCCTAGAACCATCCAGATCACGTAACAGGAGCTCATACGTGCCATCAATTCCCTTCCCACAACATCCACTGTTGGGGAGGATGGAATTCCGCAATTTATGATCAAATGCTTGAGCACATTCATCATAGACCCTCTTCTCTCGGTCTACAACAGATGCCTCGCTGAGCATTATTTCCCACCTCAATGGAACAAGTACAGTGTGTACCCCATCCCTAAAAACCAATTTGCCACAAACGTCAGCCAGTTCTGATCCATATCAGTTGCCATATCAGAATCCTCCAGACGAAACCACCTGAAATCCACTATGCCATCGCAGGAAAATCAACAATCACCAACTTGGCAGCCACCACAGAACGCATTCTCTCAGCATTCGAACAAAGAGCTGAGATAGCAACCACATACCTCGACATAAGCGCAGCCTTTGATGCCGTGTCGATCCCAGCCTTGCTCCTCCTACTTAAGGAGAAATTTCACATTCGTGGTGATATGCTGTGCTTTTTGGAATCTCTTCTCTGTCACAGAATACTTGTTCTCCATCGGCAGCAACATACCCTATCCTGCGACATTACTGCTGGAGTACCGCAGGGTGATCTCCTATTCCCCGCTATCATCGTGCCCATCATTGCCTCAACGAATGGTCTCCTATGCTATGCCGATGACCTCAAACTGCTGACTCAAATTAACCCTGGCGACAACCCCGTTCAGCTCAGCAACAGTATCAATTCCCAACTTAAGGATCTAGAATTGTATCTGGCAAACTTCAATCTAAAAATCAGCCCACTGAAGTCTGCTCAGGTTATATTCTCCCTTAAATCCATGCCGACAGTACTCATCGTTTCACTCGCAGGGGTACGAATACCAAACGTACCCTCGCACACAGACCTTGGCGTTCTGTTTGACCAAAAGATGTCCTTTGTCAACCAGTTAACAAAATCAGTACCAAATTCTCTCGTCTACGGTGGATCTCAAAGCAGCAGCTGCAGCACGTCCGACATCCTGTCACTGTTAAAAGGTTCATCACCTCCACCGTCCACCCTGCCATTCTGTATGGTGCAGAAATATGGGCCTCTGCTGCACATACAAACCTCAAGCGGCTGTACACCGCTGAATTCTGGTTACTGAAATGGGCCAATAACAAGCTTCGGCTACCTCCCGCTACAACAACCACCATGATGGCACAAGCACGCGACATCCCGAGGATGAAGTTCCTGATCGTGGAAAAGAGGCTGGTCTTCACAGCCAAACTCATCACAGCCAAGCCTAAGTTCGGTACCAACACTCGTGGCTCACCACACAGGCTTGTACTCACTGAGAGATTTCTTCCCAAGCAGATCTCGCTGCCCTCAACCGTGTGGACGCCGACATTGACAGCATAATAAGTAAGAAGGACAGACACAACTTTATCAAAGCCCTTGAACCCTGATATATTGTAAAGTTGTATTTATTTCTATATTTTTGTCTAGCTCTGTGTTTTTATGCTGTATTTGTATTTCTTTTGCATTTGTGATCGGTATTTTGTATGTGTTCGCTGTATTTTGTAGCCTTTTGTATTTGTACGCCGTACTATCTTTTCCCTAACTGCTATATGTGAACCCCTGGCGCTCGTCGCCGTGATGGGATATTGTGCTGTAACTTTACTTCACAATAAAGATTTATTTATTTATTAATATCACAGCCTGCAACTCTAACTATTCACTTAACATCCTAGTGGATAGGGGAGGCGCGTCGTATTAGCCATTTACGAAAATAATCGTTCGGTGACACTTGGTTACTCATTTGTCCCTGTTCGTATATCCAGGAGTGGGCAACTTAATTTGTGATGCGATCTACTGTTTTCCTTCAAAATGTGCAGCGATCTACCATTTCAAAAATTTCATTGCACAAATCGAGGGATTACTGTATATTTAAAATTCGTCGTGATCGACCGAAATTAAAACCGTGATCGACTCGTTGGCAACCCCTGGACTGTATCCTATCGCTTTAAGTCTGTTTAAGTCTGTTTTTTATTGTACGAAGGTCGACCGAGGAAGTGGTTGAGACCAACTAATATATACACTGAGTGATCGCTGAATTATGACCACCTACCTAATACTTCGTAGGTCCTCCTTTTGCCCTCAGTACAGCAGCAATCCGACGTGGCATTGATTCAACAAGATGTTGGAAGTGTTCGGGAGGTATGGCCGACCAAGCTGCGTGTACTGTGGTCAGCAATGCAAGAATGGAGGCGATTGGTGTATCCAGACGAGGGATATACCTTTCCATAGTATCCAACAAGTGATCTATGAGATTTATTTCTGCTGTCTGATCACAAGGCCTTAAGCTGTCAAATAAACATATCACAGAAGAGTAGATGCACTATTCTTGTTCCAGCCAAGCTGAAATTTAGGAGAACAGGCTGGCAATTATTAGGGCGTGAACTTGATTGCATTGATTGGTTCTCCTTCCCACGGATTAATTATCTTGAACAGTCACCGATCATCTTATTAGTACAATCTCCTATATCATTCAAGAGTTCGTACCTGTCAGTAAAAATTACAGGAATAGATTCCCTCATTGGATCACGACAGACATAACTGCGATTATCTGAGCCAAAGAACAGTGCAGATAACACTTTAAGGCGACTCATGATGAAACATATATGGCACTGTTCAAGGAACATAGAAGCAACATTAAAAGCATGATCAGAAATCAGTATGCTCGTTATATTCAATCCGTTCAACGCAGTTTCACAGTGAATGGAGACCTGAAGCCATTTTGGAACATTCTTAAGAATTCTAATAACTGCTCAACAGGAATCAGGATCATTGATTCCGATTGCAGGCCTATAACCTGTGACAAAACTAAAGCAGACCTTTTTGCGACCTTTTTCTCCTCCTTTTCCGAGAAAACTGCAGCTACTGCTGCTTCAACTTATCAACTTCAAGTCATTAAGGATGATACACTAAATAATCTCTCGGTGGACATAGCCGATATCATTCAACCGCTTCGGAAACTTACAAAAGATTTTTCAGCTGGCACAGATAAGATTCCACTTATCTGGTGGAAGAAATGCTTTCCACAATTTAAATATATAATATTGCATATATTCAATCTTTTCGTTAAGTCTGGTATTTACCCCGCTCAATTCAAAACAGTTAATGTTATTCCTATCTCAAAGAGAAGCGCAATCCACTCACTAGAGAATTGCCGTCCCATCTGCCTTCTGAACTGTCTGGCAAAAATTTTGGACACTGTCATTCACAACCGATTAATGGAATATTTTCATCATTTCATCTGCGACTGCCAACATAGCTTCACCAGGGGCCGATCAACTACCACTAATCTTCTCACTATCTGGCAGCCGGTTCTAGACACCGTCGATCGCGGAGGACAGGTTGATGTGATCTACACGGACCTTACTAAGGCTTTCGACAGTGTCCCGCACAATCAGCTTGCTAAAAAACTAGGGAACACTTGATCCTTTACTATCCAGGTTGATGAGTTATATTTCATATCGAACGGGCAGGAAGTCTCAAGGGAATTTTTCCCATCGAGAGGAGTACCACAGGGATCATCTCTTGGGCCTCTTTTATTCACCATCTTTATCAACGATCTACCGCAATTTTTTGAGAGAGGTGATATTAAGATCCTAATGTTTACCGATGATGTGAAACTATATTCACGTATCAGCAGTCAAGATGATGCAGTTAACCTTCAGGCTGCTCTCAATTCTTTTGCTGATTGGGTTGCTTTGAATGGGTTGGAGGGTAATCCTAGGAAATGCAGCTCTATTTCCTTTGCAGCAGCTTCGAGGAAAACTAAGGCTTTAGTTAATCAATATTACATCAAGGAGATGCCGATTTCCAGAGTTGATGAAGTTAAAGATCTGGGAGTTACTTTTACAGCTGCGTGTGGGTTTGATAAACATGTTAGAAATATATTAAACAAAGCGAAAAAACAAATTGGCTTCATTAAACGGCAGACGTACAGAATTCAAGATCCTCAGTTCTCTGTGCTCCTGTTCAAGACAACGGTACTCCATATACTGGAGTTTGCTTCTCCTATATGGAACCTACACCATGCATATTTGATACAGCAAATAGAATCGCTCTAGATGAAATTTATCCACTAAATTTCCAGACGTAACCGCATGTTTTACCACAGAATCTTCTACCGGAATCTCTGTTCCTACTTCAAGCTTCAATCTCTGGAAACTCGACGAACTGTTCTTGACTTAAAACTGTTGTACCGTATCTTCGCTGGTTCAACCTACCTGCCGGATCTTCTGTGCCATATTGACCTTCACACTCCAGCGGTGGATACTAGACAGAAGACTACATTTCACATCGGTAACTCTAGATTAGAGATATCGAGGAACTCCTTCAAAAGAATATTGGCACTCATGCAAGTTTGACTTGGATATGGCTGTGAACAAAAAACAGTTTCACAGAACTATTTGGAGTAGGTTGACTGATTGACGGATGAGTTCTGGGCTAAAGATGTCCTCATTAATTCGTATGTGTGTGTCTTGCATGAACCTGCTCTCTTCGATTTTTCATGGCGCTGGATTTGATGTCATGTATAATTTCCGTGAATTGGACTTTTCCCGTTTGAATGAACTTTCATTGTACAAAGTGTATTATTCTACTATTTATTTTTATGTTTTGTACAATCTTTGTTCTATTATCTTTTTTTCTACTCTGTTATACACTTTAACAGGGCGCATGCCTGTTGTGTATATCATATGTTAAAAATAAATAAATAAAAATGCTGGAACTCAGAACTGTGTTCCTCAAACCATTCCTTCACCACAAGTGCCCGATTGCTCGGCGCATTGTCATCTTCGAAGACACCATCGCCATTCGGAAAAAAAATTAACATAGTGTGGTGTACACAGTCAGCAAGCAGTTGACGATAGCAGAGACCACTAATACGTTGTTCCGCATTCACGAGGGGTCTAAGTTCCTGCTAGTGAAACATGCCCCACACCATACAACGGCCTCCACCGGCATGCACTTTTGATACCGTGCATGATGGATGAACAGCCTCATGTTGTTGAAGCCAAATCCGTACACGATCATCCACGATGTGGAGTAAATAACGTGACCCATAGGACCAGCACACCTTCTTCCAGTCTTCTAACGTCCAACTTCCACGCTCTTTGTACCAGGCGAGTCTTTTACGCCGATGAACCTTGGTTAACAGAGGATTCCGTAGGGGTCGTCTGCTGGTATTGCCCACACGTGCGACAAATGGTCATGCCAGATATTGTTCCGGGTTGGCCCATGTTGTATTGGGTAGTCAACTCTTTAGCAGTGCTGCCCCTGTTCGCCTGTACGAGTGGTCGGACCCAGCGCTCACCTCTAAGTTGAACCTTTCGCTGACCGTTGCAGTTTTCCGTCTGGTCGTTGTTTGATCATTTTGACGCCAGTCCTCGTACACTTTAACTACGGCGGCTCTCGAACACCCCACCAGTTCAGCCGTTTGGGAAATCGAGGCACCAGCTCGTTGAGCACCCGAAATCTGTCGTTTATCAAAGTTAAATATAAATCCTTCCTTTTTCCCATCACGCTCAGAATTTGACTACCTTCTGAACCACTGACACCTTATCTATGCTACGTAGATCGACTAACTCCGCACTTTCAAACCTCAGCTGGTCAACGGGTCGTATTCAGTTTTCATAAGGGTGGTCATAATTCAGTGATCACTCAGTGTATGTCGTATAGTAGCAAAAGGTACTATAGATAAGACAGGAAACTATCAATTGTTTTCGGCTGTAATACTAATATTGTATTGCGTTGATGAAAATTAATCTCTATGTATTTATTTGTTAAATTTCCACAGCACGATGCCTTTTTTGATCGAAGGATCGATGGAAGGCATACAACAGTGGAATCAAAATGGAACCCTCACAGTGGATTCAGAGTGATATGCGGGAAATTAAATTACGCACACCATGTATTTGTCTATTTTAAAATAAGAAAAAATGCACAGTGTATATTAAAAGCAAGCAGCCGTATCTTTTTCCTCCGTTTATACAAGTTTGAGAAGTTAGTTTAAAAAAAAAAACATGCCCAATTATGTCAGAAATCTTTAAATAACGTTCACCTTCAATAAAATAGGAATCGCTTTACATGCCTCTCGGAACAAGTCTGTTTATAGACATTATATCAGTTTTACATTTTGATAAAACATCTAATAAGTTGTTTTTCACATGCTGCGAAATGTAGGATGACCAAAGAGGAGATTATAAATATTTGGAAGAATGAAGACATACATAATGAAATCCACTAAGCTTCATTTAACTCTTTATAGAAACGTGAAGAGTATACTTGCTTATTCTCTTTTGTGGATCGGTGTCTTGTATGTTAGACAGTTTATGTCTGCGAACACGACCACTAGGTCAGAGGAGCTTACAACTAATCATTTTTACAATGAAGAAAATCGTTCACCGTATTTAGTAGTCACACGAACTTTAAGTACTGTCAGCACAAAAGCAGGCGTGACTGCACTCTGGCGCTGACCACTTTGCTACTTTGGTTCTGAATTCTGTTTCAAATTGCAGAAATTTTTATAGGCCTTTTCTGTCCAGTTGTAATTAGCTGATGTTGGATTCAGCCTGTATTGTTTGTCCCTTCCACCTGTGAATTGTTTTGGTGCAATATCACCAAAGGTGCTCACGATCGTGGAACCATATAAAAATGTGCAGTATAGGGCTCTTGGCCTGCTTACCCAATGGCTATGATTTTCATCTCCGAATAAAATTAAAAACGAAGTGTTATTACTGTTCATGCAAGATGGTGCCTCTCTCCACCCACGTTGGTCGACAAGTGAAGGAACTGCTCCGTTCAACATTCGGAAATCATCACATCATAGTTTCCGCAGTTCCCACCAGACTGATAAAATAGAATAAAATAAAATAATGATTATGCAGCTAATCATTGATAAACGGTTACATTGAATGGCACTTTTTCGAGGGCTAACCCCATTCAATATATCCCACCAATAATTAGCAAGGCTAACTGTTTCTGTTGTTATCTGCCTGTTTAACTAGGTCCAAATAATAAACATAGAGGCGATTTATGCTAGACTTTAAATTTAACAGCAAACAGGCAAGCTAACAGCGAGCCCCACAAATAGCTTTGAAACATAATACAGAAAAAAGATTGCCAACCATAATTTTCACTTCAGTTGTGGTGTTTTTTTATTTTTTTTATTATTATTTATTTTTTTTGTACATGTTCAAAAGAAAGCACATGTATAAAATAAAATAAAACAAAATAATAAACACCATACCTAAAGTGAAAATTATGGTTGGCACTCTTTTTCTGTGTTATTTGTTTCAAAGCTGTTTGTGGGACTCGCTGTTTCTTGCCTGTTTGCTGTTAAATGTAAAGCCTAGCATAGATTGCCTTTACGTTTATTATTTTGACCTCATTAAACAGGCAGATAACAATCAGAAACAGATAGCCTTGCAAATTATTGGTGGGATATATTACATTGCAATGGAAACCCAATCCTGAAACTATCGTCGAGCCTTACTCGTTGTTTTTGTTATTTATTTATTTTTTTTTTTTTTGGCTGCCACTTCTAATATGGAAGATATAGTATTAGAAATATTTTCCGGGTTGAAATATCTCCCTGGGGAAGATATTTCAACCTGAGGCAGCTGACACCTCAGAAGAGAGGTACTGTGCTGTCATTTGCATATGTTGTCCATGAGTTCAAGTCAGTCATCGATATGTATTGGTGCTGTAACATTTGGGTAACTAGGTGCAGTTCTTCGGGACCCCTGTGCTGCCTCTATCTGTCTCTCCAAAATCAGATACAATGCTACCTTCCGTTACGATTGGTTCAGTTCCATCCTGCAAGCTGCTGTTCACTGCAGTGAATCGCTTATAGGCTGACTCTGTTATTCGGCCACAAAGGACATAATTCTAGGACTTGTCAGACATTCTTGTTCCACTGAATTCAGTGATGCATGTCAATACCATTCTACTTAAAACTGCGGTGGCGGACAAAAAACAAACTGAATCACCTGAAAAAAAGTAACATTTCTAGTGAAACGTATAACATATAGTTTGAATACAGTCATTTTCTTTGTCGCAAAGCAAAGTTATTGCATCTGATAACGCTTCTATTGCATCAGACAGTAATTTCGAGGTATTACATCAGCCATTTCTATAAATACGGCGTTGGAAGGGTATGCGTGCTCATTAGTATCCTGTTTTGCGGAGGTGTAAGCATGGCTCCATATGTTCACTTAACACAAGAAAAAAAAAAAGGTGTAGCTGTTGCTCTGTCCCAGGAAGGACTTTCTACGAGTGTTATCGCTGATAACTTAGGGTACCACGAGTTAACAGTATCCCGGAGGCTGAGATTAAAGTATGAAACCAGAGATGTGAAGAGAAGACTTGGATCAGGCCACAACAGAGTGACTACGCCTTCCCAAGTTCGATATTTGAAACGGCTATGCCCTCGTAATCGCCATGGTAGTGCTCGTGATCTAAATCTAGACTTTGAGATGGTGTTGAAACAAGTTTTTTTTTTTTTTAGGAAAACCACAAACACCTGTGGGGTATAAAACCTATAGGTTGAGAGAAGACGAGAAAAGATATTTTTTGACATTAGACTTGAACTTCTGTAGACTAAGTTTCAGGAAATACATTAGAGATGAATCGTTAAATAACCTAACTACCCTCTTCTGATTGGAATCTGGAAGCCTGAGAGAGGTTTTGGGGGCACCGTCCCAGATTTGGTAACAATATTCCATGATAGGGCGCATTTGCGATTTGTACAGAAAGAACAGCTGTTTGAAAGAAAAGTAATGCCGAGAGCGAAAGAGAAAACCACGTTTTTTAGATGCAGAGAAAGCAATATTTGTAATGTGCTTTTGCTTGGTTGTTTTTGATTTTATTGGCGCATTAGCTACTAAGGCTATAATGCGCCAAGACCATATGTGCTTGTGCCAAAAGACATTAGAAGTCAGAGTAATCCCCAAAAGAGATATATCATCTTGCCTAGCAATTGGGGTGTCAACCAAGATAAGTATAGGTGCAGAAGAATCCTGTTTGCCAGATATAAGGCAAGACTGCGTTTTAGAAGGATTGAAATCAACGAAGTTATCTTTGCCACACTGGAGATTACCTGGACATCGGCATGTAAGGAATTGGTAACGGATATTCGAGAAGGTGAATGTGATTGAGCAGGGCCCGGTTTCTAGAAATGGAAAGTACAATTCAATGTGCTGTCATTGGCAAAACTGGATAGGATTTCCTGGCAATGGAAGAGAATCATTAATGTACAAGAGATAAAGATTGGGGAAAGAATTGAACCTTAGGGGACACCAGCAATAGTGGAGTAGTAAGAAGACAGTGAGCCATCTACCATAACCCTAAGTGACCGATCAGAGAGAAAACTGGATAACCAAATACAAAAACAGTTGGAAAACCATAAGATGGAAGCTTGTTTAGAAGGCATTTATGCCAAACACGATCGAAAGCCTTTCAGACGTCTAGAGTGACTGCTTGTGTTTCACCATACATTCCCATTTAATTTGTCCATAAATAGGTAACATAAGCCAGAATATCACCAGTGGATCGACACTGGCGGAATCCATACTGGCGATCGTTGATCAGACGGAAGGTTTCTAGGTAGTTTAAGAGTTGGCGGGTAATTGATTTCTCCGTTACTTACAAAGAACAAGTTTAATTTCAGGAGCACAGGTTTTGAAATCAAATGGAGAAAAAACCATCAGTACCTGGAGTTTTCTTAGCATCAAGATTCGCCAAAATCCTTCTGACATCCTATTGATGGAGAAATAACATCACGACCTGTAGCTTTCTGAGCATCAAGATTCGTCAAAATGCTTCTGACATCCGTTTGACGGAAGACCACAGGTGGCATTGAATGGAGCTTGTTGGGAATGGTGGGAGGTGTTTTACCAAGATCATTAATACATGAGTTGGAAGAAACAGGGGATGCTGGCAGATCAGTTTTATCCTTGGGCAAAGTGACAACAGAATCATCTGGTGTTTACAGAGGTGGAAGCAAGATGGGCAAAAGTTGCGGCCAATACCTTTCGCAAGAGAGAAGAATGCTCGGCTAACATTAGGGCAAGAAGCAAATTTTCTACTCTTAGCCTGTTCAAAGAACATCTAGTTTGGACTGATTAATAACTGCTTTACAATTGTTGCGAGCTTCGGTGTAGGCAGAAAATGAAACTGAAGAATTAGAAACAAGCCAATCACGATATGCAACATTCTTCTCTTGAACGGCCTTAGCACATTTATTGGAAAACCAAGGTTTATTTAAAGGACGAGATTTTAAAGCAAGAATAATTTCACAGACACGATCTGAGCAAACGTTGACATCAGAAGTTTTGAAACAATAATCTGACCAAGGAAAAGAAGAAAAGAAGTCTCGCAGGTAATCCCATTTTGCATTCTTGTAATGCCAAACTACACGACAGTGGGAATAGCCATGAGATAAAGGTTCCATTGGAGAAGAGTCAACTTAGAAGGATTGTTTGTGTACTTAGAAGGATTGTTTGTGAGAAAACGATCAAGCGTGTTGGCTGTATGGTTAGGAATGTCCGGTATTCTTGTAGATAAATGTACAATCTGTGCAAGGTCATTAGAAACTGCAAAAGCCTCAGCATCTCGGCCAGCTGGTTCGGTGTCACTAGAAAACTGAAGCCAGCTGGAGTTGTGAACATTAAAATCACCAAGGAAAATTACATGATTGTTAACAAAGTTGGGCTGCAGATAGTCAAGTTGCAAAAAAATTTTTGCAACTTGACTTTGGGGGGATTTTAATTTCCCAGATATTGACTGGAATTTGTGGGTTGGTCACTCACACACTAGCAAGACTTTTGTGGATTTATTGGATGAACTTAACTCTAGAGACTAAACATGGGTTCCACCACTTGAAGCCTCCAATAAGCAAAGTCCTGGTATTACACCGGTTGGTAAGTGTCATTTAAAATGTTACCAGGCAATACTAGGTAGCTAGTATTGCCTGGTAACATTGAGGTGCGGAATTCCTCCGTATGGTGTGGGCACCACACCTCGACCCCTGCTAACATTGATTCACACCTGGGTGGTCTCCCACAGTTTGCTTGTGCATGGGGGTTTTACCAAGTATTACTTATAGACCCCCCATCGTTGAGGAGCAGGCAGAGGATTTGGTTGTCACAGGTCGTCCGGACTTCGCCGAAATTGGGTCCACTTGACTTCAGTGTCACCAGAATATCAGTTCCATCAGCGTGTTAGACTCCAAGGTAGCAAGTAGAGCTTGTCTGGCATATCTGAGAGAATGTCTGTGGGAAACTCAAGGACCAAAGTGAAGTGCACGAACTAGACAAAGAAGGCTTTCGGAATGTGGTCTGCATGCCCATCGACACTAGGAGAAGCTTTTGTTGACCGAATATGTAAGGAAGAAGCCTCTTGTTAGGTCTAAATCGCATGTTTCATGTTTCATGGACAAAAGGGCAATGGGACACCATCTTTTTCTGACGAATATAAATTTAACCTGCATAGCTCGGATGGGAAGCGATATGTCAGAAGACGGAAATCAAAGGCACACCATCCTGACTACATAACACAGACTCTAAAGTTCCCTGCCATTCAGATGGTCTGGTGATGCATAAAAAGCAAAGTGGTGGGGCGAATTGCGTTTATTAACGGAACGGTGAATGAAGAAACTTACACTGCTATCTTGGAGGAGTGCCTGAAACCCACGATTAGGGACCATCACAGAGACGTCCAAAACTGCATTTTTCAATAGGACCTTACCACATAGCAAAATTGGTAAGTTCTATGCTATTTAGATTTAATAATGAGTTTGTCTTCTTATCTCACAAGGCTGAAAACTAAACTTACACCAATGTTTTTCCTCATTTTTCCTCCTTATTGTGCAGCCATACCTCAGAAATGCTGGCATTACAGTGTTGGACTGGCCCGGCAACAGTCGACATGTGAACCCCATTGAAAATTGCTGTTATATAATGTCGTCTAAAATTGCACAGAAGAAACCAATAAGTAAGATTCAACTGAAGAAGAGCATTTTAAGGGTGTGGTACCAAGAAATTGGGCAACCGTACATCCAAAAGTTGATTAACTCTATGCCAGATCGTTGCAAGGTTGTAATTGCAGCTCGAGTAGGAACAACAAAATATTGAGGACTTATTTTGCAGTAAAATTACGTTAAATTTTCATTTCAGTTTGTAAACAAATGCAATAAAATGTAGTTTGGTTGTGGTTATTTCTCAAATTTCCATTAATTACGCATTTTACACTTAGGAAAGATATTTATGGCAAGTAGGTATATTAGGTGGAGTCTTTTTACTGGATTTCATTCACAGAGATATATATTCATTAAGAAATGCATTTCGAATATTTCTGCAACCTACAAGTCAGCGCAAAACACATTATTTGCAAAATTCACAAGTGATCCAGTTTTTTTTTTTTATCAGCCACTACACCTACAGCGATAAACAAATTATGTGTACATGTGCTTTTGCATTTAGATCAATTACTTGTGTTGAACAATTTCAATTCGATTTTGCAACTCGATTATAATTTATTATTGGCTTTAATTTAGCTTTATATACATAATTTAGCTAAATCTGAATGGAGAAAGATCTTCCTATCGGGGAAATATGGTGAGTGTTTTGCACTCGATAATGATTTTCACGAATCATCGATGCCATCGGTAGCTAATTCAGCCTTGGTGGTTTGGTAGCCATATTTCTCGAACGAACTACACTCACTGCACCATTTGAGTATTTTTTCATACAATGCCATTCCATCGAGAGGCTCCAAAGTGCCCCCATACTCTGATTGCAAACAGCATGGTGGGATATATTGATGTAAAGAATTGAAGTCACTTCCGTGAAGAACAACCTGAAAATGAGAAGAAAAAAAAGTGATTAAAAGACAGAAAAATTACAGAGAGCTAAAATAATTTAATAATTCAAAGAAAATCGTAATAGTGCATTCAAAAGAGTAGGCATATCATACAAAAGAGGAATCATGGGAGTCTAAATATTCTGTTCTTATTTGCTGTTTTCAGATCACATAGTGTTTTGAGTTGTGTGTGGAGGGGGTTGTTTCTTAATTTATCCTTTTATTATTATTATCTCTCTTTTTCTTATTATACATTTAACTCAGGTTTTCCTAGGTGCCCTCACACCTAGAAGACCCCACTGTTTGCCACCTGACTGCTATGCTCTGCAAATATCACAGATAGAAGTAGGTGATAGAAGGACTATCTAATAATCCTATCAGCAATCAATGGAAATTACCCTCAAGCTCTTGAGGGTAATTTCCATTGATTTCCCTTAAGCAGAGACCAGGACTCTCTCGCCTAATTGCGGGAGAGTAAGCTCTTAACTAGGCAAGCAAGGCGTGTGTTGATTAGACTAACAGGACTCAAGTGAAAACAAAATATTAAATTTATTACATCATCATCATCATCATCATCAGCCATTTTCAATCCACTGCAGGATGAAGGCCTCTCCAGCAACTTTCCAGTTCCTTCTGTTTTGAGCACTGGCCATCCATTTACTACTCAAAAACTCATGAATTTCATCTATCCATCTCCGCCTTTGTCTTCCAGGTTTTCTTCTAGCTCCTCTTGGGTACCATTCTGTTATTTTCTTAGTCCATCTGTCATCATGTCTTCGAGCTATGTGTCCTGCCCAAGACCATTTTAATTCTTTAGTTTTGATAAGAATGTCCTTTACTTCAGTTTGCTGCCTAATCCATGTGTTTCTCTTCTTATCTAACAGTCTGATTCCCAATATAATTCGTTCCATTCTTCGCTGTGTAGTTCTTAGCTTCTCTTCCATTCTTTTGGTGAGTGCCCAAGTTTCACTTCCATAAGTCATGGTGGGGAGTATACATTCATTCATTATTTTACGTTTCAGACAAACTGGGATATTGCTCTTCAGTATGTGACTATATTTCCTGAATGCTATCCATCCAAAATTTATTCTTCTCTTGACTTCCAGCCATTTATCATTATTACAGCTAATAACCTGTCCCAGATAAGTATATGACTCCACCTTTTCAATTACTGCTCCTTCAATCACTATTTCCCTTTCCGTGGCATACTTGTTCATCATTACTTTTGTTTTAGCCATATTCATCTTTAGTCCAAAATCCTTACTAACTGTGCATAACTGATTAAGATTTTCCTCTAATTCTTTGGGATCGTGGCTTATGACCACAATGTCATCTGCAAATCGTAAATGGTTTAGGTACTCTCCGTTCACATTGACTCCTTTCTGCGACCAGTCTAATCTTCTGAAAGCTTCCTCAAGGGCAGCAGTAAACAGCTTCGGAGATATTGTGTCTCCTTGTCGAACTCCTTTCTCCATTTTAAATTTGCTACTGTCTTTGTCTAGTCTAATAAAGGATGTAGCACTCTCATATATTTTCTTCAAAATCATAATATATGGAGTATCTATGCCTTGTCTTTCCAGTGCCCGAAACATTGCCTTATGCTGTATGGAGTCAAATGCCTTTTCATAATCCACAAATGCCAGGCATAATGGTGTTTTATATTCATTTGCTTTCTCCATTAGCTGTGATATTACGTGAAGGTGATCCATAGTTGAGAATCCTGTCCTAAAGCCAGCTTGCTCTTTCGGTTGATTCTCATCAAGTATTCTTTCTAATCTGTTAGTAATGACCCTTGTGAACAACTTGTAGATGTGACCATTTAGCTTGTAGACCATTTAGACCATTTATAGACCATTTATTAGACCATTTATAGACCATTTAGCTTGTAACAAGCTAAATGGTCTATAATTTCCAATTTCTGATTTATCTCCTTTCTTATGCAGCAAAACTATGATTGCATTATTCCACTGCTTAGGCATCGCACCTTTTCTAATGCACTTTGTGAAGAGCCTTGCCAGTTTTTGTGTTATGTCTCTTCCTCCCAATTTTCACAACTCTACAGTAACTTCATCTTCCCCCCGGGGCTTTCCGATTCTTCATTTTCTTCAATGCATGTTCTACCTCATCAGGAAGAATATCGGGTATGTCGTATGTGTTGTTACTTTGCAATCCATCTTCCCCACTGCTGGTATCATTCCCTCGCTCCTTGTATAATTCTCTATAGTAGTCTTCTGCTATTTGAATTATGCCTTCTCTGCTGTTTATAAGTACACCATCGCTATTCTTCAGTTTCAGTATCATTTTTCTTTCTGTATTACTGCTCATGGCTGCTGATTTAATTCCTTTGTTTTCCCTTAATGCTTGTTCTACTTTTCTTGTGTTAAATCTTCTTATGTCCTCTCTGAGTCTCTTTCTAATGGCTTTGCATAACTCAGTATACTCAATTTTCTCCCTGTCAGTGTTTTTCTTGCTCTTCATTTGTCGTCTTTGGTTCATCATGACAAGTGTTTCTTGACTAATTTTTTCTTCTTTGGATTTCTGTTTCCCTACAGGTTTCTTGGGCTTTATCACTTTCAAAAAGTTGTAATATTCCTCGTCGATATCTTGGTCCTCAGCAGTCTGCAGAAGCTCATACTTGTTCTTAAGTTCCAGTACATACTGCTTTTTCTCCTCTTCTGTTATCTCAAAGACCTTTGTATTATTTACTCGAGTCAGTTTTTTCCTTTCCTTTCCTACATCTATATCAAGTGTACATCTTACCATTCTGTGATCACTTCCAACAATTATCTTATTCAGGACGGTGACATTAGTCACAATATATCTTCTGTTAGTGAGGATGAAGTCGATTTCATTAGTTGTTAATCCATTTGGACTCTTCCATGTCCACTTTCTGTTCACCCTTTTCTTGAAAAAAGTGTTCATTACTGACATTCCTTGAGATTTTGCAAATTCCACAAGTCTTTCACCTCTTTTATTTCTTTCACCAATTCCAAAATTTCCTATAGTTCCTCTTTCTGCGCTGTTTTGCCTTTTTCCAACCTTAGCATTGAAGTCCCCCATAATAATAGTGTAGTGGGGTTTCTGCTCTTCTAGAAGACTCTCAATTTCAGTGTACATTTCTTCAACCTCTT
Organism: Mastigoproctus giganteus; assembly: GCF_048544385.1. Taxonomy (NCBI): domain Eukaryota; kingdom Metazoa; phylum Arthropoda; class Arachnida; order Uropygi; family Thelyphonidae; genus Mastigoproctus; species Mastigoproctus giganteus. The sequence goes on along the minus strand of NC_143585.1, from coordinate 11,587,924 downwards.
CATCATCATGGCTCGATGTTGGTGCATAAATCATTATAATCTTTAGCTTGTACCTCTTAGAAATCTTGAGTATTAGTCTTGACACCCTTGGTGATGTACTTTTGAATTCCAAAATGTTGTTTTTAAAATCTTTATGGACCAGAAACCCAACTCCACCTTCACTCCTTTCACTGTTTCCATTGGTGTACAGCAGATTTCCACTTAATAAACTTATAAGTGATTCATTTCTTCTTCTTGTTTCAGCCAAACCGATGATATTCCAATTCACATTTTCTAATTCCTTTTCCAGCTCTAATATCCTGTCTTCACCGATGAGTGATCGTACGTTATAACAGGCCAAGTTCAATTTCCGTGCATGGCAGCCTGGTCGTACCCAGAGATTCTTAGCACCCTCTGCTTCCACTCTGATCCTCTCGCTGCCGTAAGAGTTAGAGTGAAAGCTGCTGGGGACTGAGGGCCATTTGTATTGTTGTGCTCTCATTGCTGGAGGATTTGGTCTTTTTCTCTTCACGCTGACCAAGCGTCTTGAAGAGAACCACTCTACACGTTCGTTGCCACCTAAGTGACGTAACAGGGCTTACCATCGAGAAGGTGTGCATGAGTGGATTTTAGGGAGGCAGGCCAACCGGACTTCTCCTAAATCTTCTGTAATAGAGAGATATTGGATCCATCAGTGTTTTAGGCTGAGTGTCTGATAACACACAGGATACCTGTTCCCCTCTAAGCCCCATTTATTACATACACATGCACAAAATTATATACAATTGAATAAAAGAAAACATACATTCCTAATATACAAAGTCAACTCAGAGGTACTTTGCATAATCATTCCTTTCACTAGATAATGTGAATTTACCATTGAATGAAAACACCTGATTCATTCTTCTTGCTCTAACTAACTCCTAACACTTATACAATCACTATACTCATTCATTACTCCTGGGTACTATTCCGTTTCTTACATTAACAATCAAACATGCTACTTTCATCATTATTCTCAGTGTTCTCACCACTCTGTTACTATATACTTGTAGACCAGTCTTAACTTTCCTAAAGTCTCTACTTGTCACTAGTCATTCAGATAAACCAACAATCTATATCAATAAACCAATACGTTCATATTTTCTCGTATAACTTACTTGTCTATAACTCTAAAACATATTCAGAATCGTTCTTTGTAAGTTTATTACCCTTCCTAACACATTATATCTGTTATATCAATCTCCTCTACTATTCACTCCTTAGTTTCCCTTCCATTATACAATAACCTTTTTTAACATAATAAACTCTGTTAGTATTTTTGCTTCAGAGAGAAACTTTCGTCTCTGTACCTATTTAGTACTAACCCCCTATAATTATTATACTATTTCTCTAATAGTCCTTCTAGCTAACTTAGTTTACTTAATAAAGTGCACACCTACTTCTATCATTTTCTTTCCTTTCCAGGGAGGTTTCAGGCTTCCATCTTAGGCTACCTTCTATGGCTCTCCTTCATCTGCTTTCTCCTGTATCTGCTTTAGATAGATTCCGAACTCTTGGCTGCATGGGTCTGGCGTCCCTTCTCCGTTTTGGATGCGCTCCTCCTCCCTTACTAAAGATCATTCTGATGCATCTTGCTCCAAGAGGTCGTTACCTTTCCTGGCACACTTATGTCTTTCATAACTCCATTTCCTTATCATCCTTGCCCTTCCCGTTACTCCTACCATTAACTATTTTTTTTCCATTAGAGTCTAGGCCCCTTTCTATCACTCCCTATATTTCTACACTCCCGACTTACTTTATTTTTCTCCCCTCCGACTTTTTTTCTCCCCCCCCCCAAACTCCTTTTTTCTTGCTTTTCCAGAGAGGACTCTTCTCTTTTTTCCGCTCTCTCTTTTTGTTCCCCTGAACTCCATACCGCCCCCTTTGACCGGCCCGTTTCCGTTAGGGACTTCAACCAATCTTCCCTTTTCTATTTAAATTTACGTTCAGTTTCATTCGCTAATATTAAATTTTCGTGCTGTCCCTTTAGCGGGCCATCCAACCTCCCTTTTGAATATCTTTATTTATTTTCCACAGGCAGTATGCCCCCTTGATGTCGATCGGCCACAGCCACAAAACTCATTTCCATTTTCGCACCTTGCCTTCTAAAGCATCAGAAACCTTCCATCACAGACAGCCAGACGTCAGTCTTAATTTGAAATCGAACATTTGAAGTGCATCTACTTCCTGTTTAGTCTGACGGTGTAACCGATCAAAGGAAACGCTTCGACTAATCCGGTCTCCCGACCTATTGTTTGCTCCCAAGCAACCCCTTTCACGCCTATTCACAAATGACCCCCGCTACCTATTCCTGCTGTCTTGTTTGTTTTCGTGTATATTGGGAGCTGTAAGTCTATCCGTCTGCTACTAGTTATTCTCACGCTTACCCCATCCCTTCATTAAATTTTTTCCTGATTTAATCTCACCTTGCGAAAAACCCACTATCTTTATTTTATTAAATTTGTAACATTTTTCATCTTTCAGTATCACTATATCTAACGTTTTTTTCTTCTAATTAATCTCTTAGTTTTCAAAAGACAATCCCACTATCGTCATTTAAATTTACTTGTAAGATCGTATATCTTACAGAGTGATGGGAACCAAATTTTAATGTTAAATTTTAATTTAATGGGTGCTTACTCTTTTCAGGAGCTTCTTGCTAAGCAGGAGCTTCACAACACAGTTGTAGATAACAGAGAACAGAGTCGATTGATGCATAATGTGGAAATTCTTTAGACGCATTGGAAGGCCATTCTAAAAGAAAGGAAGCAGTTTAGCAGTAGTGATGGTAATCACATGTGCCGCTATGTAAAGACTTAATTACTTAATTAAACAACATCCACTATTTTAAACAAAATAAACATAATTCCATATTGATGTGTTTCATATACTGTTTTTTTTTTTTTTTTTTTTTTTTCAAATTTGCTTTGTTCTGAAATTGAGTTAATAAAAATGGAAAATATGCTTTTTAATCATACCTAAGGGTTGCCCAGGTTGCCGTTGCAAATTTAACTAATTCTGTGAGTAATTTAAGAGGATATTTTTGTTAATATTTCTTTTGGGCTGGACTTAATGCAAAATGGGCACCTCTTAAAATTCCAATGTATGAATTGGTTGGTTGAAATGAAATGAAAGAACCACTTCGTGTGTTTTCTGTCCTCAAGCTTCATATGTTCTTTGCCAGTAAACAAGATGCAACTGGTCTTTCTATGAAATAAGATCAATGGTGAGAGTAAAGCAGTTATTCTGCATTCACATGGATGTGCATTTTTAATTTGCTGGCTAAAGTAATTACAGGTTTTAGTTTAGTTAAATTAAAGTTCTTTTAGGAAAGAAGTAGTAAAATTGCAGTATACGCGTATATTCTAACCTTTAATTTTATTGCATCAAATCTTTCAGACGTTTTAAGACTTTGCGTTGCCAAACCTTGGGCACTTTTTTCAATGATAAATGAAGTAGCATATATCATTCACCCAGGAAAGGTTTGAAATGTGCGTGTAATATTTTGTAATTCATTGAAAACATTCTGGAGTTATTGCTACCCATATGCAGTACTTTGCATTTGTCAATGTTAAACTTCAATTGCCACTTCTCACACCATCTGCCCAACTTCTCCAGATTGAGTTGCAGCAGCATACTCTCATTACTGTTATTAACAACCCTGCCAACCTTTGTATTATCTGCAAACTTTGCCGTTAAGCTTGATATATTTTCTTCAATAAGATTGATAAATATACAAAACAACCATAGGTCCAACACGGAATCCTGGAGAACACCACTAATAATCTTAATCCACTAAGAGCGTGTCCATTGATTACATTACCACTCTCTGTCTTCTCCCACTCAACCATCATTTTATCCATTGTAGCAATTTGCTCTTTATGCTAAGCTGCTCCAATTTTTATAGCATTCTTTCACGTGCAACAGTATCGAATCTTTACTGAAATCCAAGTATATGATTTAAAAATGATTTTTTGCCTCCAGTTTCTTTGTGACCACGTTATAGTATCCAACCGAATTGGTCAGACAAGATTTCTCCTTAACAAACCCATACGCTGTCTGAAAGATTTCTGCAGTCTTGTCTACATGATCCGGCAACGCATCTTTAATCAGTGAGTCAATTATTTTAACTGGAACACAATTGAAACTAACAGGTCTGTAATTACTCGTGACACCCTTTGATCCCCCTTTGTGAATTGGACATACTTTTGCACTTCTTCACTCTGTGGGGACTTCCTTTGAGCCCAAGGATGCTCTCATAATTATAGCTAAGGGTTTGCTCACTTTCTTTGCCACCTCCGTTACTATAACTGGATAGATCCCATCAACCGCGGTGCCTTTCTTATGTTTAACTTCAACAATTTCTCCTCCACAATGTTATCAGTTATTACAAAATCACTAAGCTCCCTGTTAGAGTTTGATAAACATTTTGTTCTCTCTTCCTTGAATAATTCCCCATCTGTGAATGAAGATGCAAAATACTCATTTAGTTCGGCGGCTATCTGAGAATGATCATCTACAGTCAATCCATTGATATCAAGTGGACCAATCTGTTTCACCCACTTCCTTTAAGAGGTTTTATAGGTAGCGAAGCTTTTTGCTGTTTTTCTTTGCATCCTTTGCCAAAGAGTTCTCGTAATCTGCCTTCGCCTACCTGAACTCCTTTCTGACTTGATTACAGACTAGCTTATATCTGCCATAGGATTCTGTGTCGCCTGATAATTTATATGCATCCCATACTGTTTTCTTCTCTGCCACAACCATCATTAATTCATCTGACGTCCATTTGGGCCTAAACCTAGAGCAGTATTTCTTAGTTGAAACAAAAAGCCTAGCAGCATCCAAGATTACTTCCTTGACTGCTTCCCGTTAAGAATTTGCTGTTGGTAACATCATCAGTTGGTCCTAGCTTATAAAATTTAAAAACTACCTGAGACCACTGTAGTCACCTTTACGAAAGCAGAAACCCTTCCTTTCACCCCTAATATTTGTTACATCTTTATGTAAATCCCACATCAGTACACTGTGATCACTGCCACCTAGTGGTTGCTTTGTCTGTAAATTCTTAATGCATGAATAATCACTGCTGGTATTCATATCAAGATATAGAGTGTGTGTTTAGTGTCAAACGGCACTAGTGTATTCCCCATGACCAACATTATTGCTCGTTCTGGTTGCCTCTCTTTCATACTGCTGTAGAAAACAATCATGCAATAAATCCACAAAAAACGTATGCAGCATCAGCCAAAAAAAAAAACAAAAAACAGAACATTTCTCATTTTAACTTTCCATTACCTGCAACGGTTTGTCTATTTCTTTCTTGAATTCATTTAAGCTATCAACTGCCACAGCGGCAGATGGAAGTTTGTTCCAGCAATGAAATACTCGCTAGCTAAAGGCAAATTTCCGCGCATATATTCTGCACATCTAGTCTTTATTCAAATTGAACTGATGCGTCCTCAGGTGCGTAATTTGATTTGGATGAAGAATACCATCGGCATCGACTTTGTTCAAACCATTTAAGGCCTTTTAGACCACAATCAGATCACCTCGCATGTTCCTAGTCTTCAGACACCGCAATTTACAGAAATTTAGCCTTTCTTGGTAAGAGCATCCCTTTGCTCCCCCTCACCACTCTCAATGCGCTCCTGTGTTCTCGTTCCAGCAGCTCTATATTGACGCTTGCGGGTAGCATACTTGGTAGATCGTCGTCCTCCGCACACCGAGTATAAAAGACCCGAGTTTGTGTCCCATCGATGAGAGCAGAAATTTTTATGAGCCCTCTTCACAACGTCTGAGAGTAAGTCGGTCTCAGGCGAGGCTACCATGGTTTTATTTTTATTTTTCTTTTTTTTAAAAATTCAGTTTTACCTCCATAAAAAGAGAATAAACGACCTCAGACCATACGCAATTTACAGATAATATACGTACACTGAGCAAATGGCTTTAGTTGCCGATGCTCCTAAAACCCTACTACAACAACATAAGCAGCACATCCAAGCGTCTAACCTGTATGCAGTACTAAAAGTGTGGCTTGAACTTTGACAGAACCCCATGGTCTTGTTGGTCTGTCTGCACTGCTCAGAGAACTTAATATCTGAGTTCACAATTACCTCCAGTTCTTTTTCATTCAGCACTACCCTGTTTGTATTTGGTACTTTACTCCGTATTTACAACTAAAGCGTGCAGAATTTTGCATTTGTCACTATTAAACGTCAAAGCTGCTTCTCATCCATCTGCATAAGTTTTCTTTATCCTGTTTCAGTAGCACACTGTTATTATTCTCATTACACACCCTGGAAACCTTTGTGTCATCTACAAACTTGGACATTAACCTTGATATAACTTCATGAATAGTATTTATAAATATAGAAAACAATAATGGGCTCAAAACAGAACCCTGGAAGACTTTACTAATAACATTAGTCCACAAAGAGCAGTTTCAGTTGATTACCACTCTCTGTCTTCTTCCATTCATCCGTCATTTTATCCATAGCAGTAACTTGCCCTTAATGCCATACCGCTCTAATTTGCACAGTATTCTTTTAGGTGGAACAGTATCAAATGCTTTCCTGAAATCCAAATATGATTTCAAAATTATGTTTTTTTTTATCCAGTTCCTTTGTGTCCCCATCATAGTATCCAATGAAATTAGTCAGACAAGATTTCCCCTTAACAAATTTGGCTGTCCCTTGCCTGTTCGATGGCAACAATAATTTGACAAAATATATTACCTGGGAATTTTAACACTGATGCAACTGACATTCGGATGACACACAAATGAAGTGGACCTAATATCGGCAACGTCTGTTTGGTTTATGGCAGAGAAATCCTCTCCTTGTACCTTCATGATGTTGGGACTGTTAGTAAGGCTGTGTAAAACCCTCATATATATTTTGAAATACGACAAAAAATCTATTATATTAGACTCACTCCATGAAATACGGCACCCAGCATACTGGAGGTGACCCTCAGGTACGAAACAATGTAAGAAGAGGTTGAGGTGTGGCGTCACACCATATGGATCAATTCCCCCCCTCTCTGTGCAACGAGAGACTCTTCAACTGGTACAATACCACAACTTTGCTTAATGAAGTTTCAAGCATCCATTAAGCAAACACATATATAATCTCAGGAGAAAAGTTCTGGAAACGTCCTCATCCTTCCATCATGCATATAATTGATGTCTTTTGAGGTTATGATGGACATCATGACGGGATGCAATCTCCCTTACATTTCGAGCATACAGCTCTAAAACTGTGTTCGTAGGACGGCTGCTAGGTAGTCCACAAGACCTAACCTTTTGGTAATTCTCTAGGAAGATTCCAGTATAATCTCCATGCCTCTACTCTGCCAGATAGTGACTGAAGTGAGTACGAGTAGTGTGTATGGGGGAGGCATTCTCTATGCCACTTTATGTTAAAGAGATGGATATGTTCTTCCCATGTGTACACATGGTAAGAACATATCCATCTCTTTCTCTGTGTACACCAAATCCAAAAACTGTATTACTTCATAGAGCATATCCTCGCCGCATTGTCTTACTACTGAACACATCGTGACTTGTCAAACTAATAGAAGAAACTTATCTGCGAAAAGGTCTCAACCTGCCAAACACGAACTCATTCATTTCACAAATATACGTGGTCTCAATACCAAACTCAATTATGTCAATTTCTAAATCCCCTACATGGGGGTTTAGAATCTACCAAACCGCCATGTACTTTTTCTGACAGAATCATCGTAGTTATCGGTTGTTTCAACCGCTGCTGATATCAGTTATGATATTATTTGGTCTATGATTCCTTTTGATTCACAGGTGATACTTGTGCATATATCTGCTCTGATATTCCTTGTAATTTGGAATCTCTCATTTTCGAACTTCTCTGGCTTAAAATTCCATTACTCCGGTGAAGTAATTTTCCTTGGTGATTTTAATGTTCACAACTCCAGCTGGCTACTGTTTTCCCGTCACGCGGACGTAGTTTGTCGAAATGCTGTGGCTTTTACGATTACTAATGACCTCTCACAGATTGTTCATTTACCAAAGAAAATATCGGACAAACCTATACACACACCTTCAACATAGATCTTTTCCTCCCACAAACAACCACTCCTAATACATGGTCCAGGTAAATGGTCCTCCAGACATCCGGGATCACAACTTGGTGATAGTCTCTTCTCTGTTGTACCCTTTTTGTCTTGGCTTTTCGGAACATTGTGTTGTTTGTTATAACAAGAATGCAAAAGGGGATGATATGCTAGATTTTATATCTTCTTTTCTGTGTCTGGATTACTGTTTTAGATCTTCTGATGCCAACGTTTGCTCAGATCATGTCAGTGAAATTATTCTTGCAGGGATGAAATCCTTTATTCCACACTCTACCTTAAAATCTTGTCCTTTGTTTAAACCTTGGTTTTCCAATAAATGTGCTAAGGCCATTTAAGAGAAGACCGCTGCATATCGTAATTCATTTGTTTGCAAATCTCTGAGTTCGTTTTCTGCCTTCACCAAAGCTCGCACCAATTGCAAAGCAGTTATTAATCAGTCCAAATTAGATTTCAAACAGGATAAGAGTAAAAACTTGTTTCATGTCCGAATGCTAACCGAGCATTTCTGGTCTCTTTCCAAAGCTATTGGACGCATCTTTTGTCTGTCTCTATTCCCCCCTCTCTCTAAACTAGATGGTTCTATTGCCACTTCAGCAAAAGGTAAATGTGACAAGTTGGCATCCTACTTTTCTTCTAACTCGTGTATTGATGATATTGGTAAATCACTCCCCGTCATTCCCAGTACACTCAGTTCGTCTACGTGGGTAGCAGTGTTATTGTCACCGTCCACCCCAAACCGGGTAGAAAAGGCCCGGGTTGGAATCCCATCGATGACGCGAGGAACTTTAATGAGCTTTTTTCACTCCGTGGCTGAGTTAGTCGGTCTCAGGCGTAGACAGCAAGGTTTTCCCACAGAAAGTGGGGTTTTTCTTCTAGAAAACAGACAAATCGACCATAGAACACATGCAATTAGCAGACATTAGACACAGCACGGCAGATGAATTTAATTATTCGGGTGGCCTAAATATAATAATAATAAAATATAATGCGCTCAATTCAACGCCTCCTGTGGTCTTCCTCAAAAGTATGTCAGAAGAATTTTGAACAATCTTGATGATAAGATTGTTCCAGGCACTGCTTGTGTTTCTCCATTTGTTCTTAAAACCTGTGTTTCAGACCTTACTCTTGTTCTGTGTCGCGAGTTTTGCCTTTTGCTTGGAATTTTTTTGTAATCAAACCAGTACCATAAAAGATTGACAAAGCCTTCACATCCAATTATCTTTCAGATTTTCAAATTAATTTATTTTATTAGTCACCCAGAATTCCATTTCTCCTATATACCGATTTATGTAATGTATCTGTAAATTGAGTGTGTTCTTTGGTCGATTTGCCTGTTTTCCTGGACGAAAAAACCTTGATAACCAAATTATCGTTCCCTTGTACTTAATTCTTTTCTTTCTGAAGCAGTGGATAATTCAATTAACCGGCAACTCCTCGTGGGGGGAGCATAGTTGGTAGAATCGCCGTCCTGCCAACACTGGGTGGAAAAGACCTGAGTTTGAATCCCTTAGATGACGGGAAGAATTTTATGGGTGTTTTTATCATCGTGACTAAGGTGATCGGTCTCAGGCGAGGCTAGCGTAGTTTTTTCTACCCCTGGAACTAGGGGGTTTTCGTGCAGCAAACATAAAATCACTCAGAGAACACAGACGCAATTTATAGACAGTATACACGGAACAAAACTACTTTTGTCGTCAATCCTCATAAAAGTCAACATTAACAACTAGGTGGAACAGGACCAGGGTATGTCTGCCAGGGGCAAAAGTTGATGGCGTTGAAGAGCAGATATCATCATTTAAGGGTATAAACTTTGATACTGTTGTGCACGTTGGCACCAATGATATTAAGAGTAGGAGAACAGCGGAATTACTTAACAAGGACAGGTCAATGTTGAAAAAAACAGCGAGTTAGGCTTGAATTTGAAAGTGTTTGCAATTCTGAGCAGACACGATAGGAGGAAGTATATGATGAGAGCCTTGTCAATCAATTCGGCCCTGGAGGATTGTGCAAATCTCATGGGGTATAATTTTTCTCACCATGGTTTTTGCTTTTTAACAGGAGAGACTGCTTCTACAGGGATGGGATACAATTAAATAGAAAGGGTGCAAGAATATTTGCTGATGCTACTGAGGCAGTGTTAGATGGGTCGGAAAATTGCTACCTTGGGGGATTCATAGACTAAAAGATTAACAATAGCAGCTGGAAGAGGTGAAAGTGATTCTTGTACTGCTTCTTTTGGAATGAGCAGCAGCTTGGAAAATAAGGAGTCAGGAATTTTAGAGACTCCTAGGAGACATTGCGGAAGAAGTAAATACGCAGGCTGTGTTAGGGTAGCTAAGAATAAGTACAGGTGCATATATACTTGCATGTACACCAATGCTAGGAGTGTAGTAAATAAATATGTTGAATTTGAGATGTTGCTCAAAACATCAAAGGCGGATATTGTTGGGATATTAGAGACCTGGTGTCACACAGACATAAGGAATGCAAATTTAAATTTGGGGAATACAATGTGTTCAGAAAGGATAGACAGGGTAGTAAGGGAGGAGGGGTTATGCTGTTAGTTAAGAAACATAAAATTTTAGGAAGTGTATCCAGTTGACAAGGGTGGACAGTGCAATATTGAGTCTGTTTGGTGTGACATAAACAATGTAAAGGGACAATGACTGTAGGGTGTGTTATAGGCTTATGACTGTGATGAGTATAATAAGAAACTGTACAGGGAAATAGAGTGGCCCAGTAAATCAGAGAATCTTACAATGGGGAATTTTAATTTCTCAGATATTGACTGGAACTTGGGGGTTGGTCATCCGCACACTAGCAAGGCTTTTGTGAATTTAGAAGATGATTGTTTTCTACAACAGCATGTTCGGGAGGCAACTAGAGGGAGTAATACTCTTGATCTGGTTATCAGTAGTGATTGGTCAGCCAAAGAGTTTAGGCAGGCAAAGGAAGATTATGAGAAATCCTTGGCAAAGAATGCAAAGAAAAACAGCAAAGAGCTCTATAGTTACGTAAACTCTAGAAGGAAGAGATAAATTGATGATCCTACTCAGGTAGTTAACAAACTAAATTAGAAGTTTCACAAATGAGGAGTTATTCAGGCGAATGCCAGAGGTGTATTAAACTATGGTATTGAGTTAAATGATTTTTTAATAACTGAGTGCTGATTGAGCAGAGGAAAATGTGTTGAAGATAAACATAAAATGGCATCTGGGGTGGATGGGATCAATCCAGTTATATTAAAGGACGCAGCAAAGGAAGTAAGCAAACAAACCCTTAGCTATGATTATGAGAACTTTCTTGGACTCTGCGGATGTTCTCATAGACTGGAGATGCGCAAATGTTTCTCCAATTCACAAATGGGGTTCCGAGTTTGATACAAGCAATTACAGTCATGTCAGTTTCACTTCTGTTCCGGGGAAATTAATGGAGGCACTGGTTAAAGAAGCCTGCAAGAACGTCTAGACATACTTAGTTTTAGTTCACATACAGCATGGGATTGTTCAGGGGAAGTTTTGTCTGACCAATTTGATTGGATAATAAGATGTACTCACAGAGGAACTGGATGCAAAATAATATTTTGATATTATATACTTGAATCTTAGGACAACTTTTAATACTGTTGTATATGGAAGACTTCGGTACAAATTGGAGCAGTGTGGCATTGGAGGCAAATTTCTGCTATGGATACAGTGATGGTTGGTTAAGAGAAGACAGAGAGTGGTACTGAATGGAAACTGCTCTTCGTGGACTAATGTTATTAGTAGAGTCCCACAGGGTTCAGTGTTGGGTCCTTTGTTGTTTTCTATATTTATTAATGATATGAGGTATGAGGTATGAGGTATGAGGTATATCGAGGGTCTAGCGGCTCCTGGGATTTCTCCCATCTCCGCGAATGTTCTATGTATCGGTGACAGTACCCTGTCAAAGCCAGAGATTTAGAAGTGTGTGGGTCATGAGTAGTGTTATATGTTGTGCCCATTGTTTATCCGGCTTATTGGCCGCCAGGCCCCTAATGGGACCAGACGTTGTCCATACCTCGCCACGTGGAGGCTAGCCAGGTGTTACCGTTGAGTCAATTATTATTATTATTATTATTATTATCCGTTTATTTCCATAAGGAAACCACCCCGGGACGGCAAAGTGCCAGGAGGGTGCTAAGTACATATCAGGGTACGAGATACTACGTGCAGTGGGTTACATATACTGAACACGTAGTCTCGTCCCGAAATATTATATACACATTTTATGTTTAATATATACAGTATTTACACATTGATGATTCTGTACATACATTATACAACTGATATATTTACAATTCACTAATAATTCCATCTATAAATTACATATTTACATAACTGTTACAGAAGGTATATTTTTACAGTCAACAAATTATTATTGTTCTGAAAGCAGAAAGTTTCTCTTTTACTCTAAATTCTTTGGTACTTTGCAGCCGATTCATATTTCAGTAAGTCTGTACGAATCCTGGAAGATCTCTTTCCGGTATGTTGCATCCTCACACAGTTTTTCGGCATCTATGTGTAGTGAGTTAAATATTTTCGCTGCATTTGATGGGAAGAATCTTTGCAGGCTACTAAGATTGTTCAGGACTGGACGCAGTGGATTATTTACTTCCCCGCAACGTCTAGCAGTGGCACGCGGTTTAACTAGAATATTATCCAGGACTGGAGCATCCACTCTGCCTGTGAGCATTTGTGCGAGAGTGTGTATGTTCCTGTTAATTGTCCGCTGCATCCAGGGTGTGATGTTAAGGTTTGAGTATAGAATGGCCCTTGAGATAGTAAAAGGGTGGCCAGCAACTCTGTTAAGCCATCGCAAGAACCAGTACTCGATCCCAAGGACGGACTTATAATGTGAATCTGGAGCTGAAGACCAGATTTGCGAGGCATACATTGCAATTGGCAGGACACACATTAAAATGTACTTGGTCGCTAGCTGAGGATCCCTAATTCCTACCAGTTCCTGTCTAGTAGCCCATAAAGCGGCGAATATTTTTGTCTTCATATGGGCGAAGTGTTGAGCAAAGGTGAGTCTGTCATCCCACTTAAGACCCAGGTCCAGGTGAGAGTGCACTTTTACCACATTAGACCCGTTCACAGAGATCGAGATGTCATTTTTATTCTGCTTGCAAGTTATGGTCATTTGGGCAGACTTCTGCGCATTAATACGGAGCCCGATGCAATCCAGGTAGCTCTCAAATTCTCTGATTGTGCTATTTGCCATCTGACAAATACCTTCTGCTGATTCATGGTCTTTGGAAGTGATGAAGAATTTCACATCGTCAGCATATGTTATAAAATTGTAGTACCGTGCAAGAAACGGCTCCAGGGCGGCCGCGAAAAGAGTAGCCGAAAGAACTCCCCCTTGTGGCACTCCTCGCGAGATGGTAAAGCAAGATTGTAGCTTTTGGTGCTTAACAATAAGTTTTCTATGTTCTAGCAGGCTGGTTATTATAGTTAACAAATTTCCTCTTACATTAAAATAATTCTTTAAAATCGCAATGAGCGCTGGAATTGAGACGTTGTCGTAGGCTGCGGAGATATCCAAAAAAATAATATCAATTTGCTCCTTCTCATTTAGTGCTCTCTGCACGCGAAAAAGGGTTTCCAGTAAGTTTGTTATTGTTGATCTACCCGAAATAACTGAGTGCAAATGCGGTGGTCTATGGCTGAAGCAGTGTTGATTGATGGTGGGAAGCAGTGCTTTTTCGAATACCTTCTGTAGGGTGCAGCTGACAGAAATTGGTCTGTAATCCTTAGCCAATTTTGGGTGTTTAATCTTTGGTATTGGGGTTACAATGTAATTTTTCCAGGCTTGCGGGAAAGCTCCTGACCTGATGATTTCCTGATAGATGTGCAGTAATAGATCTATTATAAATGGGCTACTTATCTTAAGGATGAACATTGGAAATTTGTCTGGTCCAACAGTGGCCTTATTGGGCAGATCGTTGATTGCTTTCATTACGCTCTCTTTGGTGATTTGTATTTCACTCAAAGGAGGTCTTGTTGGTTCCTCTATTGCCGAATGGTTTCGCTTGTTTAAATCTTTCAGGAATTCAAAAATTTTGTTACCATTATCAGTGTTCTCAATTTGATTCAGTCCATGCAGGTTACTAAAAGTGTTATTAGCCCATTCCTTGAAAATGCATTCGGTCATATTCTCTGTGCTATTTCTATTGCTAGTAATTCTTTTTGCTCTTTTTAGTTTATTATGAACAACACTGCAGTGTGCCTGTCGTTTTGCTTTGATGAAATGTGCTCTTTCTTTCTTATAACGAATGTGATCGGCAGGATGACCCGTTCTTTGCCATTTTCTATACAGTTTTTGCTTCCTGAGGAAACTTGCTTTCAGTTGTGGGTTAAACCATTCTTTTGTTCTCTCAGATATTTTGATTTCTTTTGCTGCTCCTTCCAATGCTGTTTGGTATAGCTTTTTAGTAATCATTTCTAAAGCTTCGTCTACCGGCTTTACTTGCAGGTCATTCCAGTTGTAACTAGTCAGGTGACTGAGAATGACCTCTGATTTAATATACTTCACGGAGAAAAGATACTTACTTTGCTTTTCCCAGTTCGTGTGGTTACCCTGCATGTATTTGTGTATCTTCAGTGCTGCTTCTATTTCAATGGGATTGTGGTCCGACTTAAATTTTATGCAGTTTTGCGCTAGCCTTATGTCTAAGGAACTATGATACAACAGGTCAAGTTGCTGCATTCCCCTTGTCACTGGTGTCGGAAGCTGCGTTAAGTGCAATGCACCCAATGTAGCATCCAGCTCTTTCTTGGCTTCCCTGTGTTTCGGAAAAGGCAAATTAAAATCTCCCGCTATTATTGTGTCGACTGATGGCTTTAGATTTGCAGCAAGCCAAGCATAGAGTTCGTTTCTTGTCTCCTTTGAGTGCTCAGGTGGGAGGTATATGATGCATAACTGTATTTTCACGTGCTCTTTTGAAAAGGTAACGCAAATCCCTTCAAAATTATTTGAATTGGTTTTTCGTTCTCTTATAGGCTGGTATTTATTTTGGTAGCAAATTATAACTCCCCCTCCTCGCCTATCTGTTCTTCCGGTTCCCACACATTTGCAGTTTGCTGCCGCAGTTAGCCGATCTAACTGTTTTCCATTTCCCAACCAGGTTTCGATTAGGCAAATGAAATCCAGGTCCTCGTACATCATCATCGTTTGTAGGGTGTGGAGCTTATTTGAGATGCTCCTCACGTTTTGTACAAACAGGTGGATGTGATGTTCTGCATTCCCAGCTGGGGGTAGTTTTCTTGATTGCTATTGAGCCCGATTCCTTGCATCATTTTTAACCAGTGGTCTGGCCCATCTGTCTCTGTAGGGCTTGACTAAGGTACCTACTGGCCAGGCGCTTACGTCTTGTAGGCGAGTTGCTTTATCTGGTGGACAAGAGATTATAAAGGAGGAGTAAGCTGGGTGTCGTGTTTTCACCTGCTTTACTTCCACAGTTATCCCATGTTCGCCCTCACACATGGCTTTAATGTTTCTGGGCTGTGTTGTGGGTCCCAGCCTTGATACAAAAATTTGCTCTCTGGTTGCAACGGAAGTAATGTTGTACATTTCAGCAAACCGTTTGTTTGTTTCAGGTGTGTTACAGGAAGACACGTTAATACTTTCTCTGTGAACTGGATTACGTCGTCGGCTGTCCTCGGCGAGAGTAGGCATGAAATTTTGGGATGGGCGGGTTTTTCTACCCTCAAAAGTGTTATGCTTTTTAGGTAGCATAGTGATGTGCGCATAAGTGTGTGGGTTTGCAGGAACATGATTTGAGGGGGAAGATGTAACTCTGGAGTTCGTACTCTTGGAATACATGCATGCTCCAATCATTTCAGTTGATTCCTGTTGTCCTAATATTTCTGAGGCTTCTTTATTTTGGTTTCGACTTTTCCTAGTGGAATGTGTGGAGCCATTTCCTTGTGCTGCCTCTAAAGTTTCACTGGGTTTGGTGCTATTGCTTGCGAGGTCCTGCTGCAAACAGACAGTTCGCGGCTGGGCTTGAGATTCACATATTATTTGGCTGTCTTGTAGTTTTGCAATTCTTTCTGATATGTTTTCCTCCGAATTCAATTCTTTTCTTGCCTTCTGTTTGTGATTTTCAATGCTTTCTGTCCTCCTGTACAATCCATGCATATCACTTCTACTTTTCTTTGGGTAGCTCTGCCTCGCATAGCAAGTTTCGTCGGTTACGGGAGCCGTTGAGCCACCTTGTGCAACGAGGACGGATTCAAAGCATCCTAGCTTTTCCTCCAGTCGTTTAAGGGTGTGCAATATTTTACTGTTTTGTTCTTTGAGAAGAAAATTCTCTTCCTGCAGTTCCTGTAGCATTTTATGTACAGGGATGAAATTGCTCGCGAGGTTTTCAGCGTATTCCACAGCCTGCATCGAAAAGGGGCTGATGCAGTCTGCAAGGATATCCTTTAATTCCGTACGCGAGACATATTCTTTACGGTTCTCTTCCTGCCTTTCATCCGGGCTATGATTGCTCCTCTTTCTAGCGAAACCCCCTTCAGAGTGCTCGCAGTCTTCTGGGCAAATATCGCATCCCAAGGTTTCAAAAATTGATCCTTCAGGATGGCCCAAGATGCCATTTCCAAGGTCAGTCTGCGAGAGGATTTCTCTTGTTGCTTGTTCAAGGTCATTAATCTGTTTTGTGCAAGAATCTTCACAAATGACTTCATTGGGTAATTCTTCATTATTTTTCTCTGTTTGTTGCCTACAGGCGTTACATTCAAACTTGCGTTTTCGAGTTTTGTTTAATTTCTTAATATCTACAGAAGTACAATCAGGCTTATTGCAATAGTTTTTGTGACAAGTAACGCATTTAATTATGAAGTCATCATTGGTCAGACATATACAGCAAGTAAGCGGCACGGCTGATGCGCTGAAATCTGTCATTCTGAAATGCAAATGGGGGCTGGAATTTCAGTAATTTCGAGGAAGGTAGTCTTTAGTACAACAAGATAGGGCACTTCTATCGTTCGATGACTAGCCTATGAAATATGCAGGTGGAAATGGGGGAGGTTTTAATCCCTAACTTTGTCACAGCTTGACCTTGTCCAGAGCTTAAGTGCCGTATTGCCTTAAGCAGAATATTGCTATGTTCCGCTGCACTGAATCGCTATAAACCAACCGTTCCTTTCAACTATTACGCGAAGTATGAATGCTTAAAATCAAGATTAGACATATTACCTGTTCAGGATTCCATTAGTAGACACTATATCCAGATTCCACTTCTCATAAGCTCTCTGTCAATATGCAGTTCATTTATGATCCTTTCAGGTTAACTTAGGTATTTGAGTATTTTTAGGAGCACATAATTCAGTAACTCACTGACCTTCGCCACCTAGTGGGGAGGGAAATTGTACTCTGGCAGGTCCTGCCACTTACTTTCCTGGGATTTTAGTGGCTAGGACCTAAAATAAAATTGGAACGACCGCGGTTGATTTTAAATCACTTACATTAAAGCACTAATATGGGGTTTGACGCTGAAAGCCTGTTTCTGAAGTGCCTAAAAGGTTGGGCGAAATTTTTTGGTGTATTTAAATTTGGACGTGTAGGGCTATACGCTGTGCAAGAAAAAGTGCTGGGAGGGGAGAATGAAGGCTGGTGGGTGAAATAGGAAGAAGAGGGTCGATAGGGTAGGTGACCCCCAATTTTTTCAGTGAGGCATGCCCATGCCCCACCAAAGGGAAGAAATGGTGTGGCAGGGAAGAGAGGCGACAGCAAGACGTCACCTCCCTCCCCTGCCGGGTGTGGAAGTAAAAGAATTGCACTGCACAAGAGAGTGCAGAGCATAGAGCCAATATGGCTCCGTTGAGGCAGCAACTTGGAGTTTCTCTATCTTCGTTGGTCTTCTCTGTCATTGGTAGCCATATTTTTCCTCAGCTATGAACACTGGTCAGGTCCATTGTTGGTCTGTTAGCTATGGCTGTGGTTCTCTTCATCATGGGAAGATCCGCAGCTCCATGGGGTTATTCTTGCGATCGCTGGTTTTAAATGATTAGTAGTAAGCAGGTTCCTGGGCGAGGTTCTCCTTGAGTCCTCTCCACGCATGTTCTGTGTTTTTTTTTTTTTTTTTTTTTTTTTATCTTCTGTGGATGGCTATCAATGTTTTACGCCTACCAAATAGTTTTTGGGCATATTCCTTTAGCTCCCTGTATTCCTCAAGTGAGTCCAATAGATGTGATTCCAAGTTCTTGGGGAGGTAGTGTATTGCAGTGATCAGTCTGCACCTGAGGTCCCCATAATGGGTGCAATCATACATAATGTGCTCCCAGCACTCAAGCTCCCCACAGGCACATCTCGGATCCACCTCAATCCCCAGCGCTGCCAGCTTGGCTGTAAAGGCCCCGTGACCAGTCAATAAATAGGTGGTGTATAAGGCAGGTTGAAACCAAGTTGTGGGACTGGGGTACATCCTGTCGATGTTCGGAATGAATTTCCTGGTGATATTTCCCTTATTTGAGTTGGCCCAGCGCTCCTGCCAAACTTGCATCAGGTGTTTTTGCAGCCTTGTCTTTTCATTTTTTTGTGGTGCATTAACGTCCACAGTATAGCCATGGTATGTACAAGGTATTCCTTTCTCTATGTGGTAGTTCATTCCCCTACGCATGATCTCTAAGTCAAGGGGAAGAGCCCCGGCCAAGACCTGCAGCGCATGGGTACTGGTTGTCCTACAAGCACGTGTAACTGTCAGTAGGATTGTTCTCTGCGTTGCATCAAGGATGCGTCGGTTTACTACAGTTCCTGTTTTGGAAAACCATATTGCTGAGGCGTAAGTGATGATCGGTAGTAAGGTTGTTTTATAAAACAATGACAGGGTGCGTTGGTTTAACCCCCAGTCCCGCTTGACGATCCTAGCCACCAATCCAGAGTATCTTTTGATTTTGGCTTTGATATAAGTTAGATGGTGTTTAAAAGTAAGATTACCATCCAGTATAACTCCTAAATATTTTAACTGGGTCACTAATTTTATTGTGGTAGGTCCCACCTTTATTTGTGGCGGTCTACGTATATCAAGCTTGCCTTTTAGCAGGACGGAGGACGTCTTTGTTGTTGATATCGTCAGGCAGTGGGTTCTGGTCCAGTTTTGCAATATCAGCATTGCCTGATTGGCCTTTTCCTCTAGCTGGGCCCGGCTATCTGCAGCAATGGTGAGGACCAAATCATCAGCAAAGGCCTGGGAGCGCACATCACCAAGGTGGAAAGCCAAGAACCCATCCAAAACCATATTCCACAGGAGCGGCCCCAGAACAGAACCCTGGGGACAGCCTCTGTGGACATCACGATTCACTCTACCATAAGGTGCTTCCACAATGATGCGTCTCTCGGAGAGATAAGACCTAATTATGGAATATAAGTTGATCGGCACATGTGCCAGCCTTAGTCCTTGCCAGTACGCTCGGCCACCAAATGGTGTCGAACGCCCCAGCGAAGTCAACAGAGATGGCTAGAAGATATTTATTATTGCAGTTTGCTGCTGATTCCGATAGGCTACGCAAGGCTTCCACAGTAGACGAACCCTTCTTGAATCCGTATTGCGATGTCTCTGTGAGTTTCGCTGCCTGGTAATGCTGATTTATCCTTGTACAGAGTAGTCTTTCAAGCAGTTTGCTTGCAACCGGCAGTAGGGCTATTGGCCGATAGGAGTTTGGCAGGTGGAGTGGTTTGTTCGAATTTTTGGCGATTAATTTTACCTTTGCTGTCTTCCATTTTTTGGGGAAGATGCCTTTAGCCAAGCAGCTGTTATATAGGTGTAAGAGGAGGTCTGGAACGATCTCCACGGTCTTCTTAATAATTTCTGGTTCTAAGTAGTCCAGGCCTGGACATTTATTATTTCTTATCGTGGTTGCCATTTGTTGTAGTTCATCCCGTGTGAAGGGTTGCTCCTGAGTGTCTGTTGAGTAAACTTCATTATCTTGACAGATGATAAGTTGCTCTGGCAGTGATGGCTCTATTGGTTTCGGGAAGATGGCATCCAATATATTGCTTATAGATTGTTGCCAGGTGGTGGTGGTATATTCACCTTGTGGTGTCTGGGTGGTTGAAATGACTTCCCCCCTGGGAAGTTTATTCGTCACTATCTTGTATACCACACCCCAGGGTTCGGTGTTCCCTGTTGTGCTTACAAAGGTCTCCCAGGCCTTGCGTTTGCTCTTGACGATCGCATTTGTGTAGCTGTTTCTGGCTTCTCTATATCTTTCCCTTAAAGCTTCAACCTCATGGGCCGGCCATGTACGCCTTGCCCGCTGGAATTGTTTTCTTCTTGTAATTGTTTCCCGTCTGAGCTGTTGAATTTCCAGGGTCCACCACGGGACAGCCCCCCGGATCGGGCTTCTTCTTTTTATTGCTGCGTTGCTGGCTTCTGTTATTATCTTGGTTACTTTAGTTTGGGTTTCATTGGGTTCCTCGAGCTGATTTGTCTCAGTTAGACGTTGGGCCGTTGCTGGTATTAGGATTTCCTTAAAACGTTCCCAATTTGCTTTGCGGATGGCATATCGGCTCTGTATTTGCTTGGATATTGGGGCTCTGTCAAGTGACCTTGCTATCTGATAGGTAATCACTCTGTGATCGGACGTTGTCCACGAATCCCGAACAAGCCAATCCTTAATATAGCCTGCGACGTTCCTAGTGGACAGCGTGACATCGATCGTGGCCTCCCACAGTGTGTTACAGAACGTGGGCAGTTGGTGTGGCCGATTTAGTACCATGATCGGGGAGTTAGAGAGATATTCGTCTAGTATTTGCCCGTTCCGAGTTCCGCTTCTGTCCGGAGTCAGGCTGTGCCAGGTGGGGGATCGGCAATTGACATCTCCCCCTATGATTATTTTCTCGTCTGGGAGCAAGTCTACCAAAACTTGAAGGTATTGTGTAGCTGGGGTAATGTCCTCCCCTGGTCTACAGTACAGTGCCACTATGTAGAACTGGCCTAGTGGCGTCAATACGTGGGCACAAGCTGCCCATGACGAGCATAGTTGTTTAACTTTCGTGACTGTGTAGTCTGGGTTGCGTACCACTACCGCCGCCCAAGGGGTATCTTCCTCATCGTGTACTATCTTATTATTAATGATAGGTAGGTATAGGTATGTTGAGGGTCTGACGGCTCCGGGGATTTCTCCCATCTCCGCGTATGTTCTTTTTATCGAGTGACAGTACCCTGTCTATGCCAGAGGTTTAAAAATAATGTATGGGTCATGTGGTATGTAGTTTGTTGTGCCCATTGTTCATCCGGCCTGTTGGCCGCCGGGCCCCCAGTGGGACCCGGCCTTACCATACCTAGCGACGGGGACGCCGGCCGGGTGTACCAAGAGACTAATTATACTCTGGCAGGTCCTGCCACTTACTTTCCTGGGATTTCGGTGACGAGGACCTAAAATAAAGGTTGGAGTTATCGCTAAGTTGGAGTTATCGGTTTAAGTAAAATTGCATTTAGAAAGCGCTGCGTGGGGTTTTACGCTGAAAGAACTATTTCTAGAGAGCCTAAAAGGTCGGGCAAAATTTGATGTGATTTAAATTTGGACATGTGGGGCAGTCGCTGTACAAGAGAAAGTGTTGGGAGGGGAGGGTGAAGACTGGGGGGAT
Source organism: Mastigoproctus giganteus (assembly GCF_048544385.1). Taxonomy (NCBI): domain Eukaryota; kingdom Metazoa; phylum Arthropoda; class Arachnida; order Uropygi; family Thelyphonidae; genus Mastigoproctus; species Mastigoproctus giganteus. The sequence goes on along the minus strand of NC_143585.1, from coordinate 11,566,171 downwards.
GAAATAGGAAGAAGAGGGGTCGGATAGAGAGGTGACCCCCCATTTTCAGTGGGGCATGCCCATGCCCCACCAGAGTGAAAATATGGGGAGGCGAGGAGAGGAGAAGAGCAAATACCCCCTCCCCCTCTCCCTCCCCGAAAAAAAAAAAAAAAAAAAAACCGCACAAGGGAGTGCAGTTTTGGGTCGACAGTAGGCCATTCAAATCATCCTAAAGTCTTGTCTTTCTGTGGTATGGTGAGTTTTTTTTTTTTTTTTTTTTTACTTGTTTGACCTCCTGCATTCTTTCTAGTTGGGTTGCCTGTGGTATATTTCTATCATTGTTTTCCTTCTAGAAAATAGATCCTGGGCATATTGACTGAGTGCCTTGTAGTCCTCTTGAGTGTCTAGCAGTCTGGGTTCTTGGTTGTCTGGGATATATTGGATTGACGTTATTAGCTGTAGTCGCAGGTCGTCATACAAATCGCACTCAAACATTAAGTGTTTCCAGGACTCCGGGTTGCCACAGGGACAGTCCGCGTTATTTATGATACCAAGTGGTGTAGTTTAGCTTTAAAACGGGCCATGTCCTGTAAGGAGGAAGGTGGTATTTCGACCAGGGTGAAACCACACTGGCGCCTTAGGGTACAGCTTGGTGACAGTGGGGAGGAATCTTCTGGTCACTGCACCTTTTTCTGTGTTGCTCCATCTCCTCTGCCAAATCTGGATGAGGTGGTTGGTGATTCTTCTCTTCTCATAGTTGCGGTCATTAGTGATGTCAGTGGTGAGGTCATACATCGTAGCCGATGTGTTTCTGGCAAGATGGTAGAACAGACCACAGCGGGTAGCTTCGAGATCCAGGGGTAGAACTCCTACCAGGACTTGGAGGGCAGCCGTGCTAGTCGTTCTAGTTGCTCTCGACATGGTAAGGAGGATGGTCCTCTGAATGGTTTCGAGGATTCGTTTATTCACTTCTAGTGCCGCCCTCGCGTACCAGACAGGGGAGCCATATGTGATGGCAGGGATGAAGAGAGCTTTGTAGTACAAAGACAGGGTAGTACGTCTGAGTCCCCAGTCCCTGCGAGTGACTCTAGCGAGGAGGGCCGCATATCTTCTTATCTTTTCTTTAATATATTCTAGGTGTGGCTTGAAATTTAATTTTCTGTCCGAGATTATTCCCAGGTATTTAATCTGTTCGCACAGCTTAACTGTTTTGTTCTCAATTTTAATTTGTGGTGGTCTCCTTATGTCTAGCGTACCTTTTAGCAGCACCGAATTTGTCTTGTCGGGTGCTAGTTTGAGCAAGTGTAGCTTCGTCCAATCTAGCAGCTTTTGCAGGGCATCATTTGCTTGGATTTCTAAGGAGGATCTGCTGTCAGCCTCGATGGTCAAGATCAAGTCATCTGCATAGGCCTGGGCCTCCACACCACCCAGATCCATGGCGAGGAATTCGTCCAGGACAAAGTTCCACAGGAGCAGCCCCAGGACAGAACCCTGGGGGAAGCCCCTGCGGACTGGGCGACTGTGGCATTTATATGGTGTGGTAACTTGCACTGCTCTATCAGCCAGGTAATCCTTCATGCAATAATAAGATTCAATGGAAGGTTGGCAGCTCTGAGTCTCGCCAAGACGCTCGGCCACCAGAGGGTGTCGAACGCCCCAGCGAAATCCACTGCGATGACGAGGAAGTATTTCCTTTTACAATGGCAACTCTAGAGAGGAGGTTCTGTATTGCTTCGATAGTGGATTTGCCAGGAGTAAATCCGTATTGCTTTGACATGTTACGATTTGCTTCATTATAATACCTTGTGATTCTTGTATGTAGCAGCCGTTCGAATATTTTACTGAGGGTTGGTAGCAGGGCTATGGGTCTGTAGGAACTAGGTGTCTCTGGTGGCTTTGTTGGGTTTTTTAGGATCAGTTTTAAATTTGCTTTTTTCCACTGTAGTGGAAATTTACCTGCTTCCAGGCAGCAATTGAATAGTTTTAGCAGTAATTCAGGTATATGTTCCGTTTCTTCTTTTGCCATCTCCGGTTCAATTAGGTCCAGTCCAGGGCATTTCTTATTTTTCGCGCGGCTTGCTGCATCCTGAATTTCTTCTAAGGTGAAGGGGAGTTCTATTTGGTCATTATTATAGGAATTGTTTGCTTGGCAGATAGCCTGCTGCTCATCTGTTAGTGTTGTTGGCAGCTCCTGAAGGATGTTGTCCAGGATGTTCCCAATCGACTCCTCCCAGGTTATGGTTAAATTTCCTTGTGCTGTTTTGGTGGCTGTCACGACTTCCCCCCCCTGGGGAGTTTGTGAGTGGTAATTTTGTATACCACCCCCCAGGGGTTTCTGTTTCCTGTCACTTGTACTAACCTCTCCCATGATTCTCTTTTATTTTTCTTTATCTGTTCAGTATAACAATTTCTAGCGATTCTATATTGGTTCCTGAGTTCAGTGACTTCTTGTTGTGGCCAATTCCTCCTAGCCCTCTGAAATTGTTTCCTTCTGTGTTGTTGATGAAAGTATATCAGGCTTAATGTCTAAGTTTGCAGACGATACGAAGGTTGGCAGAGTTATTAAAGGCCCTAATGATAGTTCGCCACTGCAGCAAGATATAGAAACGTAGAGCAGATGGGCAACTTAAGTTAAACATTGACAAATGTAAAGTACTGCATATGGACAACAGTAACCACATTTTAACATATCAACTGTGTGGTACTACACTCACGGTGGTTAGAGAATGAAAAGGACCTGGGGTATTTGTGTAGTCAGATGCGAAATTTTTTGAGCAGTCAGACGGTCTGCAAGATTAGCTCATGGTGTCTTCTGAATGATCAAAAGAAATTTTTCTCGTATAACCCCTTGTATCAGGCAATGGTCAGTCCATACTTAGAGTACTGTATACAGGCCTGGAGGCCTCATTTTAGGAAGGATGTAGAGTTGCTAGAACGAGTACAAAGAAGGGCAACAAGATTAGTGAGCGGAAAAAAGGGGTGCTCTTTTGAAGAAGGTGGTGCTCTTTTTTCAAATTACAGTGTCTGGTGACTAGAGAACTGCGAGTTGATTTGATTCAGGCGTATAAGGCCTTTAATGGTTTGAGCAACCTCAATGCTGTTGGGATTCTTCCTCTTGCTCAGATTATTCGCCTGCGAGGACATAAATTCAAAATGAGGAATCACAGTCGTAGAATAGATATGCGGAAATTTACCTTTAGCTAGCAGACGGTTGATTGTTGGAACCCACTTCCATTTGTTGTTGTAGAATCTGACAGCTTAAATAAATTCAAAGCAGAACTAGACAAGCGTTTGGAGCGAATGGATAGGTGCAACAGGAAGCATTTTTTTTTTTTTTTTTTTTTGCTCATGATGTATAAGCTTGCTTTCTTGCATCATATACCTACATGCCTTTGAAAGGTTAAGTGCAACACAATTTTGCCCTTGTCCTTTCAAAGGCGAGCACAACATTGTCAAGTAAGTGCCAGCCAGCAGTTAACACTTGACCTTTCAAAGGCTTTTGATCTTTGATCCTGTTTGACGTAAGGATCTTCTAAATAAACTTGCATGTTATGTTTTCCAACTTTAGTTTTCTAAGTGGCCTTTGTAGTTTAATATCTACCTAGTTTTCTCTCTGACGCATCACTGCGGTTGACTGTAGATGGCTATCTGTCTTCTAACTTCTCCACTAATGCTGGTGAACTCGAATGTTCAGTGCTCTCTTCCACTCTTTTCCTCTTGTACATTAATCACTTTCTTCCATGGACCAGAAATCCGATCCATAGTTTTCCTAAGGGTAGGACGTTGCATTCCATCTTTCAATTTTAGAATCCTCGCTCTGAACAAACAGCTTCAGCTTCGCGAATTTACGGGGCAAGTATAACTTAGTTGATTTCATTCCTTCTAAAACTCAGTCCTGTCTTATATCTCGCAAAGAGCATTTTTCTGCTCATGTGTTCTGCTTATGTTTGATGACACTCTGATTTCTACTCAAGGATATTTGTCTCTATTGGGGATTACATTGTCTTATAATCTTTCATCAGTTAAGCACAGCCGTCGTGCTTAATCTCTCTTCGCTTAAGCACAGCCGTCGTGGGAAACAGTTGGTAGGATCGCACTAGCACCAGGTGCAAAAGACCTGAGTTCGAATTCCGTCGATGACATGAGGGATTTTTATGGGCATTTCATAACGTGGCTGAGGTAGTCTGTGTCAGGCGAGGGTAGCATGGCTTTTTCTCCCGTAAACTCGGGTTTTCGTTTCGCAAACAGAAAATTCACCAGAGAACACACAATGTACAGACAATATACACGGAGCAACATGGCCTTAGTCGCAGATGTTCCTAAAACCCAATAACAACAACGCAACAACAGCTCAAGTACACAAATAAAGCTTCCTCTGTATCGAAAAAAAAAAAAAAAAACCTCAACATCCTCTTACTGTCCAACTTCAAAAGCAGAGAACCAACTTCCTCATTTATTGACTTCAGTTTTCTCGAGCAATGTTACTCTTCTCTGAATACAAAAGTAAAATATATGAGAAGAATAAAAAGGAAATGACTCAAACAGAAATCAGCAGTAGTACAACCAAGTAATAGCAGCAGAAAAATGGGCTGACAACAACTGAAGAGCTCTTTTCTATTTTCCCTTTCTGGTCATAACCTGTGACATCTATCAAAGTATTGCATATACCTTTTGTGGCTGTTCTAGGGCCCAACTCTTCTGCTCTTTGCCCTTTCCAATGATCTTTTATAATGAGGCACATTCATTTCTCATTCTGTACTCTTTTGAAGTCCATCAGGTCTTAGAACATTCTCGTTCGCCATCAAATTATTTGTTAAAAAGCACTATTGTATGGTGATTTCTGTGGTTTCATTTGTTGTGAAGGAATTGCTGTTTTCCTGCATTTTTTGGATATTTAATAGTGCATTTCTACACTGTAATCATTGAACTAACGAGCAATTTTAGAGAAATTAATCAGTAGTAGAAAAATGTATATGAAACACAGTGGATCACTCACCTGAAACATATTGATGATGTTCATTGTTTTTCTGAATTGAAAATATTCTCTTATATGACTCCACGAAAACCCTTTAAAGTTTATAATAATGGATAATCCGTTAATTGTACATGGCGCAAAATGTAGGCTCCACTCCAATACATGCATAAATGCACGTGTGATCATAGCCACAGATTGACTGGTTGGATCAGCAGAACCTGAAATTACAAAAAATGCAGAAAGTGTAGAGGATATTGACATCAGTTGTTTGCACATTTTTCACTGAAATATCCATTGATAGAGTTCATGCGAGTAATTGCTGTTTCTCAGTGCTCTGGTGTTACTCGCGAATTCATATGGTTGCAGAGGGTCGTTTCGCAGTCAGTGATATAGTGCTTATATAACAACTTTAAAAATCATTCAAGAAAGCAAGCTTACACAGCACCCCCTTCCCAGAAAAAATACAATTACTCCTTTGGATTAATTTAAACTATATCGTACACTGAGATGAGAGAATTCATGGGATACCTGGTTCTTGGGCAACGGGACGTTGGTTGTCACCCCTCTCTCTAATGGACGAACCCACCGCTTGAAAGGTAGATAGGTACACTGATTCACTGCATTCACTTAGACGGTAATTCGATGTCAGTAGGGATAAACGTTGAGAGTTAACCGACTTTAAATGAGGGATGATAGTGGGTGCCCGAAGCATGGGCCACTCTATCGCGGAGGTGATACAGAAATTGCACTTTCTCCGTTCAACAGTATCAAGAGTGTATCGGGAATACTTCATTTCCGGAATGATTCCTGTCTTCTTTACCTGCTTTAATATTTTCTACTTTTATATCAAATATTTGCCTTCGTCAACACTGTTCATTATACATTGAGCGATCACTGAATTATGACCACTTATCTAATACTTCGTAGGTCTTCCTTTGGCCCTTAGTACAGCAGTTATCCGACTTGGCATTTATTCAACAATATATCAGAAGCTTTCGGGAGGTATGGCCAACCAAGCTGTGTGTAATGCAGCCAGAAATGCAGGTATGGAGGTGATCGGTGTATCCAGACGCCTGATATGCCTTTCCGTAGTGTCCCACAAGTGCTCGACGAGGTTGATGCCGGTGGAGTTCGGAGGCCAATCGATATTTTTATTTACATACATTTTATTTATATAATATCGGTGTTTAGATACACCATAGATAACTCTTAATAAACTACAAAGTAGTTGTTGTAGGCATCATTTGCTGTTTCTCATATTGTGCTCTGCCTTCACGACGAGTTGCCATGATATTGCACTACTTCGAATAAGTAACTCTTCACTAATAGAGAAGACTATTGTTACTTATTCTCAGTTACTTCATTCTCGTGAAGGCAGAGCACAATATGAGAAACAGCAAATGATGCCTACAACAACTACTTTGTAGTTTATTAAGAGTTATCTATGGTGTATCTAAACACCGATATTATATAGATACCAAACTCTTAAAGTATTATGCCTTGTGCATTTATTTATTTTAAATATTGACATCTACACCTCTTGGCATCTCTCATATTGTGTGATTAACTTCACAACTGGGTCGTCATGTCTGCATTACCAGGGTACCTGCCCACCCACTGATGATCGGCCAATAGCCGTGAAACAGTGCTGTCTGGGTGGTGGTACTCAACTGAGAATAAGTAACAATAGTCTTCTCTATTAGTGAAGAGTTACTTATTCGAAGTAGTGCAATATCATGGCAACTCGTCGTGAAGGCAGAGCACAATATGAGAAACAGCAAATGATGCCTACAACAACTACTTTGTAGTTTATTAAGAGTTATCTATGGTGTATCTAAACACCGATATTATATAGATACCAAACTCTTAAAGTATTATGCCTTGTGCATTTATTTATTTTAAATACATTTTATATAATACATGTATACATAGATACAAACACTGTCTATTTACAACCATCGCATTCTGGGTAAGAAACAATTTTAATTGTACAGCTTCACTTGCAAGCAATAAAACACAATAAAAGATATACTATGTGTGTATGTATGTATACGGATGTACTTGCTTTGGGTGGCACCTACACGTTTAGTCGAACTCCACCTTGGAAAACCTGTGTTGAGAGAGAGAGAGAGAGAGAGTAACTGTCTACACTCTACAGCGATCAACAACCTGTCAATCACTGCCCATTTCTAAGCATGAGGAGTTGTGCCTGCTTCTATTATCTAGTGCTGCTGCACCAATTTGTCGTCCACTGGAAGGAGTGCAATACCAAAGGACAGGAGCCCTCAGGCTGCCAAACCCGAGGGAAAAATAAATAAATAAAAGAAAATAAATAATTACTCGGCCAATCGATATTCTTTTCATTCATTCATTTATTAATTACACACAATATAGTCTCAACATTATGTACATAAAAGTATATACATGATTTATATACAAGATATATTTACATATAATTATATGCTCTGACAAACATTAAACTCTCGTGTGTGCGTGCAAGTGTGTTCTTATTCAGGGTAGCTCCCAGGCATAAGCCCAAATCTACCTTGAGAATTTATATATAGTCTTTACGAAGCATTCCTTAAAAAGTATGTTAAATTACCTGAGTCTGATTTTACTGTAGCGCAATTCGCACTTGAAATCCCGCACCCACTGGAGGTAGTGCAATAACAGTGAGTGCCAGCAATCCCGCGCCCCGGATTGCCCATACTAGGGAACCAGCAGAGAAAAAAAAAAAAAAAAAAAAAAATATATATATATATATATATATATATAATAAAACAACAATAATATAGTCTGGATGGCACAACTATAAACTTCAAAAATCACAGTTCAACTGAATATTTCCCCAGTTGCTGTTTCACATGCACTGGAACCTACAAAACCAATAACGGTACTATCCAGCAATCTCCAACTTTACGTCACGGCCAATCGATATGTGGACATGTGGACATGTGTGTGGACATGTGTGTGTATAGGTAGGGTGGCTCCTAGAACGTCCGTTCAAATCCACCTCGTTTCTTTGTACGTTGAACAGACTCTGCAAAACAGGCCAGCGTGTAATATAGTGCAATGTTCGTGTAGTTTAATGCATGTTATGTTGTTGTGTTATGCTGACCTCTTGGCTACCCAGAAGCAGCTATCACCAGGAAGGCTGCTTCTAGATACTCGTCCACACCACGGGAAGGTGGGCCAGTTCCAGTAGATGGAACGCATAAGGTCTCAGGTTATGAGACAACAACACCTAAAAAAAAAAAAAAAAAAAAATCCTCTGGGGGCCCAATCCAGAGCTTAAAAAAAAAAAAAAAAAAAAATATATATATATATATATATATATATAAATAAATAAATAAAATAAATAAAAATAAATAAATAAAAAAATAAATAAATAAAATAATTAAAAAAAATAAAATAAATAATAATAAAAAAAATTAAATAAATAAATAAATAAATAATAATAATAATAAATTAAATAAATATAAATAAATAATAATAATATAAAAAAAATCCTCCTCATCATCACCATTAGTCTCTTGGGCATTCTGGACACACTTCGGTAATGTTTTCAACACACTATTTTGGTTCAAGTGTTTAACAGGCGTTTCCTCAGTTCAAAGGCTCCCTTTGCAAACTCCTGGAATAATTGAAATACACTCCTATTAGATAAGAACACCTCTTCCCGACCTAACTCATTTTCAGCAATGATTTCCCTGATTATTTCCCTGACATTATCATAAATTGTACACACATATAATATATGGTGCCAACTTTCAACCTCACCACAAAAACAGAGATCTGTATCCGAAAGTCCCAAATGAAATAATTTCGCTTTCATCGAGCCGTGACCTGTTACTAAAAATGATGTTTGTAAACTTGGTGTAAACCGGCTTCGAACTGTTCTGTCACTTAGAAAGGTAACATCAGGAATAAATTTCTTTGTCACTCGACCAGAAGATACGGTGTCCCATCTTGTTTGCCACAAGTTAACAATCTCGTTTAAACATCTTCTCTTCTCCCTCTTAATATCAGAATTTATGTCAACTTCTATACCAAGAAGTCTAGTAGATATTTTCTTCTTAATGCCATAGCACAGCCCTCGATAAGCCACGAACAAATCCAAGGGGACTGCCCCAGCTATCACTTGAAGTGCAGTCGTAGCTACAGTTCTACATACCCTTAATATACTGAGAAGCATCGTTCTTTGTAGTGAGTTTAATTTAGCCTGAAATCTAACAAGAGCCACTCTGTGAGACCAAACTCCCGCTGCATACGTAACCATAGGCAGAAACACCACCTTATAATATAAAAATAAAGTTTTATTGGACACACCCCAATCTCCTCTTGATACTCTTATAATATAACCGGCAAATTTCCTGATCTTGCTATGTAGATGTGTTATATGCGCATAATAAGACAATTTGTGATCAATAATGAGCCCCAAGTATTTAGTTTCAGAAACCATAGTCAACTGTCTCCCATTTAATTTTATTTGCGGCGGTCGTCCCAAATCAAGTTTTGTTTTAAAAAGCATCATTTTGGTCTTTTGGGGGCTAATGGTAAGCTTAAATCCTTGTGCCCAGGTATTAATATCATTTATTACACGGTTTGCATTTTGCTCCAAATCGTGTCGTGATCGACCTGCCACAATTAATGTGACATCATCAGCAAAAGCTATCACGTGACGGCCAATCGATATGCTGGAAGTCAGAACTGTGTTCCTTGAACCATTCCTGCACAAGTACCCGAGGGCTCGGCGCATTATTATCTTGGAAAACACCATCGCCATTCGGGAAAAAGTGTAACATAGCGAGGTGTATACAGTCAGTAAGCAGTTGATGATGAGCGGAGACCATTGATACGTTGTTCCACATGCAGCAGGGGTCCACATTCCTGCAAGTGAAACATGTCCCACATCATACAACCGCCTCAACCGGCCTGCACTTTTGATAACATGCATGATGGATGAAGAGCCTCATGTTGTTGAAGCTAAATTCGTACACCCAGGGTGTGGAGTAAATAAAGTAATTCGTACATCCAAGGTATGGAGTAAATAAAGTGACTCATCCGACAAGTACACCATTTCCAGTCTTCTAACGTCCAACATGCATTATCTTTGCACCAGGCAAGTCTTTTAAGCCGATGAACCTTGATTAAGAGAGGATGCTGCAGGGATTGTCCGCTGGTATAATCCATACGTGCCAGCGTGCGACGCATGCTCATTCCAGATATTCTTCCGGTACACCCCATGTTCTATTGGGCAGTCAACTCTTCAACAGTGCTGCACCTGTTCGGCTGGACGAGTCGTTGGACCCGGCGCTCACCTCTAACATCAACCTTCCGCTGAATTTTGCATTTTGCTATCGGATCGTTGTTTTACCATTTTGCTCCAGTGCTGGTAAACTTTAACTATGGTGGCTCTCGAACACCTCACCAGTTCAGCCGTTTGGGGAATTGAGGCACCAATTCATCGAGCACCCACAATCAGTCCTTTATCAAAGTCCGATAAATCCTTCCTTTTGCCCATCACGCATGGAATTTTATTCCCTACTGAACCAGTGGCACCATATCTATGCTATGTAGGTCGACTAACTCTGCACCTCGTGCCTCACGCGGTCAACGGGTCGCATTTAGTTTTCATAGGGATGGTCATAATTCAGAGATCACTCAGTGTAATATAATCACGAAAAATATTTTCTTTCGTTAATTGTTTTCGTGAAAATATATTCATGTGTATCGTGATGAGTCCCAGCAGCTCTAAATCTGCTGGTAGCTTCAAGAAACTACCATTGCAAGCCCCATGCACTTGAAACGGTTGTTTGTGAGGAAAACAATCTGTGCAAGGTCATTAGTAATTGGAAATTCTTCAGCATCTCAGCCTGCTTGGTCCTGTCACTTAAAAATGAAAGCCAGCATAAGTTGTGAAATTAAAAAACACCACGGAAAATTACCACGCTGTAAGGAATTTGGACTGGAGGAAACCGAAGAGTTCTAGTGATTTATGGAGTTAGGATAACGATAGAGACAACAGAAGAATTTTACCGAATGTACTCAAGTGATTTTAAGCCAAACAAAATCGAAAACTGAAGATTAAAATTAGTAAATATCTGACAGGAAACTCTCAGGAAAAGTACGTGAGGCGTTGCAGTCTGTAATTAAATATGGACATCATTGAGATTGAACTGAGACCATATATATTTGTGCAATGAACGAGGACGTATTCGAAACGTTTAGATCTTTTAGCATACAAGTTTGTTGTATATTTTTGACTATTCGTGATGTATTCAGTAATAAGAAAAGAACGAGAGGACATGGAGCGTCGAGGGCAGTAAGATTATACACTAGCTGATCCGAAAGCATCTTGGAGAGTGTTACCTATAGTTTCGATCCGGTGGACTATCAGTCAGACTACTGAACCGTTTAAGAGCTGTACACTCGGAAAGTAAAGAAGATCGTATGCATCTCCCCATTATGTCCATCATAATCTGAAAAGTCACAATTTGTACTGCATGATGGAACAGATGAGAGCAAGTGGCCCGAGCTTTCCTCGAGACTAAAATGGGTTCCACTACCACTTCACGCCTCCAAAAAGCAAAAGTGGTGGTAGTGCAGTGGACGATAACAGTCAGCTACCAACTAGCATTGCCTGATAGCAGGCAATACTAGTTGGAAGCTGTAGGGTGGCACTCCTCCGTGTAGTATGGACTTAGGTGCTAGATGACTTTCATCAACCGGTGAAATACCACCACTTTGCTTATTGGAGGCTTGAAGTGGTGAAACCCATGTTTAGTCTCTAGAGCAAAGTTTCCGGCATCCCTCTCCTCCCATACTTCTCCTTCAACCCATGCACGGTACTAAGTACTATAGGTTTTGATACCTTTCGTGTTTGGGGTTTTCATAAAAAAAAAAAAAATATTCTTTCACCTACTGCTTAAATTGGTTCGCACCCGGTCACCGCCAGTGCATTAGGCGCCATATTTCAGGCTCGCACATGGTGTGCCCTCGTGGGCAGCACACCGGGTGGAAAAGACCTGAGGTTGCGTCCTGTCGATGACGTGAAGAATTTTTCCCGACCTTTTTTTTTAATATGGATGAGTTAGTTGGTCTCAGTCGTGATTGTTGCTGTTATTGGGTTTGAGGAGTACTGGCAACTAAGGCCATGTTGCTTCGTGTATATTGTCTGTGTAAATTTTCTGTATTCTGCACGAAAATCACAAGTCTCGGAGAAAAAACATGCTACCCTCGCTTGAGACCGACTAACTCAGCCACGTTTGAAAAAGGAGGAAAAAAATTGCTCTCATCATCTAAGTGATTCGAACTCAGGTCTTTTCCACCCGTGTGGCGGGAAGATGATGATTTCAACTGTGCTACCCACACGCGTCTTAGTCTTCAGTGGCTTGGTTTTTTTCTCTCGAAAATTCTGATTTTTCGTCAAGCAAAGAGTAAATCGACCACAGAACACATGCAATTTACAGACGGTATGCAAGGAACGCCTTAATTGCGGATGCTTCAAAAACAACAGCACAGGGAATTATACTCAGGTTTAGTAACAGTCCCACCATCGTAAATGTGCATGAAGAGGATGTAGTTGTTGCAGAACGATTAGAAGTAGCTGAAAATCCCAACACATTATTCAAGTACCACCTGAATATCATTTCCATCAGCGTTTTAGATCCCAGGTATAACAAGCCCAGCTTGTCTTATTTAAGAAAATGAAGGACAACCAGTCCTTAATATGACAGCATTAAGGACCCTTATTGACCCATTTTCTTCATGATCTGTTGTACATTATGGACACCGGGTGTGGTTGCAGAAAGGGGGAGGAGTACTGATGGCTTTGAAAAATTAAAGTTTATATGTGTGGATGGTTGCCAGCACAATGGAAGGGTGGTTTAATTTTTAAACATAAGAGCATTAGACATATGGGTTCCTTCTTGGAAACCTAAACTAGTTCTTGATCAACGTCTTGATGTGTGTGTGGGTGTGGTCTGTATGTGTGAGGGGGTTAGCCGGATAAAAAAAACAATTGATGAGGTCGAGGAGTTAGTGCTGGCATAAACAATAGACATAGGTAGGGTAGTGAAAATTTGGCTGTATCCCATAAACAGGAAATACCCACTTGCACACTGTGTGCAAATTTTAGATGATGCGAATTTCAAGGGAAAACCAAATGTGGTGGGCAGCCCTGACTTTCTCAAGGATACACAATTCTTTCTCCTGCATTCAGAATAGCCTGTTTAATATTTTTATTGGGGAAACTGTTCGGGTGACACCACAACAGTTTTCTGGACATTACTACTGGAATGGCAAGTAGTAAGCAAACTCCTGAATTTGCTGCTTAACTATACCATACATCAACGCAACTCATTGCATATGGAGGGTTTGATCTCTTACATAACCTTGAGCACCTGAGAAGAAGACTGCGTCAAGGTCTAAGTGAATTAGACTTAAAACGGTAAGATTTACATAAAATCAGAATTCTGAATTTATACAAAAATTATAATATCACAGTTATATGTATATTTAGAAAAAGGCTTTCATTATGAAGTTTAAATTGAAATAGCTTCTCACCGATGTCAGCAATGACAACTGTTTCTCCCTTCGGTGTTCGGTAGGGCAAGACAATGAAAATATCGTTCGAGAATAGCGGCTGCAGTTCAGCAAGATCTGAAGTCTTGTAGTACTCTGGATTGTTCTTCCGACAGGTGTAGTAGTTCTTTATGGTGTTGAAAGCTCGTTCTACATTGTACTTCCTCACCCTCAAGAAAGAAAGCAGAAAAGGGGAATCGCTCCTTGAGATAAAGTCCTTTTCCGCTGTTTGATAAAACAGTGCTAATGATCAGAGTCAATCATGACAGAAATAACTCCAGTTTTATATTATCTATAAAAGGGAAGCCAAGAACATTTAAATATGTAAAATTGTTTTACAATTTCACTCACAGGTAACACAGTTGTAGATTTGACATCCTCCTACACTTGGTGGAAAAGATTTGAGTTTGAATCACGTCGATGATGTGAGGACTTTTTAATCGCCTTTGTCACAACGTGGCTGAGTTAGTTGGCCTCAAGGGTGCAATGATTTTTCTCCCGGAAACTCATGTGTGTTCACAAGAACACAGACATATTGATCACAAAACACACAAAAATTACAGACACATTATATATGCCATAATATTGCGTAAGTCACTGATGCACCTAAAACTTTACAATAATATTTTGTAATTCATTAATTCTATTTTAATATTTGCATTATTGAGATTATAAAAAAGGAAACAACTAAAGTACAGTAAACCACCGGTTAAAAGAAAGTGACTTTATTGTGGACAGGTTTTCTAACCCCTTCTACTGTTGTCATAACCCAGGGTGGGTCCTAGCCTTCTCAAGGATGTTCCACCAGTAAGCCCTCCACGAATTCAATCTTCTCCAACTCTTATTCTCATATTCCTTAACTCTTCTACTAGGTCATCCATAGCTCTTTTCCACGGTCTTCCTCTTCCCCTCCTACCAGTACGTTTCCATTTCATTATTCTCTTAGTTTTTCTGCTTTCATCCATTCTCAATGATTACGAATAACAAGGGAGTGGTGAAAAGATCAAAGTAGGTGACATTATTGAGTAAAATTGCGTTATTAGACAAAATTTCTAATGTGAAAGTGTCGCGTCAGTGGCAAAACATAAAACTAATGAGTCAACGGTACGATCAATCAAGAAATTTGAAAAAAAAAATCGTCCGTAAAACTGTAGCCATTATCATCCCACTGCAAGATGGAAGCCTCCTGGAATATTCATGTTGGGAAATGAACCAACACGAATGGACCCGCACTGGACCAGCGTAATCTGCTACGCTGGTCCAGTGCGGGCTGGCAGATATACCGTATTTAGAAGTCAGCGGCTTAAACCCGGTGTACTCAAAGAGAGTGTGCTATCGCACAACTGCTCCTCACCAGTCGGTTATGTGAAAACATTCTAATTGCTTCAAAAATTGGCTCTGTAACTCGTGTTGTTAAAAGAGAAAACATGGAAAAAGCTTTTAATCTGTGGAGAGAAGACCGAACTCAACTTAAAATTCCGTTAAGTTCTGTTATCATTCGTGAAAATCCAAAACACCTTAATCTACACTCTGGTGAAATTGGTGATAGCACTGGCGGGATACGTTTTTCAGCTACCAGAGGCTGGTTTGGAAGGTTTAAAAATCGATATGGCCTTCATAAAGTGAAACTTGTAGGCGAGTCTCCATCAGCGGATTTCGTGGCTGCAGAAAGTTTCCCGACTGAATTAAAAAATATAAAAAATAATTACAGACAATGAATATGTTCCAGAACAGGTGTTCAATGCAAAATTGCTCGCACCAACAACGAGATTCGAACCAGGGCTTTTTCCAGTAAGTGTGGGAAAGACGATGACGATAGCATTGTGCTACTCGAAGAGACATGTGGTGTTCACAGAGATGTTTTTAAGATTGTGGAATACGAGGTCTTGTGTGCTATTACATGTTTGATCTATTCTACAGAGACTATCTCCATTCCCAGGGTTGACAGAACTTTACGCTCGACATTTTCTAAGAAACAACTCTGTCGCTAATTTCTTACCTCTCAGCTACTTTCACATGGTGCTTCTTTGCTGTGGAAGGTCTTTTCTCTGAAGATCTATTCGAAGTACCTCTTGAATACATCAACGAAATTTTAGTCCACACAGCTGAGTTGTAATCAACCCAGCTGTGTGGATACAGATTTACGTCGATTTTATTACATAAATGATTAGTTCATGCTTTTCTTCCTTTTACACAAGAAACAAAGCGATGTTCCCGTTTTTTACTCTCTTAACCCTAATTTCTCAGAATCAGCATATTTATTTATTTATTTAAATCGCCTTCAGCAGCTTACCCACTAGCAAAGTTACAGATACCGTTTAGCCGTTGTGGGCGTCAACACATTTCATCGCTCTGTATCTTTCCCGTGACCCATATTTCTGTTCTAGTAGTAACTTTGTACTTAGGGAGGCTGAGGTTCAAACTCTATGATGAATTTTCAACAGTTGACTTTCTCTTTGCTCCCTTGTCGATAAATTATAAATGAAAAATTAATATTTATAAAAAAAAAAGTTTAGGGACAATACTTTCGTTGTTGTACTATTTTAGATGCATCAGGAACTTAGGGGGTATTACGCTGTACATAATTTGCCTGTAAATTGAGTTGAATTTTTTGTTGTATGAAGAACCCGAGTTTCTGGAGAAAAAAATATGACTCTCTCATCTGAGATCGACTCAACCATATTGTGAAAAGGGCCTATAAAAATTCCTCGCTCCTTTGGGTCACAGGTCTTTTACACCAGGTGTTGGGAGGAAGATGATTATAATAACCCACAGGGAACAATACAGTGTCACCGTCGAAGTCATTCAACACCATTAATCACAATGGTCTGTGAATAAGTGTGCAACAGGCACGTAATTAAATTATCATACCTTTCAACCTGTCTCGGAGCAATTCGATGAATTTATCTCTCGTATTCGGGTCCTCACCAAGTTCCTCCTTTGCCTTTTGTATATCCGCAGGAGAGAGATTGTGATCATCGTGTTTTCTGAAAGCATGGTTTGGTAATGAAACTTCGTTGGACATGATGGACAAATCTACATAAAGGGAAAAAAAGTCATAAATATATATATATATATATATATATATATATATATATATATATATATATAATATTGATTTAAAAAAATATTATAAATATATATAATATTGATTTAAAAAAATAGGATATAATGATATAACTGAACATCTAAAAAAGAAAGAAAGAGTATTAACTTATTAAACTGGATTATGGATCCGGGGAACAACCCGAGTATTAGTAAAAGAAATACCGAACAAACATAATGAAATATAGACAAATGTATTTGTTGATGATGTTTCTTTTGTATTTGATGTTTTTTTTCGAAGATGATGATTTTTGATGATGATTCAAATGTATTTGATGTTTCTACAACTGATATAAATATAGATAGAACTATCAGCCTGCATCTTTGGTCCCCGATGTATCTCTATATTCACTACACTCCGCTAATTTCACCCACTCTGGTCTAATCATACAGTAAATTGTTAAAACATGACTATTCTTTTATCTTAAATTTCATACTGGGCTTTTTGTCTTCATTCATTTTTAATTCTATCTTTCATTCAATTTTCCTTTAACAGATTTTATCAGAATTATGTCAGCATAATTCAGGATTTTACATTTATTTTTATTTATATTTTATTCCTTCCTTTTGGTGTCTGTCGGTTCGGCTACGATGTATACGTTTCGTACGTGTACATCATAACAGAAAAACTGTGGCTCCTACAATTTTGGCTGCCAACCCCTTAACGACGTAGTTAAAGTCCGAGGACCTACAGAATTAGGTACAATTTTTATGATTTTTAGATTATTTTTATGTTAATCTTAATTTCAGATAATCTGCTATTACCTTTCGGGCTTTCTCAATTTATTCTATTGTAATTACACTTGACAGTTCAGCTCCCCTACCCAATACACTGATCAAACACATTTGTCTAAATAAATATATCCTCGTCGAGTACTCAGACTTGAAATACGACTCAGGGAAGCACCTGTCCTCGAATTCTTCGCCGTAAAAAAGTACTCAGTAATGATTTGTGGACTAACCAGGGATGTTTGTCTGTGCCTATTTGTACTGTTCCTCTTGAATCATTAGTGATTATTCAGCAACAGCCAAAGCTCATGCCTGCAGTATCACGAACCTGATCCAATAGCTGTCGTCCGTGGCACATTGAACAGCCTTGCTGTAATGTAATCTGTTGATTGACAAATGAAACAACTCACCTTAAGACATGATGTTGGAGGAACTGGCAACACCTTGGAATTAACACCTAGAATATATTTAAAAAAAGATAAGAAGATACGCGGCCCTCATCGCTAGAGTCACTCGCAGGGACTGGAGACTCAGCCGTACAACCCTGTCCCTCTACTACAAAGTTCCCTTCATCCCTGCCATCACGTAGGGCTCCCTTGTCTGGTACATAAGGGCGGGACTAGAAGTGAATAAACGGATCATCGAAACCATTCAGAGGACCATTCTCCTTACCATGACGAGAGCAACTAGAACGGCTAGCATGGCTGCCCTCCACGTCCTCGCAGGGGTTCTCCCCTGAACCTCAAGGCTACCCGCGGCGGTCTGCACTACCATCTTGCTAGAAACACATCCGCTACAATATATGATTTCACCACTGACTTCACTAATGACCGCAACTCTGAGAGAAGAAGAATCACCGACCACCTTGTACAGATTTGGCAAAGGAGATGGAGCGGCATAGAAAAAGCACAGTGACTACAAGATTCCTCCCCATTGTCACCAAGCTTTACCCTAATGCGCCAGCGTGGTTTCACCCCGGTCGGAATACCACCTTCCTCCTTACAGGACATGGCCTGTTTAAAGCTAAGCTTTACCAACTTGGCATCATAGATAATTGAATTTGAAAGTGTCTGCAATTCTGCCCAGACACTATAGGAGGGAGTATATGATGAGAGCCTTGTCGATCAATTCGGCCCTGGAAAGATTGTGCAAGGCTCAAGGGGTAGAATTTTTTTCAGCCTGGACTGTACTTGTTAACAGGAGAGATTGCTTCTACAGGGATGGGATACACTTAAATAGAAAGGGTGCAAGAATATTTGCTGATGCTATCGAGGCAGTGTTAGGTGGGTCGGAAAACTGCTAGCTTGGGGGGAGACAAAGACCAATAGATTGACAGTAGCCACTGGGAGATGTGAAAGAGATTCTTGCACTGCTTCTATTAGAATGAGCAGAAGCCTGAAAAACAAGATGCATGGTATTTCAGAGACTGCTGGGAGCCATTGCGGGACAAGTAAACACATGGGTTGTGTTAGGGTAGCTAAGAATAGAAACAGGTGCAGGTATACTTGCGTGTACACCAATGCTAGGAGTTTAGTCAATAAATTTGATGAATTTGAGGTATTGCTCAAAACATCAAAGGCAGATATTGTTGGGATATCAGAGACGTGGTGTCACACAGATATAAGGGATGCAGAACTGTAATTTGGGGAGTACAACGTCTACAGAAAGGATAGACAGGATAGGAAGGGGGGAGGGGTTATGCTATTAGTTAAGAAACACATAAAAACCAAGGAAGTGAAGCCAGTCGACATCGCTGGACAGTGCAGTGTTGAGTCAGTTTGGTGTGACATAAGCATTGGGAGATCAAAATTGAGAGTAGGAGTGTGCTATAGGCCTAATGACTCTGATGAGTATAATAAGGAACTGTACAGGGAAATAGAGTAGGCCAGTAAATCAGAGAGTCTTATAATTGGAGATTTTAATTTCCCAGATTTTGACTGGAATTTGGGGGCTGGTTACTCAAGCACTAGCAGGGCTTTTGTGGATTTATTGGATGATTGTTTTCTACATCAGCATTTTCGGGAGACAACTAGAGGGAGTAATACTCTTGATTTGATTATCAGCAGTGATTCTTCATGCATTAAGAATCTGCAGATAAATGAACCACTAGGTGGCAGTGATCACAGTGTGCTGAAGTGGGATTTACTCAAAGAGGTTACTACCATTAGGGGTAAAGGGAAGGGTTATTGCTTCCGTAAAGGCGACTACGATGGACAGAGACAGTATTTAAATTATATACAGTGGGACCAACTGATGACGTTACCAACAGCAAATTCAAAATGGGAAGCATTCAAAGAACTTATCTTGGAAGCTACTAAGCTTTACATACCAACTACGAAATACTGTTCAAGGCCTAAATGGATTTCAGATGAACTAATGAGACATATGGTAGAGAAGAAAAATGCATGGGATACATATAAATTAACACGTGACACAGAAGCCTATGATAGATACAAGTTGATATGCAACCAAGTTACAAAGGAGGTTAGGCAGGCGAAGGCAGATTACGAGAAATCCTTGGCAAGGGATGCAAAGAAAAACAGCAAAGAGTTCTTTACTTATGTAAACTCTAGAAGGAAGGGGATGAATCAGATTGGTCCACTTGATATTGATGGGTCAACTGTTGATGATTCTGCTCAGGTAGCTAACAAACTAAATGAATATTTTGCATCGACATTCACACAAGAGGAGTTATTCAGCAAGGGGAATGCCAGAGGTGTATTCAACTCTAGCAGTAAGCTACAGAATTTTGAAATAACTGGGAGTAAAGTGGAGGAGAAACTGTTGAAGATAAACACAAGAAAGGCACCCGGAGTGGATGGGATCTATCCAGTTATATTAAAGGAGGCAGCAAAGAAAGTAAGCAAACCCTTAGCCATAATTATGAGAGCTACCTTGGACTCAGGGGAGGTACCCATAGACTAGAAATGTGCAAATGTGACCCCAATTCACAAAGGAGGATCAAAGGCTGACACAAGTAATTATAGACCTGTGAGCTTAACTTCTGTTCCAGGAAAATTAATGGAGGCACTGGTTAAAGAAGCACTGCAGGATCATTTAGACAAGACTTCAGTTACAGCTCAGACACAGCATGGTTTTGTTAAGGGGAAGTCTTGCCTGACCAACTTGATTGGATACTATGATGCAGTCACAAAAGAACTGGATGCAGGGAATAACTTTGATATTATATACTTGGATCTTAGAAAGGCTTTTGATACTGTTGCACATGGAAGACTGCTATACAAATTGGAGCAGTGTGAGATTGGAGGTAAATTGCTGCTATGGATAAAGGGGTGGTTGAGGGGGAGAAGACAGAGTGGTAATCAATGGACACTGCTCATCGTGGACTAATGTTATTAGTGGAGTCCCTCAGGGCTCAGTGTTGGGTCCATTATTGTTTTCTGTATTTATAAATAATATTGATGATGGTATATCAAGCTTAATGTCCAAGTTTGCAGACGATACGAAGGTTGGCAGGGTTGTCAAGGACACTACTGACACTATGCTGCTGCAACAGGATCTGGAAAGGTTGAGCAGATGGGCTGAGAGGTGGCAAATGAAGTTTAACATTGACAAATGTAAAGTACTACACATGGGAAACAGCAACCCCAGAGCAATGTATCAACTCTGTGGTACAACACTGACAGTGGTAGAGAATGAAAGGGACTTGGGGGTGGTTGTGCAGGCAGATATGAAGTTCTCTGAGCAGTGCAGACGGGCTGCAAGAGTAGCTCATGGAGTATTGTCAATGATATACAGGAATTTTTCCAGCAGGGATAAGGAGGTGATTATTCCATTGTATAAGGCGATGGTCAGGCCACACCTAGAGTACTGTATACAGGTCTGGAGGCCTCATTTCAAGAAGGATGTAGATATGCTGGAACGAGTACAGAGAAGGGCAACAAGATTAGTGAATGGAACAAAGGGGTGCTCTTACGAAGAAAGGCTTAAGTTTTGCAAATTACAGTGTCTGGAGACTAGGCACCAGCGAGGTGATCTGATAGAGGTGTATAAAGCCTCGAATGGTTTAAGCATGCTCAATGCTGATGGGATTCTTCCTCTATCTCAGAAAAATCACCTGAGAGGGCATAAATTCAAATTGAGGAAAGACAGATGTAGGATAGACGTGCGGAAATTTGCCTTTAGCCAGCGGGTGGTTGGTTGGTGGAACATACTTCCATCCCTTGTGGTGGAGGTTGATAGCCTAAATAAGTTTAAGGCTCAGCTGGACAGGTATTTTGAACGAACAGAGGGGTGAAGTGGAAGTGGTTTTTTTTTTTTTTTGGCTGATGCTGCATAAGCTTGCTTTCTTGCATCAAATGCCATTAGCTAATGCTAATGCTAAAGTTTGACGCTAGAAGACTGGAAGGTGTGCTGGTCGGAGGAGTCACGTTATTTACTCCTCCGTGGATGGTCGTGTACGGATTTGGCATCAACAAGACGAGGCTCTTGATCCATCATGCACGGTATGAAAAGTGCAGGCCTCTGGAGACGGTTGTATGGTGTGGGGAGCATGTTTCACTGACAGGAACGTGCAAGTGGAACAATGTATCAGTGACGTCCGCTATCGTCAACTGCTTGCTGGCTGTGTACACTTCGGTATGATACATGTTTTCCCGAATGGCGATGGTCTCTTCCAAGATGACAATGCGCTGAGCCATCGGGCACCTGTTGTGCAGTTATGGTTTGAGGAATAGTTCTGACTTCCAGCATATCGATTGGCCTCCGAACTCCGCCGATATCAATCTTATGGAGCACTTGTTGGACACTATGGAAAAGCATATCAGGAGTCTGGATCACCAATCACCTCCATACTTGCATTGCTGCACGCATTACACACAGCTTGGTTGGCCATACCTCCAGAAAACTTAGGACATCTTATTGAATCAATGCCACGTCGGATAGCTGCTGTACTGAGGGAAAAAGGAGGACCTACGAAGTGTTAGGTAGGTGGACGTAATCCAGTGATCACTCAGTGTATATATTATTATTATTATTATTATCCTTTTATTAACCACAAGAAACTGTGAGTCACCCCAGGATGACAGTGTGCCAGGAGGGTGTCAGATTTACATACTGAGGTGCAAGGAACCATGTGTACAATGTACAATAGTACATGCGTGCCCGACCCGAGATATTTGCATAATTTAACTTACATACGCTTCAAATAAAACAAATTTTATAGCAATGGACATCAGAATTAAAAATATAAAAATAATAAAAAACTAAAAAATAAAAATACAAGAATAAAAAAAATAAAAAAAAATAAATAAAAAATGCAGCAGGAAAAATGTCCAGTTGTAGGTGATCGTCACAGGTAACAATAGTTGGTAACATTCCTTGAGGCATACCTTTCTGTACAACTTGTCCTTACAAAACTTATCAGGGTTGATGCCCAGTTTATTGTAGATTTGCAGGCAGTTGGCCGGAAACGTGCCCCTAAGGGAATCAATGTTTGTAAGTGTAAACGGGAGAGGGTGGTAGGAGTGATGGCGTTCACATCTTGTCTTCTTTGGGCCAGAGATTAACGGTGGTACAGATCCATGTTAATCTCTGGCCCAAATGGAGCATCTGTACGAACAGATGGAGCATCTATTCGGACTGTGATAAGCCAAGCGAGCATGAGTACATTTCTTGTCGTAATGAGAAATCTCCAGGTAAGTGGTCCCTAGATTAGCTTGGAGGATGGGTCTAGAGATAGTAAAAGGGTGACCCTCCACCCTGTTCATCCATCTAAGCAGCCAATATTCCAGATTGAGGTACTTTTTTAGGTGGGAGGCAGGAGCAGATGGCCAAATTTCAGATGCTTAGCGAGGAACAGGAGTAATGCACCTCAGATTGTTCCGACAAAACAGCGCTGGCTGATGCACACCAAGGAGCTCCTGACGCACTGCCCAAAGTTCCGCGGATGTCTTCTGTCTCATCCTGACAACGTGTGGCTGGAAGGTGAGTCCAACATCCAAGGTGGGGTGAGTCCAACATCCAACATCCAATGTGAGAAATTACCCTTTTGCCGCCAACGAAGATTTGAACATCATTTTTAACTCTTTTTTTTTTTGGTTATCGGTAGTTGAGCAAATTTGTATGGGTTCATATACGACTCAATTATGGCTAGATAGTTTTCCAGTTTCATTATCTGTGTAGAGGCCTGTTGGTTAATATTCAGTATCTGATCAGGATGGTTTGAACTCACGTAGAACTTCGGATCGTTGGCCTAAAACACAAAGTTAGAATTACATGCTAGAAAGGTTCCAAAACTTCTGCGAAGAGAATTGTTGAGGGCACACTCCCTTGTGGGATGCCTCTTGTGATGTCGAAAATTACCTGGAAATCGTTAACAGTAACAGACAGATGTCTGAGAAGTAGGATGGACTTTAAGATGTGTAGCAAAGTATCTGCCAGACCGAAGTAGTGCTTCAGAACAGTAAAGAGAGTTGGTACATGTAATCTGTCGTATGCCGATAAATGTCCTGGAAGATGATGTCAATCTGGGATTTGTGATTGATGGCATGTTGGAATCTGAAGGGGGTATCTAGAAGATTTGTAGTTGTTGATCTCTTATGCAGAACGGTATGAAGGTACTCGGGCCTGTGACCAAAGCAGTGCTGGGCAATTGCTGGCTGAATCGCTTTTTCAAAGATTTTAAGTAAACAGCAGCTGATGGAAATTGGTCGCAGATCTTTCGGAGATTTGGGTTTCCTAATCTTTGGAATGGGCTTGATATGGTAAGATCTCCAAATTGATGGAACTCTTCAAGATTTTAGTAATGTACGTGCTGCATATTTTTACTATGAATAATGGGAAACCGTCTGGTCCAACAGTAGCTTTGTCAGGTAATTTGTTGATGACATTAATCAGGGTCTCACTAGATATTTTTATATCATTCATCTGTGCCCTAGGTAACCAGTCCTCCTGCGAAGGAGGGGATCTGGATCTGGAAAATTTGCCTGCAGAAGGTTACACTGTACCGATTCCTGGACAAGTTTTGATCAATGATACGATGCTTTGTCTGGTGTTGTTGAATCGTTCTACCCTTCTTCAACATATCAAGTCCAGCTCGTTTTAGGACTTGTCTTTTCTTTATTAGGAATAAGCTCTTTCTTTTTAAATACAGTGAGGTCTGAGTAAAGTTGAGATTTCTGCCATTTCTGGTTGGCCTTCTGCTTCCTGATGACGACCAACTTGGTTTCCTAATTAAAACACCGATTCGACTTGCTATAAATCCTAACTTTCTTGGATGCACCACGGGGTGCAATTAACGTCAATTGTTTGTACAAGGCAATAGTGGAATCCACTATCGACTCTGAATAGAGGTATCCCCAGTCAAATCTGCTCAAGCACTGTAAAATGATGTCCAGCTTGAGATATTTAGTAGTGAATTCCACACTGCTGAAGTATTTGCCAAAAATTTGTCAAGGATTGAGACTATTGATATGGAGCTTTTGGTTTCATTTTTGAGACCTCTTGATTAATGAGGATGACTAAAACTCATCATTGAAAAATCTGAAAAATGACAATACAAAAGACCCAGATGACTCACCAACCGTATTTTGGAAAAAGTCTGTCACTACTCTTAAAGCTATCATGCTTCATATTTGTAACTTATATCTGAGGCTGGGCATTTATCCAAAGAATTTCAATCAGATTAACATACTTCTGGTATTCAAAAAATGTGACAAGTGGTCTGTATAAGATTTTAGACCACTCCCCAGAAAAAAGAAGCTTTTCTAAACTATTTCACACAGTAGTGCATAAAAACGTTTCAATATTTTCAAGCCTTACATATATCAAAATTAATATGGCTTTGGTCGTGGAAAGTCAGCATGTGTATGGACGTTTTCTCTGGGAGTCCTATTGCTGTTATCTAGGGTCACATTGCTGTTGTGGCTGAGGAGCTGTATAATACAACGTTCGAACAGTGTCATCATCCACCAAGTGAAGCCTGAACCATTTATCCAACTCTGTGTATATGTATGTGTGTTCTCTGTGAACATATATGCTGCGAGGCTGTTATGCAGGGTCATAGTGCTCTTGTGTCTGTGAAGATATATAATGCAATGTTCCCAGTGTCATTAACAATCAAGTGAAGTCAACTTTTTATCCAACTCAGTGTATATGTTTGTTTCTGTTCTCTATTTTTTTTTTTTTTTTTTTTTATGAAAACCCCAAACACGAAAGGTATCAAAACCTATAGTACTTAGTACCGTGCATGGGTTGAAGGAGAAGTATGGGGAGAGGGGGATGCCGGAAACTTTGCTCTAAAGACTAAACATGGGTTTCACCACTTGAAGCCTCCAATAAGCAAAGTGGTGGTATTTCATCGGTTGATGAAAGTCATCTACGAGCCCTATTGCTGTTAAGTTGAGTCACATTACTCTCTGCAGTCTGAGGAGCTATATAATGCAATGTTGTCATTCCACATTGTCATTAACTATCAAGTGAAATCTGAACCTTTAATTCAACTCAGTGTATATGCATGCATTGTGTTCTCTGGGAGCCCTATTGCTGTCATGAAGGGTCACATTGCTCTTGTGGCTCAGGAGCCATACAATGCAACGTTACCATAGTGTCATTATCAATCAAGTGCAGTCTGAACCATTCATTGTGTATTTGTATGTATCTGTTCTCTGTGTACTTATTTGTATGTATCTGTTCTGTATGTAGTTATTGCTGCTAGGCTCTTATGTAGAGTCAATTGCTCTTAAGGCTGTATAATGTAACGTTCCCATAGTGTCATCATTTACGAAGTGATTTCTAAACCTTTTATCCCACTCAGTGCAATACTTCACAAAATGTGATGTCACCTCTACAGATTATGGACCGGGACACAGTGCTTTATTATTAAAAAAAAAATAAAATTTTCTGTTTACACTCCGGCACGACAACCAAGTCAGTAGAGTTTACAATAAATCGTCAATACAAATATTTATCGTATTTAGTAGTCACGGGCCGGTCACTCAAGGAACGCGTGCTAAGTATTCTCGATCCTGACCACTGGGCTACGTCAGTATTGTTGTTCTTACATTATTACTGATTGGGTAGCTCCACACCACGATGAATATTACTACCAAACGCACAGGGTGGCTGTTATGTGTCGTATTACTGTAGATCTAGGAACTCTGACTATCCTACAGGTATTCAGGTTTGCTCATTCCTGTTCGCACTTTAATGAGAATAATGAGTTATCCTCATTAAAGTGCGAAGAGGAACCCCATAGGTTTGGGAAACTGATCGAACAAATGTCGTTTTTTTTCTTAACTTCGTTAACAGCCTTTTGTAGGTCCTCTTCACCCCAAGTTGCTGGTAAATTCTTCTTAACATATGTTCGAGGGGATCTAGTCTATAATAACAAAATATAGGTACTAGCAAAGTAAGTGTACTTACTGATAAAAACATAATCATGTTATGTTTTTAAAACTAAAAAACATAAAATGATTCGGGGTAATATGTCGCACACGGCATATTACCCCTTGACTGCGAGGCGTATAACCCCAAATTACATCCATTTTTTTAAAAATCCCGCTTAAGATAATTCATTTTAAACATGGCGGCCTACTGATGCCATGAACATACATATCTGGCCTGATACTTTAACAAACCTATTCACTTTATTTACACAAATGTTTTACTTTTCCTTTCACTTCTACATTTTCCTGTAATTTATAAAGTTATGGCTATCATAAACAGACATAAATGCCTTGTAATTCTGGTGAAAATCAGTCGAAATCGCTTTCCGTCATCACCATATGCCTCAAGATGGTTAGCGCCACGTCCGTGGTTGTTACCATGTGAATAGTATCGGCATCTATACTTGGGTTTTATTAACAGCAGCATATCCGGCATATTACCCAGTGTGCTATATTTACCCAACTTACTATATACAGGGTGTCTCAAAAATATTGGTACAAACGTTTAGGGGAGGTAGGTCGGACGGTCCCAAGCCCGGCTGCGAAAGGAGGAGGGTGGTCATCCTGCCGAAATGACCAGAACCGGGAAACCGGGGAAACTAGGCAAGAAACCGCATGAAATTCGGAACAAGCTCTTACAACAATGTTACCGCATCCGGGGTAGCCGATGCGCCAGCACTGGGGACCCAGGGTACTGGTGTGAAGTGGACCACTGGCCACAGCAATAAGCTTACTACGCCCAAAAGGACAATTAACATTGGCGAATGGAAAGTTCGAACGGGGCACCACGTTGGTGCCCCGTTCGAACTTTCCAAACTACTTAGGTGCAAGATATCAATCGCGGCATTATCCGAATTAAGACTCACCGGGTCTGGAACGATGATCATCCAACCACCAGCACCTAATGAAGCGGTTATGCTATTCTACTCTGGTGGTGAGAAACGAGAAGCAGGAGTGGGCTTTATGGTCGATGCTCAGGCCACCAGTAGTGTGATCGCTTTCCAACCAATATCGGACCGCCTGGCAGTCCTTACTGTCAAGGGCACCATCAAGACCCATATTATCTCCGCCTATGCGCCAACTGAGACTAGCCTGGACCCGACCAAGAATGACTTCTACAACCAGCTCCAACATACGCTGGATTCAATTCCGCAGACAGAAGTGATCATCCTCGCAGGGGACTTTAATGCCCATATTGGCGTGGACAGATCTGGTTGGGAAACAACAATGGGCAAGTTTGGCCATGGGAAGATCAATGACAACGGCTTACGTTTGTTGTCCTTTGCAGCATCTAACAACCTGATCATTGGAAACAGCCATTTCCAGCACCCTCAAAAACATCAACTTACAGGGCGAAATCCATCTGGCAAGGACTCAGCAATCCTGGACTACATTTTGATCAATGCCAGATTTCGCTCATCACTCATGGACGTTCGTGCCATGAGGGGACCTGATTGTGGATCTGATCACTACCTCATCCGGGCTAAGGTGCAGCTCAAATTACGGCATGCAAAAAGATCATCTCGGTCAGCCAAGCTGGACTGGAGGCAGCTAATGAATGCTGCCAACAAACAGGCATATCAGATCGCCCTATCCAACCGCTTCGAGATGCTGGCTGTGCCCGAGGATATAAATGAAGAAGAAAAGCAGATCTCTGATGCCATCCTGGAATGTGCCAAGCCCCTATGTCCACCTGCCCGACGTCGAACGCAACCATGGGTATCAGACGAGTGCCTCGACCTCGTGGACAAACGGAAACAGGCAAAGTTGGTCGACTTTGAACGGTACCGGCAGCTAAACCGAGAAGTCCGACAAAGAATGACAGCAGAAAGAGAAGCATACTGGAACCAAGTGGCAGACGATCTTGAAGTGGCGGCATCCAAAAACGAGTACCGCACTCTCTACCGCACCCTCAGATGTCTGAGTGGAAAGACCAAATTGACTAGTGACAACATCAAGAATGCTGATGGGACCTTCGTGCGATCACCATCCGAACGCCTGCAACGGTGGAGTGAATTCTTCAAAGCTTTGTATAATCACGACCCACCTCAGGGACCGCCAGCAACAGCACTCTCGATCGACCCCCCCTGAGGTCTCCATGGTCGATGTTGAGCCTACAGTAGAAGAAGTGAAAGCAGCCATACAATCCCTGAAGAATGGCAGGGCACCAGGAGTGGACCAAGTCACCACAGAAGCGATCAAAGCCGGGGGAGATGTACTGCTTCGCCGACTACACTCACTCCTCAAAACCATCTGGTGCACTGAACAAATTCCGTTAACATGGAGGAAAGCTATTATCGTACCGATCCACAAGAAAGGTGATAACCGGGACTGCAAGAACTACCGTGGCATCAGCCTCCTTTCCATCATCGGAAAGGTCTTTATGAAGATCATCCAGTCAAGACTGCAAAAACATCGCGAGCAAACCAGTCGAGAAGAACAGGCAGGATTTAGACCCGGGCGAGGATGCTGTGATCAAATCTTTGCCATTCGTCAGCTGATGGAGGAGAGGATCCGGTGTGGACAGCGAACCGTCATTGTTTTCATTGACTTTAAGTCTGCTTTCGACTGTGTCCACCGGCCTGCCTTATGGAAACTACTAGAGGTTGAACATGTACCTCGAAAAGTCATCACACTCCTCCAAACTGCATACAACGGTTTAACCAGCCAGGTGCGCATCCAGAATGATTTATCTGAGGAATTTACCATCCAAACTGGAGTCCGCCAAGGGGATGTAGCCTCCCCGTTGCTTTTCAACATCGTGGTCGACGCCATTATGAGGCAAGCATTCAGAAACAGACAGGGCATACAATATGACAAGGATCACTATGTGACTGACCTGATGTTTGCTGATGATAGTGCTATCCTTGCCGGTAACGACGCTGAAGCCACGGACATCCTCTACGACATTGCCCGCATTGCCCGGCCATACGGTTTGAAGATCAATGCTGGTAAGACAAAGGCCCTGACAACAGATGGGTCGCAAGCCACCATCTATCTCGAAGGCGTCCAGATCGAGCAAGTGCAGGACTTTAAATACCTTGGGTCGCTGGTCCAGGAGAAGAAAGTTGCATCCACCATGGAAATCCACAGCAGAATTGGATAGGCGGCCACTGCGTTCGCCTCGCTCAAATGGTGTCTGTGGAAGAGGACCAACATTTCCACAAAGACTAAAATCCGACTCTTCCGGACTTTGATCCTGCCCATTCTTCTTTACGGATCGGAAACATGGATTTGTCTCAAGTTAGATTTGAACAAACTTGAGGTATTCCAAATGCGATGCCTGCGGCAGATCTTGGGCATCTCTCTTCGCGACCGCATCACTAATGATACCATCCGCGCCAGATGCCAACAGCAACCAACCATTGTCGACCAAATCCAGAAGCGAAGGCTCAGATGGTTTGGCCACGTATGTAGAATGGGCACGAACAGAATACCATCCACACTCCTTTGGAGACAAAGACCCACCCAATGGAGCATCCAACGGACCGCGCCTAGGAAAACGTGGGCCAAGCAAGTGGAAGATGACTTGAAGAGCCGACGTCTCGACCTTAACCAGGCCAGGACTGAAGCCATGGATCGTAAGGTATGGAAGAACATCACAGAGCAAGTCCGAAACCCGGCGGCACCTACAGCAGCATACTGGTTGCGTGGCCAACCGCCTCCCCCAGCTGCCAGCTAAGGACCAAAGAAGAAGAAGAAGAAGAAGAAGGGGAGGTAGGTAACATCTAAAAGAATCTGAATCGCATAGGAACCCATAACCGGAAACGTTACTGTAAGTCGGTAGACGGCGGTGTTCATCAGTTCGCGAGAGGGAAAATATCTGGTTTACTCATTCAAGCAGTAGTCGCCGCATGAAGAGCATGCATCGATATACGAACTGTGAGCTGCAGACATGCACCTAGTGTATGAATTAGCAGAGGGCAATAGACGAGCCGCTCAACGAATTTATGGAGAACGCTTCACAGGCAGACATGTACCGAACCACCGTTTGTTTGCGCGTGTTCATCAAAATCTGTGCGATTATGGGTCATTTAGAGGTAACAGGAGTTGTGCGGGCAGACCACGTTCGACGCGAACTCCTACCATGGAAGAAAGTGTGTTGAATGCCGTCCAGAATAATCCTACTACCAGCACACGTGCCGTTGACTTAGGAGTGTCTCGTTGCAGTGTACAGTGTGTCTGGCACGACGATTCATTACACCCCTTTCATCTCCAAAGGGTTCAGTTACTGCCCCCCTCCCAAGTTCATCCTGCACATGTGGCTTTTGCGCAGTGGTTTCTCCTAGAAAGTGTTCAAGACATGAATTTTCCAGCCTGTGTTCTGCTCACGGATGAGGCTTGTTTCACTCGGGAAGGCTTATTCAATCAGCACAATGCTCATGTGTGGGCTCACGAGAACCCACACGGTGTGCGCTCCCATGCGGCACAACATCGCTTCGCAATAAATGTGTGGGCAGGTATGGTCGGTTTGACTGCTTAGTCGGCCCATACCTATTACCATCCCGCATGAACTCCGCTAAATATCGGATCTTTCTTGAATAAGTTCTACCAGGGTTTCTTGACGATGTTCCAGCAAATGTGAGATGCAACATTTGGTTTCAACATAGCGGGGCGCCTGCCCATTATGGAAGGTGTGTTCGTGACCATTTGAACAGGCGTTTTGGGCGTCGATGGATTGGCCGTGGTGGACCCGTTGCGTGTCCCCCACGCTCACCTGATTTATTGAGCCTTGATTTCTTTTTGTGGGGGGCTCTCAAATGTATCGTGTATGATTCGCCTGTGGAGACGGAAATGGATCTCGTGGCGAGACTCGTCTGCGCTGCTGCTACTGTCAAAGAAACTCCAGGTGGGTTCGACCGTGTCCGCCAATCCATGCTGCGTCGGTGTCACGCATGCATCATGTCTCATGGTGGAACCTTCGAGCATCTGTTGTAACATCATGAAATGCACCCATCTTGTACTCCATTGTTAATATTATGTCAAATAAATGTTTGCCACTAATTACTGTCTTTTGTCATTTCTGCTTCTTATGCCTCTGCTACTACTTTCCTGTGACGTTTCCGGTTATGGTTTCCTACGCTTCTCACATTCCTTTAGATGTTACCTACCTCCCCTAAAAGTTTGTACCAATATTTTTGAGACACCCTGTATAAGAAAGTTAAAATCATTGGATCTATAGCATTAAGTACTATATGTATTTTTATTTAATTCACCTTTTCACAAGTGTAATAATTCACAAATTATTACAAATAATCACAAAATTATTATTATTTCCAGGAAATACAAAATATATTACTTGAAAATAATAATTAAAAATAATTACTTGCTCCCATTATCGTTTTTATAACTATATACTTTTATTTTTATAATTAAATTCTTATGTAGTCCTTGAGGTTGTCACAGACATTCTCTGAGATATACCAAACAAGCTGTACTTGCTATCTGGGACTCTAAAACGCTGATGGGACTGATATTCTAGTGACACTCAAGTCAAGTGGACCCAATTTCGACGAAGTCCGGACTGTCTGTGACAGCCAAATCCTCTGCTTGCACCTTCACGATGGTGGGACTGTTAGTAATCCTGGGTATAACCTCCATGCACAAGTACATGGTGGGTGACCACCCAGGTGTGAACCTACGTAAGCAGGGGTCGAGGTGTGGCACCCACACCACATGGAGGAACGCCGCCCCTCTATGTTACCAGGCAGTACTAGGTGGTAGATGACTCTCATCAACCGGTGAAATACCACCACTTTGCTTATTGGAGGCTTGAAGTGGTGGAATCCATGTTTAGTTTCCAGATATAAATTCCGGTCAACCCTTCCCTATATCTTCCAAAGGCAGTATCATTGATGACTTTTGAGGTTATAATGGACATCATGGCAAGATCCAATCTTCCTTACATTTCGAGGGTACAGTTCTAAAACGGTGTTCGCAGGCCGGCCGCTAGAACGTACACCGGACCAAACCTATTGGTAACTCTCAAGGAGGCTTCCGGATCAGCTAGTGTATAATCTTGCTACCTCTACTCTGCCAGATAGTGACTGGAGGGAGTCCGAGTAGTGTGTATGCGGGGAGCATTGTCGAGGCCACGTTATGTCAAGGATCTGGGTATATTCTTACCACATGTACGCCATATCCAAAAATTTCATTACTTCATACAGCATGCCCCCCCCCCACTTTTTCTTACTATTGAATACATCATGAATTGTCAAACTAATAGAGTAAGCGAAAAAATATAAACCTCTCAAACACTTCCTAGTTTCATTTCACAAAAAAAAAAAAAAGTCAGCATTGTTTTTTATCCTTTGTGAACAGGAAAAAAAAAGTGTATAGAAAAAAATAAACGTATATTGCTTTTATAACAGATCATCTCGCAGGTGCCTAGTCTCCAGACAGATGCTGCAATTTGCAGAACTGAAGCCTTTCTTGGTAAGAGCACCTCGTTGTTCCTCTCACCAATCTTGTTACCCTTCTTTGTACTCATTCTAGCAACTCTACATCCTTCCTAAAATGAGGCCTAAAATGAGACTTTAATTTACCTCCATCCAGCAAAAATCTTTTCTGGCTTTGTTGTGTGATAGTTTATAATATTATGGTTAAGACCAATAATTTCAGCACCTACCGGAGATATTAATATCCGTGACTAAAATCTTCTCTAAGGCTTTTGAATCCACAGAATTACCAGTTTCAGTTTCTTTTGCCTTGGACCATGATCCAAAATCAAAACAATTGTTATTTAGCATCATCGATAAAAACTAAGGTACCTGTTTGTAAACAAATATCTTTTAGTCTCAAATATTTAAATCAAAATGTCTCTAAAATGGCATCATCGTAACTTTCTTATTTCTCCACTGTCTGAGATTAATGGTGGAACCCACAATTTTGTTCATTTTTAAATTTAAAGTATTTGAGTAATTTTTAAAAATTAACTCCAAGAAGGATTGCCTAACCTTCTTCTTACATTGTGAACACTTTAACAAACTTAAAAAGAAATAAATACAAAAGTTCACCTGAGACAAAATTAATGTATCAAATTTAATGAAAGCATGTAATCAGTTGACAAACTAAACACATCTTGGAAAACCACAATCAAAGTGATGATCAAAAACTTTCCTTCAAAAGGCACTGTTAGCTTGGATCCTATTCTTCTCTTCATGATCAGAAAATTGTTTATATAATTGGTCGTCTTGTTTTTACTTTAAATTAAGTTATCACTAACCTTTTTAACCTAATGGGTACATTACAAACTTTCACGATTACCTAAATGCAAAATTATTTCAAGCAATAAAGATTGAAATCAGATCTCAATAAAGCAAAATTATTTCAAGCAGATCTCAATTTCCTTTTCAGTCCTAAAGCTTCTTGAATGACATTTTCTCCCCACCATTATTAAATACTATTCTCATTCCAAACTAATCAAATTCACTGTGAAATTAAAGACAGGTCCAATGAGACTAACTTGCTTATAACTATTGAAGAATCGCATGACATCATATGTTTAGTTGAAACGTGGATGTAGGAATCTTTACAAGATGTTTTCCTGCTGCCGAAGAATCTCAGCTACACGCCATTCATGACATCAAGAATTAATCGTAGAGGTGGTGGGACAGCAATAATTGTAAAATCCAAATTTAAAGTTTTGAACACATACAACTGTAATACTTTCAACTTTGAAGGAATTTCCCTACTAATCCAAGTTGAGGATTCTCTGCTTCAAATTTATAATATTTATATTCCGCCTGGACCTACTGATGACATCATTAATGAAGTAATAACCTGGATCACTACTGTTCTTAAGCCTCAAACTAACATAATTATAATGGGCGACTTTAACCTTCCCCTGCCCAAATATAATCTACAAATGAAGCTGCTGTCCGACTCATTTTTAGTTCTAGGAGCTAAAAAAATCAACGTCCCTGTTACAAGAGGTAATCAAGCGCTTGATCTTGTATACTCTAACTTTCCACTGCATGAAAAACTTAGTACTAACATTACATTTAAATCTGACCACAAAAGTATAGAACTGCAAGCAACAATTTGCTGTGGGAATCCTCGCCCCCCTCTGGAAATCACTAAAAGAATATCATCAATTAAATTCCTTCAGAAAGAAAAGTTTTTACAGCTCTTAAAATTCTATCCATGGAATTCTCTCAAAAATATTCCTATACAGGACGCCACCTTTCTTCTTATAAAATGGCTGTATCAACTGAAAACAGAGTCGGCATCCAAACTTGTTAGAATATCTTCTCACTCCAAACCTTGGTTCAAATCCCACTTGAAACCTTACTTTAAAAGTAAGCAAAAATATCACAGACAGTGGAAGAAATGCGGCACTTCATCAGCACACATAAAATATAAAAAGAGCAGAGCTTTGTTTCAACTCAAAAAAATTCAGTCATACAAAAATTATGTTATGTCCACGCTAAAACACAATAAAAGAGCACTTTCTACAAAAACAACAGCTACCTTACAGCACGATCTAGTTTCTGAATGGATAAGATGCAATATGGAAACAAGCAGATCTGACATTTTCACTGAAGGTATACAAAACAGATTTATAGCATTTAATTCCTATGAACAAGCAGACAAAGTGCAACATGATGTGTCTCCGGATCAAGCCCTGCTAATTAACCAACTTGTGAACAAGAATACAGTTCAGCGTGCAGTTAACCAAATACGCCTTGATAGTAGTGAAGGTCCTGACGGCATCCCTGGTTTTATTATTAGATTGTCCAGCGTATACATTATTGATTCGTTAGTGCATATAATTTCCAGGTGCATCTGCCAGCCATTCCTTCCAAGACAGTGGAAAACTTTCAGGATTACGCTGATTCCTAAAAAAACTTGCAGAAATAACCATCCCGGCCATCGACCAATTGCTGTTTCGTCAATAATTACTAAAATTATTGAAAAAATCATGTTCCCATATCTTCAACATGCAATCTTCGCTAATGCGCCTGTCAATATGGATTTTGGTCCTAGAGGGCGCTCCACAACAACAAGCCTAGCTGACACCATTGTACGCATCCAAACTGCGTTTCAAGATAAGGCACAATGCGATGTATTTTATTTTGACATCAAAGGTGCTTTCGACAACATAGATCTCAAAAAAGTTTTTCAAATACTAAAAAATCATTTTCTCGTTGACACAATGATTATATCCTATCTTGAATACAGCCTAAATCGCAGACTTCTCCTCTTCCCCACTAGTACTGACAATATTCTCGTCACAACCTCAACAGGCATTCCCCAAGGAGCCGTTCTCTCCAGTACTATATTTTCAGCATCTCTTCAACCACTTCTAAAAGAAAATCCAAATCTACTGGCATATGCCGATGATTTAAAGTTATTTATAATCTCCAAAGCCAGTGACGATATTCGCAAATTTATCAATGATGCGAATTCACAGATTTGTGAAATCATCGAGTACCTGAAAGATCTCAATCTGAATATAAATGCAAGCAAATCTGCTCAAATTACTTATTCCCTTCAGAAACAACCCAACCACATAGAAATAAAAATTGCAGATGTCCCAATCCCAAATGTTTACGCTCACAAAGACCTTGGAGTTGTTTTTGACAAAAATCTCTCCTTTAATGCCCACTATTTATATGTTGCTCAAAAAATTCAAAAAGCAAAATGGTTAATCAAACAAGAAACAGCAGCGATTCAAGACAGAAAAACAGTCATTAAGCATGTTCAAAGATGCATCTTTCCCATTCTGTCCTATGCTTCCGAAATCTGGTCTGGTGCTCCTCAAGTAACCGTCAAGAAATTCCTTGCGTTCTTAGATGGCTCAATAGTAAGCTTCGTTTTCCCCATACAATATCCAGGCAACAGCTTTATAAAAACCTAAAAACAAAGCCTCTGCAACAGAGGATCAACGAGTCTGGAGTCATGCTTCTTGCAAAGTTAATCACCTCTGCATGCGATTCACCAAACTTAGCCAATATAATAGCTATCCCCAACAGGGTAAATTCAAGAAACCAGCAATTCAAATCCAACCTCTCCAGGCTCAAACAAATGGAGAGAATGTTCCCCAATGCATCTCTTCACCTCATAAATTATCACAACATTGATTGCAACAGGTTAATCAACTCTGAAGCCTACAAGAGTCAGATCTCCGATAAAATGAAGAAAAATAATCCAACCCAGTAATTGCAACTGAAAGCCAAATGTCCAGTTCTGCAATTTTTTTTAAATTCATAACTGTTCTGCAATTTTTAAATTCATAACTAAAATTCCTAGGCATTGTTAATATCTATATAAAATCTGCTATGTACATAAACTCTATTATTTTATTTATTCCTGTTGTATTTTTACCTGCCCCTAGCCATGTGCTGTGATGGGCTTGCTGTATTTGCAATAAATGAATATTTATTTATTTATTTATTAATTTATTTATTCTAAATGCCTTTAACTCAAAAAAAAAAAAAAAGAAAAGTGTATATTATTGACATAATATACACTGATATTAATTATATGTTTGATTCTGTCTCAATTCAACCTTTGCTTAATTTTCTCAAACATTTTTGCCAAATCACTGGAAACCTTTTAAACTTAACTCTAACCTCCTGAAAGTAAAAGTTCTTATTTCTTATTCTTCATTAAATACTGTTTTTTTTTTCTGTTTATGGGACAACAATGCAACAGAAAAGTGTTATATTGTACAGCAGTGGGAAAAGAGAGAATTTTTAACAGGAAGAAGTATATAAAATATGTCACTTGGTTGAACCAGAGAGATTCTTTCACCTCTCCCTATAAAGCTTGGATTAATGAAGAATTTTGTTAAGACTCTAGATAAAGAAGGAAGTGGAGAGAGATTCTGAAATACGGAAAGGATTTTTACTGGGCCACAAATAAAGATTTATTTGAAATAAAGTTACACACTGAACTAGTAGTTTGTTAGCCGACCGGGCTAGCCGAGTGGGTAAAGTACCTCCCCGACAACCCCAAGGTCGCGGGTTCGATTCCCGTCTCGGGCTTAGATCAAAGTACTGCAAAAACCTTGGGAGGTGCAATATGGCCACAGAAGCCGATGCGCCAACAACTACCAAAAAAAAAAAAAAGTAGTTTGTCAGTAATTTAAAGCAGTTGTGCATGGATTTCTTTGATGAAAACAAGATAATTATTAATTTCTTATGTCAGTTTTACTGCAATGTTATAAAGATATGGGCTGCCAGATGTCTGAAAATTTATATTCTTCATTCCAATCTCAGTTTTTTCTTAAATTTTGGAGATGTAAGTGATGAGTAAGGAGGAGCACTTTCATCAGGACATTTCCACAATTGAAAAGCAGTACCAAGGTTGCTAGGATACTGCTATGATGGCAGATTAATGCTGGTTTCCTAAAAATAAGCAAAATGGACTATAAAAAATCTTTCTATGGGTGACGAATGTTTCTAAGGAAATAGAATGCATATAGTTCATTATATGTTTTATTAAAGTATTTTATATGTGCAACCTTAAAACAAATGACCCATTTTTAAGATTGCATATACAGTATATTATTGTATAATATTTGAAATTGGTTGTTCATTAAGTTACAAAAATATTTCAGTATATCTTTCAATGGATGAGATAAATACATAATTTGGTATTTATCTCATCCATTGATAATACAATTTTCTCATTCATTGAACAGAATCATAAAACTTCCTTACAATTCTGGGAATTCTAAATTTCCTTTAGAATCTTCAAATTTTGCTCTGTACATATGAAAAAAAAAATACACATCTACTGTGTGTATGTGTTGTCTCAGGAAGAATAAGGATGCCATCAGCATATAATTTACTCAATCCATTTAAAACCTTAAACAGGTGCCTAGTTTCCAGATGCTGAAATTTACAGAATTCAAGTCTATCTTGGTAAAAATAATTTTTATGCTCCTGACTAATCTTGTTGCTTTTCTTTGCACTCTTTATAACAGATTCACATTCTTAATAAAATGAGGATTCCAGACTTGTATGCAGTTTTCAAGATGTGGCCTAATCGTTACTTATACAATAGAATAATCACATCTTTGTTCCTATTGACAAAGTTTATTTATATCATTGAGAGAATCACATGAGTTGTTCTAACAGACTGTCTGCATCACTCAGGGTGCTTTATGTCAGTCTCTATCTACAGGTCTTTTTTTTTTTCATTATCAACTGCCTTCCGTTTGATGTTATCCAAATGGAATATTATCCTGGAATTACCACTACCATGAATTTATCAGTGTTATACCTGAATTCTCATTTTTTTCAACCCATCCAAATAGCTTATCTACATCTTGTTAGACTAATATACTCTGATAATGTTATTTACTAGGTCTACCTTTGTATCATCAGCATACTTACCATTAAACTGAAAATGCCTAAATCAGCGTTATTGAGAAGTATCAGAAATGATAAGGGATCCAGCACGGAACCTTTTGGGATCCTACTTGTAATCAGGGCTGTAGGGGAGGGTATATGCAGGTGCATGCCATATACGCTCTGGATTTTTTTTAGGTGAATAGCGTATAACTTCTGGTTTTTGAAAGACTTGAAAAATCAGATATTATTAAAATATTTACTGAAAGTTAAAATAAAATTTATTAGAATTTCATTCTTAGGCAATACTTATAATTTTATGCAACTTCTATGAGACCAGAACGAATTCGATTAATAAGTCTGA
Organism: Mastigoproctus giganteus; assembly: GCF_048544385.1. Lineage (NCBI taxonomy): Eukaryota > Metazoa > Arthropoda > Arachnida > Uropygi > Thelyphonidae > Mastigoproctus > Mastigoproctus giganteus. The sequence continues at coordinate 11,526,724 of NC_143585.1, read as the reverse complement.
TATGCACAGTATACTCTCTGCTTTTCGTAACATTCATAGAGTATACCGACTGCAGCATTGCTTGTAATATTGGTCCATGAAGAGAAATGACTGTTTATTAGCATTAGTAGAGGCATTTGATGCAAGAAAGCAAAGCTTATGCAGCATCAACCAAAAAAAAAAAAAACCACCTCCACTTCACCCCTCTGTTCGCTCGAAATACCTGTCCAGCTAAGCCTTAAACTTATTTAGGCTATCAACTTCCACGACAAGGGATGGAAGTCTATTCCACCGACCAACCACCCGCTGGCTAAAGGCAAATTTCCGCACATCTAACCTACATCTGTCTTTCTTCAATTTGAATTTATGCCCTCTCGGTGACTATTCTGAGCAAAAAGCAGATTCCCATCAGCATTGAGCAGGCTTAAACCATTCAAGACTTTATACACCTCCATCAGATCACCTCGCCGGTGCCTAGTCTACAGACACTGCAATTGGCAAAACTTAAGCCTTTCTTCGTAAGAGCAACCCTTTTTTCCATTCACTAATCTTGTTGCCCTTCTCTGTACTCGTTCCAGCAGCTCTACATCCTTCTTGAAATGAGGCCTCCAGACCTGTATACAGTACTCTAGGTGTGACCTGACCATTGCCTTATATAAGGGAACAATCACCTCCTTATCCCTGCTAGAAAAATTCGTGTATATAATTCATAAGACACCATGAGCTACACTTGCCGCCCGTCTGCACTGCTCAGAGAACTTCATATATCCCTGCACAATTACCCCCATGTCCCTTTCATTCTCTACCACTGTCAGTGTAGTACCACACAGTTGATACGTTGCTCTGGCGTTGCTGTTTCCCATATGTCGTACTTTACATTTGACAATGATAAACTTCATTTGCCACCTCTCAGCCCAACTGCTGAACTTTTCCAAATCCTCTTGCAGCACCATAGCGTCAGTAGTGTCCTTAACAACCCTCCCAACTTTTGTACGGTCTGCAAACTTGGACATGAAGCTTGATATACCATCATCAATATTATTTATAAATACAGAAAACAGTAATGGACCCAACACTGAGTCCTGAGGGACTCCACTAATAACATTAGTCCACGATGAGCAGTGTCCATTGATTACCACTCTCTGTCTTCTCCCCCTGAACCACCCCTTTATCCATAGCAGTAATTTGCCTCCAATGCCACACTGCTCTAATTTGTGCAGCAGTCTTCCATGCGCAACAGTATCAAAAACCTTTCTAAGATCCAAGTATATAATATCAAAGTTATTCCCTGCATCCAGTTCCTTTGTGGCTACATCACAGTATCCAATCAAATTGGTCAGGCAAAACTTTCCCTTAACAAAACCATGCTGTGTCCAAACTATAACTGAATTCTTGTCTAGAAGATTCTGCAGTGCTTCTTTAACCAGTGCCTCCATAAATTTTCCTGTAACAGAAGTTAAACTCACAGGTCTATAATTACTTGTGTCAGCCTTTGATCCTCGTTTGTGAATCGGGGTCACATTTGCACATCTCCAGTCTATGGGTAACTCCCCTGAGTCCAAGGAAGCTCTCATAATTATGGCTAAGGGTTTTCTTACTTCCTTTGCTGCCTCCTTTAATATAACTGGATAGATTCCGTCCGCCCCACGTGCCTTTCTTGTGTTTATCTTCATGTAGACATGTATAGTATCTTATATAGGACGGCACCTGAACGCCAATTCATCTCCGCCTTCGTACACTGTGATGATTACAGAAAGCACTGTAAAAGGCCAGAAATGTGTGTAAAATTATGTTCGTGCAGTGTGTCTGTTGTTGTGTTGGTTTGTTGTTTCTGGCCGTTTTGTCACCAAGCAGGCGATCACCTGAAAGCCTGCCCAGTGTCCGTCTACACCACGGGGAGGTAGGCCACAACTACGCATGTACCGCGACCGCCCTCCGAACGGTCTGGTTTACCAGCTCTTACTGCCCTCTATTGGTTTGTTTGTTTTGCTCTGATAGAGCAAAACAAACAAAAAAATATAATAATAATAATAATAAAATATATATATATATATATGTATATATATATATTTTTTTTATGTATATGTAAGAAAAAATTAAAACTAGATAATAAAATCCTGTCCATCAGGCAGCCCAAACCCAGGGAACTAGTAAAAATTAATAAGTAAATAAATACAAATAAAAAGTGGGAAAAAAAAATAAAAATAATAATAAAATAAAAATTAAAATTGAATAAATAAATAAAATATAAAATTGAAAAAAAATAAAAACAGAAAAGAAAAAAGAGGCGGAAAAATTGTATATATATATATATATATATATGATCCCGCACTGGCCTTTGGGCAGTGGCAGCAGGGGTCTCCACTAGGAAGGCTAGGAGGTATTCCGTAGTTGAGTGTGAAGACGTCTCCGGCAATCAAAAGCATGACCAGTGAATTCTTGCAGGGACTGGAAGTTTTCTGTGGTGCTCAGGAAGTCCGGCTCATTTCCGGAGACAGTGATACTGATGGAGAGCAGAAGGTTCTGTCGAAGATCTAGGTACTGATGGCAGTGGTATAAAATATGTTCCCAGTCTTCTGGGTCACCACAAGAACAGAGCGCTGATTCAGCAAGGTTGAAAGTTGCAAGTTTGACATTAAGGGAGCCATGACCAGAGAGTAAGTAGAGAGTGTACAGACCAGGATGAAACCATTTTTGAGTGGACTCTAACGTGGCAAAGGTGAGGTTTGGGATGAAGTTTAAAGTAACGAGACCCTTAGAGGTAGCGGACCATCTGTCTTACCAGCTCTGCATCAAAATATTCAGACAGCGTCTTTTCTCTGCCTTGGGATCCACAGTGACATCGATGGTAATGCCAATAAAGGTGACAGGGACAGCGTGCCTAATGTAGAAGCACAGGCCTCGGTACATAAGAAAGAGATCGAGGGGCAGACAGCCGTTAAGGACCTGCGAAGCAGGAATAGACACAGTCCTACAGGCCCTGCACATTGCTAAAAACATTTTACGTTGAATGCTGTGAAGTTTAGTCTGTACTGAAACCTTCTTAACATGCCAGAACCAGGCGGCCGCGCCGTAGGAAAAAAATGGTAGAAACACTGCTTTGTAATATAACCGAAGAGAACGAGAATTAAGACCCCAAGATTGTCCAGAGAGGCGCAGAAGGTAAGTTTTTTGACTTTCTCTGAGAGATCTTCCAAGTGTTTAGTAAACGTAAGTTACTACCAATAATCAGACCAAGAAATTTTAGAGAAGAAACCATGGAAAGTGATTTGTTTAAGTTTTACAGCAGGTGGCCGTGAAATATTAAGCGAACCCTTAACCAGCATCATTTTAGTTTTCGATGAGGATATGGATAATTTATTTGTGGTGGACCATTGAGGGAGATCTGACATGACTAAGTTGGCAGTACTTTCAAGGGAGGCACGGGAATTACCCTGGATAAGCAGGGTGACATCGTCTGCATAAGCCAGTTTGGAAGTATAAGGAATAGTTTTAAGGAGCTATTCGTCAAGAACGATGTTCCAGACAAGTGATCCAAGAACAGAGCCTTGGGGGCAGCTCCTAGTCACAGAGCGGGAGATGGAGTTAGATCCAGAAATAACAGAAACTGTACGGTTTTCAAAATAACTTCTTAAAAGGTTATAGAGAGAAAGAGGACAATCGGCAGCACGCAAGCGAGCAAACAAACTAGACCACAATAACAGATCAAACGCCGCAGAAAAATCAACAAAAATAGCAAGAAGGTATTTAGAATTTGCAGAGTTAACTCGAGAAAGGAATTCCATGACCGCTTCTTCAATTCCTCGTCCAGTTCGGAAACCATATTGATCGTCTGATACAAGAGAGGTGTTCGTGAACAGTGAAGCGAGTCTTATAGCAACCAGCCTTTCAAGTGTTTTAGCCAAATTCGATAACAGAGCAATAGGACGGAAGGACTTGACACTTTGGGTTTAGGAATTAGTTTAAGAAGAGCTGTCTTCCAGATAACAGGGAATGTGCTTTCATTCAGACATTTTTTGAATAGAGTCGGAAGAACCATTGGACGTAGCTTGTGGAATTGTTTGATAAAGATGCCCTCATGAAGGTCGAGGCCCGGAAAACCAGAGTTGTTAATTTTTAGGACAGGTGTATCCATCTCCAGCTGCATAAATGGCTGAGATTCAGAAGTAGTAGTGTAGGAGTTATTGAGCTGTCTTATTTGTTTATTAGTATTAGTATTAGTATTAGTATTAGTAACGGCCGTATGGTGCAAGAAAGCCTATGGCTTATGCTGCACCAGCCAAAAAAAAAAAAAAAAAAAAAAAATCCGAACAAAACAATGATAAAAACAAAAATTAAATAAATAAATAAATAATAATAATTAATAAATAAATAAAAATAATAAAATGAAATTAAAAATTAAATAAAAAGGAAATTAATCCTATCATCCTAATTCTATGCGCTTCCCTTACCCGAAAGTACTATCCAGATGCCCTTTGAATTTTCCCAAACTGTCGGCCTCTACCACCCATGAAGGCAACTTATTCCAGTAATTTATAACTCGCTGGCTAAAATAAAACTTCCTGCAGTACAATCTAAACATTTCCCCGCGTAACTTGAATTTATGTCCCCTAGTTCTAGCATCATTTATAATCTTGAAAATTTCGTCCTCATTCATTTTACTGATGCCTCTCAGAGCCTTAAACACCTCAATCAAATCTCCTCTAAGGTGTCTAGTTTCCAAACTCTGCAACCCACATATCGAAGTCTTTCTTCATACGGACGCCCTTTTGCCGATCTCACCAGGCGAGTTACCCTTCTTTGCACCCTTTCAAGAAGCTCGATGTCTTTCTTTAGGTGCGGTCTCCATATTTGAACACAGTATTCCAAGTGTGGTCTAACATAGGCCTTATATAATGGGATTATCACGTCCCTATCTCTACTTCCAAAAGTTCGATAGATCATCGATAGGACACCATGGGCCTTCCTTGCAACCTGTTTACAATGCTCAGAGAATTTCATGTCTGACCGTATCGTAACACCCAAGTCCCTTTCCTCCAGTACTGGGTTTAGTTGAACTCCACCAAGTGAATACGTTATTTTGGGATTACTGTTTCCCAGGTGTAATACCTTACACTTTGTTGGATTAAAGCACAGCTGCCATTTTTCTGACCATTCTTGAAGTCTATCTAGGTCTCTCTGAAGAAGCTCAGCTTGACAGTGATCATTAACTACTCTACCAATTTTAACATCATCTGCAAATTTAGACATCACGCCCTCTATCCCTTCATCAATGTCGTTTATGAAAATTAAAAACAACAGTGGTCCTAATACTGATCCTTGGGGAACCCCACTTCTTACATCAACCCAATCTGAGGAATAGCCATTTATCACAACCCTCTGCCTCCTGCCCTGAAGCCATCCTTCTATCCATCTAAGGATTTTCCCAGTGATTCCAACCTGTTCCAGCTTATAAAGCAACCGCTCATGTGGGACTGAGTCAAAAGCTTTGCTGAAATCTAAATAAACAATGTCGAAATTATTCCCTAAATCCAGCTCGTGAGTGACCCTTTCGAAATAGCGAACCAGATTTGTTAAACATGATTTTCCCTTTACAAAACCATGCTGAGTATCCTTGAGAATTTCAATTCGATCCAAATGATCCTGAATTCCACCCTTGATCAATGCCTCCATGATTTTCCCTACTACTGAAGTCAGACTGACAGGTCGATAATTTCCCACTTCACTTTTAGAGCCACTCTTATGTATGGGAGATACATTTGCACTTTTCCAATCCAAGGGAATCTCCCCAGAGTCTAGTGATGCTCGCATAACCAGCCTGAGTGGTTCAATGCACTCGCTTGCCGCCTCTCTCAAGATTATAGGGTATATTCCATCAACTCCAGGAGCCTTACTAGTCTGTAGGCTTGAAAGTTTTTTCATTAAATAATCTTGCGAAATTTCAATATCATTAATTACATATTTTTTAACTTCGCTCCCACAATTTCCCTTTGCCACAAAAGGCTTTTCATTTGTAAATATCGATGCAAAATAACTGTTGAGTTCATCTGCAACGGCAGCTGGTGTATTTATTACTATCCGCTTTCCCTTACGTAAAGGTCCGATCTGGTTTGTCCTGCTCTTCTTGGCATTTATATATGTGAAGAATTCCTTATCCCCCCCACCCTCTTTGCTCTGTGTGCTAGTGATTTCTCATAAACTTCCTTTGCCTGTCGAACCTCTTCTGTGGCTCTATTACAGATCATCTTGTAGCTGTTATAGGCTTCAGTACTTTTTATTGCTCTGTAACCTTTCCATGCCACCTTTTTCTGCTCAAGTAATGTGGCAACTTCACTATTCATCCAACTTGGAACCCTTCTCGTGGAGTATTTTTTTAATGGTATATACGCATTCAAGGCATCGGTGATTAATGTTTTAAAAGCGTACCACAGTTCAAATGTATTCATTCTCAGCGCGATATCTACCCAGTTAATAGAGGCCATGTAGTACCTTAAGGCATCGTAATTTCCTTTTCTGAAATTAAAACCCATTCCTTTGCCTTTTACTTCTGCTACCTCTCTCGTCATCATCCACCGTAGAACTCCGTGATCACCACCGTAGAACTCCGTGATCACTTCCTGCTACTGGTTCCTCTACTGTCAGCCCTGTTATGTCATCTGATTCATGTGTGATGATGAGGTCTAGGATATTGTTTTCTCTAGTACTTTCCCTGACATGTTGATACAAATAACAGTCATCTAGTTGATTTAAAAATTTTGTTCCCCATGTCGAGTTTCCTTCCCATTTACTCCAATCAATTAGAGGCAAATTGAAATCACCCATAATAAGGCATTGACGCTTACTTGCCCATTCCATTTGCATGTAGAGGCTTTTGTCATAGTCTTCACAATCACCTGGTCTGTAGATTACGCCTACTCGCATTGTACCTTTGTTTCCAACTATCTCACACCATACAGACTCTATACTAGCATGTGAAATGTCTGAATCTGGGAAAGCTATCGTCGCACTCAGGTTGCTTCTGATAAGAAGCATAACCCCACCACCCCTTCTATCTACTCTATCCTTCCTAAATACATTATACAAGCCGTACTGAAACTCATCATCCCCAATTTCCGGGTGGCACCACGTCTCCGTAATTATGAGTAGTCAAGTCATCCTCTAGGCGATCAGAAGGGAGCAGATTGTCCAAGATAGTGTTGATGGTGTCCTTCCAAGTGAGAGTTTCGGTGCCGTTTGCTGGTACCGACCGATAAACAGTAGGGGAATAGGATCTGTTCCTCGTAAGGCGATAAACAAGGCCCCATGGGTCCCGATTGCCAGTAGAAATAACCAAGTTCTGCCAAGATTTTATTTTACAGGTAGTGATGGTTTTGACATATTGTCTTTTGAGAGCCTGATATTCTGTTTTAAGACTTTCGACGTCGGGAGGTGGACAGTTCCTGCGATGTCGACGGTTCTAAATAAACCCGGCTCACCGGGTTTATTTAGAACCGTCAGCTCATGTGAAAGGAGAAAGTCTTCTATGAGTGAACCCTTGTTATCAGTATGGTCGGAGCGCCATAGACTGGATTTGGCGTTAACGTCTGACATTATAATAAGTTTGGCAGTACCTACCAAAGAAATAACTTGATCGAGGTAGGCAAGATGAAGTGTGATGTCGGAAGTTGGTGGGCAGTATAGTGAAACTAGAAAGTAAGAGCCATAAGGAGTAGACACACTTATGCAGACAGCATGTTGATTAGTAAGACTAATTATCTTGACTACGTCCAATTTAGAATTAACTATGACGAAAGCCGTACGTGGTTCAGCATGTTCCGGCTGAATAACCCTAAAAGAGATAGGGTATCCGGTTATTTTACCGCGGAAATGGTATGGTTCTTGTAAGGCTATACATATCATATTTAATTTCGGACTTCATCGGCTACCAATCGTGACCGCTGAGCATTCCCTTGAAGCAGGCTAAGTTCAGACACTGATTCGTCTGCAGATGAAGAACTGGTAAAAGACAATGTATCCATAGTTGGTCCGTTGTCTTACAAGATCTATGATACGCAAAAGTTCTGGGTATTTGTAGTCACGAATTGCCTCCTTCGTCAGCGGTCCTTAATCGTGCAATATCTAGAGCTCTTTTATATGCAGGACAGTTAGGATCGCGGATGGAGTGCCGAAAGTCTCTTTCACGCCTCTTGCAATTTATGCAGCCGGCAGGCTCATCCTTATGAGGGCATTCTGCATGCACATGACCACTACAGGCACAATGTCCACAGGATGGAGAGTTATAGGTACAGTATTGTGTTGTGTGCCCATATCCCAAGCACAAAAAGCACTTAGTAACTATTGTAAATGGCCTATGCCTAAGTGAGCTACAAGCAAGAAATATTCGGTCTATTGACGAAATACATCTGTAACGTTTTGGGGAGAAACTGATTACCCAGTGTACTAATGATAAGGACCTTGACTTAGTTGTGAATCTGAACGAGGTTTCTTTCTTAATCTCCTCCATTGTAAAGTCATAGTCAGCTAGATTTTTATTGTACAGTTCTTCTATTATGTCCTCCTTACTTAGATCCTTGGGCACGTCGTAGATAATTATGGAAGGGTTACTTTTTTTAGGAACTTCGGTAGAGATTCCAGCAGAGGACAAGGAATCTGATGTTCAGATAAGTCCGACTTAGAGGCCGTTTCCAAAATTACGCTTTTCTTGCGTGATAATTTGATTAATTTTATTTTGACTATTGTAAATTCTGTCTTCAAAGTATTGGTTACCACGGTTTTTACATCAGCGCTGCTTTTAGAATTGCTGTTCTCTAACGCTCTAAGTACCATTACATTCTCACTAGGTTTAGCTATTAGTTCCTTCAGTATGGGTCTATTTCGGGCTACATCAGCATAAGATCTAACAGAAGGGGATCCCTGTAGCAGGAAGTCCTCATTTTGCACTTTCCTATCAGCAGGGGCCTGAACTTCTGGCTCTTGTACATAATTTGTTTTATTTGGAGTTATTGTGGAAAAGGTTTCTATTATTTTGTCTAGACGATTAGCTCGCATGTTTATTTCATGATTAGTGGCCTTCAGTATTTCATTTTCTATCAGGAGGGCCGTTGTTGCTTTCTCAAGTTTGGACCATTTGTCCATAATAGCATCTCCTGCCTTTTTAGTTACTTTATTGGTCACTCCCAAAACAAAGCTCCTTATATCTTTACGCATTTTTGAAATCACCACATAGACCGAAGATGCGTCCTGAGTAATATTTAATTCTTCAGTCGTTTTGTTATCTTCAGGATTTGCTGTTGTCCCAACTTTTTTATCAGTAGATAAACCACCAGCAATATCTTTCTCAGGAGACGATTGTGGCATTTTTGGAAGCAATAAGGGGGTGCTGTCGTTTCTGACAACACCCCCTTATTGCTTCAGTTTTCTGACACTAGTATTATTTCCATCCATACTGATTCCCTATTCCATGTTATCCAACATCTTCAAAAATTTCTCCTCCACTTTACTCTCAGTTATTACAAGATTATCTAGCTTAATACCAGAGATGAATACACCTCTGGCATTTCCCTCGCTGAATAACTCCTCATGTGTGAATGTCGATGAAAAATATTAATTTAGTTTGTTAGCTACCTGAGCAGGATCATCAACAATTGAAACATCGATATCAAGTGGACCAATCTGATTCATCCCCTTCCTTCTAGAGTTTACATAAGTAAAGAACTCTTTTCTCTTTTTCCTTGCATCCCTTGCCGAAGATTTCTCCTAATCAGCCTTCGCCTGCCTAACCTCCTTTGTAACTTCGTTACAGATCAACTTATATCTATCATAGGCTTCTGTGTCACGTGTTAATTTGTATGTATCCCATGCATTTTTCTTTTCTGCCATATGTCTCATTAGTTCATCTGACATCCATTTAGGCCTAAACCTTGAACAATATTTCTTAGTTGGTATGTAACGCCTAGTAGCTTCCAAGATAAGTTCTTTGAATGCTTCCCATTTTGAATTTGCTGTTGGTAACATCATCAGTTGGTCCCACTGTATAGAATTTAAATACTGTCTCAGACCATCGTAGTCGCCTTTACGAAAGCAATAACCCTTCCTTTTACCCCTGATGGTAGTTACCGCTTTGAGTAAATCCCAATTCAGCACACTGTGATCACTGCCGTAGTGTGCTGAAGTGATCACTGCCACCTAGTGGTTCCTCTATCTGCAGATTCTTAATGCATGAAGAATCACTGCTGATAATCAAATCAAGAGTATTCCTCCCTCTAGTTGTCCCCCGAACGTGCTGATGTAGAAAACAATCATCCAATAAATCCACAAAAGCCTTGCTAGTGACCAACCCACAAATTCCAGTCAATATCTGGGAAATTAAAATCCCCTATTATAAGACTCTCTGATTTACTGGCCCACTCTATTTCCCTGTACAGTTTCTTATCATACTCATCAGAGTCATTAGGCCCACAGCAAACTCCTACTCTCAATTTTGATCTCCCAATGCTTACGTCACACCAAACTGACTCGACACTGCATTGTCCAGCGATGTCGACTTGCTTTACTTCTTTGGATTTTATGTGTTTCTTAACTAATAGTATAACCCCTCCTCCCTTCCTATCCTGTCTATCCTTTCTGTAGACGTTGTACTCCCCAAATTCCAGTTCTGCATTCCTTATATCTGTGTGACACCACGTCTCTGATATCCCAACAATATCTGCCTTCGATGCTTTGAGCAATACCTCATATTCATCAAATTTATTTACCAAACTCCTAGCATTGGTGTACACGCAAGTATACATGCACCTTTTCTTCTTCTTAGCTACCCTAACACAACCCATGCGTTTAGATGAACCCCAATGAAGGCAGTGCAAGCATCACTTTCACCTCTGCCAGTGGTTACTGTTAATCTATCAGTCATTGAATCCCCCAAAGCTAGCAGTTTTCCGACCTAACACTGCCTCGATAGCATCAGGAAATATTCTATTTAAGTGTATCCCATCCCTTTAGAAGCAGTCTCTTCTGTTAACAAGTGCAGACCAGGCTGAAAAAAATTCTTCCCCTTGAGCCTTGCACAATCTTTCCAGGCCCGAAAGCTGATGAAGAGTTATAGTAACTCTACATCAACCAACACTTATCCTTTCACATGTATGTTAATATACACGTGAAAGGATAACTGATAGGACGGGATACACGTAAACAAAGGTGGTGCAATCTGATAATATTGGTCAAAGTAACTCTTGCACATATCTTAAGAGTTCTTATCTGTTACCCCAACTGGACATATTATTCAGATGTTCTGGGGGCAGAAATGTTTCGCGTGAGCTGGAGCTAATGCCAGGGAGGGGAGCCTAAACAACTTCAAGGGTTGTGTTAGGGTTGTTAAATACACAAGAACAGTAAGTATTAATTGTTTATACAGTAACGTTAGAAGTGTCGTCAATAAAATGAGCGAATTCGAACTGTTGTTAAAACAAATAACGCGGACATAATAGGGATTACGGAGACGTGGTGCCACCAGGAAATTGGGGATGATGAGTTTCAGTACTGCTTGTATAATGTATTTAGGAAGGATAGGGTAGATAGAAGATGTGGTGAGGTAATGCTTCTTATCAGAAGCAGCATGAGAGCGACGATAGCTTTCCTGGATTCAGACATTTCACACGCTAGTATAGAATCTGTATGGTGCGAGATAGTTGGAAACAAAGGTATAATGCTAGTAGGAGTAATCTACAGACCGGGAGATTTTGAAGATTATGACAAAAGCCTCTACATGCAAACGGAATGAGCAAGTAAGCGTCAATGTGTTATTATGGGTGATTTCAATTTGCCTCTAATTGATTGGAGTAAACGGGAAGGAAACTCGACATGGGGAACAAAATTTTTAAATCAACTAGATGACTGTTATTTGTATCAACATGTCAGGGAAAGTACTAGAGAAAAGAATATCCTAGACCTCATCATCAGACATGAATCAGATGACATAACAAGGCTGACAGTAGAGGAACCAGTAGCAGGAATTGATCACGGAGTTCTACGGTGGATGATGATGAGAGAGGTAGCAGTAGTAAAAGGCAAAGGAATGGGTTTTAATTTCAGAAAAGGAAATTACGATGTCTTAAGGTACTACATGGCCTCCAATAACTGGGTAGATATTGTGCAGAGAATGAATACATCTGAACTGTGGTATGCTTTTAAAACATTAATCACAGATGCCTTGAATGCATATTTACCATTAAAAAAATACTCCAAGAGAAGAGTTCCAAGTTGGATGAATAGTGAAGTTGCCACATTACTTGAGCAGAAAAAGGTGGCATGGAAAGGTTACAGAGCAATAAAAAGTACTGAAACCTATAACAGCTACAAGATGATCTGTAATAGAGCCACAGAAAAGGTTCGACAGGCAAAGGCACTTTATGAGAAATCACTAGCAAACAGGGCAAAGAGGGGGGATAAAGAATTCTTCACATATATAAATGCCAAGAAGAGCAGGACAAACCAGATCGGACCTTTATGTAAGGGAAAGGGGATAGTATTAAATACACCAGCTGCCGTTGCAGATGAACTCAACAGTTATTTTGCATCGATATTTACAAATGAAAAGCCTTTTGTGGAAATGGGAAATTGTGGGTGCGAAGTTAAAAAATATGTAATTAATGATATTGAAATTTCGCAAGATTATTTAATGAAAAACCTTTCGAGTCTACAGGCCAGTAGGGTTCCTGGAGTTGATGGAATATACCCTTTAATCTTAATGTAGGTGGCAAGTGAGTGCATTAAACTTTGAGGCTAATTATGCGAGCATCACTGGACTCTGGGGAGATTCCCTTGGATTGGAAAAGTGCCAAAGTGTTTCCCATACAGAACGGTGGCTCTAAGAGTGAAGTGGGAAATTATCAACCTGTCAGTCTGACTTCAGTGGTAGGGAAAATCATGGAGGCAATGATCAAGAGTGGAATTCAAGAACATTTGGATCGAATTGAAATTCTCAAGGATACTCAGCATGGTTTTGTAAAGGGAAAATCATGTTTAACAAATCTGGTTCGCTATTTCGAAAGGGTCACTCACCAGCTGGAATTAGGGAATAATTTCGATATTGTTGATTTAGATTTCAGCAAAGCTTTTGACTCAGTCCCACATGAGCGGTTGCTTTATAAACTGGAACAGTTGGATCAGTGGGAAAATCCTTAGATGGAGAGCAGGATGGCTTCAGGGCAGGATGCAGAGTGTTGTGATAAATGGCTATTCCTCAGATCTGGTTGATGTAAGAAGTGGGGTTTCCCAAGGATCAGTATTAGGACCACTGTTGTTTTTAATTTTCATAAACGACATCGATGAAAGGATAGAGGGCGTGATGTCTAAATTTTCAGATGATGTTAAAATTGGTAGAGTAGTTAATGATCACTGTCAAGCTGAGCTTCCTCAGTGAGATCTAGATAGACTTCAGAAATGATAAGAAAATGACAGCTATAGTTTAATCAAACAAAGTGTAAGGTATTACACCTGGGAAACAGTAATGCCAAAATAACGTATTCAATTCGTACAGTTCAACTAAACCCAGTACTGGAGGAAAGGGACTTGGGTGTTATGGAACGGTCGGACATGAAATTCTCTTAGCATTTTAAACAGGTTGCAAGCAAGGCTCTATCGAACTTTTGCAAGTAGAGATAGGGACGTGATAATCCCATTATATAAGGCTTTTGTTAGACCACACTTGGAATACTGTGTTCAAGTATGGAGACTGCACCTAAAGAAAGACTTCGAGCTTCTTGAAAGGGTGCAAAGACGGGTCACTCGCCTGGTGAGATCGGCAAAAGGGCGTCCTTATGAAGAAAGACTTCGAATATGTGGGTTGCAGATTTTGAAACTATACACCTTAGAGGAGATTTGATTGAGGTGTTTAAGGCTCTGAGAGGCATCAGTAAAATGAATGAGGAAAAAATTTTCAAGATTATAAATGATGCTAGAACTAGGGGACATAAATTCAAGTTACGGGGGCAAATGTTCAGATTGGACTGTAGGAAGTTTTATTTGACCCAGCGAGTTATAAATTACTGGAATAAGTTGCCAACATGGGTGGTAGAGGCTGACAGTTTGGGGAAATTCAAAGGTAATCTGGATAGTACCTCCGGGTCAGGAAAGCGCTTAGGATTATAGGTTTAATTTCCTTTTTTTATTAATTATTATTATTTATTTGTTTTATTTATTTTTATCATTGTTTTGTTCGGTTTTTTTTTTTTTTTTTGGCTGGTGCAGCATAAGCCATAGGCTTTCTTGCAACATGCCGCCAATACTAATACTAATACATTAGTGATCAATGAATTGTGACCACCCCATCCGTAAGCGACTATGCTGTGTTGCTCACAGTTTAAAAAACAAACAAACAGCTGCGTACACTCAAGTAGTGGTAATTTGCATCTGGTCATACAAGTAAATGTGATAAAGTAGTAGTTACAGGACTTCGTAAAGATATTACAGAGTTTTAAAAAGGCGTGGTTGTGGGAGCTTGTGCATTTGGTATTTCCATATCAGAAATGGCACATCCTCTTGATTGCTCGTGGCTCACTGTGGTCAAGGTATGAGAGGTGTATTGAACAGGCCAAACCATCTCCTGCTGATAGAACTGTAAAGAATTATGCAAGGTGGAAATTCCTGGTGAGCAAAGGGTTCAACACGTATGGGTTCAAAGGCAAGTTAATAGCAATAGTTGACATTGCAATCGGTGGCGGATTACCAATTAAGGCAATGAGGCACGTGCCTAAGGGCCCCAAGCGAAAACATATTCCTATAGTGTTCTAAGATAGATTAATGTTTTCAGTACACATAAAAATCTTGATTAATTTAATCGAAAAATTAAACAAAAAATTCAAAAGTACAAAAATTTCATTTATTTGCCACCTAACTTTTATTTTATTTTATTATTTTTTTTTTTATTATTTTTTTGGGGTCCCCAACTATCCTTACTCCGCCACTGATTGCAATACAGTATTAGGAATGCAACAATATTTCAAATGACAATGTGCTGCACCCTCAGACATGGGGTCCCACAGCAGAGGAACCTAGAGACATCCCTCTCCTCATCACTGATCATCATCAATAGCAATTGCTGTAATGCCAGCAACATGCCTGTTGACATTGGGGGATTGGAAACAAGTGTGCTGGTTCGATGAGTCCAGAAACGCCTGGTGCAATATGCCAACAAATGCCTTCATGTGTGTGTGTCACAAGCAGCATGAGTCCATGAGCCCATTGTGTATGGGTGCCCACTATCTGGGCAGGTGGTGGTGTATGCTTAATCTTGGACCCATTTTTCTGGATCCCTGCTGCATATGGACCAACGTTTCACTGGGGAGGTTCCCAGTATACATTACCAGTATACAGACCGGCAGATACGATGTCGCGCATGATCCGTGAAAATTCCCAACACACGTAGATATGCAGATATAGTGAGTGTTGCGCATGCTCCGTGACAATTCCCACCACAGACTTCAGGGGATATTCATGGTTTGTTGTGGCGGACCCCAGGGTTTCCCCCATTAGCCGCTATTGTACTCCTTGTGTTGAGGCTCACACCAAAACCGCGCGTTTGTATGTAGTGTGTTGGGTGTGTAAATTTTATAATGTGTTCTGTTGTTATGTAGTCGGCCGGTACCTGGCTCTTAGCAAGTGGAAAGTAGCAACACCTGGTCACAGCGTCAAACCCCCCATCCCCGCCAAGTGGAGGCGGCCAGGATCTACTACCTTCATTCCAGTCTATACCGGAACAAAGTTCCAGGATAGGCAAAGTTATGAGAAAAGGAAAATGGAGAAAAAAAAATAGCTGGAAAAGTTAGGGGTGCTGGGGAAGGAAAGAAGTGCAGCAGAGGGTCAGAGAAGGGACCCGCAGTAATAATAGGAAGTTAAGAGAAATTGAGAAAAGATAAAAGAGAAAAAAAAAAAGGAGGAGGTGGAGGCAATTTTCAGCTTTTGTAGAAGCCACATGTCGTGGTGAAATCCTATCCTAATTTAGGATTAGCAATTCCTATCCTGCGAGCAGGATTAGACGATGTCGAGGCGCATCCTCAATAGATACTTCAGCTTGAAGTGTAGCTCTTCCAACGTTGAAGATTGGTTTGGCACTCCCATCGTTTGATAGGAAATCCTCTTGGAGCAAAGGCGTATCCGAACTCTACGCCGGACCAGGAGAAGGTTCGGTAGTTGCAGCAATCCTTAATTTCATTGTTAGATAGGTATCCAATGGCATGGCACAGCTGAAGCACTAGAGTCAAACTTCATACTATATACACTATTTACGATTTCTAACACAGTAGGTTCGTCATTCCAATCAATAAGGATTTAATTTCCATCACGATGTATCACCTCAAGTTCGTCAGACAAAATGCAGGAAGTAGCAATTGAAGCTTTTATGAAATATTGAAATACAATATATTGATCAATTCTTTCTAGATAGCAGTTCCTGTGAAAGTCTGCAAAGAGAATGTGAGTCCTTGATCAAGTCTTCAGAGATAATTTGAGTCGTTGTTCAGGTCTTTCTCTTGATCCACATTCAGGTATCTCGGGGCAGCAGCTCTCATTTTCTCTCGTTCTTTAAATGCTCGTGTTGCAAATAAGTTAAAAGCTTCAAATACATCTTGTAATTGGATCAGAAGAGGTTTATTCTCCCTGTCGCAGGAACCAGTAATGAGTTGTAGTTCATTCCGTAAGTCGGTATAATAGTGACACTCGAAAAGGATATGATCTGCGTCCTCTTCACCTCCACAGAGACAAAGAAGGGAAGGAGACAGTCCAAGTTTATACAGCTTGCTATTGAGGCTGCCGTGACCTGACAAAAAGGTATGTTCCATATAGTCCAGGAGCAAACCACAATCGTTTTCTTTTCTTGAGTTCCCTTACTTTCGGCAAGTACACTCTTGTCACCTTTCCCATCTCCGATACAGACCAGTCAGCCTGCCACTTATTAACATAAATAGTGCGCAATTTTTCCTTTTCGGTTGTTATTGGAACATTCAGGTCAAGTTCCACGTTATCAAGAGAAGTAGGGTGTGCCTTTTTCAGGTGGTATCTCAAATATCTATACTTGACCTCATATTGTATTGGCATCCTTCTGTCAGGAGCTGCAAAGCTGCAGTAGAAATTGTCCTACAAGCTCTGGATAACATAAGAAGGGCAGCACGTTGTGCTTGCAATAGCTGTTTGATAATGGCACAGTTGGTTACCCTATAACCCCAAGCACCAGCACCATATATGATAATGGTCAGGAATGTACAGTTATAATACAATCTCAGCGAGTGACCTTTAAGGCCCCCACTCTTGTCGTGTTACTTGTCTCAATCTAGATAATAATGACTTGCATTTTTCTTTAATGTATTTTGTATGGGGTTTAAAACTCATACCATCATCCAGAATAATTCTCAAGTATATTGTGGTTGAACTGTATTTAATAGCTTGTCCTTTATATTTTATTTGATGGGGACGGCCTGTCTAACCTGCCTTTAAGCAACATCTGGGACGGTTTACTTGTAGATATCTGAAGTTTATGCTCGTCAGACAACACATACAGCTCCTGCAGTACCCTGTTGGCAACATCTTCAAGAGACTTCCTGGAGTTTCCTTGGACCATAATGGTTAGGTCGTCTGCATATGAGATCATAGTTTTGCATCAAAGTGTTTATTTAACCAGGAGTCGAACACTAAGTTCCAGCACAGGGGCCCAAGAACAGACCCCTGGGGGCATCATCTGGTAACTTTTTTTGACACTTGAATGGAACCACTCTTAATAACTAGCGAGCGCTGCGAAAAGTAGCTCATCAGCAACCGGTATATAGGTGAAGACCCTTCGGCCTCCCGGAACCTCTCCAGGGCACTTTGCCACCAAAGGATGTCAAAGGCCCCTTTGAAGTCCACAAAGAGACCGAGCAGATATTTAGTCGTGGTTTCCCGCTGTATCTCTAAACGAGAAGCAATGGCATCTTCGGTTCCTGTACCCTTCGTAAAGCCGAACTAAACAGGAGAAGAAAGTCCTTTCATAACATAGGTAGTCAGAAATCGACTTGCAATAACTTTTTCAAGAGCCTTGCCCATAACAGGGAGTAAGGCAATAGGCCTATATGACAGTGAATCAGATTCTGGCTTCTTTGGATTTTTGAGAAGAATTTAAGTTAGCAACTTTCCAAATTGCAGGGAAAATACCTTGATTAAAAGAAGAGTTGAATAATGTTGCAATAACTACAGGAACCGTTTTCCATCCCCAGCACAGACTGGCAGATACAGCGGCAACAGGAAGATAGAGTGAGTGTTGCGCATGCTCAGTCAAGTCGGAACTGCCAGTCAGAATAGGATTTACGCCAGGTTGGAGCTAGCGGTGACTTGCAGGCTGACCGTGACCGTGATCATGACACTAAAGTGCAGGATTACTGAAGGGTTTTGCTAGGTGGGCAGTAATCAGGAATGTGAGAAGGCAGGGCGAAAGAAATTGTCTTGATGCCAATTCGCCAACTTAGCGGCTTGAAGCGCAGTATAAAATCCATGAAAGTTCAAAATTAATAGTCAAAGTAATGTTGAGAGTGTTTTCCAGGCAAAAAGCTGACAAGTCCCAAAATTCGGTTGCCAGGCATTTAGCAGACAAATTCAAACGCTTGATTGCCAAATTTCTTCCACCTTGTTGCCGAAGGCAGTTTCACAAGTAGAGCGGGAGCGTAAATAGGTCGGAGTTGTAAACTGTCTGTTTGTTATTTGGTTTTTAGGAGCATCAGCAACTAAGGCCATATTGCTCCGGGGATATGCGGTGGTCATTCCCTGACCTTTCCGCATCCTCCGTATTTGGTGGTGATGGGCTCGAACCCCGATCTAATCAAGAAGCGTATGCTAGGCACTGCTGCTCCTTCCCGCCTGGCTACGGAGGCGCCGAGAGGGAGTTGTAAACGTCGTGCACTACAGGGCGAATTGCTCCCAACATAATGCAACTTCTTGACCTTGTGGTACAGCCGGTAGCATTGAGACAAGCAAAGACAGCAAATATGAAAACAGTACAGGCAAGAAACAAATCGCGTAAAAACAATAATTACCTAAAGTTTCGTGGTATTCTTCTTCACCAAGGATGCAGGGGATAACTCAGGAAGTCACTGTACGAAAATATTATTGAGACTCGCTAAAAAATACATTAAACACTGACAACTTGACATAAACACTGACAACTTGAGGAGTTCATGATTAGGCAACCGTCACACCGACGCGCACGCGTACTTCCCGTTTTATCAGTTGGTATAAACCACTTCCTCGGTCGACCTTCGTACAACAAAAACAAGTTTAAAGCGATATGATATACAAACAAGAATAACGAGTAACCAATTGTTATCGAACTGTGGGGTTTTATGTTAACTTCCTCCTATTTGACTTGACAATATTTTAATTATAGTTTTATCTATCATTTTTGGTTAGTTCCCCTTTAAAGTAAAAACTGCCCACTTGCGCATCTGACTAGTATCTACTCAGAAAATTTCAGGTTCAGGGGAACCGCTCTATATATCTATAATTTTTATTCCCCTTCAGATAGGTTGGTATTCAGAACAACAAAAACTACACACATATTGGATAAAAATAGTTTATTGTACATACAGTATTTACATACAGTATTTAAATACATACAGTATTTACAAAGATAAATCAACACAAAAGAAATTGATTAAACACATGACAAAATAATCTAATTTCACTTACTTAGTACTACAGTATATGTATATGAGCAGGGGTAAATTAGCCTATTGAGTGCACTCTAGTAGGGCTATTTCTCTTACATACATCATTATCAAAAATCCCTGCTTTTAAGAACTGATAATGTTTCTTCTTACACCCCTGAGCTCAGGTAACTTTCAAAAGTCTGTTAACATTTCTCTTTCCATTACAAATCAATTTCCTACTCCAATAATTTGATTAGTCTTCTATACTTTTAATTTCTGTATATATTGTTACCCCCTTTTCCAACACATTATAATTTGCAACTTTCTCTAATCCAGTTAATCATACCTCTGCCAATTTCTAAAATTAAATACTTGAACATTTGAAGGCTCCATCATCTATCTATTCCCTCTAATTCCCTTCCAAAATTCATTAATCATTCAACTATTAAGACAGTTATTAACAAGGTATTACTCACTTCTCTATTCCCTTCCAAAATTATTTATATATCTATTAACTTGCTCTGGCTAATGTCCTTCAGTTCATACCTTTCACTACTTATCATTACAATATAGTACTTCTTACACATGTGTCACAGTGTTTAGTCAAAAGTTCTGCTAATCTGTTATCGGGGTGTCTATAGCCTTTGTGTAATGGTGAGAGTACTTAAGTAAAACAAATCACTTACTTAGTTTTCTTACGTACTTCGCGGTACATCCTTTATCATTCTCTAAACGAGTAGTGGATCTTTTCCATCTGGGTCGCATCTCACAATCACTGGGGGAGTTCGACATGAGTTACTGGATTCCTTCTTGGGTCTCAGGTACCTTTATTTCTTAAGAACGAATTATTTTCATCAGGTAAGAATAGCTGCTTCTTCCGGGCTCACCGAGGCTCCTACTTTCAGCTCTGCAAGGCTGCTTCTTTCGGTTCACCAAGACTCCTTCTTTCAGCTCCTCAAGGCTGCTTCTTTCGATTCACCAAGCACCTACTTTCATCTCCACAAGGCTGCTCTTTCGGTTCACCAAGGCACCTACTTTCATCTACACAAGGCTGCTCTTTCGGTTCACCAAGGCACCTTAGCTAACTCCTAACAATAACTAATTTTCACTAACACCGACAAAAATCTCAACTTTCTGTGTCTCTCCAACCCCTTCACTCTCTTTTTGTTCTACTCCTCCTCCATCTTACTCCCAAGTTTGCCACGCCTGTTTCCAGTCACCCCTCTCCAATCTTATACTCCTCCTCGGATTTCTTCTCCTTTCATTTGTTAGAAGACCCTTACTCAGTCTGCCCAGAAACACGTGTTTCAATACTTCCCCTTTTACTATTCTACCGGATCTGCTCCATACAGTGTGCCCTTAGATGTTTGCCGATTATCCGAAAAAAACACTCCCCTCTCATCTAACACCTTGACCCTGTAACGTTTTAAAAACACGAAACTCACATCTAGTCACCACAGCATCTATTTAAGGAAACTTATATGCTGGTAAAGAACCCACTTCCTGTTTGAGCCTGACGGTATTCTGATTGAAGTAACTTTCACTTCAAGATAAACCGCTCCCTTTCCTGAATACAACCCAGCATAAATCTTAATTCGTCTGTTTGTGCTTGGACTCATGCTGCTTTACTGTAGTTTTCTCTTTGTTTATCCCAATAAAATCCAATAAAATCCAAACCAAACCAAACCTCTTTGTTTATCCCCCGAGTATAACGAAGTTAATGGCTCGGATCTTGCCTTTGTTTCTTACCCCTCAAGAACCTATCTGTTCGCCGAATAATTTTCATTATTTACCTTACGCGATAATACTATTTTATTCAACCTGAGACGAGAATCTGTTAATAAAACTAACTTCCAGAGTCTTTATAAAAATTTTATTTTGTAAGATTTTGTGTCTTACAGAACGATTATTTTTGTTAATGGCTGATAAGACGCACATCTTCCCCTATCCACTAGGATGATAAGTGAATAATTAGAGTTGTAGGCTGTGATATCTAAATGTAACACGTATATCAACGAAATACTACATCTAATGTAGAAATACTAAATCGACCTGAACAAATTCGCTGTTGACGGGACTTACCGGAAAAAAAATATCACTAATAGGAATAATCAGCAATGACTGATGTGTACCTTGCATCTGTTCCTGTCTGATTGAGCTGGTGCTCTTATCTGGATGTTAAGCCAGCCCAATAGACTTAACTCTCGTAAGGAGTTCTCTACTTTGTATTAAAATATGTTTTCGTTTGTAAAATTACATTTTTTGTGAATAATTGTTCGATTTTCCCGGAAGTTTCGACATCGTCATGTGTTTTTTAGAATTTAGAGTAGCACGACTTGTAGTTAGGTCTGCACTTTTTCTCTCTTGGAAATTCTGGTTAAAGCGAGTGTAAGGTACAAGCTATTACAGACACAATAATGCTTTATAATGTTATTTGCTTTGGCTCTTAAGCCGCACATCTAACACCCACCTAACATCTAGTGGGTGATATGTTAGTTATTTTATTTATTTATATTTTGCTGGTAGACGCAAACTGGTAATCTGAGGGCGGACAACCGGCCATCACAAGTGATGTGGTGGAAAACACAAAACGGAAAAGCAGAGTCTGTATGAACAAGATGAAACTTTCAGAACATAACAATTGCTACTTGTCATTACCATTTATCATTCTTGTCACTGCTCAAAATACTCCACCCAATATTTCACACCCATTTTCTTTATCAAAAGAAATGTATCTCCCACGAGGAGGTTTGCCCAACTAAAGCTTTAAACTTCAATGTCGAATTGCCTGCGTTTCTCCATGAAAAATTCAAGATTTTGAAGTTCTTCAAGAGATTCAATATTAAGTGTGTGATAACCCATTCTGTGAAGTGTTTTTTTATAGATGGTTTCTTCCTATTCTTATCATAGTTCTGCGAATCTTCTGAAGATATTAATGGGGTCTTTGTGATTTCATTTCATTGTATTTTTCGTCTGTTCACGTACTCTAAGGTTTATCCGACTATGGACAAAATCACTTTATTTTCTACCTTCTGTTGGAAAATGAACTTCAATGAAGCTTACCTGTCATATGAACTCTTATAGAAGTCGATGGTGAAACGACTTCTGAAAACTAGATGAGCGTACGATTTTCGTAGTTCTATGAAGATACACCCAACATATACGGGATCAAGATCGCTCTTGGAGGAAACAGAGACATCCACCCATGTCACACCAGTTAAAGCAGTGCCTGTAGAATTAATCAGTTCTTGACAGAGGTGAGCTGTTCCAACAAGAATCGGAGGATATTATTCATTTAAAGCGGAGCCCCAGCATATTAATTATGCACATTGAAATTTTAGCTGTCCCGCACGTCCAGTTGCAATGAACGTCGTTATAGGCAGTTGACATTAATTCAATTCAAAATGTGTTCCTGACGTATTCTTGGTGTTAATCGTGCCATTTTTCAGAGTTATCTCTTCCAATAAAACAGCTGAGGTTTGTGTTGGTAAAGTCATGCACCTAGGTTACCCTCACCGTACAACAGATGCGCTCTGTGGAAATAAAGCTGGTAAGACAAGGAGGCCAAGGGAATCATGCTCTAGATTTACGCTACGCCGAAGACGTATGACTACAAAAATAGGGAATCGGACAAATTTTTAAGCAGCCGCCTTAATTAAGTCCAAACGCACTGGCAACAGACTTTCGCCTGTAACTTAAATTTGGAAAAATGGCTGGTTGGTTGTTGAAGGGTTTCAGGGGCATCTACAATTTATACCGTAAAAATGGCGCGAGGGAAAAACTATGCTACCCTAGCTTGAGACTGATTAGCTTTGCCACTTTATTTAAAAGGCCCATAAAATTTCCGGGCGTCATTGACGGGTTTCGAACTTAGGTCATTTTCGCTCGATGGGGACAAAACAGTGATTATACCACTGTACTACCCACAAGAACTTGGAAAAATGGAGCAAACATGTACATTTGTGTAAGAAATTGGACGTAAATTTGTATACCCAATCCTGAATGCAAGAGGTTTCGAATTTCTCGCCAAGAAATTACTGACCTGATAATAACTGAAGAATAACTGATTTTTGTAGTTAAATCGATACCAAACAAAGTTTAACTAAAATGGACAGGGATCCAAAATTTTGCTTAAAAAGTTCCGGAAATTTTATTAGCAAATAGATAACCAAATGTGATTAAAAGGGCCCAAAATATCAGACCTTAAAGTCTTATCATGAGAGATTCTGGAAGCATGCGAAATTCTTTGGGCTCACCTTCATTCAAGAGAATACATTCAAGAGAAGATATCTCATATTCTGTCCAACAGTTTTGGGTGCATTCTCTTCAATAAGTTTGAGTGGTAATGCAAAGATCAACATATATAACTTTCTGGGGCACTCCCCATCCCCACATGAACTGGTCATGTCCCTAGTGTTCCCTGACTTCGTATTTTAATGCAAAGAACATAGTCATAGTTCGTATTTCAAGGATTTAAGAATATTATTATTACCATCATCAAACTCCTTCCATTATATCACAAACTTAAACACGACTCTTATATCTTAAATGGTTTACCCGACAAACGTTGGAAGTCACATAAGGGATTTAATAAGAGTGAGGCCTTGTTTCTCATAAATAAAAAAAAAAGCTAAAATGTTTACTCTTTACAGTAATGGCATTGGCCCTTGAACCCTGCAACCCTGGGCTCTGGAACAACTTACACCTTAAATCTAGCCTTGGAAAGAACCACCGATCATTCTGATGGCCCCGTGGTTCATAGTTTCCGAAAAATGAGAATGTTATTACAAAAATATATTGTAGATTTTTGGAATAATTGCTTTAGTCAGGAAATCCTCTAAATATGGTACTTATCTTTGAAAATTTTAAGTCTGGAAATCTTCTCCTTATTCTTGAATTCGGTTCTTTAATTTAGTGTTAAAAATGATCAACCAACATTTCATAAAACTCTCCATTAACAGTTTATTTTTATAATTTTTTTTGCCCATTTTAATCAGTAATTTTGAAGGAGGCGGCCAGAGAGTGTATCATAACATTGAGGTTAATTCCGAAGGAATCGTCATTCAAGAAAGATTCCTTTTGATTGGAGAAATGACATCGTATCACCAATACATAAAAGAGGTTCTACAATTTCAGTCGGTAACTGCAGACCGGTTTCTGACTTAAATGGTGCAGAACATCTTGGAGGAAAGGATTAAAATGGAATCCAGGGACATTTTGGTAGAAATGACATGATTTTGTTAAGAAAATATTATGTTTAACTGACTGGTATTTTCAAAGAGTTACTCATTAGCGGGATGTAAAGAGCAATTTCGACATAGTTTATTTGGATTCTAGCAAGACATCCGACTCAGTATGTGATGAGAAATTAAGTTACTGTGTAAGCCGAACATGTTGCGATTACTGGAAAGATTCCAAGATGGATAACAGAGTAGCTAGACGTCAGATGACAGAGGGATGTGGTTAATGGATATTCTACAGATTGATGTAACGCTAGACCTGAAGTCCCCAAAGATCGATTCTTGGACTATTGTTGTTTCTGAATTTTATAAACGACGTCGAAGAAGGGATAGGGGGCATGACGTCAAAATTTGCAGATGATTTAAAGATTGGGAGATTCATTATTGATCAGAGCCAAATGGTACTCTTTCAGAATGACTTGAACAGGCTTTAAGAATAGTCAGAAAATTGGCAGCTGTGTTTCAGTGCAGCATATTGCAAGGTGTTACACTTGAGGAACAGCAAGCCAGAAATAAATTATATCCTTGGTGGACTTGATTAAAAACAATACAGAAAAATGCGATTTGGGAATTATGATACCGTCATATACAAGTTCTCTGATTGCTGAAAACAGTTGGCTACGGAAGTTCCTGGTGTCCCAAGGATGATTTCTAGAACAATGACCTGTACCAAAAAGGGAGATCATAATCCCATTGAGAAAATCACTGTTTTCTCTACGGACTTCCCTGGCCACATGTTTACACTAATCAGTGTAAACTGTTGAGTTCTGTCACTCGGTGGGAAAACAGGCGATCTCCGGTTGCACACGAATTCGGAGTACATGAATGTTTATAAGCTTGTTTAGCAATGGGCTTTTTGTCCCTTTAATTTACCCATTAATTATAAGTATTTCGCTAATCACATCTTAAATATATATAAACTTCCAACTCCATAACTTCAATAGTCAGTCACTGTAAATAATTGGAAAATTTCCACGCATTTTTGGCGGCAGCGTACAATCTCGGACCATAAATGTGTGCCTCTGTCCTTCATGTACTTTATTCTGGAAGCACCAGGGTTAGATACATGGTGGGACCTCCTTCTCCGCCGTAATTTATTTTATTTTAAGTATTTCTAAGGAACTCAAAAATTGAAATTATGTACTTACCACGAGCGCATAAATTTTCGAACTTTATAACTGCTTCTTTTCGCCGATTTAAAATAAGATTTAGTTTTCTAGTGTAGATTGAGATTACTTACAGTATTAAAGTTGGGCTAATCCGAAATACAGATATTTGAAGTTTACCTGTAATTATGAAACTAGTGAAAGACTTTGTATTTCTCCAGTGAACAAAACCTGTGTACATGAGGAAGGATAAAGTGTTGCGACAGAGAATAAGGGCGGGAGAGAGCATCACACGTGATCATTTGGCAATGTAATGGTTGCTAGTTACCTATTTTCCTCAACAGATAACCTCCTGACTAGATGAGCAACATTCTACTTTTATAAACCGGTTCAACGTCTATTTCGAAGGTCACTAGAAGTTTGCATTTTAATCTTTTCGTTATCTTTGGTTCATTTAAGAGTGTTTATTTCACAAATTAAAAAAAAAAAAGGAGAACATAAGTTATAGACACATTTAGTAGAACTAATATGAAAGTGAATGAACAAGGTATGTCTCTTTATTGGCATTTGTATTGTTTAATTACAGCATATTTAGAATTTCACTGAAAGGACAGAATTCATGGGATACCTGGTTTCTGGCCAACGTGACGTTGTCACCTCTCTCTCTAGTGGACGAACCCACCGCTTGGCAGGTATATGGGTTCACTGCAACATTGCATTCACGTAGAAGGTAATTCGATGACAGTTACGGATAAACGTCCTAAGTTCACCAACTTTGAAAGAGGGACGATAGTGGTTGCCCGACGCATGGGTAAATCTATCGCGAAGGTGGTACAGAAATTGTACTGTCCCTGTTCAATAGTATTCAGCGATGTGGACAGCGCTGTGTGTGTGAGCCCGGAAAAGTGGTGGATGAAGTCTGTCTCGCATTATTTCAGCCAACCGGAGAGCGACAGTCGTACAAATCACCGCCGACTTCGACGAGGGAGGTGTCCCAAACGTACCCAACAAGATCATCAGGCGATCATTACTGCAATAGGTTATAGGACCCACACGAGTCTCATTGCTAACACCACGACACAGAACTCTACGCCTCAACTGGGCGAAAGGACATCGGCACTGCATCTTGGATGGTTGAAGACAGATCTCCTGTTCCGACGAGTCCCGTTTCCAGTTATTTCGAGCGGACGAGAGGGTGACTATCTGGCGGAAATCGCAAGAAGCTATGCTCTGTCATGTCAACAAGGAATTGTTCAGGCAGATGTACGGTCGGTAATGGTCTGGGGCGTGTTCAACTGGCACACGTTGGGACGTCTGTTATGACTAGGCATCTCTGAACCGTCCACGTTATGTGTCGATACTTGCAGACCATCTACATCCTTTCATGGTCATCGCGCACCCACAGGGCAATGAATTCTTCCAGCAGGACAAGGCACCTCCCCACAGAGCCGTGGTGACTAGTACATTGTTCTAAGAATGTTCCGCAGATTTTATCACAATGGAATGGCCTCCCCGTTGATCGGGCATGAACCCTGTGGAGCATCTTTGGAATGCTGTGGAAAGGTCCATTCCAGATTTCGATCCTCCACTCAGGAATGCGATTGAATTATGGACAGCTGTGCAGCAAGCATGTGTGAAAATACCTGTGGAACGCCTTTGAGAACTAGAGGACTCAATACCTCTCCTTGTGATTGCCCTTATCCGGGTAAAAAGGTGGACCTACCCGTTACATGGTAGATATAACGTGATTTCTGTCCATTCGGTGTAGTATTAGCAACGGGATGCAAGGAAGCATCAGCCAATAAAATAAATAAAAAAAAAATTTAAATTAAATTAAAAAATAACAAAGTAAGAAATGTCTGTTTCCCTCCTTTCACTTGTCTTTGTCTTTCAAGTCCTTATCAGAAAGGTACATGCTCTCTTTAATTTAGGAACAAATCCAACCTCCGTAAGAGTAGATGACAGCTTTCTTGAACAATCAATCTTTGAATGACGAAAAATTTTCAGGCATCTGGTCAGCAATTCTCTTTTCATTTTAAATGTAAGCCTCCTTGTGTATGTCCCTGTGCATTAACTGTAGGGTCCAAGGTACCACTGTTGAGTGGTGGTCAATGGATCCCTTCAACATTGGGAGTCTCCTAAAATATACACTAGACTCCGTTATGCTAAATAAATCCACGTGACTAAGCACCCAAAATTGTCTTGCCTTATAACACCTCGATTAGGTCACCCGGCAGATACGTTGTTAAGACACTTTAACTTACGAAAATGAAGTCACACTTGACAAGAATCCCCCATTCTGCTCCTACCTAATCTCGTCCCTCGAAGAAAGAACAGATTTCGTCACTTACAGAATATACTTTATAAATACAATACGCAGGTGTAAGACTAAATCATCGAATACGAAGTTTCATTGCATTATCCTTCCAATATTCACTAGAGATTGGATTGAGTACAAGGTTATTGTTTGCGATGCTGATTGCTTCAGTTACTACCTTGACTGCTTCAACCGTAGTCCTTGAAATAATGACATGAGGCCAGTCAGACTCTGTCAGCTGTAAGGAGCATTGTCCGATAACTTAAGCTTCGTAATAAACCGTCCACCTAGCTTATCACGTGGCCATTTCGGTTTAGCACCACATGCTTCTTATATGTACAGTGTATTCTTGCAATAATTGCACAATCATCTGATTGCAAATGAATAGACTTATTTAATTCCGGTCCTCAATTAACTAGCACAGGGTTCAAGTGTCTGGAAATCGAGTTATCCGTACCTGCTCTGGCGTGAGAATGCATCTCGGTGTGAAAGGAATTTTCATTCTCAGACAAGAGAAATTTTAATTTTATCTTGTCTTATTGCACGACTCGCTCCAGCCTCAGCTTCTCATACGATCAGGTTTGGACAAGCCGACTCAATGGTGATTTTTTTTTTATTATTATAATATGTGTTCCCTACCAAAAACTGGCGCACCCACCATATCATACAGTACCGTAATTAGAAACATACAATGAGCAATGCAGACAGGCTGCCCGAGCAGGGTCAGGGGTTTTGTCAGTGATATACAGGAATTTTGCTAGCGAGGAAAAGGAGGTGATTGTCCACTTGTATAAGTCAATTGCATACGTGGCCTGCCCATTGATCAGGCCACGTCTTGAGTACTGCGTACAGGTCTGGAGGCCTCATTTCAGGAAGGATGTAGATTTGTTTCAGCGTGTACAGAGAAGGGCAATAAGATTGGTAAGAGAATGAAGGGGTCCTCTTACCAAGAAAGTC
This sequence comes from Mastigoproctus giganteus, assembly GCF_048544385.1. Classification (NCBI taxonomy): domain Eukaryota; kingdom Metazoa; phylum Arthropoda; class Arachnida; order Uropygi; family Thelyphonidae; genus Mastigoproctus; species Mastigoproctus giganteus. The sequence continues at coordinate 11,497,461 of NC_143585.1, read as the reverse complement.
TTAAGTTCTGCAAATTGCGGCGGCTGGAGTCTATGCACCTGCGAGTCATCTGATTGAGGTGTATAAGGTCTTGAATGAGTTGAGAAAGCTCAACGCTGATGGGATTCTTCCTCTTGCTTAGATTGACCTGAGGTGGCATAGATTCAAATTGAGGAAAGACAGTTGTAGAATAGATGCACGGAAATTTAGCCAGCGGGTAGTTAATTGCTGGAACAGACTTCCATCTGTCGTTGTGAAAGTTGATAGCTAGAATAAAATCAAGGAGATATTGGAAAAACTATTAGAAGGACTGGTTGTGTGAATTTTTTTTTTTTTTTTTTTTTGGCTGATGCTCATATGCTTGCTTTCTTGCATCACCTGCCTCTATTACTATTACTATACATACGCACATGAATCCCCTTACACAATAGGTATATTGAAATATGTCAAGGGCTTTAGCGCAGGCTGCGAGAGATTTATATATCGAACAAGTTAGTGCAAATGCACCATATTAGTATGCAGCTAAACTGTGAATTAGAAAAAATATGCAAAAGCGGCATCGTTCAAGTTATATCTCATATTGTGAATACCTCCACAACGAGTGGCCAAGATATTGCACTACTTCGAATAAGTAACGCTTCTCCAAAGGAGAAGACTAGTTGCACCACTAGGGTACCTACCCACCAACCGAAGAAGGGCCAAATAGCCTTGAAATGGTGCAGTCTGGGTGGTGGTACCTATCTGAGAATATGTAACATTAGTCTTCTCCTCTGGTGAAGCGTTACTTATTGGAAGTAGTGCAATATCATGACACCTCGTAGTGTCATCATCATAATCAGCCATTTCATTTTCAATCCACTGAAGGCCTCTCCAGCAACTTTCCAGTTATTTCTGTTTTGAGCACTGGCCATCCATTACTACCCAAAAACTCATGAATTTCATCTATCCATCTCCGCCTTTGTCTTCCAGGTTTTCTTCTAGCTCCTCTTGGGTACCATTCTGTTATTTTCTTAGTCCATCTGTCATCATGTCTTCGAGCTATGTGTCTTGCCCAAGACCATTTTAGTTCTTTAGTTTTGATAAGAATGTTCCTTATTTGAATTTGCTGCCTAATCCATGTGTTTCTCTTCTTATCTAACACTTTGATTCCCAATATAATTCGTTCCCATTCTCCGTTCTCAGCTTCTTTTCCATTCTTTTAGTGAGTGCCCAAGTTTCACTTCCATAAGTCATGGTGGGGAGTATATATTTGTTCATTATTTTACGTTTCAGACAAACTGGGATATTGCTCTTCAGTATGTGACTATATTCGCTGAATGCTATCCATCCAAAATTTATTCTTCTCTTGACTTCTAGCCATTTATCATTATTACAGCTAATGACTTGTCCCAGATAAGTATATGACTCCATCTTTTCAATTACTGCTCCTTCAATCATTATTTCCCTTCTGTGGCATACTTGTTCATCGTTACTTTTGTTTTAGCCATATTCATCTTTAGTCCAAAATCCTTACTAACTGAGCATAACTGATTAAGATTTTCCTCTAATTCTTTGGGATCGTGGCTTATGACCACAATGTCATCTGCAAATCGTAAATGGTTTAGGTACTCTCCGTTCACATTGACTCCTTTCTGCGACCAGTCCAATCTTCTGAAAGCTTCCTCAAGGGCAGCAGTAAACAGCTTCGGAGATATTGTGTCTCCTTGTCGAACTCCTTTCTCGATTTTAAATTTCCTACTGTCTTTGTCTAGTCTAATAAAGGATGTAGCACTCTCATATATTTTCTTCAAAATCATAATATATGGAGTATCTATGCCTTGTCTTTCCAGTGCCCGAAACATTGCCTTATGCTGTATGGAGTCAAATGCCTTTTCATAATCCACAAATGCCAGGCATAATGGTGTTTTATATTCATTTGCTTTCTCCATTAGCTGTGATATTACGTGAAGGTGATCCATAGTTGAGAATCCTGTCCTAAAGCCAGCTTGCTCTTTCGGTTGATTCCCATCAAGTATTCTTTCTAATCTGTTAGTAATGACCCTTGTGAACAACTTGTAGATATGGGATAACAAGCTAATTGGTCTATAATTTGCAATTTCTGATTTATCTCCTTTCTTATGCAGCAAAACTATGATTGCATTATTCCACTGCTTAGGCATCACACCTTTTCTAATGCACTTTGTGAAGAGCCTTGCCAGTTTTTGTGTTATGTCTCTTCCTCCCAATTTTAACAACTCTACAGTAACTTAATCTTCCCCCGAGGCTTTCTGATTCTTCATTTTCTTCAATGCATGTTCTACCTCATCGGGAAGAATATTGGTTATGTCGTATGTGTTGCTACTTTGCAATCCATTTTCCCCACTGCTGGCATCATTCTCCTGCTCCTTGTATAATTCTGTATAGTAGTCTTCTGCTATTTGAATTATGCCTTCTCTGCTGTTTATAAGTACACTATCGGTATTCTTCAGTTTCAGTATCATTTGTCTTTCTGTATTACTGCTCATGGCTGCTGATTTAAATGCTTTGTTTTCCCTTAATGCTTGTTCTACTTTTCTTGCATTAAATCTTCTTATGCCCTCTCTGAGTCTCTTTTAATGGGTTTGCATAACTCAGTACACTCAATTTTTCCTTGTCAGTGTTTATCTTGCTCTTCGTTTTTCGCCTTCGGTTCATCATAACAAGTGTTTCTTGACTAATTTTTTCTTCGGTGGATTTATTTTTCCCTATAGGTTTCTTGGGCTTTATCACTTTCAGAAAGTTGCAATATTCCTCGTCGATATCTTGGTCCTGAGCATTCTGCAGAAGCTCAAACTTGTTCTTAAGTTCCAGTACATACTGCCTTTTCTCCTCTTCTGTTATTTCAAAGACCTTTGTATTATTTATTCGAGTCAGTTTTTTCCTTTCCTTTACTACATCTATATCAAGTGTACATCTTACCATTCTGTGATCACTTCCAACATTTACCTTATTCAGGACGGTAACATCATCCTCAATATATTGTGGGGGTGGGGTTTCTATCTTATATATATATTTATATTACTTTTTATTTTGTTATTATTTGTTATTTATATTCCCCACTTTGCATCTGACTTGTTATCTCACAGAAGAATTCCGGTTCTGAGGGAATTTCTATATTAGAGCACTCCTCCTTTGGGCTTTGCTGTGTGTTCAGAAATGACCAAACACTATTTGCATTAAGTAAAATACAATCAGTTTATTATACATACTTACAAATAAAAGATAAGACAAATCATTACACATTATTCACTTCATATATAGGTACAGGGCATGGATCACGTTCCTGGTCATTAGGCTCTCCCATCCATCATCTTCTTCTTACTATAGGCCCACTAACATCTTGTACAATCAGTGTAATTTAACTCTTTCTTAATTACAATTGACATTTATTATTTATCTATTTATATCTTTCTTTTTCATACCTATCTAGCACAATCCTACATTCTTCTTCATGTTTGATACAATTCTTCTTCTGGAATTATGTCCACTCTACAAACTATTCTATTCTATTCTATTCTATTCTATTCTCTCCCCAGCACTTTAAAGTTACATGTTAATGAAATATACATGGGATTATTTATTTCTTCATTCCCTCAGGTAAACTTCAGCATATAGCGACTAATTTCTCTACTTCAGTAACATTATATAAATAACATACAACTGTATCTGCTCTATAGGCTAACCCGTCCAAAATTATTACTTTTACTCCATTGATTAATCAGTAAATAAATCATAACTGTAAACCATCCTTCATTAACTATTTCTATGATATTTCCTTACTTATCTATACCTTAACTTAACTCTTAACTGTATGCTTCCCAAAATCTCACTTAATATTTATCTATCTTCCATGCAGTCCTTTGCAATTACATAGAGGTAAAGTCGTTGTTTAACCACTTACTTCTGGGGATTTGGATCTTACCGCTAATACAACGTGTGGCCAGTGACTTTCTGCTCTGCATCGGGTCCTCCATTGGTTTGGGAACGTTCATCTGGAATTCTAAACTTTGCCAGGGACACTTTCCGCTTTGACGATCATCCTGGTGTCGTATCCTTCTTTGCTGTGCCGGATCATTCTGTAGGAGCCGCTTCTCATCACTTTATTTCTACAGGACGGTATGGTGTTCTTCTCGCTGTCCTCCTTTCAAATATATCTCTCGGTGGACGCTTTCGGACTTCTGTGATTCGTCTCGAGAAAGTTCCCCTTTCTGTAACTCATCTATACTTCATTAAAACTATCAGAATTTAGTGAACTCACCATAACTGGTTCTACTGGTGGATCGCTTCCGGGGACTGTTTCCTGGGCCTATCTTTCCAAAAAATCACTCTCGAAGAAAACTTTATCATCTTCCGAAAAACTTTATTATCTCCAAAAAAAACTTTATCACATCTCGAAAAATCATCTCCGAAAAACTTCATCACATATCTAAAACATCTTATCACATTTTCCACCCCCTTTTGCACGCGCTCTTCCCCTTTTATTTCCCAAAACCTAGTAACGCCCCTCCTTTCCTCGACCAATCATTTCTATCTGACCATCATCGTCCCCTTCCGGTGTAGAGATAACTTCCGTTTCTAGAGAATTCTCGAATATTCTGGAAATGACCAGAATTTTCTGGAGCTCGGTACCCATCCGGAAATCATCTGCGTCCATTTTCTTGATTCGTCTCGCCTTATTATAAAATGACCACACCTGCTCTGTTTGCAGTAAACAAGAGCGCCCCCGCTGGTACCCCTATTGTCATCTCTGGACCAAACCGTCCCTTGCCATACTATCAGTTGACCCCCCACTGTTCCGTCTTGCTATCTTCGCTTGCTGTTTCCGGTGTGGGCACTGATCGTATATCTGTTTCTAATGTTTTTCTTCAAGGTATATTTGCTTGTACATTAAATTTAACCTTCTCTTAAATTAATTCCATTAGCGCGAGACCCATTATCTTAAACACTATTTGTGATTTTAAGTGTTTTCTTTTGTGGTTTACAATATCACTATCTAGCGTTCTTTCTTAAACTATATTTAAATTTAACTTGTAAGACTTCGTGTCTTACAATATCTTCTCTTAGTGAGGATGAAATCGATTTCATTAGTTGTTGATCCATTTGGACTCTTCCATGTCCACTTTCTGTTCACCCTTTTCTTGAAAAAAAGTGTTCATTACCGATAATCCTTGAGATTCAGCAAATTCCACAAGCCTTTCACCTCTTTCATTTCTTTCACCAATTCCAAAATTTCCTATAATACCCCTTTCTGCGCTGTTTTGTCTTTTTTCAACATTAGCATTGAAGTTCCCATAATAATAGTGTAGTGGGTTTTCTGCTCTTCTAGAAGACTCTCAATTTCAGTGTACATTTCTTCAACCTCTTCCTATCATGGCTCGATGTTGGTGCACAAATCATTATAACCTTTAGCGTGTACCTCTTAGAAATCTTGAGTATTAGTCTTTACACCCTTGGTGATGTACTTTTTAATTTCAAAATGTTGGTTTTTAAATCTTTATGGACCAGAAACCCAACTCCACCTTCACTCCTTTCACTGTTTCCATTGGTGTACAGCAGATTTCCACTTGATAAACGTATAAGTGATTCATTTCTTCTTCTTGTTTCAGCCAAACTGATATTCCAATTCTCATTTTCTAATTCCTTTTCCAGCTCTGATATCCTGTCTTCACCGATGAGTGATCGTACGTTATAACAGGCCAAGTTCAGTTACCGTGCATGGCAGCCTGGTCGTACCCAGAGATTCTTAGCACCCTCTGCTTCCACTCTGATCCTCTAGCTGCCGTAAGAGGGGGAGTGAAAGCTGCTAGGGACTGAGGGCCATTTATTTTGTCGTGCTGTCATATGCTGGAGAGCTTGATCTTTTTCTCTTCACGCTGACCAAGCGTCTTGAAGAGAACCACTCTACACGTTCTTTGCCACCTAAGTGACGTAACAGGGCTTACCATCGAGAAGGTGTGCATGAGTGGATTTTAGGGAGGTAGGCCAACCGGACTTCTCCTAAATCTTCTGTAATAGAGAGATATTGGATCCATCAGTGTTTTAGGCTGAGTGTCTGATAACACACAGGATACCTGTTCGCCTCTAAGCTCCTTGTTGTGTAGGTGTTCACAATATGAGATATAACTTAAACGATGCCGCCTTTGCATATTTTTGCTAATTCAATGTTTAGCTGCAGACTAATATGATGCATTTGCACTAACTTGTACGTAATCTAAATCTCTCGCAGCCTGAGGCTAAAGCCCTTGATATGTTTCAGTCTTAATTTATATTATACACCATCAGGCATCTATCATATTGTATGGTTATACTTCATAACTCTTTTATCATCATTGCATCACTTGGGTACCTATCCACCCACCGAACAAAGGCCAGATAAACGTTTTTCTTCCAGAAAATCGCTCGACGAGTTTGCGCCGTTTCAAAGTCTTTCTAGATATCGTAAGTTCTAATATTAAGTTTTCTTTGCTGCCCCTGCGAAAGTTCCCAGGGTGGGATTAGTGACTGCGGGCACGATTGTTCTTGGTTTTTTTTTTTTTTTTTTTTCAAAATGAGTTTTTATATAGGTGAGAGGACCTTGGAATTCACTCTGGATGCAGAGTATGAACCAAGACAAGTGATTGAGGGTTTAGCGAAATGCGTAAATTTATCCAGATTGCATGGGGTTTACTCTCCTGCCCTTGAGGAAATACCTGGTAGTTTCTAAAGACTGTGTGACAAGAAACACATTACTGAGGGGCTTCCCTTTTGAAAACCAAGTGAATCACCCTCATTTGGTAGGTAGTATTTGGAAATATATCACTATAGAGCGGTATCCAGTCGAAATGCCGAATACATATCTAAAAACTTCATTAGAAGCATATGGTAAAGTCTCTAGAATATAAATGCATGCGAGGGAGGGCTTTCCAGAGTTGTATACAGGAAACGTTACAGTGCAAATTGAAATGAGGAAGCCGGTTCCAAATATTATCTATGTTATGGGGAATCGACTACTTGTGAAGTACAGGGGGGTAGAGAAGAAATGCGGTAGCTTGGAGGTGCGAATTGAACGCAAGGGCGTTGTTTTAATTGCAAATAAGTGAGGCACATTAGTAGTGCTACTCCAAAGCATGCAAAAATTGGGGGGAGACAAGCCACAACGCGGGCAGCTGCTCAGTTAGATCATATGCAGATGCCATCAGAGGAGGGGAAGAAAAAGGAGGCGAAGAGAATTCGAAAGAGGGAAACATGGTTATTCTAAAGCCACAGGGAGCCACAAAAAAGATACCCTCACTAAAACCAGCGAACTTAATAACAGGAATAGAGGAGGGGAAAAGGGCTATTGATATAAGACAAGACACCCCCCACTTTAATGGAAACAGAGAAAATAGCAAGAGGTCGAAAGTGGGAGGAAAACAAAGACGAAGATAGTCTAGGGGGAAAAGGAAAAAGAGAGGCAAATTGTAGAAAAGGGAAAGGACATAATAGAAGATCTGAATGAGTTAAGGTCAGACGACTCCGAAACAGAAGGGACATTAGGCGAGGGAAGAGACAAGTTACTGGGGGTGGAGCATTTAAAGAAACAAGTAGGATTGTAAACATTAACTATTAAGTTAGCAGAATGGGAGCAGCAGCTAGTGAAGCCTAGAATAGTGTTAAAGCCTACCCAGGAAGGCAAACTAGGCAACATTCAATTCATGTGGAGGGACATATTTTTAGGAAATTTGTTGGGAGAGACGTTACTGGGAATAGTTCAGCAGTTAAACAATTCCCGAATTTCATGGTTATTAGGGCATGAACAAGAGTTAGGCAGGACCTTGTATTCTTTAAGCATATCTCTAACACAATAGATAAACATTTCTAAGGTAAAACGAATTGTATCTATATTGTAATCATTGGCACTTGGAATATACGAGGCTTTGCTCAAGGGCAGGCTCAGCATCATGTATGGAGAAGCATGTTGTTACTAGGTATAAAGATTTTATTCATTCAAGAAAGTCACTTTTTTAACAGTGTCCAAGTGCGAAATTTCCAGAGCAGATACAAATGTCTAAGTTTCTTGAGTTTTGTTTGGCTCAAGGAATGCCAAGGGGGGTAGGCATCATAGTCTTACCGCCAATTATAGGAAAATTCTGCAATCTTCAAAGGGACATAGAAGGGAGAATAATCTGCATTGACTGGAGACTAGGGTTGCACACAATAAGACTGATGAATGCATATGCAACAAACACCGCTCTAGAGCGGAGGCGGATATTTAGTAGCTTACATCTTTTTATGTTGGGGGCCAGATTGATTATACTAGGAGGAGACTGGAACTGTGTGCTAGACCCAGATAAGGACAATACAGGTACCGGAAATCTAACAAGAGGTACAGGAGGCAGCTCCTTGGAGTTCAACAGTTTGTGCTCAAAGCACGACCTAATAGATATATGGATAAATAAATATCCCATAAGTCATGGTGCAACCTGGTGGAACGGTAGGGACCCGCATTGACCGGTTCTATGTCCCAAGCAAGATGGCAGACAAGGTAAATAGGGTAAGACATATTAACATTTCGGGACCCCTCCCAATAACAGATCACAAATTAGCCATAATGGACTTTCCATTAAGCTTAACTGTAGAACAGGGGAAGGGCACCTGGAGGTTAAACCCGGTGCTCTTGCAAGGTGACCCGCAGGACTTTAAAGGATTAACCCACCATTTGAGAAATTCCAATTACTGGACAGAAGGAAGCTGGGCGAACTACAAAAATGCAATGAAAACAGCTTTTCAAAAACTAACAGGGGAAAAGAACATGGAAAGTAGGAGGGAGCTAAGGAATCTCTATGAAGTTCGGAGACTCTTAAAATCTTGTTAGGATGGAGTGGGAGAAAGGGAAATACAAAAGTAATTTCTGTCGCTATTAGAGAGGCAGGCAGAAAACGAAGCTGTCCAGATGCGCATATGTTATAGAAAAGCAGATAAGTCATCTGATTTCTTTTTCAAGCAATTCAACAGATCACACAGAGACAGCAGTCTAATCCATCAAATACAGGAAGGCCCACACCAATATCAGAACACCAGTGACATTGTTAAGTGTTTTGCACTTGTTTACAAGCAAATTTATACAGCATTTAGAGGACCAGCTTTACTAGAGGGCTGGGAAATACCAGGATTTTTGGCAGTTCTTAGACAAGAACAAGATCAACCTATCTCGCTGAGTAAACTGTCATTAGCATTGAAAGAAAGGAGGTAAAGCGCCAGGTCCAGATGGGCTAACAGTTGAGTTTTATAAAAAGTACTGGAAGGAAATTGGGCCAGTCTTGGCCGTCATTTTCTTCAAATATTTTTCGGAAGGGGTAGTCCCGGAAGAATTTATAGAAGCCCAAACCATATTTCTTAAAAAAAAACAGGGTAAAACGGGGAAAGAAGTGGGTGAATGGAGGCCAGTGTCACTGCTTAATTCAGTTTATAAGTTGTATGCCAAAGTGCTTAACGCCTGACTTAAAAGGCACTTAGGGCACATTATTGGTCCCAATCAAACATATGATCGGTCCCAATCAAACATTTGATCGGTCCCAATCAAACAAGATTCATGATATCTGTCATTTCTAAAAGATTTGCAAGGATATTGTAAGCAGAAACAATACAGTGTAGTGGTGGCTGTACTTGATTTGGCAAAGGCATTCGATAAGCTTTCCCATGAGTACCTAAGAAATTTGCCGTACACAGTCCGAATGAGTTCTTTGCTAAGAACAGCTATCATACGTCTGTACAAATGGGCATAAACTACTCTCTTGATTAACGGTTACAGCTCAGAGCAAATAAAACAGGAACGGGGGATTAGACAGGGGTGTCCACGGGGCTGTGCACTATTCTCGTTGGCATTAGAACCCATATTAAGGCAATTAACCCTTTCTAAAAACATCAGCGGGGTTCATCTTCCTGGCCCACACTCTAATTGCAAATATGTAGCACATGCGGATGACGTGATCCTAACTTTAGCGGATAGCAATTCTCTACGAAGAGCGCTGGATACTTTCAGTCATTTCAGCTTATCTAGTGGTCTATGTTTAAACAAAAGCAAGACCAAATGCCAACAGTGGGGAATTGAGATTCCAGTACAATTGCCAGCAGGTCTCACAGTCTCGACAGCGCCTATAACTATCCTTGGGGTACCTTTTGCGAAATGTCCGGCAGTATCGTCCCGGCAATTACTAGACTCTTGGGAGGACGCTCTGTCAGAGTGGAATCTGGAGATGCTACCTTTCTCCGGAAGGGTGTGTATTATGTGGACGATTCTGGTACCGATTTTGATGAACATTGTGTCAATTACATCATTCAATTACTACACGCAGAGAAAGTTAACTCGAAGACTATTTACGTTTTTCTGGAACAGCAGACAGCAAGAAGTGACGCGGCAGAGGCTATATGCAGGAAGTGTGAGGGGGTCTATGTAGTACCACGGTTAAAGTGGTTAAGGTGGGCATATGTGTTAAAGCACATTCGGACTGCCCTATGTGGAGCCCTTGCAGCCGCTGCCTTAGTAAAGTATAATATGGGGAGGTTTATTGAATTGTTAGGAAAGGAACATACTGGTCCAACAGTAGAGATAATAACCCCTTTTTATAAATTGGTGATCAAACATTTACAAGAGTTATCTGCAGGGGGCTTGTACCTGGGAAACAAGCTCAAAATTTCAGAAATATATTGGAAGTTATCCGATATGAATGTACCGCCAGTACCGGTGCCACGTAGCTGGATGAGACTGGACACGACTCAGATGTTGAGGAACCTACAACATCATATAGGTTATGAGTCGCGAAAAGACGTGGCATGGAGGATAATGCACGGGCACTTGCTAGTGGAGATGAATAAAGCCAAATTTCGAGGGCATATGAATGTTCAGTGTTTATACTGTAAGACGTGTGAAACAGTGGAATATGCATTCTTCTCTTGTCCGGTTATTCAGCGCATCTGGCTCGGTGTGCATGAAACAATGGGAATACAGCGCTTGACCGGAGAACAAGTACTATTTTTACAGTTTCCGGTCCCAATTTCCAGAGCGACGCACATCCTTATATACCTCTTAAATGAAGGTAAATATATGAGGCTTGGAAAATCACGAAAAGAAAAGAAGGCTCTATAGTGGAGGTGTCAAAATGCGCTCTTCGAATGATGCATGCTGCAATAAGATTTTTGGTACTAGAGTTACTACAACTTGGAAAGCAAAGATTTTTACAATTATGGTGTTTCCCCTCACCTTTATGTCGGCTAATAGATAACAACATATATGTGCAGCTTAGATGGTAATGATCAGTCTAGACTGGGGGAGTGTATGTACCAACCAGATTAGCTTAGTTATTAGAGGAAAGGGGCCAAGTCAGCTGCAGGCATTTGGTCTCTCTCCCCTATGTACGGAGGCTGAGCTTTGAAAGCTGCATGTAGTAAAAGGAGTGTGGAAGAGGGGGACAACGCCAGAATCCATGTAGTGCAAGCGAACTCCAGGCGGCCGCCAACCTGGTGGTCACATGGACTGAGCCTTCCTCGGAGTGTGTCAGTGGGAGAGTGAGCAGCCCAACTGGGTTGAGGTATATAGATATGAGTGGATAAGGGTGACTGTCTCTTTCTGCCCATTACAGGGTTTTTTTTTTTTTTTTTTTTTAAGCCATACAGGCCACTAGGTAGTTCCAAAGCAGGATCCATATAGGGTTTTTGATGGGTTAATTCCATAGAAATATCTGGAAACTGGAAAACATGTCTGATCTAACCAGCACGCCTACCTACCCACAATGAAGGCTAAAGAGCCAGAAACGGCACCGGAAGGATGGGGAGAATTTAATCATCTTTGCAGTACTCTAAGTGGGTAATAACAGTCCACGTCAAGGGCACGCATTGCCCAGTCGGGTCATTGACCTTTAAGTTTGTGTGAATTACAACTAACTATCCATTTCATTTTTCTACGACATCTTTTCCTCTCCATCTCTTACTCACTTTCCTACCTCTTTTTTTTCTTTGCTCAGTCTAATAGAGATATTGAGGATAACTGCTATCTTCATCCAATACTATTTTCAAAAACGGTGCCTTCTGGGGGGCCTGATGGCCACTGAGTTTCCTCGAACAACAATCTTCTCTACTGGGGACGCGTTGCCTATTCGAGGAATATATGAGCTTTAATTGTGAGTCAAAGGCGCAACTGTCCCTTTCTTCCTTCTATGGCATTTCCTTCTTCTACCTCTTCTACTGTCACCTTCCTACATCTTTATCTCTTTTCTAAGTCTAATAGAGATAGTATGAGGGTAACTGAGAACTTTATCCCATACCATATTTCAAAACGGCACCAGGGGGAACCTGATGATGTTCGGTGTTTCCAAGAATAGGTAACAACAGCCTTCTCCACTGGGGAACTGTTGCCTATTCGAGGAGTGTTTGAGTGGTATGAGTTGAAGAAGTTACTGTCGCTTTCATTCTTATACACCGTTTCTTTTCATCTTCCACTCTTACTATTACGTTCCCTTTAATTTTTTGCTTTTCTAAGTCTAATAGGGACAATGGATAGTAGTTATTATCCCACACATATACAAAAGAGCCCTGAAACGGTGCCATCTGGGTGCTGGTATCCGCTGAGAATAAATAACAATAGTCTTCTCCTTTGGTGAAGCGTTACTTATTCGAAGTAGTGCAATATCGTGGCAACTCGTTGTGAAGATATTCACAATATGAGATATAAATTAAACGATGCCGCTTTTGCATATTTTTGCTAACTCAGAGTTTAGCTGCGTACTAATATGATGCATTTGCACTAAATTGTACAATACGTGTATTTAAAACACAGATACAGTTACTTTAGTCCAGTAAAAGACGCTCGGAAAAACTATGGAGATAGTTTATAGTGACAGGTCAGAACGTGCACAGCGTGCATATGAGTATTTGTTTCTAGTTTATACTCGGGCGCAATCACCAGGTCAGTGGAGTTTACAATAAATTACCGATACAAACATTAATCGTATTTAGCAGTCATGGGCTTGAATCCCACACCACCAATTTTTTTTTTTTTTTTTTTTTAAGGTCCTAGCCACCGAAATCTCAGGAAATTAGGTGGCAGGACCTGCCAGAGTGCATATAAGCTACTGGGTTCCTGGTCTGCCTCCACGGGACGGAGGTGGGGCAACGTTGGGCCCCAGTTGGGGTTTAGCGGCTAAACGACCAGAAGAACAAACGGTATATGACATTAAACGATCCAAAACCCACACACTTTTAAATCTCTGGCATTTACAGCGTACTGTAACACACCACAGCGTACTGTAAACTACGCGGAGATGGGGGAAACCCCTGGTGCCGCTGGACCCTAAACATACACTTACACTTACCACCAAAGAAAGCGTGCTACTGCACGCTCTCTCTCTCTCTCTTGACTACTTTTTATGATTTTAGACGAATCATCCGCTTATGCCATATTGGGCAGTAATATTTTATAAATTGCGTCTGTTCTGAGGTCTTTTTGCTGGATGAAAAACCCGAATTTCCCGAGAAACACTATTCTTACCTCCCCTCAGACCGACTAACTAAGCCACGTAGCGAAAAAGATGCATAAAAATTCTTTGTGTCGTTGACGGGATTCGAACTCAGATCTTTCCACGTGGTGTGGGGAGGACGGTGATTATACTGTTACCCACTTAGAGTCCTTGTGTTACCCGAGAGTGCTGTAGACGAGTGAAGAAAGGCAATAATGCTGACGTTATAATTTTACAAAATGAAGGTAATGCTTGAACAAGATTTTCCTGTGGATGAAACCTTTTTACTAAATATTTCAGAACAATTTCTATGATATTAAACATTAAACAAAAGAAACTAAAAAAAAAAAACAAGAAAATTTAATTGCATGGGTTGGAGATTGAGAAGACGAAAGAAGACGTTTATTGACATTAAACTTCAACTAATGTAGATTGTGTAATTTTCAGGCCTTGTGAAGGAAAGTTCTTCCAGAAAACGGAAGTTGACTGAATAAATGAGGCAGAAGAAAAGTTGGTTCTGTAAGATCGAAGTTAGACAATACAGTTGACCAGTGCAGCACGTGTTCATACTACTTTGAAAAAGAGAGAGAGCGGGAATTATAGGAGCCAATTCAGAACAATTGTGCCCATGGAAGCCAATGGAGAAGAACAGTGGCTCCGCTGCAGAATTAACAGGGGATCATCATTATAAAGAATTGGTAGTGGATATTCGAGAAGCTGTAGAGAAGACAAAAGATGACATTTATTGACATTAAACTTCAACTAGTGTAGATTATGTAATTTTCAGGCCTTGTGAAGGAAGATTGTTCCAGAAAACGCAAGTTGAATGAATAAATGAGGCAGAAGGAAAGTTCGTTCTGTAAGATCGATGTGGGACTATACAGTTGATCGGTGCAGCAAGCTGTTTAAGCAGAGCAAGGTTTCTCAAACTTGAAGATGAAATGCAAAATGCTATCAACAGCAAAACTATGGTTAGGAGCAGTTGTGACAGGGGTATGAACGAGCACGCTGATTGGCTGAGGAATATGAACGAGCGCTCTGATTGGCTGTTAATTTGATGGGCGTACCCTGTTCTGATTGGCTGTTGAGTCAAGATGGAATTTTTTATTTTCGTTCTTATTTCGCTCCCTAGATAGCGCTGAATATTTTTTAAGTTTTTATTTTACTCCCTGGATGGCGCTGCGTATTTTTTTTATTTTTATTTTACTTTCCCGAAGCTCAAATCCATGTCATCATTACTGGTGGTCTGGTGCTTATCCCCACAGTTATAAGAATAAGAATGTGTAAATGTGCCTGTTATAGTTAAGTGTGTGAGTGTGACGTCAAGAGACCTGTATTCTGCAATGAATTGTGGGGCCCTTCCATCGCAGGGGTGGGTGGAGATCTTGTTTATTTCTTGTTTCTCTGTACCTGAAACAAAAAGTTTTTTTTTATTTATTTAATTTCCAATGCTGATACTATTGGAAATAAATGCAGTGTTGTTGTTAGGCCATTTTACCAGTGAGAATCTGAAATTAATGATTTTTTATTTTATTTAATTTTATGTAATTTTGATGATTAAATATATATTTTTACCCACAGGGTGGAGCCATCTATCGGTCCTTTCTGTAAGCTGAAAAGTGAGAAACTGAAATTAAGCATATTTTTATTTTATTTAATTTATGTGTTTTGATGATTAAATATATATATATATATATATACCCTAACTAAGTATGGTGGTATGGTGGCGCCAGCTACCGATCCTTTCTACAAGCTGAAAAGTGAGAATCTGAAATTAATGATTTTTTTTTATGTTTATATATATATATATATATATATGTATATATTTACCGTAACTAAGTATGGTGGCACCATCTATCGATCCGTTCTGCAAGTCGAAAAACGTTTTTTTCCTTCTTATTCTTGAATGTAGTCTTTTTATTTCCTATGTTGACAATAGTGAAATTATAGTAATCCTATAATACCGTGATAAATCTGACTAAAAAATGAATAGCAAATGCTTAGAAAATGGTACTCACCTTGTATAAATCTGTAATAATTTTTTTTTTTTAGTAGATGGTGGCTAAATTTAAGTTGAAAGAAGCATTAAAAAGAACTAAGGCGGGGAATGGGGTGAAAATATTTTAAACAGATTTTAAAATGTGAGCAAGGAAGTAGAAATGCAGATCTCCAATCCTTGGCTGTCATAAAGAGGTTAAAAGACGTGAATGAAAAAAAGAGAGAAGACCGGTGGTGCCAATAGTCGTTACCAGAAACTTTCGTTGAATAAACCGTCACCAGTTGGCAAATGGGAAAGAAGTGAGCGCGTGTTGTATTTAAAGTTTATCTATACTCTCGTGATGCTCTTTTTGACACGTGGGAACTTTAGCCGCGAGAGGTTCCAAGCCAGTGAAAGGTTGAAGGGAAGTTTAGCGTTAATAATGTTGAGATCGAAATGGTGTCGGTACCATTCGATGGTGAGGGCTTCATATTGAAGAATTCCGTAGCTCGATCTAAGTTTAATAATAGTGATGGCAGAGTCAACAAGGGGGGTGTGGTTGTGGGTTATAGCGTGGATTGTTAACTCAGTGCAGGATTGACTTGTCCTGAAACTGTTGAAATGGTAGTATGCGCGGGTATTGGAAGTTGGGGAAGAACCAAATTTGGTGGTAGTGCTGCCGATGTAACAGGTGTTGTAGTTTGATTGGAATTTTATGGGATATATTATATTATTGAGATCGTTGATAGGATATTTGTGTGAATCTTTATAAGAATTAAATAGGAAACCTAGTTTATTGTAATTGCAGAAAGTGAGGTCGGTATCTTTGAATGTACGTCGGAATTGTGCTGCAAGTTCACTACGGTAAGGGAGAACTATACGAGTATCTGTCTTGTTACTGTGTGTGGTGGGGTTATTAATACTGTTTTTAACGGTGGATATTGTGTGTTGGATGAGTTGAGGGTGGTAGCTCCTGGCTATGAATTTATCAGTAAGTTATTGAAGTTCATTGTGTAGATCGTTTTGTGAAGAGCTGAATTTGAGAGCATTGTAGATTTGGTTGTGTAGGACGGCTTTTTTGGTACTAAGGGGATGATGTGAAGTGAAATGTACATATTTACCGGTGTGCATGTTTTTTCTGAAAATCTTGGTATTTAAATTTGTGTCTGTTGTATAAATAGTGAGATTAAGAAAATAAATCTGGTTATCTGTTGCGATTTCGAGGGTAAGGTTTAGTCTGTCATGTATTGTATTGAATTTTAAAAAAAGATTGTCTATGGTTGTTCTTTTGCCTATTATTACCCTCGAAATCGCAACGAACAACCAGGTTAATTTTCTTAATCTCACTATTTATACAATAGACACAAATTTAAATACCAAGATTTTCAGAAAAAACACGCACACCGGTAAATATCTACATTTCACTTCACATCATCCCCTTAGTACCAAAAAAAATTATTGCAGATTTATACAAGGTGAGTACCGTTTTCTAAGCATTTACTATTCATTTTTTTCCCTAAGTTGTTACTATTTGCCTCCCATGTTTAGAGACACACTTTGCTTTTGAAAAAAAAAAAAAAACCTAAAAAGTAAAGATTTTGTGTTCTGTACTACTTTGGTGTTTAAATTTATTTACCAGTGCTGTGAACGGTTATTCCAATATGCAACCTGAATTTAAACCATTTGCTGAATGTTGGTTTAGCATTAGCATTAGTAGAGGCATTTGATGCAAGAAAGCAAGCTTATGCAGCATCAGCCAAAAAAAAAAAAAACACCACT
Organism: Mastigoproctus giganteus; assembly: GCF_048544385.1. Classification (NCBI taxonomy): domain Eukaryota; kingdom Metazoa; phylum Arthropoda; class Arachnida; order Uropygi; family Thelyphonidae; genus Mastigoproctus; species Mastigoproctus giganteus. The sequence goes on along the minus strand of NC_143585.1, from coordinate 11,480,238 downwards.
CCCATTTCACCCCTCCGTTCGTTCGAAATACCTGTCCAGCTCAGCCTTAAATTTGTTTAGGCTATTAACTTCCACAACAAGTGATGGAAATCTGTTCCACCAACCAACTACCCGCTGGCTAAAGGCAAAGTTCCGCACATCTATCCTACATCTGTCTTTCCTCAATTTGAATTTATGCACTCTCATTCTGAGCGAGAGGAAGAATCCCATCAGCATTGAGCATGCTCAAACCATTCAAGGCTTTATACACCTCTATCAGATCACCTCGCTGGTGCCTAGTCTCCGGACACTGTAATTTGCAAAACTTAAGCCTTTCTTCGTAAGAGCACCCCTTTGTTCCATTCTCTAATCTTGTTGCCCTTTCTGTACTCGTTCCAGCAGCTCTACATCTTTCTTGAAATGAGGCCTCCAGACCTGTATACAGTACTCAAGGTGTGGCCTGACCCTTGCCTTATACAAGGGAATAATCACCTCCTTATCCCTGCTAGAAAAATTCCTGTATATCATTGACAAGACACCATGAGCTACTCTTGCATCCCGTCTACATCGGTCAGAGAACTTCATATCTGTCTGCACAATTACCCCCAGGTCCTTTTCATTCTCCACCACTGTCAGTGTAGTACCCCAGAGTTGATACGTTGCTCTGGGGTTGCTGTTTCCCATATGTAGTACTTTACATTTGTCAATGTTAAACTTCATTTGCCACCTCTCAGCCCATCTGCTCAACCTTTCCAGATCCTGTTGCAGCAGCATAGCGTCAGGTGTCCTTAACAACCCTGCCAACTTTTGTATCGTCTGCAAAGTTGGACATTAAGCTTGATATACCATCATCAATATTATTTATAAATACAGAAAACAATAATGGACCCAACACTGAACCCTGAGGGACTCCACTAATAACATCAGTCCAAGTTTAGTCTGGATACGGACGTGTTGTCAATACAAGCATAACATTAACCTTTCAATATCTCTACTTTCAGACCTAATGGATATTTTTCAATATGGAATTGCTTTAGTGTTAGTTTTAAAAATAATAAATATTTTTCTATTGCTTATTTGTTTATATGTATTTTCAGAGAGAAAAACGGATAGTCAAACACTTGTTTTTCTCTCATCAATTCTATAAGGGGAATGGTTTATTGAACTCGTTACTCTTGTCTTGTATGGCATCCTCCTTTTTTCTCAACAACTTGAGAGGTTGTTTGTTGAGAAAGGAGGCGGATGCCCCCCGAAAGCTACAATCATTGTTTTATCGCTTTTTATTTTCGTATTTTATTGTATTTTAACATTTTCGTAATAAATTTTATTTTATTTTATAGTAAATATTATTTTACAGTATCTACTGTATCGCTTGGTACATTTTATTATATTTATATTTTATATTTTTACAGTATTTAACTATTTTAATCAAAACGGTTAGTGTATTTATATAAATTTGTGATATGAATATTTGTAATGTGATTGCCAAGAGAGATTAGAAGTCAGGGTAATCCCCAAAAGAGATATCATCTTGCCTAGCAATCGGATTGTCACAAAAGATAAGCATAGGCGCAGAAGGATCCTGTTTGCAAGATATAAGGCAAGACTGAGTTACAGAAGGATTGAAATCAACGAAGTTGTCTTTGCCCCACTGGAGAATTACATGGAGATCGGCATTTAAGGAATTGGTAACGGATATTGGAGAAGTTGAAGGTGATTGAGCAGAGCACGTTTCCAGAAAGCGAAAGTGCAATTCAATGTCTGTCATTGGCAAAACAGGATAGGATTTCCTGGCAATGGAAGAGGATCATTAATATAGAAGAGATAAAGATTGTAGGAAAGAACTGAACCTTGGGGGGACACCAACATTATTTGAGAAGTAAGAAGACAGAGAGCCATCTTCCATAACCCTAAGTGAGCGATTAGAAAGAAAACTGGATAAACAAATACAAAATCAGGTCGAAAACAACAAGAAGCTTGTGTTTAGAAGGCATTTATGCCAAACGAAGCCTTTGAGACGTCTAGAGCGACTGTTTGTGTTTCACAGAACATATCCATTTAATTTGTCCATAAATAGGTAACATAAACCAGAATATCACCAGTGGATTGACACTGGCGGAATCCATACTGCGATCGTTAATCAGGTGGAAGGTTTCTAGGTAGTTTAAGAGTTGGCGTGTAATTGATTTCTGCATTACTTACAAAGAACAGGATTAATTTCAGGAGCACAGGTTTTGAGAATAAATGGAGAAAAAACCAACAGCACATGGAGCTATCTTAGCATCAAGATTCGTCAAAATCCTTCTGACTTCCTTATGATGGAGAAATACCATCAGCACCTCGAGCTTTCTAAGCATCAAAATTCGTCAAAATGCTTCTGACATCCGTTTGACGGAAGACCACAGGTGGCCTTGAATGGAGCTTGTTGTGAATGGGGCGAGGTGTTTTACAAAGATCATTAATACACGAGTCGGAAGAAAAATGGGATGCTAGCAGATCAGCTTTATCCTTGGACGAAGTGACAACAGAATCATTTGGTTGTTTCAGAGGTGGAAGCAGAGATGGACAAAAGTTGCGGCCAATAGCTTTGGCAAAAGGCCAGGATGCTCGGCTACAATTAGGGAAAGAAGTAAATTTTCTACTCTTAGCCAGTTCAAAATCTAGTTTGGACTGATTAATAACTGCTTTACAATTGTTGCGAGCTTTGGTGCAGGCAGAAAAGGAAACTGAAGAATTGGAATCAGGCCGATTACGATATGCAACATTCTTCTCCTCAACGGCCTGAGCGCATTTATTTGAAAACCAAGGTTTAGATAAAGGACGATATTTTAAAGTGGAGTGTGGGATAAAGGATTCCATTCCTACAATAATAATTTCACCGACACGATCGAAACAAACGTTGACAGAAGTTTTGAAACAGTTGTCCAACCAAGGAAAAGATGAAAAGAAATCTCGCAGGTCATCCCATTTGCATTCTTGTAATGCCAAACAACACGACGCTGGTAATAGTCATGAGATAATGGCTCCATTGGAGAAGAGACAATCACCAAGTTGTGATCTGAGGTGCCTAAAGGACCACTCACTTCGACTGCGTATTTAGAAGGGTTGTTTTTGAGAAAAAGATCAAGTGTGTTGGCTGTTGGTTAGGAATATCCGGTATTCTTGTAGGTAAATATACAGTCTGTGCATGGTACATTTCTCAGCATCCGGAACAGCTGGGTCCGTGATATTAGAAAATGGAAGCCAGCTGGAGATGTGAACATTAAAATCACCAAGGAAAATTACATCACTGTTAACAAAGTTGGACTGCAGAAAGTCAAGTTGCAAAGAGAGGAAGTCGAAGAACTCCAAGTGATTTGTGGAGTTGGTAGAACGGTAGAGACAACAGACGGATTTGATAGAATGTGGTAGAGAGATTTTAAGCCGGAGAAGATCGAAAAGAGGAGATTCAAAATTATCAAATCACTGACAGGGAATGTCGAACGGAGATATGCACAACTACCACCTTTGAAGCGAACTGAATCATACAGTGAATAACGTGGGCAACTGAAATTAGCAGTAGTTGATTCAACCGATAACTGAGATTCTGTCAGAAAAATTGCATGGGGTTTGGCAGACTGCAAGTGGAAATGGACATTGTTGCGATTAGAACTACTGAGACTGAGTATATTTGTGAAATGAAATGGGAAGTGTTTGGGAGGTTTCGATCTTTTCGCAGATAAGCTTGCTCTATTAGTTTGACAATTCATTGTGTATTCAATAGTAAGAAAAAGTGAGTCGGACATGCTGTATGAAGTAATGAAATTTTTAGATATAGTGCACACATGGTAAGAATGTACCTAGATCCTTGACCTAAAGTGGCCTCGACAATGCCTCCCGCATACACACTACTCGGACTCCCTCCAGTCACTATCTGGCAGAGTAGAGGTAGGAAGAATATGCAGTAGCTGATCCGGAAGACTCCTAAAGAGCCAATAGATAAGTTCCGTTGTACTAACTAGCGTCCAGCCTGCGAACACCGTTTTAGAACTGTACCCTCGAAATGTAAGGAAGATTGTATCTCGCCATTATGTCCATCATAACCGTAAAAGTCATCAGTCATACTGCATGATGGAAGAGATGGGGTACTTTTGACCGGAACTTAGCTGTGGAGACTAAACATGGGTTCCACCACTTCAAGCCTCCAATAAGCAAAGTGGTGGTATTGCACCGGTTGATGAGAGTCTTCTACCACCTAGTATTGCCTGGTAACACTGCGGGGTGGTAATCCTCCATATGGCGTGGGCACCACACCTCAACCCCTGCTAACATTGGTTTACACCTGGGTGGTCACCTACAGTTTGCTTGTGCATGGGGGTTATACCAAATATTACTAATAATCCCACCATCGTGAAGGTGCAGGCAGAGGATTTGGCTGTCACAGGTCGTCCGGACTTCGCCGAAATTGGCTCCAGTTGACTTCAGTGTTACGCGAATATCAGTTCTATCAGCGTATTAGACTCGAAGGTAGCAAGTACAGCTTGTCTGGCATACCTGAAAGAATGTCTGTGGCAAACTCAAGGACCAAATTGAAGTGCACGAACAAGACAAAGACCGCTTTCCGAATGTGGTCTGCTGCCTATCGACCTTAGGAGAAGCCTTTGTTGACCGAACATTTAAGAAAGAAGCGACTTGTTTGGGCTACATCGCATGTTTCATGGTTTCCTGGACAAAAGGGCAAGGGGACACCGTCATCTTTTCTGACGAATCTAAATTTAACCTACATGGCTCGGATGGGAAGCGATATATCAGAAGACGAAAATCAGAGGCACACCATCCTGACTGCCTAACACCGACTGTAAAGTTCCCTGCCAGTCAGATGGTCTGGTGATGCATATAAAGAAAAGTGATGGGGCGAATTACGTTTATTAACGGAACGGTGAATTCAGAAACCTACACTGCTATCTTGGAGGAGTGCCTGAAACCCTCCATTAGGGACCATCACAGAGACGTCCAAAACTGCATTTTTCAACAGGACTTTATGACATAACAAAATTCGTAAGTTTTATGCTATTGGTAAGTCTCACAAGTCTGAAAACATATTTACACCAATGTTTTTCCTCGTTTTTCTTCCCTACTGTGCAGCCATACCTCAGAAATGCTGGCATTACAGTGTTGGACTGACCCGGCAACAGTCCACATGTGAACCTCATTGAAAATTGCTGGTACGTAATGTCGTTTAAAATTGCTCAGAAGAAACCAACAAGTAAGTTTCAGCTGAAGAAGAGCATTTTAAGTGTGCGGCACCACGAAATTGGACAACCGTATATCCAGAAGCTGATTAACTCTATGCGAGATCGTTGCAAGGTTGTAATTGCAGCTCGAGTAGGAACAACAAAATATTGAGGACTTATTTTGCAGAACATAACACTATAACGTTAAATTGTCATTTCAGTTTGTTCAAGTAAATGCAATAAAATGTATGTTTGGTTGTCGTGATTTCTCATATTTCCATTAATTAAGCATTTTACACTTAGGAAAGATATTTATGGCAAGTAGGTATATCAGGTGGAGTCTTTTTATTGGATTTCATTCACGGAGATATATATTCCAATTAAGAAATGCATTTCGAACATTTCTGCAACCTATAGTGCAGCGCAAAACACATTATTTGCAAAATTTACAAGTGATGCAGTTTTTTTATCCACCACTGCACCTACAGCGATAAACAAAATTATCTGTACATGTTCTCATTTGCATTTGGGCCAATTGCTTGAGCTGCACAATTTCAATTCGATTTTGCAACTCGATTGTAATTTAATATTGGCTTTAATTTAGCTTTATATATAATTTAGCTAAATCTGAATGGAGAAAGATCTTCCTATCGGGGAAAGATGGTGAGTGTTTTGCACTCGATAATGATTTTCACGGATCATTGATGCCATCGGTTGCTAATTCATCCTTGGTGGTTGGGTAGCCATATTTCTCGAACGAACTACACTCACTGCACCATTTCAGTATTTTTTCATACAATGCCATTCCATCGAGAGGCTCCAAAGTGCCCCCATACTCTGATGGCAAACAGCATGGTGGGATATATTGATGTAAAGAATTGAAGTCACTTCCGTGAAGAACAAACTGAAAATAAGAAGAAAAAAAAATGGATTAAAAGACAGAAAGTTACAGAGAGCTAAAATAATTTAAAATTCAAAGAAAAACTTAATAGTGCATTGAGAAAAGTAGACATATCATATAAAAGAGAAATCATGGGAGTCTTAAGTATTCTGTTCTTATTTGCTGTTTTCAGATAACAGTGTTTTGAGGGATGGAACCAAATTTTAACGTTAATTTTTAATTTAATGAGTGCTTACTCTTTTCAGGAGCTTCTTGCTAAGCAGGAGCTTCACAACAGTGTTGTAGAGAACAGAGAACAGAGCCGATTGATGCATAATGTGGAAATTCTTTACACGACTTGGAAGGCCATTCTAAAAGAAAGGAAGCAGTTTAGCAATACTGATGGTAATCACATGTGCCGCTACATAAATTATTATTATTAAATCAGTTTATTTCCCAAGAAACCAGGCGTAATTGAACTTAATTACTTAATTAAACAAGTTCACTATTTTAAACAAAATGCATAATTCCACACTGATGTGTTTCCCATACTGTTTTTTTTTTTTTTTTGAACTTTGCTTTGTTCTGAAATTCAATTAATAAAAATGGAAAATATGCTTTTTAATCATACCTAAAGGTTGCTAAGGTTGCCGTTGCAAATTTAACTCATTGTATAAGTAATTTAAGTGGATATTTTTGTTTATATTTCTTTCAAGTTGGATTGAACGCAAAATGGGCACCTGTTGAAATTCCAATGTATGTTTTGTTTGTTATTTGGTTTTTAGGAGCATTAGTAAATAAGGCTATATTGCTCCGTGAATATAGCGGTGGTCATTCCCTGACCTTTCCGCATCCTCCGTATTTGGTGGTCACGGGCTGAAACCACGATCTGGTCTTGAATCGTGTACTACGCACTGCTGCTCCTTCCCACCTGGCTACGGAGGCGCCTCAAATGTTTGAATTGGTTGGTTGAAATGAAATGAAAGAACCACTGTGTGTATTTTCTGTCCTCAAACTTCATATGTACTTTGCCAGTAAATAAGATGCAACTGGCCTTTCGATGAAACAAGCTAATAGATCTGTGGTGAGAAGAAAGCAGTTCTTCTGCATTCACATGGATCTACCTTTCTAATTTGCTGGATAAAGTAATTACAGGTTTTAGAAATAGATGGCAGAACGTACCGCTGTTATTAAACAATATAATAAGAAATATTTTCTAACAGAAATTTCCAACAAGATACAATTCAACAGAATTCAGTTCCCCTCTTTACCATAGGTCCATTTAACTAAGGAGGTATTACTAAAGGCCATTCTAGGTTCGATACTTAACGTGAGTATCGGGTGTAAACATAGATGTCTCATTTATCGCTAAAGTAAAGGAAATATTAACGAAAGTTCTTTTAGGAAAAAAGTAGTAAAGTTTCAGTATACGCGTATATTTCAACCTTTAATTTTGTTGCATCAAATCTTTCAGGTGTTTTAAGACTTTGCAGTTCCAAACCTTGGGAAATTTTCTCAATGATAAATGAGTTAGCATATACCATTTACTCAGGAAAGGTTTGAAATGAGCCTGTAATATTTTGTAATTCATTATAAACAGCTATTACTTCTTTAATTCACTTCAATCATCTACTAAACTTCAGGTCTCATAAACGTCTTGCTATACCAAAATAAATGCCACACCAGTATTGTAATTATGTTCTGTTTAACTATGTAACAAAATCTTTGATTTGAGATTTGATGACTATTTAAATGAAACGTTCTGTGCCCCCCAAAAGTCCCAGATTTCTTAAGTTGTGATAACTTAAGTTGTGATAATGCATCATGCGGATTCTTAAAGGAAAAAAACGTTTTTAAAAACGTTTTGATTCCAATGATGGACAAATAAAGCTGTAGGAACAATAAAATATTGAGGACTTAGTTTGCAGTACAGTTACGTTAAGATGCAGTACAGATGCTTATGGGAATATCACATTGAACCAAATGAAAATCATTATGTGTATTGCATTCATATTCATTTCAGGCAGGATGAACTTGTTTATAACTATCTATAATATTCAATTTTGTACATAGTAAAATGTATCATAGTATTTTCTAGAATACAATTTAATTCCTATAAGCAGGGATCACTAGAGTAATACAATATTTCCACAGGAATAAAAAGCCATTAGCATTAGCAGATGCATATGATGCACAAAAGGGAATCTTATACAGCTTCAGCCAGAAAAAAAAAAAAACTTCCCACATTTCACCCTTCCATTTGTTCCAAATGTTTGCCTAGCATTCATTTAAGCTATCAACTATCAGAACGACAGAAGGAAGTTTATACCACAAATGAACTACCCGCTCACTAAAGGAAAACTTCCGCACAACTATTCTACAACTGCCTTTCCTCAGTTTGAAACTATGCCCCCTCAGATTTGTAATCTGAGCAAGAGGAAGAATCACATCAGCATTGAGCGTGATCAATCCACTCAAGGCCTTATAAACTTCAATCAGATCGTCTCGCATGTGCCTAGTCTCCAGATGCTGCAATTTGCAGAACTTTCTTCATAAGAACACATCATTGTTCCCCTCATCAGTCTTGTTGCCCTTCTTTGTACTCGTTTTAGCAAATCTACATCCTTCCTAAAATGAGGCCTCCACACCTGTAGCAGTACTCGTGGCCTGACCATTGCCTCATAGAAGGGAATAATCACTTATCTTCTCTCTGCTCGCAAAATTCGGGTATATCATTGACAAGACCCTATTCTGGCACCTGTCTGCACTGCTCAGAAAACGTCATATCTGACTGCACATTACCATCCAGGTCTCTTTCATTCTCCACTACCCTGAGTGTAACTCCACTCATTTCGTACATTCTGGGATTATTGCTACTCATATGCAGTATTTTGCATTTGTCAATGTTAAACTTCAATTTCCACTTCTCAGACCATCTGCCCAACTTTTCCAGATCCAGTTGAAGCAGCATACTCTCATTACTGTTATTAAAAACCCTGTCAATCTTTGTATTATCTGCAAACTTTGACGTTAAACTTGATAAATGGTATTGAAATCATCAATGCCATTGATAAATATACAAAACAACCATAGGTCCATCACCGAATCCTGGAGAACACCACTAATAATATTAATCTACGAAGAGCGTGTCCATTGATTACATTACCACTCTCTGTCTTCTCCCACTCAACCATAATTTTATCCATTGTAGCAATTTGCTCTTTATGCTATGCTGCTCCTATTTTTACAGCATTTTTCCATGTGCAACAGTATCAAAATCTTTTCTGAAATCCAAGTACATGATATCAAAATTATTTTTTGCATCCACTTTCTTTGTGACCACGTCATATCCTCCAACCGAATTGGTCAGAGAAGATTTCTCCTTAACAAACCCATACTCTGTCTGAAAGATTTCTGCAGTCTTGTCTACATGATCCGGCAATGCATCTTTAACCAGTGACTCAATTATTTTAACTGGATTGATTTGGTAGTTGTTGGCGCATCGGCTTCTGTGGCCATATTGCACCTCCCAAGGTTTTTGCAGTACTTTGATCCAAGCCCGAGGCGGGAATCGAACCCGCGACCTTTGGGTTGCCGGGCAGGTACTTTACCCACTCGGCTAGCCCGGTCGGCCATTTTAACTGGAACACAATTGAAACTAACAGGTCTGTAATTACTCGTGTCACCCATTGATCCCCCCCCCATTTTGTGAATTGTAGATACATTTTCACTTCTCCCCTCTGTGGGGACTTCCTTTGAGTCCAAGGATGCTCTCCTAATCAAGTTGAATCTTCAGAGCACAAAAGGCCCTGAATCACAGAGCTCAACTGGACAAAAGTGTAAAGTGTATTTCGTGTCTAACGGCATCAGGGGTTTCCCTCTCGGCGTTGCTTTCATTGTGGGTGTACTAGTTGGCTGGGGAGGCCAGAGATTTAAGTGTATGGATATTGTACATGTGTAGTGTTGTGTTCTGTTGTTCATCTGGCCGTTTAGCCGCTAGACCCCTACTGTAGCCAAAGTTGCCCACACTTGGCCCAGTGGAGGCAAACCAGGTACACCAGTATTTTTAGATAAGTACTCTGGCAGGTACTGCCACCTAATTTCCTGAGATTTCAGTTGCTAGGACCTATAAAAATGGTGGGGGGGGAGATAAACGCTTGAATCTAGTTAGGCCGAAAGAGGTTGCGAGTGTGTCGAGTTTGGCATTTAAAATTTTTCGTTGTGTGGGGCATTCGCTTTTCGCTGGCGATATAGGTAAAGTAGGGGGGGAGAGACGGAAGGCTGGGAGAAAAAGACAGAAATATGGGGTCAATAGGGAAGGCGACCCCAGGTATATCAGTGGGGCATGCCCTTGCCCCACCAGAGGGAAAAGAGGGGGTGGTGGGTGGGGGAGGGCAAAAGGTCGTCCCCTCACCTCACCAGGGATGGGGAGTGAAAGTCGGCTGGGCAAGGGAGCTCCGCCCAGTTCGCCATAGCGGCCATTTGCAGTTCTCTCCAGCAAGTGCAGTCCGATGATGACTCGTTGGCGGGGCCTAGTCTTTTTCTAGGTGTGTGGGTTCATCCTGGGAGCGACGACATTCTGGCTGGTGCCACTCCCATTGGTTCCTAGATCGATTCTGTTTCATTTATTCTGCTGCATATTACCCCGTTTGTCCGTAGTATTGTGCGATCCTTTCCTCTGTGTTGATGTTTTATCAGTTTGCCTTTATTTATTATTTCTTGTCATCTATTCGTTGTGGATGGCTATTTCTGTTCGTCGTCTATTGAAGACGTCAAGTGCAAATCGGCTGAGGGCTTTGTATTCATCTTCTTAATCCAGTAGATGGTACTCTTGATTTTTCGGCAAGTATTGAATCTTAGTTATAAGTCTACTTCTGTGTTCTTCGTAGCATTCACAGTCATGCATAATATGCTGCGAGGTTTCAGGTTCTCCACAGGTGCATGTGGACTCTTCTATTATTCCGAGTGCGTTCAGTTTTGCTTTAAATGGGCCGTGGCCCGTCAGGAGGAAAGTTGTATTTAGCCCGGGATAGAACCACGAGGGGACTTTTGGGTACTGGACATTTTTTTTTATATTAAATCTGTTTATGATACTGTGTCAATCCCTTCCTTTTCTGGCGTATTATAGCCTTAGTTGCCAATGCGCTAATAAAACCCAACCAACCTGCCCTTTTATACATCCTAAAAGAATATTTCAAGGCATCAAACCAAATAGTCAACATTTTGGAGTCTTTACTACACCAGAGAGAGCTAATTACAGAAAATGGATCTCAACAAAAAACTATTTATGCAACAAGGGGGGGGGGCGCCTCAGGGTGGGGTGATGTCGACCACCCTCTTTGCAATTCTTCTTGAACCATTTCTTGCTGCATATCCAAATTTCTGCTCCTTCGCTGATGATTTAAATTTTTTTTATTATTTCAAAAGATCCCAAACTGATTCAAGAAATTAATAATCAAACCTCCAATCAAATTCAACAATTAATAGATTATTTACAACTAAAAAATACGAAGTCAGTCCACATGACAAATTACGAAGAGGAAGTTCAGGAATGACATCCGAGTTGTAGTTAATGGCGAGACGATTCCAAAAGTATCATCGCATACTGACCAAGGGTTAACGTGGGATGAAGATTTAAATTTCAAAGATCACTTCCTGAAGACAAAGAAGAAGACCTATGCTGCATTCTGGGCTATCCGCCAAGAGCTCGTAGGCTGCTACAACATCAATCTGCTTTGTCAATACATTGATCGGTTTCTCACTCCTATACCTTTATATGCATCTGAAATCTGGTCATCACACCTGCCTCTCTGCGTAAGAGATTCTTGGCGATGGAATACTGGATTCTGCGGTGGCTAAACCGTTTAGGAGGGAACCCGTTCACCATCTCCAAATCTATTCTTATAGTCAATCTAGGCATGACCCCTCCCTGGAAGCTCACTGTTCTCAAAAAAATCTGTCCACATTTTCTAAGCTCCTTACTCGATGCCCCATCGATAGAGGATATTATCTCACTTCCCAAAGCAAGCAATAGAAACCACCAGAGCGGACAGCGTCCCCTTAGGATAAAGCTCACTATCCTGGACTCCCTGAAAGGAATGTTCCCGTGTAACAGGATTCAACACTTCAACACCTTCTACATAGATCCAAATAAGTTTTGTGAAAATAGAGGATTCAGATGCCAAATGATCGATGAAATCTTGACCAAATCACCAGAGTTACTATAAAATGCGAGTATTATTTTTATGAGAAATATAAATAATTTAATGCAAAAATATAAAGGAAAGCAAATTGTAATGACAGAAAAGATATGTAGGACAACCTGTATTTGTAATTACAATATTAATTTAATATAAATTTTATTTTAAAGTTACTGCTATTAAGTGAATGTAATTTTCTAAACAATTTCATTATTTTAAATATCAAAAATCTGTATAAAAATGTACGCTGTATTTAAAAAATATATATTTGTACACCATCCTAGCCCACTGGGTGTTCAGGGGATGAACCTAAGGTTAATAAACAGATGATAATAATAATAATAATTATGGCTAAGTGTTTGCTAACTTCGCTCGCTGCCTCCTTTAATAGAACTGGATAAATCCCATCAACCCCGGTGCCTTTCTTATGTTTAACTTCAACAATTTCTCCTCCACATTGGTTTCAGTTATTACAAAATCACTAAGCTCCCTGTTAGAGTTTGATAAACATCTGGGCCTCCCTTCCTTGAATAACTCCTCATGTGTAGATGTAAAATACTCATTTAGTTAGGCAGCTATCTGAGAATGATCATCTACAGTCAATCCATTGATATCAAGTGGACAAATTTGATTCGTCCACTTCCTTTTAGAGTTTTAATAAGTAGAGAGGCCTTTGCATCCTTTGTCAAAGATTTCTCGTAATCTGCCTTTGCCGGCCTAACCTCCTTTCTGACTTGATTAAAGACTAGCCTATATCTACCATAGGGTTCTGTGTCGCCTGGTAATTTGTATGCATCCCATACTGTTTTCTTCTCTGCCACAACCATCATTAATTCACCTGACATCCATTTGGGCCTAAACGTAGAGCAGTATTTCTTAGTTGGAACAAAAAGCCTAGCAGCATCCAAGATTACTTCCTTGAATGCTTCCCATTTAGAATTTGCTGTTAGTAACATCATCAGTTGGTACTAGCTTATAAAATTCAAAAACTGTCTGAGACCACTGTAGCACCATTACGAAAGTAAAAACCCTTCCTTTCACCCATAATGTTTGTTACATCTTTAAGTAAATCCCACATCAGTACACTGTGATCACTGCCACCTAGTGGTTGCTTTGTCTGTAAATTCTTAATGCATGAATAATAACTGCTGATATTCAGATCAGATGAAGAGTATAGAGTGTGTGTTTAGTGTCAAACGGCACCAGGGTTTTCCCCCAGACCAAGTGACTCAATCATTTTAACTGGAACACAATTAAAACTACAGGTCTGTAATTACTCGTGCCACTCTTTGTTCTCCCTTTGTGAATTGGAGGTACATTTGTATTTCTCCACTCTGAGATGTGAAAATGTATCTTCAGAGTGTTACGAACTCTGGTTGCCTCTCTTACATTCTGCTGTAGAAAACAATCATGCAATAAATCCCCAAAAAAATTATGCATCATCAGCCAAAAAAAAACAGAACATTGCTCATTTTAACTGTCTATTCCTTCAAAGGTTTGTCGCTTTCTTCCTTGAATTCATTTAAGCTATCAACTGCCACAACGGCAGATGGAACTTTGTTCCAGCAATAAAACACTTTTGGCACATATATTCTGCACATCTAGTCTTTATTCAATTTGAACTGATGCGTCGTCAGGTGCATAATTTGAGCTAGAGGAAGAATACCATCGGCATCGACTTTGTTCAAACCATTCAAGGCCTTTGACACCACAACCAGATCACCTCGCATGTGCGTAGTCTTCAGCCACCGCAATTTACAGAAATTAAAGCCTTTCTTGGTAAGAGCATCCCTTTGCTTCCCCTCACCAATTTCATTGCGCTCTGTGTGCTCGTTCCAGCAGCTCTACACTTGTCCTTGCGGGTAGTACGTTTGGTAGATCGCCGTCCTCCGCACACCGAGTATAAAAGACCCGAGTTTGAGTCCCATCGATGAGAGCAGGAATTTTTATGAGTCCTCTTCACAGCGTGTCAGAGTAAGCCGGTCTCAGGCGAGGCAACCATGGTTTTTTGTTTCTCCTGGAAACTCAGTTTCTCCTCCATAAAAAGAGAGTAAACGACCTCAGAACATACGCAATTTATAGATAATATACGTACACTGAGCAAATGGCTTTAGTTGCCGATGCTCCTGAAACCCTACTACAACAACATAAGCAGTACATCGAAGCCTTTAGACCTGTATGCGGTACTAAAGGTGTGGCTTGTACATTGCCTTGTATAAACATTGAGAGAACCCCATGGTCTTTGCGGTCTGTCTGCACTGCTCAGAGAACTTCATATCTGAGTTCACAATTACCTCCAGTTCTTTTTCATTCAGCACTACCTATGTGTATTTGGTACTTTACTCTATATTTACTACTAAAGTTTGAAGAATTTTGTTTAATTTTTCAATATTAAACGTTAGTGCCACTAGTCACCCATCTGCATAAGTTTTCTTGATCCTGTTGCTACAGCAACAGGATCAAGAAAATATATCGGAAACAATAATGGACTCGAAACAGAACCCTGGGGGACTTTACTAATAACATTAGTCCGCAAAGAGCAGTGTCAATTGATTACCACTCTCTGACAGCTTAAATAAATTCAAGGCAGAACTAGACAAATATTTGGAGCTAAAGGATGGGTGCAACAGGAAGGGTATTTTTTTTGGCTCATGATGTATAAGCTTGCTTTCTTGCATCATATGCCTGCTTGCCTTTGAAAGGTCAAGTACAACGTAATTTTGCAGTTGACCTTTCAAAGGCAAGCTGTGGGGGATGAAATTTATTAGAGTGTCTTTTTTTATATATATGTTTTCGTTATTAATTATTGAATATTCTTTATTTTGTTTTGTTCCCTTATAACTATATAGACCTCTTTTTTTTCTCACACCTCCACTTACACATCTGACTTTGCTTCACAGGAGAATTCCAGATTCAAGGGAACTTCTCAACTATGTATAATTCCCTTCGGAATGGCTCAGTGTTCAAGAATAACAAAGTAACTCATTAATAAACAACAAAGTTTATTTACATATAAATATACAACATGAGATACAACTGAACTAGATAGCATGTAATATGACATACAAAGTTAAATCAAAGATACATTGCATATATTATTCTTATTTCTGTTTACCTTCACTAGCTAATCTGAGTTGACCATTATATGAAAACACCTGATTCATTCTTCTTCCCCTAACTAACTCCTAACAACTTATACATTCACCATACCTATTTCACTTACCCCTGGATACAATTCTGTTTCATATATTAACAATCAAATATGCTACTTTCATCATTATGCTCTGTGATCTCACCACACTGTTACAATATACTTGTAGACCAATCTTAACCTTCCTAAAGTCTCTATTTGTTATTGGTCTTTCAGATAAACCAACAAATCTTCATCAATAAAAACACTATATTCAGAATTGCTCATATAACTCACTTATCTATCATTAACACATATTCAGAATTGCTCATATAACTCAATTATCTATCGTTAAAATATATTCAAAATCCCTCTTTATACACTTTACTAGCCTTCTAACACATTATAGCTATTTGTACATCAATTTAATCTATTATTCATTCCTTCGTTTCCCTTGCATTATACATTAATCATTTTTAACATAATAAACTCTGTTAGTATATATGTACTTCAGAGATAATTTATTTTTCATTTTACTTTCTAGTGCTATCCCTTTTTCAATTAATTAATATACTATATCACTAACAGTCCTTCTTATTAATTTAGTGTACTTAATATATCGCTCACCTACTTCTATCTTGTTCCTTTCTTTTCCAGGGAGGTTTCAAGCTTCCATCTTAGACTCTCCAGGCTGTCTTTTAAGGCTTTCCTTCATCTTATTTCTTCTGAATCTGCTACAGATAATTTTCCGGAACTCTTGGCTGTATGGGTCTGGCGTCCTTTCTCCATCCTGATCGGGCTACTAATTTTTCGGCTTCGCTCCGTCTAATAGGGTTGGCACTTTGCCCTCGCTACCTGTTAGTTTCGATACAGGGGCTGCTTCCTACCGTCTGGGACATCGGAACTCAATGTCTTCATCAAAAAGGGCTTCCTCCTTCTCATCGAGCAACTAATTCCTCGTTTTCGCTCCTTCTCTCGAGCTACTAATTCTGCGGATTTCGCTCCTTCTCTCTCCACTTTATTAAAACTCATTCACAAGAAGAAAACTTCACAGGGCGCTACTCTCTCTTCTTCGCTCCACCTTTTAATTAAAACTCGTTCACAAAAAATATTTCACAGTGCTCGTTTCCATATGGGCCACTACCCTTGCCTTCCTCCATGACGGTTTGACTTTCTGCATCGGTCACTGCCCTTGCCTTCCAATGACGGACAGGCTCATTCTCCTTACACTCCATATATTCTAACACGTCAAAACTCAACTGTCAATGTTACTAACACATATTTTCCAACACCGACAAATATCTCAACCTTCCCTGTATTTACTAACCTATTTCCGCAAACACCGACAAAAAACTCAACTTGTGTTCCCTAACTCATTTCCATAAACACCCACATAAACTCAACTCTGTGACTATTTTTAACCCATTTCCACAAACACCGACAAAAATCTCAACTGTCTTGTGTCTCCTCCCTTTCACTCACTTTTTTGTTCAACTAAAGCTGTCTTTTTCTCAAGCTGTCTCTTCAGTGCTCTATCCAACTCCTCATTTTAAGAAATTTGTAAATTTTCCCAGGCAGTCCGCTGCTTTGAAGTTCGCCACCACCTTTCTGTTTCACTTAACACTTTTTCTTCCTAATATCCCAAAACTTGCTATCACTGACAGCCAGACGCCAGTCTTAAATCTCACCCGAGCATTTGTCCCGTATTTACCACCCGTCTCTTCTCGAGGTGTCACCGTTCAAAGGAATGTCCCAGCAAACTCGGTCCTTTGCCCTATTGTTCTTTCGGGGCCATAATTATTAACACGTACTCACCAATAGCCGCTGCTACCTGTTTCCATTGTTTTTCGTTTATTCCTGTGTGCTGGGAGCTGAAGTGCACCCCCTATTACCACTAGCCTTTGTCAAGCTTACCGCTCCCTTCTCTATTACCTTGTCTAATTAAATCCCTAGCGAGTGACCCATTATCTAAATAATATTCGTGACTAGTAATGTTTTGCTGCCCCATATTGCTATATCAGAAGCTTTACTTTAAATTAATCTCACTTTTGTATAAAATATTTTACTTGTAAGATTTTATATCTTACAAAGCGCAACATCGTCAAGTAAGTGCCAGTCTGCAGTTAACGCTTGACCTTCCTAAGGCTTTTTATCGTGTTTGACGTAAGGATCTTCTAAATAAACTTGCTTGTTATATTTTCTAACTTTAGTTTTCCAAGTAGCTTTTGTAGTTTAGTATCTATCTAGTTTTCTCTCTGACGAATCACTGTGGTTGACTGTAGATGGCTATTTGTCTTCTAACTTCTCCACTAATGCTGGTGAACTCCAAGGTTCAGTTCTCTCTTCCACTCTTTTCCTCTTGTACATTAATGACTTTCTTCCATTGACTAGAAATCCTATCCATAGTTTTGCTAATGGTACGACATTGCATTCCACCATTCAGGTTGAGAATCCTCGCTCTCAACAAACAGCTTCAAATTCTCGAATTTATGGGGCAAGTAGGCGCCTTCATAGTGAGGTGGGCAGGAGCAGTAGTGCGGTACACACGTTTCTTGATTAGACCGGGCTTCAAGTCCGTGCCCACCAAATATGGAGGATGCGGAAAGGTAAGGTCAGAGAATGACTACCGCATATCCCCGGAGCAATATGGCCTTAGTTTCTCCAAAAAACCAAATAACAAACAACAAACAAACGGGGAAAGTATAACTTAGTTGATTTCATTCCTTCTAAAACTCAGTCCTGTCTTATACCTCGCAAAGAGGATTCTTCTGCTCATGTGTTCTGCTTATGTTTGATGCCACTCTGATTTCTACTCAAGGACATTCGCCTCTATTGGGGATTACCTTGCCTTATGATCTCTCTTCACTTAAGCACAGCCGTCGTGGGAAACAAAATTGGTAGGATCGCACCAGTACCAGGTGGAAAAGAACTGAGTTCGAATTCTGTCGATGATGTTAGGGATTTTTATGGGGATTTTCATAACGTGGCTCAGGTAGTCGGTGTCAGGCGAGGGTAGCATGCTTTTTCTCCCGGAAACAAGGGTTTTCCTTCTGCAAACAGAAAACTGATCACAGAACACATAATTTACAGACAGCATACACGGATCAACATGGACTTAGTCGCAGATGGTTCTAAAACCCAATACCAACAACGCAACAACAGCTTAAGTACACAAATATAGCTTCCTCAGCATCAAAAAAACTGGGATTTCTCTTGTAGACTCTTATCGTTACTTTTCTTCCAAACAACCGATCACTATGTACAAATCTCAAATCCGCTCATCCATAGAATATTGTTCCCACATTTTGGGTGTTGCTCCTAAAACCTGCCTCAGGCTAGCATTCAAAAGAGTGCATCAGTTAGGTTAACCAATGACTCTCATCTCAGACAGATCTCTCCATTCTCTGTGTCATCAACGTTCTATTTCTACTGAATATATTTTCTATAGATACCTCCATCGATGCCGTTCTTCTGAATTGGCTTTTATAATTCCCGCTTTTAAAAAAGTAGTTTGAACACGTGCCTTAACCTCTAATCCTCTTACTGTCCAACGTCAAAAGCAGAGAACCAACTTTTATTCTTCCTCATTTATTGACTTCAGTTTTCTGGAGCATTCTTACTCTTCTCTCAAAACGAAACGAAACGAAAATATATGAGTAGAATAAGAAGGAAATGACTCAAACAGAAATCAGCAGTAGTACAACCAAGTAGTAGCAGCAGAAAAATGCGCTGATAACAACTGAAGAGCCCATTTCTATTTCCCCTTTCTGGTCATAAGCCGTGACATCTATCAAAGTATTGCATATAACTTTTGTGGCTGATGTAGGGCCGAACTCTTTTGCTCTTTGCACTTTCCAATGCTCTTTGATAATGAGGCACATTCATTTCTCATTCTGTACTCTTTTGAAGTCCATCATGTCTTAGAACATTTCCTTTCTCCATCAAATTATTTGTTAAAAAGCACTATTGTATGGTGATTTCTGTGGTGTAATTTTTTATGAGGGAATTGCTGTTTTCTATTTTTTTTTTGCTGTTTTTGCATTTTTTGGATATTTAATAGTGTATTTGTACTCTATAATCATTGAACTAAAGGGAAATTTAAGAGAAATTAATCAGTAGTAGAAAAAAAATATATGAAACACAGTGGATCACTCACCTGAAACATACTGAAGGTGTTTATTGATTTTCTGAATGGAAAATATTCTCTTATATGATTCCACGAAAACCCTTTAAAGTTTAAAATAACGGACACTCCGTTAATTGTACTCGGCGCGAAATGTAGGCTCCACTCCATTACATGCATAAATGCCCGTGTGATCATAGCCACAGATTGACTGGTTGGATCAGCAGAACCTGAAATTACAAAAAATGCAGAAAGTGTAGAGAATGTTGACGCGAGTTGGTTTGTACATTTTTCAGTGAAATATCCATTGATAGAGTTCATGCGAGTGACTTCTGTTTCTTAGTGCACTGGTGTTACCCACGAATTTATATGGTTGCAGAGTGTGCTTTCGCAGTCAGAGAGATAGTGCTGATATAGCAAATTTAAAAAGCATTCCAGACAGCAAGCTTAAACAGCGCCCACCCCAGAAAAAACAAAACTGAAAAAGTAAAAGCCAACTCTCATTTCATCTATTCATGCCCTCCAGTTTTTCTAGTATTTCCTTGAATTAATTTAAACTATATCCTACACTGAGAGAAAAGAATTCATGGAAAACCTGGTTCCTGGGCAACGCGACGTTGTCACCCCTCTCTCTAGTGGACGAACCCACCGTCTAGCAGATAGATAGGTACACTGATTCACTGTATTCACGTAGACGGAAATTCGGTGTCAGTATGGATAAACGTCGAAAGTTAACCAACTTCAAATGAAGGATGATAGTGGGTTCCTAGTTGCATGGGTCACTCTATCGCGGTGATAAAGAAATTGCACTTTCTCCGTTCGACAGTATCAGGAGTGTATCGGGAATACTCCATTTACCACTTACCTAATACTTCCTAGATCTTCCTTTTGCCTTTAGTACTGCTGTTATCCGATTTGGCATTTATTCAACAAGATATCAGAAGCATTCGATATGGTGCCAACTAAACTGTGTGTAATGCAGTCAGAAATGCAGGTATGGATGTGATTGGTGTATCCAGACGCCTGCTATGCCATTCCGTAGTGTCCCACAAGTGTTTTACGGGATTGATGCCGGTGGAGTTTTGAGGCCAATCGATATGCAGGAAGTCAGAACTGTGTTCCTCGAACCATTCCTGCACAACAATTGCCCAATGGCTCGGCGCATTGTCATATTGGAAGACACCATCGCCATTCGGGAAAAAGTGTAATTTAGCGGGGTGTATACAGTCAGCAAACAGTTGACGATAGCGGAGACCATTGATATATTGTTCCACATGGAATAGGCGTCCATGTTCCTGCTAGTGAAAAATGTCCCACATCATACAACCGTCTCCACCGACCTGCACTTTTGATACCATGATACCATGCATGATGGATCAAGACCCTCGTGTTGTTGATGCGAAATCCGTATCCGACCATCCACGGAGTGGAGTAAATAACATGACTTATCCGACCAGCACACCTTCTTCCAGTCTTCTAACGTCCAACTTGCATGCTTTTTGCCACAAGCAAGTCTTTTAAGTCGATGAACCTTCATTAGGAGAGGATGCCGTAGGGGTTGTCCGCTGGTATAGTTCATACGTGCGAGCCTGCGACGCATGGTCATGCCAGATATTGTTCCGGTTTACCCCATGTTCTATTTGGCACTCAACTCTTCAACAGTGCTGCGCCTGTCCGGCTGGACGAGGCGTCGGACACGGCGCTCACCTCTAACATCAACCTTTCACTGATTTTTGCGTTTTGCCTTCAGCTCGTTGTTTTACCATTTTGACTCCAGTCCTGGTAAACATTAATTATGGCGGCTCTCGAACACCCCACCAGTTCACCCTTTTGGGAAGTCGAGGCACCTGCTTGTTGAGCACCCACAATCTGTTCTTTATCAAAGTCCGATAAATCATCCATTTTGCCCATCACACTTGTAATTGTATAACCTACTGAACCAGTGGCACCTTATCTATGCTACGTTGCTCGACTAACACTGCACCTCGTACCTGACGTGGTCAACGGGTCGAGTTCAGTTTTCATAGGGATGGTCATAATTCAGTGATCCCTCAGTGTAATATATTCACGAAAAATATTTTGTTTCGTTATTTTTTTAACTAAAAAAACCACGGAAAATTACCACGCTGTAAGGAATTTGGACTAGAGGAAACCAAAGACTTCCAGTGATTTATGGAGTTAGGAGAACGATAGAGACAACAGAAGAATTTTACCGAATGAACTCAAGTGATTTTAAGCTAAACAAGATCGAAAATTGAAGATTAAAAATATTAAATCTCTAACAGGAAATATCAGAGTCGACATACGCACAAGTACCACATGTTTAATGTAACAATCATGCAGCCAATACTTAGGAACATCGGATGAGCATTGTTCAACCAACCAATAACTGGGATTCTCTCAGGGAAATACATGAGGCGTTGCAGGCTGTAATTACATATGGACATCATTGAGATTGAACTGAGACCACATATTTGTGCAATGAAAGAAGAAGTATTCAGATCGTTTAGATCTTTCCGGATACAAGTTTGTTCTATCGTTTTGACTATTCGTGATGTATCCAGTAATAAGAAAAGAACAAGAGGACATGGAGCGTCGAGGGCAATAAGATTATACACTAGTTGATCCCAAAGCATCTTAGAGAGTGTTACCTTTAGTTTCGATCCGGTGGACTATCTGACTGCCTGCACTACTAAACCGTTTTAGAGCTGTACACTCGAAATGTAAGGAAGATCGTATGCATCTCACCATGATGTCCATCATAACCTGAAAAGTCACAATCTCTTTTGCATGATGGAACAGATTAGAGCAGGTGGCCTGAGCTTTTCTTCTGACTAAAATGGGTTCCACTACCACTCGCCTCCAATAGGCGAGAGTGGTGGTTAGTGCATGGACGATAAGTCAACTGCCAACTAGTATTGCATGATAGCAGGCAACACTAGTTGGTAGCTGAGGGGTGGCATTCCTCTGTGTAGTATGGACCATATTCCTTCACTTGCTGCTTACATTGGTTCGCAACCGGTCACCACCAGTGCATTAGGCGCCATATTTCAGGCTAGCACATGGGGCACCCTCGTGGGCAGCACATCGAGTGGAAAAGACATGAGTTCGCGTCCTGTCGATGACACGAAGAATGTTTATGGACCTTTTTTTTCACATGGTTGAGTTAGTTGGTCTCAGTCATGATTGTTGTTGTTATTGGGTTTGAGGAATATTAGCAACTAAGGCCATGTAGCTTCGTGTATATTGTCTGTAAATTGCATGTGTTCTGAGCCCGATTTCCTGTTCTACTGCTCGAAAATCACAAGTGTCGGGAGAAAAAACATGCTACCCTCGCTTCAGTCTGACTAACTCAGCCACGTTGGAAAAAGGAGGATAAAAATTCTTCTCATCATCCAAGTGATTCGAACTCAGGTCTTTCCACCCGTGGGGTGGGACGACGATCCTTTCAACTGTGCTGCCCACGAGAGTCTCAGTCGTGAGTACCTTGGTATTTCCTCTCGGAAATTCTGATTTTTCCTCAAGCAAAGAGAAAATCGACCACAGAACACATGCAATTTAAAGACAGTATGCAAGGAACGCCTTAGTTGCGGCTTCTTCAAAAACAACAGCACAAGGCATTATACTCAGGTTTACTAAGTCCCACCATCGTAAATCTGCATGAAGAGGATGTAGTTGTTGCAGAACGACTGGAAATAGCTGAAAATTGCAATACATGATGACTAAAATATCACCTGAATATCATTTCAATCAGCATTTTAGATCCCAGGTATAACAAGCCCAGCTTTTCATATTTAACAAAATGTCTGTGTGAACTTGAAGGACTACCAGTCATTAATATGACAGCATTAAGGACCCGGTTGTGGTTGCAGAAAAGGGGAGGAGTGCTGATGGCTTTGAAAAGTTAAATTTTATATGTGTGGATGGTTGCCAGCACAATGGAAGGGTGATTTAATTTTTAAACATAAGAACATTAGACGTATGGGTTCCTTCTTGGAAACCTAAACTTGTTCTTGAACAACGTCTGCTGGTCAAATTTATTTGATGTGTGTATGTGTGGTCTGTGTGAAAGGGGTTAGCCGGATAGAAAAAAAAAAAATTGATGAGGTCGAGGAGTTAGTGCTGGCATAAACAATAGACATAGCTACAGTAGTGCAAATTTCGCTGTGTCCCATAAAGAGGAAATACCCACCTGCACACTTTGTGCAAAATTCAGATGATGCGCATTTCAAGGGAAAACCAAATGTGGTGGGCAGTCCTGACTTTCTCAAGGATACCCAATTCTTTCTGCTGAATTCAGAATAGTCTGTTTAATATTTTTATTGGAGAAACTGTTCTGGTGACACTGAAAACCACAACAGATTCCTGGACATTATTACTGGAATAGCACGTAGTAAGGAAACTGCTGAATTTGCTGCTTAACTAAACCACACATCAACACAACTCATTGCATTTAGAGGATTTGATCTCTTAAATATAACCTTGAGCACCCGAGAAGAAGACTGCGTCAAGGTGTAAGAGAATTAGACTTAAAACGGCAAGATTTACATAAAATCAGAATTCTGAATTTATACAAAAATTATAATATCACAGATATATGTATATTTAGAAAAGGCTTTCATTATGAAGTTTAAATTGAAATAGCTTCTCACCGATGTCAAAAATGACAACTGTTTCTCCCTTCGATGTTCGGTAGGGCAAGACAAGGACAATATTTTTCGAGAATAACGGCTGCAGTTCAGCAAGATCTGAAGTCTTGTAGTCCTCTGGATAGTTCTTCCGACAGGTGTAGTAGTTCTTTATGGTGTTGAAAGCTCGTTCTACATTGTACTTCCTCACCCGCAAGAAAGATAGCAGAAAAGGGGAATCGCTCCTTGAGATAAATCCCTTTTCCTCTGTTCAATAAAACAGTGCTAATGATCAGAGTCAATCATGACAGAAATAACTCCAGTTTTATATTATCTATAAAAGGGAAGCAAAGAACATTTAAATATGTAAAATTGTTTTATAATTTCACTCACAGGTAACACAGTTGTAGATTTGACATCCTCCTAACACTTGGTGGAAAAGATTTGAGTTTGAATCACGTCAAAAAGATTTGAGTTTGAATCACAACAAAATCGCGACTAATGAGTCAACGATACGATCAATCAAGAAATTTGAAGAAAAAAGTGAAAGAAATTTGAAGAACCTCGTAGATGGTTCATGTTGGGAAATGGACCGTAATCTGCTACGCTGGTCCAGTGCGGGTTGGCAGATCTACCGTATTTAGGAGTTAGGGGCTTAAACCCCGATTTACTCAAAGAGAGTGTGCTATCGCACAACTGTTCCTCTCCAGTCGGCTATGTGAAAACATTCTAATTGCTTCAAAAATTGGCTCTGTAACGCGTGTGGTTAAAAGAGAAAACATGGAAAAGCTTTTAATCTGTGGAGAGAAGACCGAACTGAAATTAAAATTCCATTAAGTTCTGTCATCATTCGTGAAAATCCAAAACACCTTAATCTACACTCTAGTGAAACTGGTGATAGAATCGGTGGGATAAGTTTTTCAGCTGCAGAGGGTGGTTTAAAAATCGATATGGCCTTCATAAAGTGAAACTTGTAGGCGAGTCTACATCAGCGGATTTCGTGGCTGAGGATCAAACTGTACGATTAATTTTCAAGAGTTGACTTTCTCTTTGCTCCCTTGTAGATAAATTATAAATTAAAAATTAATATTTATTAAAAAAAAAGTTCGGGGGCAATACGTTGGTTGTTGTGCTATTTTAGGTGCATCAGGAACTTATGGCGTATTACGCTTTACATAATTTGTCTGTAAATTGAGTTGAATTTTTTGTTGTATGAAGAACCCGAGTTTCTGGAGAAAAAAATATGACTCTCTTATCTGAGATCGACTAACTCAACCATATTGTGAAAAGGGCCTATAAAAATTCCTCGCTCCATTGACTCACAGGTCTTTTCCACCAGGTGTGGGGAGGAAGATGATTATAATAACTGTGCTGCCCACAATGAATAATACAGTGTCACCGTCGAAGTCATTCAACACCATTAATCGCGATGGTCTGTGAATAAGTGTGCAACAGGCACGTAATTAAATTATCATACCTTTCAACCTGTCCCGGAGTAATTCGATGAATTTTTCTCTCGTATTCGGGTCCTCACCAAGTTCCTCCTTTGCCTTTTGTATATCAGCAGGAGAGAGATTTTGATCATCGTATTTTCTGAAAGCATGGTTTGGTAAGGAAACTTCGTTGGACATGATGGACCAATCTACATAAAAGGAAAAAAAAAGTCATATATATAAAAGGGAAAAAAACAAGAGTCATAAATATATATACAGGGTTATTCGAAATGGGAAGTCCGGGGTTTCAGACAATTCCTGTAGACACATAAGCAAAAAATTCTGTTACCCCGGACTTCATTTTGAATAACCCTGTACATATATATAATATTGATGAAAAAAATAGGATATAACTGAACGTCTAAAAAAGAAAGAAAAATATTAGTTTATTAAACTGGATTATGGATCCGGGGAAAAACCCGAGTATTAGTAACAGAAATACCAAACAACTATAATGAAATATAGACAAATGTATTTGATGAGTGTATTGGGTAGAGGAGCTGATCTGTGAAGTGTAATTACGATGGAATAAATTAAGAATGCCGGCAAGGTAAAAGCAGATTACCTGAAATTAAATGAAATTAAAATTAATATAAAAATAACCTAACAATCATAAAAATGGTACCTAATGCTGCAGGTCCTATGACTTTAACAAGAGGTCGGCAGCCAAAACTGTAGGAACCAAAGTAATAAACAAGGTCTTTGTTTCTGTTATGATGTAAACGTATGAAACATATACATCAGAGCAGACCTAACAGAGACCAAAAGGAAGGAATAAAATTCAAACATAAATAAAATAAAGGTAAAATGCAGAATTATGCTGAAATAATGCCGATAAATTCAAAGGAAAATTGAATGAAAGTTAGAATGAAAAAATGAATGAAAAACCCGGTATGAAATTTAAGATAAAAGAATAGTCATATTTTTGATAACTTACTGTATGTTCAGACCGCAATCGTTGAAATTAGCTGAGTGTAGTGAATACAGAGCAACAACGGAGACCAAAGTTGAAGGCCGATAGTTCTATCTATAGTTATATCAGTTGAAGTAATCGCGCGGTGTAAGATGTAAAATCTTACACGTAAATTGTATATAAAGATAACAGATCGTCGTTCCCAAACTGAGAAATTTAATAAGAAAGGATACGTCAGGAATAGTTATATAGTAAAATAAAATATAACAAATCAAATAAATTGAACAAAGTGGATCGTTAAAAATATGGGAGATATTAAATTAAGGAGGGGGCTAATCGAAGGGAAGGGAGAGTCGTGAGAATTAGTGCGCGAAATTTCTACCAACAGATGGATAAACACTCAGCTAAGTACCGTAAACAAATCTGAAGGTCTAAAACGGGTAGCAGAGCCCATCGGTGAATAGGCGACAAGGGGGGTCGCTCGAGAACAATGAAAGGTGAGCCGAATTAGTCGGAACATCACTTTGATCGGAGACAAACAGGACGTGAGTACACGACTAATACCTTGTCCAAAACAATAAGGCTAGCGTCTGGTAGTCTGCAACAGCTTGGCCTGCAGAAATTTAGGGTAGGTGTGAATCTAGTAACACTGGTCTGTGTCGGCCAATTTCAAAAGAGAACAGTCGGTCTGGGAAAGGAATATTTTTATTACAATAAGAGGTTGGATCTTAGGGGCGGCTTGAGAAAAATAAACATGGGCGAATAGGACAGAGTGAAAATTTTGATAAAATGAGAAGATTGAATAAGACCAGGAACTAAGGCGAGCCTGACATATAGGGGCGCTACGTAAATTAGATGAACAAAAAGTGAGTGAACAGGAGAAAAAACACATTGACAGTTGAGGACTTTGTTGTGGTAGAAAATATGTGTTAGTAACAGTTGAGAGTTGAGGTTTTTGTCGTGGTAGAAAATATGGATTAGTAAAACACAGAGTTGAATTTTTGATGGTGTTAGTGAGAAGGTGAGTAGTAACAGATGACAGTTGAGGTTTTTGTCATGCTAGAACATCTTAAGTGTAAGGAGAATAAGCCTGTCCATCATCGGAAGGCAAGGGTAGTGGCCCAAATGCAAATAGTCTAATCCGTCATCGGAGGAAGGCTAGGGTAGTGGCCTGTATGCAATTAAGCCTGTCCGTCATCCGAAGGCAAGGGCAGTGGCCTTATGCAGGTAGTCTAATCCGTTATCTGAGGAAGGGAAGGGTAGTCACCCGTATGCAAACAAGCGCTGTGAAATATTTTTTTGGTGAAGGAGTTTTTTAATGAAAAGATGGAGACAGAAGTGGCAAGAAAGGAGTAGGGGTGTAAGAGTGACCGTGGAGACGGAGAAAAAAAAAAAGTAAGTCGGGCAGTACAAAAAGGGTCTTAGACAGTAAGGGAAAAAGTAGTTAAGAGTAGAAAAGTAACAGGAAGGCCAAGGATGATAAGAAAAAAAGTTATGAAAGACGGTTAAGTGAACCAGGAAAGGTAACAACTTCTTGGAGAAAGATACATCTGAATGATCCGTAGTAAAGGAGGAGTTGTGTATTCAACGCAGGAGCAAGAATGCCAGACCTAAGCAGCCAAGAGTTCCGGAAAATTATCTGAAGCAAATTCAGGAGAAAGCAGATGAAGGAAAGCCTTAGAAGATAGCCTGGAGAGCCTGAGATGGAAGCCTGAAACCTCCCTAGAGAAGAAGAGAAAAAGACAGAAGTAGATGAGCGATGTATTTAGTACACTAAGTTAACAAGAAGGACTGTTAGTGGAATAGTAGGGTAATTAATGAAAGGGGGTCGCCCTAGAAAGTAAAGTTAAACATAAATTATCTCTGAGGTAGATATACTAACAGAGTTTATTATGTTAAAAATGTGGGTTAATATTTAATGCAAGGGAAACGAAGGAATGAGTAATTGATGAAATTGATGTACAAATAGCTATAATGTGTTAGAAGGGTAGTAAAGTGTATAAAGAAGGATTCTGAATATGTTTTAAACAGTGGCGGATTTCTGCCCAGGCGCACAAGGCGCGCACCGGGGGCCTCTTAAATCGAGGGGGGCCTCAAATCTCAGGTCTCAAAAAAAAAATAAAATAAAATTGTTTCATTTTAAATTTTTACGCTCATCTTTATTACCGTTACTGAACAAAACTATAATTTAATATCAGAAGTTAGCAAACTCTTATGCGAATATCCCTACATAGTATATGAAATATCTATGCGAACTAAGTGAATCTGAAGTAGAATACATATTATCATTAATGCTTAAATTAAACACTTACATTTTAAATACATTTTATCTGGAATATAAAATATTTGAGTTATTAATTACTTGCAGAGGCTTTTACTACTTAACTACGGTAAACTGGTAAGAACATAATACCGTGACAATTGAAGCATACCTTCTGCTTAAACACACACAAGTGGGAGTTTCACCATATTTACATAAACACAAATATTTACAGCCAAACAACGTGCAGCATATGAAACAACATGGAAACAGGAATGACCGCGATACAGTAAAATAAAAATTTGAAAGTTCAATTTTCCAGCAGTCGTCTTCTTCTGTGGGGATTAGAGTGGGGTAGGTAGGACAATACTGACACCTATTTCTTAATGAGGTCGGGTTTCCAAAAGTCCAGTGGCTTGTGCCTGGCCGAACAAGGTGCTGAAACTGTATCCTTACATCTGTATTTGCAAGTAAGAGTTTCTGAGAACTTCCTTTCTGTAGGATTTGCAATTGCAGAGCTTTTCAGGATTGATATTGGGGTTGTTGAATAGCTGGATGGTGTTTGCTGCAAAGAATCTTCCAAGGCTATCCAACTGTGTAAATGCCGCTTTCAGTTGCGGTTCCTTATCTGCAACTCGTCTTGGTTTGGTTTTTCGCCTGGTATTATTGTCCACTCTCGGGCTTTCGGTGCATCCAGTCGTCCCGTTAAAAGCTGAGCGAGGGTCATTATGCAGGGATTATTTGTCTCCAGGGTGTGACCTCTAAATTGGAGTATAGTATAGCTCTTGAGATGGTAAAAGGCTTAGCTGAAATTCTGTTCAGCCATCTCAAGAGCCAGTATTCGAGTCCTAGAAAGGCTTTGATACTGCTTTCGGGAGCTGAAGACCAGATTTGTGCCGCGTATAGGAGTAACACATTGTTGATGTATTGGTTCATCTACTGCCTGGTTGCACAAAGCCCCGCATATGTTTTGTTACGGATCTATGCGAAGTGCGAGCGGAAGGTCAGGTCTTCGTCCCACTTGAGTCCAAGATCAACGTGTGACAGCGCCTTTTGGACGAGGATGCCGTTCACAAATATTTACATTTTGTTTGGCTTTATTTTATTTGTGAAAGTCATTTGTGCCGTCTTTTTTTTCATTCAACTGCAGCCCGATACAATCTAGATACACTTCAAGTTCTTTTATTTTAGTATTAGTCACTTGGGTGTGGTGGTCAGCTGATTTCTGATCTTCTGAAGCAATAAAAAAATTTATTTATTTATTAAATCAGTTTATTTATCACGAAACCTTGGGTCACCCCGGGACGGCTCTGTGGCAGAAGGGTGTGAATATTTACAGACTAGGTGCGAGGAACACAATGTACAATAAACAAGAGTACATGCGTGCTCGACCCGAGACTTTTACAGGATTAAATATACAATAATATACAAAATATACAGTAATATACAAAATATAAAAAAAAAAAAACTACAGTCTGTCATGTTCAGGAGCAGGTGAGTATTATAAGTTCATTATCTGGTAGCAGTTCTTCAGGATTTCCTTCCTGTAGGGCTTGTCTATACAGAACCTATCAGGGTGGATCCTAAATTTATTGAAGATCCGAAGACAATTGGCTGGAAACATGTTCCTCAGGGAATCAATGTTTGACAGCGTAAGACGTAGAGGGAGACAGGAGTAGGAGTTCTCCCCTCTTGCCCTCCTCGAGCCAGAGATTAATGTGGATACCGAGGGAGCCTCAATTCGCCTGGTTATAAACCGTGCAAGCGTGAAGACATTTTTTGTTTCGATGATATTTCTTCAGGTAGTGGTGTCCAGATTTGCTTGTAGGATCGATCTGGAGATAGTTAGGTGGTGGCCTACCACCCTGTTCATCCATCTAAGCAACCAGTACTCTAAACTGAGATACGTCTGAAGGTATGAGGCAGGGGCAGATGACCAAATTTCTGAAGCATAGAGAGGAATCGGCGTAATACACCTCAGGATGTGCCGAACAAGCAGCGCAGGCTGATGTACACCAAGGAGCTCTTGACGCACTGCCCAAAGAGCAGCGTACGTCTTCTGCCTCATCCTGGCAAAGTGAGGCTGAAAAGTGAGCCCAACTTCCTACGCGAGGCCAAGATCAGTATGAGAGGTCACCTTTTGCACCGGTTCCCCACTAACAAAGATTTGGATGTCATTTTTGACTTTCTTCTTGGTTATCGTCAGTTGTGCTGATTTGGAAGGGCTCAGATGCAGCCCAATTGTGGCAAGATAACTTTCCAAGCTCAATATCTGCCTAGAAGCTTGTTGGTTGATATCATGAATCTGATGATTATGATCTGAGCTCACGTAGAACTTCAGATCGTCGGCATAAGAGACAAAGTTTGGATTCTGAGCAAGAAAAGGCTCCAAAACTGCTACAAACAGGATAGCGGACAGTACACTTCCTTGTGGGATGCCTCTTGAGACGTCAATAGTTCCTTGAATGTCATTGTGGGTCACAGTCAGATGTCAGGGATGTAAAATAGACTTCAAAATTTGAAGTAAGTTGTCTGCCAGGCCGAAGTAGTGTTTCAGAATGGTAAAAAGAGCTGGGAGGTGTATTCTGTCATAAGCCGATTTTATGTCGAGGAATATGATATAAATCTGTGATTTGTTGTTAAGGATGCGCTGAATTTTGAAGAGGGTATCAAGAAGATTGGTAGTTGTCGATCTCCTTTATAGAACTGTATGCAGATACTCAGGCCTGTGTGCAAAGCAATGCTGGGCAATTGTTGGCTGAATAACTTTTTCAAAAATTTTGAGTAAAGAACAACTGATGGAGATTGGTCGCAGATCTTTAGGAGATTTGGGTTTCTTGATCTTTGGAATGGGCTTAACATGGTAGGTTTTCCAAATTGAAAGAACTATTCCAGATTGCAGGATATGTCTGAAAAGGTGAAGGAGAAGGTCGACTATATATGGGCTGCAAATTTTGATAATAAAGAGTGGGAAACCATCCGGACCTACAGTGGCTTTGTTGGGTAGTTTATTGATGACATCAATTAGGGTCTCTCTAGTTATTTCTATTTCAGACAAGTGTGTCCTAGGTAACCAGTCCTCCTGAGAGAGGAATCAGAGTCAGGAAAATCTGCCTGCAGTATGTTGAACGGTGCCCATTCCTGGACAAGCTTTTTGTCAATGGCTAGATGATGATGATGCGAAAGGATCCTCCTACCACTCTTCAACCTAGTGAGAACAGCTTGGGTAAGGACCTGCATTTTCTTTTTCAAGAAGCAAGCTCTTTCTTTCTTAAAGATGGAACGGTCTGAGGGAAGTTGAGTGTTCTGCCATTTCCGGTAGGCCTTCTGCTTCTTGATGAAAGCCATCTTAGTTTCCTTATTGAAACCCCGATTCGACCTGTTACCAATCCTGGTGATTCTGGCTGCACCATGTAGTGCAATTAACTTCAGTTGTTCCGACAAGAGCATAACGCACATCCTCCAACGGCTCAGAGTAGAGACGCCCCCAGTCAAACCCAATCAAGCATTGGAGAATGCTCTCTGGCTTCAGACATTTGGTAGAGAAGGCTATTCTAGGCAAATCAGCGGAGTACTCGTCAGGTAACCCAAGGGGATTGCTCGGTAAGGATAGTTTACATGCAATTGGCGAGTGATCAGATTGGAATCGAAAGTTGCTAGGTAGGAGTTTGATGTCTTGCAAGTTGTGGAAGATTAGTTCCAGCGCTTGACACGCTCTAGTTGGTTGCGTCACTAACCGTGTAAGGTTAATGGCCCAAAGCGGCGCACTGTTGAAAAGTGACCTCAAGGCCCTCAAGGGCATTCCCATGCCTGGGCAGTGGCAAGCTAAAATCACCTGCTACAACAGTTGGAATTTTAGGCACTAAGTTGGTTGCTAATCACGTGAGCAGCTCAGCTCTAGAGTCTTCATTGTGGTCTGGAGGAAGGTAAACCAGGCAGCATTGGATTTGAAGAAGAGGACTCCTCAGTGTCAGGGAACCTACCTCAAAGTTGTTTGCTTGGCTCACTCGTGTCCTTATTGGCTGGAATCGATCGTTGAACAGGATTTCTACACCTCCGCCTCGCCCGGTAATCATGTGGTTTCCAATGTGTTTGTAAGGGGTGTTAAAATGGGCAAGATCAAGCTGTCTATCCGCTGCTAACCATGTTTCCGTAAGGCAGATGACATCAAACTCATTAAGCAATAGGAGAGTCTGGAGACAATGAAGCTTGTTTTTTAGGCTGGGTATATTCTGCATAAACCAAAGAATCTCTCCTTCGTGTGAACCTGGTAGCAAGTCATCCTTTTGTAGTTATGGCTATTTATCTCGCCTGGATCCGCTACAAGCGATCGATCCACTCCTCTCCTGGAGCGGCTTTATAAGGGTGCCTACCGGCCAGCTGCTACAATCCAAGACGATATGCTTTGCATTCGCAGGGCCGGAGATGATAAAGGAAGAATCGGTCCGGTGTCTAGTTTTGATAGCTTTTGCATCTAAGTTGATCCCATTTTCTTGGGCAAAGAATGCCCTGATATTTTCCGCTTTTGCTGCTGGTCCCAGTCTGGAAACAAAAATTCTCTCTCGGGTCTGGACAGCAGAAATATTATATATTTCCTCAAGTCTCCGCGACAGAGGGATCGAGGTAGGTTCAGTAGGAACCGACATATTAGGCTCCTCGCATGGAATTCTGTTACCTTGTGTTTTCACAGTCAAAACACTTTGAGCGCAAGCCATTTGTGGGTTATGCCGGAGAAATTGCGCATGATAGTTAAATTGATCAGAGAGACAGAAGGCATCCGCTTGAGCATTGATCCGCTCCTCCCTGTTTAGGCGTGGGGTTTTTCTCATCTCCATCCTGTTGTAACACTTTCTAACATTTCTTTTCGTAATGAGACGTCTCCAGGGAGTGGTCCCTAGATTAGCTTGGAGGATGGATCTAGAGATAGCAAAAGGATGACCCTCCACCCAGTTCATCCATCTAAGCAGCCAATATTCCAGATTGGGGTACTTTTTTAGGTGGGAGGCAGGAGCAGATGACCAAATTTCAGATGCTTAGAGTGGAACAGGGGTAATGCACCTCAGAATGTACCGACAAAGCAGCGCTGGCTGATGCATACCAACGAGCTCCTGACGCACTGCTCAAAGTGCCGCATACGTCTTCGGTCTCATCCTGACAAAGTGTGGCTGGAAGGTGAGTCCAACATCCCAGGTCGGGCCTAGGTCTGTGTGGGAAGTTACCCTTTGCACCCTTTCGTCTCCAACGAAGATTTGAACATGATTTTTAACTTTTGTTTTGGTTATCGGTAGTTGAGCAGATTTGTAAGGGTCCAGATGCAACCCAATTATGATTAGATAGTTTTCCAGTTTCTTTATCTGTGTAGAGGCCTGTTGGTTAATACCCAGGATCTGATCAGGATGGCTTGAACTCACGTAGAGCAGAGATGGGAGTAATCCCAGGTGCTGTCTGATACACACATACCTAGAACTTCAGATCATTGGCATAAAAGACAAAGTTAGAATTACATGCTAGAAAGGTTCCAAAACTGCTGCAAAGAGAATTGCTGAGGGCACACTCCATTGGAGGATACCTCTTGTGATGTCGAAAATTACCTGGAAATTGTTGACAGTAACAGACAGATGTCTGAGAAGTAGCATGGATTTTAAGATTTGTAAGAAAGTATCTGCCAGACCGAAATAGTGCTTCAGAATATAAAGAGAGCTGGTAGGTATAATCTGTCGTATGCCGATTAATGTCCTGGAAGATGATGTCAATCTGGGATTTGTGATTGATGGCATGTTGGATTCTGAAGAGAGTACCTAGAAGATTTGTATTTGTTGATCTCTTGTGCAGAACGGTGTGAAGGTACTTCAGCCTGTGACCAAAGCAGTGCTGGGCAATTGCTGGCTGAATCACTTTTTCGAAGATTTTAAGTAAAGTGCAACTGAGGGAAATTTGTCGCAGATCTTTCGGAGATTTAGGTTTCCTAATCTTTGGAATGGGCTTAATATGGTAAGATCTCCAAATTGATGGAACTCTTCCAGATTGTAAGATTTGGCTGAAAATGTTGAGTAGAAGGTCAACAATGTACGTGCTGCAAATTTTTACTATAAATAATGTGAAAAAATCTGGTCCTACAGTAGCTTTCTTAGGTAATTTGTTAATGATATCAATCAGGGTCTCCTAGATAAACCTAGATATTTTTATATGATTCATCTGTGCCCTAGGTAACCAGTCTTCCTGTGAGGGAGGGCATCTGGATCTGGAAAATTTGCCTGCAGAAGGTTGCACCGTATCCATTCCTGGACAAGTTTTTTATCAATGATATGATGGTTTGTCTGGTGTGATAGAATCCTTCTACCCATCTTGAACCTATAAAGAACAGATTAGTTTAGGACTTGTCTTTTCTTTTTTACGCAGTAAGCTCTTTCTTTCTTAAATATAGTGAGGTCTAGGGAAAGTTGAGATTTTTGCCATTTCCAGTAGGCCTTCTGCTTCCTGATGAAGGCCAACTTGGTTTCCTTATTAAAACACCGATTCGACTTCCTACAAATCCTAACCTTCTTGGATGCACCAGGGAGTGAAATTAACTTGAATTGTTTGGACAAGACAATGGTTGTATCCACTATCGACTCAGAATAGGAGTATTCCCAGTCAAATCCGCTCAAGCACTGTAAAATGATGTCCAGCTCGAGATATTTAGTAGAGAAGGAAACCCTAGGAAGTTCAGCAGCAACACATCAAGTAACTGAGGGGAACTGCCATGCATGGATAACCGGCATGCAATTGGAAGTGATCCGATTGAAATTGGAAATTGCTAGGCAGGAGCTTGATGTCTGGTAAGTTATGAAATATTAGGTCGAGCTCTTGGTCTCCTGTAGTAGTTGGCACTAAGAACAGTGTAACGTCAACTTGTAACTTCAGGTCCGAAGAGTGACCTGAAGTGGGCCACAAGAGCATCTTCTTGTTTATGGATTGGCAAGTTGAAATCACCTGCAACTACAGTTGGAGTTCTAGTTACTAAGTTTGTTGCCAACCAGGTGAGCAGCTCAGATCCAAAGCCTTCATTGTGGTCTGGGGGAATGTAAACCAGGCAGCACTGAATATGAATAAGAGAACTGCTCAGCGTTGTACAGATTGCATCAAAATTAATCGGCAGGCTTACTCTTGTCCTTATTGGCTGAAAAAAATCTTTAAAAAAAAATCAACACCACCACCACCACCACCCCATCTAGTGTTTATTGAATTCCCAATGTGCTTGTAGGGAATGTTAAGAGGCACAAGATGAAGCTGCTATCCGCCGTTACTCATGTTTCAGTAAGACAAATGATATCAAACTCATCAAGAAAAAGAAGGGCTGCAGGGTCTAAAGCTTGTTTTTTAAGCTGCATACATTTTGCATGAACCACAGAAGCTTTCCGCCTTGTGAACCTGGTTGCATATGGCCCTTTTGTTGCTATGCCTGTATGTCCTGTCTGGGTCCAATGTACACGATCGGCCTACTCGTCTCTTGATGCAGCTTAATGATAGTGCCTAAGGGCTAGCAGCTAGAATCAAAGATGATATACTTCGCATTCTCTGAGCAGGAGATGG
Source organism: Mastigoproctus giganteus (assembly GCF_048544385.1). Classification (NCBI taxonomy): domain Eukaryota; kingdom Metazoa; phylum Arthropoda; class Arachnida; order Uropygi; family Thelyphonidae; genus Mastigoproctus; species Mastigoproctus giganteus. Next base: position 11,443,847 of record NC_143585.1, on the reverse strand, counting down.
TAAAGGAAGAGTAGGTCGGAAATCTTGTTTTGATAGCCTTTCCATCAATCTTAATCCCATGTTCATGGGAAAGAAAGACTTGATACTTTCTTCTTGCGTTGAAATACCCAATCTCGTAACAAAAATTCTTTCTCTGATCTGTACAGCTGATATATTATAAATCACTTCCAGTCTTCTTGACGGAATTGGCGAAACCGATTGGCGAGGGACAGATACTTTTGTCTCCTGTATTGGTAATCTGTACCCTTTGGGTTCCACTGTCAAAATGTCTTGGGTGGAAATAGCCTTTTGGGAGTTATGGCTATGACATTGTGCTTGAGAGTTCAATTGATGAAGATGACTCGAGGCAACCACATGAGCAAAGGTCTGTCCATTCCTGTTTTGTTGTGGGGGTTCTCTCATCGCCATCATATTGTTAACGTGGTTGGGTTGATTCAGAACCAGGTGACCATGCTTCCTCTGTTGTAGTCTGCAAGGTTGATACGAATTAGGTTCACCCGGATTCCAACATTGATCCTGGGTACGTTGACTATCAGCAACCAAGGGCAGATCAAACTCAACGGGATGAGAATGCGAGGGATGCATATCCAGTGGGTTCAGCTGAACGGCAGGAGTGAAAATCTGCTGAGTCAACCTCTCTGCAGCTAGAGTTGAACTCCGTAAATTTTTTGGATCAGTTATCCCTTGCAGGGATCGAACGGGTTGGGCTGAGGATAACAGAGGGGCTTCATCCACTTCACGTAAATGCTCTTGAGTTTCCTGATAGTTCATCACTGACATCTGACTAGAAGGAAAATTTTTAAATTTCTGAGTTGATCGTTCAGCAAGAGAACTTGATCCAGGATTTCTGAATTTTGGGCTCTGAGCCTTCTATTCTCAGCATTAAGACAAGCAATAGAATCCATTATTGGACACAGGACCTACAATAAGCTGATCTTGAAACCCTCATGGAAGGTATTGAATGTAGTGATGTTGTCACTTAAAACGCTTTTTATTTCCAAAATTTCTAAGGGGATATTCACCGGGAAGTCTGTTGCAGAGACAGCAGGAGCAAAATCGTATTCCTGTTCCGAAAAGTCACCATCTCTCCCAATGCGTAAGCTTGCATCACGAGGCGTTCTCGATGATGTACAGCTTCCGACATTCGAACGTAGCACCTGAAACAATCCTGAGGACGCGGAAGGAGTTGCTTTAGTAAGGGTGATAGAGGCACAGAGAAATAAGATACAGAGTGAACACTTGCTCAATTCCTCCCAGCGCCCTCACTTTCAGGACATGAAACTAACGCGGCAATCTGTCGCCATAAAAACTCACTGAGTAATAACGCATATGCCCAATGCTAATAAAGTTGCTACCACGTGGTTGCTTCTGTGACTCGAGTTCTAGAGTTCGTTGAACGTAGAAATTTTGTTTCAAGTATTCTTATTTTACTATTGTTATATTTATTTGTGTATTTATTTTTCTATTATTATAATTATCTGCTGTCATGCACAGAAATAAGTGTTTCGTGTGCAATAAAAGTGGCTGCGGTTGTACTCATTTCCGAAAGGATGTTTAAGGTAATTTATCGGAATCTATACAGAACCATGAAATGTTTACTAAAATGTAAAAAAAAAAAAAAAAAAATACTGAATAGCTAATTAACAACTAATTCATAACTTGTTACATTAATTTATATAAATATAATATAAAGAAAGCCAGAACGAGAACGACGAGAAATGTCGGATAACTTACGTGGAAAATTAGTTTCCCGACACGGCACTCCAGCGCTGCTCGCTCGGTGAACAGACGGTTGGTGTTATCGGTCTGGAGCAGAAAACGAGAAGGATATTAATTGACAGGTGGGCGTGGCAAACAATGAAATGATTGCTGGTGGGCACGACAGACAAGCTACAGGGCATATTATTGAACAAGAAAATAAAAATACAATCATAAAAGAAAACATTTTTTTTCTATGACTGTGCTTCCAAAGAAAATTGGTTAGTTACCTCTCCACTTCTGGAGGGTTGAAGCTCCCATGGGATTGAAGTCGAGGTAACCTGACCTTTTTTCACCATTGCGAAATAATGGTGAAAAAAGGTTAGGGCATGAGCGATTAGGGCGAGTTAATATTAGTGCTACTAAAGTAATACTAAACTGATGTTATCGTGTGTTGTGTTTGTGCACCAATCAGCACATCGTTTGCCACGCCTACTCGTCAATCAATATATCGTTGTCGACTTTGCTCCAGACTGATAACCCATACCGTCTGTTTACCGAGCAAGCAGCGCTAGAGTGCCGTATCGGGAAACTAATTTTCAGTGTAAGTTATATGACGTTTCTCGTCGTTCTCGTGCTGGCTTTCCTTACTTTCGCCGAATAGTGTATTGATATTAATTGAAGTAATAGTTTATGAAATAATTAAATTATTCCATAAAAAAGCTTCATGAAATATGTCATGAAATATCTTTACTGTTTCTGAAATCAAGTCAAATCAGCCAGAGTCTAACTGACAAAGGGAAACAGTTATAAACTCCCAGGTACTGTGAGCATGTGGATATTTATTAAGAAAATGTTTTGGCATATGTCTCACGTCACCTAGCCAGAAATATTTTAAAGAACAATAATTGTGAAACATGTAAAGATTTATTATTATGTCCAAAAGATCATGACAAATCGTTGTTCTATTAATGTTAATGTGTGCGTGAGAGAGAGAGAGAGTATGGATGAAAATGTCCATCAAAGGAATTATTGAATACAATGAGGAGTGTATCAAATACTTTGCTTTCCTGAAGTCTATTTGGTATTTCATAAGGAAAAGGTTCTACAAAAACTTTATGCTAAAACAAGTTTTATTGAATTAGAGTGGTTTGGGAACCAAGAGTACCAAGCCCATGTGCAAAAAGTGCTTATTCAGTCTATCTTGTAAATTATGGATAAACAAAAAGTGAAAAATATGAATTTGGCTTGTCTGCCCAGTCAAGCACGAAACTCCCTACAAAAACTATTGAAATGTGTTAGACACATGTAACTGGGAAATGTTAAGTATGTGCTGTGAAAGATAAAGAGGAAAATTGTGATGATTTGATTTTTCTGGGGAACATTGTGTCATGATTTCTCTTTTTTAGAGATCACTCGTATCAGAGCAATATTAATTGATCAATACTGGATTAACTGTCCATTCTGAACTACATATACCTTAATGACAAATATAGCTCCATAATTCAGTTTGAATTCTATTTGTGGGGGGTGGAATAAAAAGAAGAATGATGATATATATTTTATATATTTTATTTTATATTTATTTAATGTTATTTATTTTAATTTTTTTTATTTATTGTTCCCTTTAGGATGTTGTCCACCTTAATTTAATTTCCCCACTTACACATCTGACTTTACCTTACAGGAGAATTCCAAATTCGAGGGAACTTCTTAATTATTTATAATTCCCCTCGGACAGGCTGAGTGTTCAGGAATGACAAACAACACACACATTAATATATAACATAACATTTTATTTACACTTATATACACAATACAAAAATTAACAACTCTCAAGCGCATATTATTATTTCTCAAATTTGCCTATGTATTATCAGTTATATATGACTATTAAATACAGTGGTTTTACTCTAAACAAGGTTATCCACTTCAATACAACTCAATCAATATCATTACATAAACTTATTTTAGTTTCTTCTTTCTCCACACATGAACAATAATTACTTAAGAGGTTTAGTTCACACTCTTTCTCTTATGTAAATCTTATCCTTACCTTATAAATTGATTTAGGAATTTCACTCTTAATTTTTAATTTAATTAGTGCCCCATTTTGTCTTGGGGAATATAACTTCACAACTTTCTTTAATCAAGACAGATAATACATTTGACACCAATTTCTGGACTAATGCTGGTCCCAAGGGTTAGCCACATTCATAAGGCTATTTCTTTCTCTGTATTTCTCTACCCTTCCCTTCCAAAATATATTATACCTATATGTTAGACAATAACTAATAACAAATATCAAATTTCTCTCCTTTGCTTTTCTACATATGTCTAATTATACATTAATCAAAACCTCTATCTGATTTATCTCTATATTTATGCATATACACTATTTATATCTTTGTATATCCTTCCTTTAACATCTTTCTAAACATTATACTAATCTGATATTAGAGTCCCAACGGTCCTTTATTTGTGAAGGAGAATACTATATATATCTAGTCACTTACTTAATTTTATGAATCGGATTTCTCCGTTTTGGGGCCTTCAGCTCTTTGTCTGGGAATGGCATCATCGTTTACCAACTGTATTCATCTCAGAACTTCAAGTTTCTCCATGGCTGCAGTCTACGTCTGGACAGGGCATCATTGTGTCTTTTAGGAAATTTATGGGCTCGCCTTCGATACTGCTACTTAACCTTCAGTTCAGCTATTCTGGCGGACTCGGGATTACAACTTTACCTTCTCAGTTCACTTATATGCGCCTTGCCTTTATCACTGCCTTCAGATGATGGATTAGGGTTATTTCTTTCCTTACACTACTTATTTTGACGCTGGCCACTTTCACTACCTTCCTATAACGGACAGGTTATTTCTCCATACACTTCAGTCATTTGCATACGGGCCACTACCCTTGCCTTCCGACGACGGACTGACTTATTTGCATACGGGCCACTACTCTTGCCTTCCAATAACGGACTACTCGACTGTTCTCTTCTATTATGAGACTCCACTGACTTTTCTTAACTTGCTGACTGCACTTACTTATCTAACCCTTCACTACTCCATCTTACCTTGTCAGATCTTTCCTAACTGGCTGACAGGACAGGACGTATCTAACCCCACACAACTTATTACTCAATTTTCCCACTAACACTGCCAAAAAACTCGCGTCTGTCTTTCCTAACTCATCTCTACAAACCGCAAACAAAAGCCCAACTCTGTGTTCTTTTTAACCCATTTTCACAAAACACTAACAACAACTCAACTCAGTAACTTTTAACTCATTCTTTCCCTAACACCGTCAAAAACTCAACTCTATGTTTTTACTAACCCATTTCCACAAACACCAACGAAATCTCAACTGTGTGTGTCCCTAACTCATCTTCACAAAAACACAAACGAAATCTCAACTGTGTGTGTGTCCCTGACTCATCTTCACAAAAACACAAACAATCTCAACTGTGGTGTGTCCCTAACTCATCTTCACAAAAACACAAACGAAATCTCAACTGTCTGTCTATAACTCATCTTCACAAAAACAGAAACGAAATCTCAACTGTCTGTGTCTCACTCTCCGTTCACTCACTTTTGTCATCTCAATTACGTACCGCCTCCTTATGTCGGGCCTGCCTTTTTTCTGAGTTTTTAGTCAATCTTCTCATTTTGTCTAATTACATCATTTCCTATTCGTCCTTTAAAATTTCTCAAGCTGTATATTCAGAGTTCATTTTAATAAATTTCCAAATTTTTCCCAGGCAATCCGCTGCTTTGAAGTTCGCCGTCACATTCGCCACCGCTCGTTAAACTTAGCAGATTCATTTTACATTGCTCTAACAACTTTGCCATCGCCGACAGTCAGACGCAAATACCTGGCCGATATCTCGGTGTCACCGGACAAAGGGATGTCCCACAATGTTCAGTCTACAGCCCTTTTGTTCCTCAGAGCCATAGATATTCGCACCTGCTCGCCATTAGTCCTGTCACCATTCCCGTTGTTATTGTTTATTCTTTGCCACGGTTGGAACTGAAATGTCTGAAGTATCTCTAATTGCTAATAGTTTACCGCTCCCTTTTCTAATTCAACCTTGTCTAATTTTTAATCCTTGTGAGTGGCCTAGAATAATATTTGTGACTGGAAATGTTTACTGTCTTATTTTGCTATTTCCTAACCTTTATTTTAAATAAAGCTCACTCATTTCTAAAATATTAACATGTAAGATTTTTCATCTTACATATTGTCTGATGAATTCCACACTGCTGAAGTATTTGCCAAAAATTTGTCAAAGATTGAGACTATTGATATGGAGCCCTTGGTTTCATTTCCTGGTTGAGATCTGTTGATCAATGAGGATGACCAAAACTCAGCATTGAAGAAAATGAAAAATGACAACAAAAGACCCAGATGACTCACCAACTGTATTTTGGAAAAAGTCTGTCACTACTCTTAATCCTATCATGCTTTTTGTAACTTATCTCTGAGATCGGGCGTTTACCCAAAGCATTTCAATCAAATTAACATACTTCTGGTATTCAAAAAAGGTGACAAGTGGTCTGTATAAGATTTCAGACCACTCACTCCTCAGCAAAAAAAAACTTACTTTCTAAACTATTTGACACAGTAGTGCAAAAACAACTTTTCAATTTTTTAAAGCCTTACAAAATCAACGTGGCTTTGGTAGTGGAAAGTCAGCATGTGTATGGAAGTTTTCTCTGGGAGTCCTATTGCTGTTATCCAGGGTCACATTGCTGTTGTGGCTAAGGAGCTGTATAATACAACGTTCGAACAGTGTCATCATCCACCAAGTGAAGCCTGAACCATTTATACAACTCTGTGTATATGTCTGTGTGTTCTCTGTGAACATATTGCTGCTAGGCTGTTATGTAGGGTCATTGCTCTTGTGTCTGAGAAGATATATAATGCAATGTTCCCAGTGTCATTAACAATCAAGTGAGGTCAACTTTTTATTCAACTCAGTGTATATGTTTGTGTATGTTCTCTAGGAGCCCTATTGCTGTTAGGTTGGGTCGCATTAATAATGCAATGTTTCCACATTGTCATTAACAATCAAGTGAAATCTGAACCTTTCATTCAACTCAGTGTATACGCATGTATTGTGTCCTCAGTGTATATGCATGTACTGGGAGCCCTATTTATTATTATTACTAGCCATATAGCGCAAGGAAGTCTGAGGCTTATACTGCACCAGCTAAAAAAAATTCCGAATTTTTCTGGGGGGAGGAGAGAGAGAGAGAGAGAGAGAGAGAGAGAGAGAGAGAGAGAGAGAGAGAGAGAGAGAGAGAGAGAGAGATAGAAGGGAATCACCAAGAAGAATGAATGATGATTCCCCGAGATTCACCGAGAAGAATGATGATATCCAGCTCAGGATCCTGGGTGTCGCAAACCCATTCTTGCCAGATTTGGGCCCCTGGGGTAGATCCACACCACGATGAGTATTACTACTAAGTGCACAGGGTGGCTGTTATGTGTTGTATTGTGTTACTGTAGATCTAGGAACTCTGATTATCCTACAGGTGCTCAGGATTGCAACTTTCTCGAGTCCCTTGTATATGTTCTCTGGGAGACCTAGTGCTGCTAAGGTCTTTGGCACCAACACTATATACTGCGTTCGGCTATTATATTCTGGCTCTTCAAGTGGCATGGTATCTTCTTGGTTATGCAGCTGGTCATAATCTTGTATATCATTGGGATACAACTGATAGGCCTGTCTGGATTCTGTTGGGTCTCTGTGGGGTTATTATTTTTATTATTAATTAATTTATTTTTGTTTCTTGTACTGGGCATGAGTCTTTGGTCTTGCTTTTAATTTTATGAATTAAATCAGCATGCCTCTTTTTATACATATTACAGGACATTTCATGTGAAGATATTACTAATTCAATTTGCATTGGACTACACATAATTCAAGTATCTTTCATATGAAATGAGAAAATCCATAAATAAAAAGAATTTTAATTATATAGGGTGTTTTTTTTTTTTTTTTTTTTTTTTGTCATTGTAATGCTAACTCAAATAATGATCTAAATGAAAGAATGCTAAATTCCCTTTGTTGAAGAAAAGAACTAACCCAGCAAAGAAATTTAGTCACAGAGAATTGTCTTCCAAATTTTTCATTCGTTCCAGATTCTTCGTATTTCTGTGAAGTGAATAAAAAACAAAAAAAAATATATTAGTGGCTCTGGTTAGCAGGGAAATGATGCAGTGTTCATAGGATGCCAGACATAAAACAATAAATAAATAAAGGAAAATAATTAAGTAAAAATTAGAACCAAAGTTAAAAGCAGTTCAATTCATTTATTACATTGAAATCTAAAATAACAGGTGTAAATTTATGACAGAATGTTAATTTATGGACTTAAGGTCAAAAAAGTAATATTTAAAAATATAATGGCCAGAAATTGCCTAAAATGAAGCCTACAAGGATATTAAGATGACGATGTGCGCCATTTGCAATAAACATTAATAAATACAGAATTAGTCGTATGTATAGCTTAACTTAATTTTCAGCACTCAGCTCATAGTAATCCGCTTAGCTGGTTGAGAGATTTACCCCATACATAGTGGTTATAGGATTCTAATAACTTACAGGGATTATGGTTTTAAAAACTAGTTATGGGCTATAAAAATTTTCTTAAGAAAGGAAAGTGCACCTTCCATTCTATGGTTTCCTAATTAAATTAAATTAAATGAAGCAAAATAGAAGCTAATAGCCGCGCACGAGCGACTTTCGAAATCGTCCTCAGTTAGCTGTAGTGGGGGGGGGGATGAGCGCGCGCTTGTGTTATATACGGGTTGGATTTCCCGAAATGCATTTCAGTGCACGAGGAAACTTGATACGTGCTAAATTCCAAATGGGGGAGAAATTGGCAGGAATCTTTTTGTTTAACACGTTGAGTGATGTATGGCGCTTAAACCATTCGATGACGAGGGCTTCGTTTTCAAATATTTTGTAGCTGGAATTTAATTTGACTACTGTGATGGCTGAATCGATGAGTGGGTTATGATTATAAGATTGGACTTGTCGTGTTAGTTCTGTACTTGTTGAATTAGATTTGAAGCTATTAAAGTGGTAGTATGCACGCGTGTTGGAAATTTTTGATGTCCCGAATTTTGCTGTTGTACTGCCTATGTAACATGCTTGGCAATCTGATTGGCATTTGATCAAATATATAATGTTGTTATGATCTTGTGTATTCGTGTGTTGTCTTGTATGAATTGAATTTGGAACTTAATTTGTTATAAGATGTGAATATTAATTTGATATCTGTATTCTTAAAAATCTGTTGAAGTCTTCTAGCGTATTGTTAATGATATGCTTCGAGACAGATATTGAGCTTGGAAAGTTATCTTGCCACAATAGGGCTGCATCTGAGCCCTTCCAAATCAGCACAACTGATGATAACTAAGAAGAAAGCCAAAAATGATATACAAATCTTTGTGAGTGGGGAACCGGTGCAAAAGGTGACCTCTCATACTGATCTTGGCCTCACCTGGGACGTTGGGCTCACATTTCAACCTCACTTTGCCAGGATGAGGCAGAAAAGACGTACGCTGCTCTTTGGGCAGTGCGTCAAGAGCTCGTTGGTGTGCATCAGCCAGCGCTGCTTGTTCGGCACATCCTGAGGTGTATTACGCCGATTCCTCTCTATGCTTCAGAAATTTGGTCATCTGCCCCTGCCTCATACCTTTAGAAGTATCTCAGTTTAGAGTACTGGTTGCTTAGATGGATGAACAGGGTGGTAGGCCACCTCCTAACTATCTCCAGATCTATCCTACAAGCAAATCTAGGCACCACTCCCTGGAGACATATCATCATGACAAAAAATGTCCTCACGCTTGCACGGCTTATAAGGAGGCGAATTGATGCTCCATCAGTATCCGCATTAATCTCTGGCCCGAGGAGAGCAAGAGGGAAGCACCCCCACTCCTGTCTCCCTCTACGTCTTACGCTGTCAAGCATTGATTCCCTGAGGAACATGTTTCCAGCCAATTGTCTTCGGATCTTCAATAAATTTAGGATCCACCCTGATAGGTTCTTTGAAGACAAGCCCTACAGGAAGGAAATCCTCAAGAACTGTTACCAGATTATGAACCTATAATACTCACCTGCTCCTGGACAGATCTTTTTTTTTTTTTTTTTAACTTGCCTATTTGTATATGACAAAGACTTTCTGTCTTCATGTAATCATGTATATTACTGTATATTTTGTACATTATTGTTTATTTAATCCTGTAAAAGTCTCGGGTCGAGCACGAATGTACCCTTGTTTATTGTACATTCGGTTCCTCGCACCTTAGTCTGTATTCACACCCTTCTGGCACAGAGCCGTCCCGGGGTGACCCAAGGTTTTTTGGGAAATAAACTGATTTTAATAATAATAATAATATGGGAGCGCGATAAGGGCTTTACGTATCTTATTCTTATTCACGCGGTTAATGAATTTGCTTGGGTTATTAGTGTTATTATGAACTTTGGTGATGGTTTCTTTACAGCACTCTAGTTATTACATTACAGCACATAAGGACTCCTTAAAAAAAATCAAGAGTAAATACAGAATTTTATGCAAACACTACTGGACTGAGGTGGGTGAAAATAAAAGGTTTGAATAGAGTGAGACAGGTGTAATGGCCTCATTGCACTCACAGAATTGTACTGAGACCTGCTATAATTAGCCGCCTGAACCCAGTAGTGAAAATAAAAAAATCTTTATTTGTTAATGTCTATTGCAAACAGCATCTTAACCTCCACCTAAGCTACATTATGGATGTTTGGCCATGACCTATAAAAATATTAAAATTTATTATTAATTAAATAATTTTATTTAGGTGAAAACAAGCAAATTTCCATATTTTACCAGAGAAATGAATTCAAAGTATGAGTGGGGAGGAAAAGAAAATACCAAGGGGGAGGGTAAACGTGGGATTTGAACTGCGGAAAGAGAAAACGGCAGTAATCCAGGTTACCACACGACCACTTTAACCATTTATATAGGCCTGGTATATATCCTGCACTTTAGTGTCGTGAGTCACGGTCAGCCCGCAAGTCACCGCCAGTTCCAACCTGGCATGAATCGTATTCTGACCGGCAGTTCCGACTTGACGGAGCATGCGCGACACTGACTATGTACTGGGCAATGTTCGGTACATACGTCCAGTGATCTTTTTTTCTTCGTTTTCAGAAAGAATAAAAAATAATTTCCTGACTACATAAGAATTTGATCATAAAAATAAAAGTAGATAGTTATAAAAACTATAATGGAAATAAGTAATTATTATTTTCAGGTAATATATTTTGTATTGCCTGAAAATAGTAACATAAGAATGATTATTTGTAATAATTTGTGAATTATTACATTTGTGAAAAGGTGAATTAAATAAAAATACATATAGATTTACCAGTTATTATTGAATAAGGCATTATTCAATACATTGAAAGGCTCGTCATATATATATATATGTATGTATGTATTTATGTATTTATTTTCCCCAATTGATTCAGGAGTATTGTGTTATCCAAACTTATCCAAACACAGAAATAGCATTACGAATTTTTCTTACCCTGACTTTGTAATAGTAGCTTCTTGTGAAAGGTCCTCGAGTAAACTAAAATTGATTAAAAATCGCCTTAGATCAACAACGGGACAAGAACGACTAACCAATATATGAATTGTATCCATTGAAACTCATGTTGCGCGAAACATAAATTAGGATAAACTTATTGATGATTTCGCGTCGGAAAAAGGAAGAAACATTCAATTAAAATAATACATCTTCATTGTATATGTTCAGCTTATTTTCACTTGAAATGGTTTTTAACAAATGTACTACCATACGTTTTGGAAATGCTAATATATATATATATATATACACACACATGTATATATAGTTATTATAGTAAAAGTATAATATGTACTATATAGATGCTGAATATGTATATAAACAGAACAGCATGGAGCGGGCGATAAGGCCAAAATAACTTATAAAGTCTAAGATAGCCTGTGTAGGTCTACAATGCTATACCCTGGAAATAAGCATATAATTAATAATAATATATAAATATATTAATAATAATATATAAATATATAATACAATAATGATTGTGTAGCTAATTATTGATATATTGATACATTGAAAGGAACTTTTTCGTTGGCTAATTCCTTTCAATATATCCTACCAATAATTAACAGAGCTATCTGTTTCTGATTGCTATCTTTTACATTTATCCCTATATTTTATATATATATATATATATATATATATATATATAGCATCCAAATATTCCAGAGTTAAATTGCAAAATATATATATAAAAAACTTTTTACTGTGTTACCAAATATAAACTTATTAAGTGTTACTTATAGAACAAACCGATTAATGCCATCAAATGATAGAACATTACATCGGACGTTAGGTATGTCCAAATTATATAAGTTATAGTGTAATGTAAGTAAATCCATAGTTTGAAAATCGATATAACCACAGGCCAACCATACCTCCAGTATACATGAAAAATTACATGAAAAATTATTATATGAAAATTATAATATTAGTTTAATCAACATAATAAGCCTTACATGGGCACATATTTTGAAAGAGACTTTGTCGAGGGCTAAACCCCTACAAAATAAAAACCCATGTTAGACTGAGCCTCCAGTTTCTGTTATCATCTGCCTGTATACCAAATCCAATATCCATAATAATGGATAATTCAACTAATTTAAAATTAGGTTATAGTGCTTACATAAATAAGTATAAATATAGCCGTACCGAAAGGGAAATGTCTAACCAAAATTTGTAAGAATACAGGCTGGATGATATTTAGCCCGACCGATAGCAGCAACATTATAAGCCCAACTGAGAAATTATTATTATTTGCTGAACAATTTGCAGAAAAATGGCTAAATTAGCTAACTAAAGGCGAACGGAAAGCAGAGTAGTTAAAGCAATAGTACCCCTCGAATTACTCTAATAGTTCGTGAGATATGAAAAATTAAGGCGAGAGGATAGATAAAAGTAAAACAGAAAAGAAAAAGCAATATATCGATATTACCTCGGATTAACCGGGAGTGTAAATTCCCGACCCTAAAAGTAGGGATCCTGGTTAAGTGGTAATAGCCGGTCAAATATATCAAAGAATGCAAAAAGCAACAGGAAAAACGGAATGGCTAATTCCTAAGCAAATTTTCTATAAATTTAACTTCAAAAATTAGGTAGAGGCCAACATTATATAAAGCTTTAGACAACAAAAGTTAGGTAGTGGCCAACATTATATAAAGCTTTAGACAACAAAGGAGGGAAAGCCCTTAAACAACAAAGGAGGGAATACCGTAGAACCGGTATCTTCCCGTCCAAGAATCTACATTATCGTAAGCCAGAGGCGAGAAAAAACTAAACGCCTGCAGCAAACGCACAAGACGTTTATAACTGCCGCGTATACAGCGCCACTTAAGATTTGTCCAATAATAGCCAAGTTAGGGATGACCCATAAGTATGAAAGCGCCCTCTGTAGTAGAGAAAACAAAACCAATAATTCTCAGATGTCTAAGAGACTTCTTAGTAAAAAATGAATTAATTCCTACTGCAAAAACACATATAGGTACCACTTTTCTAAGGCGTAAGCTATATATAGCGTGTTTATGCAACAGTACCTAGTATGTACATATATATACAAAGGCTAATTAGTAAACCACTCGTTCCATAGATACTGGTATATAAATCTATAGATACTGATGTATAAAAATCTATACTTCTTTTAAAAAACGAGAAATTATACCAGAAAATAATTCCTTTAAAACCGAGAAACTATGCCCCTTACGTGTATTTCAATATTAATTATGCCTAATAGCATCCATAGTATCCAACCGGTTTAGATCATCGTGGTATTGTTTTTGGGCTATCGATAAAGCCGTACTAATATGTTTCAAAATGAAGTTATGTGGGAAACCGTTATCTAATAAATTGTGCTTAAGATCTATCAGTGCGTCTATAACATCACTTTTATTATTACAGATATATAATCTTCTGATACCTTGTGTCACTATTATGTTTTTAAGGATACGTATTGAGATATTTGTACCCCAACTGGTTAGGTCTATAGTTTTAAAATTAAATTCTTTGCGTTTGTCAAATACCTTGGTAGTTAGGTTATTGTTCTTAATATGAATGTCTATATCCAGATATGCAGCTTTACCAGAGTCACACTGGTTAGTGACCTCTAGAACCAAATCCTGCGGGTAGTGCTTAACTGCTTCTGCATGAAAGTTAGTATAGTTGAACACTATCAAGTCATCTATATATCTGAACATATTAATATCTTTATTGAAGTTATTTTCAAAATGGTGTAGATATAGATTGGCCATAAGACACGAGCTACTTATGGACGCTATTAGGCATAATTAATATTTAAATACACGTAAGGGGCATAGTTTCTCGGTTTTAAAGGAATTATTTTCTGGTATAATTTCTCGTTTTTTAAAAGAAGTATAGATTTTTATACATCAGTATCTATAGATTTATATACCAGTATCTATGGAACGAGTGGTTTACTAATTAGCCCTTGTATATATATGTACATACTAGGTACTGTTGCATAAACACGCTATATATAGCTTACGCCTTAGAAAAGTGGTACCTATATGTGTTTTTGCAGTAGGAATTAATTCATTTTTTACTAAGAAGTCTCTTAGACATCTGAGAATTATTGGTTTTGTTTTCTCTACTACAGAGGGCGCTTTCATACTTATGGGTCATCCCTAACTTGGCTATTATTGGACAAATCTTAAGTGGCGCTGTATACGCGGCAGTTATAAATTGTGGGGGGTGGAATTTAAGAAAATGTTATTTTATATATTTTGGTTATATTTATTATTTCCCCTTTTAAATAATTCCCTTTTATAATATCTCCCCACTTGTGCATCTGACTTTACTTCTCAGAAAATTCTAAGTTCATAGGGGAGAACTCTTATATGTTTAATTCCCATTGGTTAGGCTTGTGTCCAGTACAACAATTACACACACACAAATATATAAAATGAACATAGTTTATTTTCATATATATATATACAACATACAAAATGAACAATTGGGAAAAGTACAGTTAATGTTCAACCGTGATGGCTTAGTATTAGTTTTATATTCAACTTCATATATCGAGTATTCTCAATTAACGTTATCCTGTACTTTATAACACAAACGATATCAGTACAGTAATCTATTATCGTTTCTACCTTGCACATTATCCATAATTTTCTTTACATGCTCTATATTTCTTACTTTGTATACAGGTTTAGGACCTTACTCTCCCTTTCTAAAAAATGCTATTCATATCTACAATTTCCAGTAATAACTTATTACAAATATTCCCTTTTTCTCTCCTTTATTATAACATGACATATGTTTGATTAGTAATAAAAGCCATTAATATCAATAACACTCTTATCTTTTTCTTCAGTTCCTTTCTCTAATTACAAAATTTATATCAGTCAAATTTCTATTATATTTCTAACCTATCCCTCCCACTTTGCGTATATAATTTTATACATGTACATATATCTCTAAGTATCACAAATCCTCCCTAATCATTTATTAGGGTCCTAAAGTCCTTTAAGGTAATGCGAATATTAAGTTAGCCACTTACTTAATTTTTCCTTTGTCGTGTTTCGCTGTTTGAGATCCTTCCATTCTTAGCTGAAAATGTCGTCGTTGTACTTCAAGGCATTTATTCTGGGACTCCTGGCTAATTTCTCTAGTAAGGATCACAATTCTGGCATTTAGATGTCCTCACTGTATATCTGAACTGAACTGGCAGTTTGTCGCACGGTCTTACTCCATGGCTACGGGTACTGCTATCTTTCCTTTCTGAGGCCTTTTTTCACCCTAGTCGGCTATCTTTCCACAAGGAGAGAGTGCACCGTAGCTACTCTTCTTTACTCTATCTTGCACAAGCTTCTTATTAAACTAAGCATTATTTGACAGTGCTCGTATCACACGGTCACTATCCATGACGGTTTGTCTCGTAAAGACGGCCACTGCTCTTGCCTTCTAATGCCGGACTGGCTTAATCTCCGCACTCTCCCTCACGCTCCGAAAACTCAGATATTGCTAACACATAATTTTTTTCCGACGACAAAACCCTCAAATATTAACTGTTACTCACTTCTTTTATTTACGCTGACGAAAATCTTAACAGCTGTTTCCGTTGACTACTTCCATTTCTTAAAACCACCAAAAAAAAACCCACACTCCCACATAGCTCACACAGGTCTCTCTTCATCCTCCTATCCTTTTACTCTCCTCCCTGTATTCCTTTTTTCTCCTCTATCCTCAATTTGCTTCGGAGTTTTCCACGCCTCTACACAGTGGTTCCTACCAATCCCCTCTTTCTTTATTTATCATTTTTCCTTTAATTCGTTGAAAAGCCTCGGTCAGCCTGCCCCGTAGCACGTGAACAATACTCTCTGTTCTCCACCTGTTGGATCTGTGGCCATCCGGTGTGTTCCTTTGAAGTAGCCGGATACTTCCAAAACAACACATTACCCTACACATATAACACTTCGTCTCTAAGGCAATTTAAAACCACAAGGAAACGACATCCGTGACTATAGCATCTGTTTTTGGGAACTTGTGCGTGTGTTTACGAACCGATTTCCTGTCTGCGGTAATTTGGCTGTACTAAAGTGTCTCGGAATAACCCTCACTTGCTTGTCGTAGTAAGCCACCCGCTGTGCTTTCCGTAGTGTTCCTTGTTTTAGCGAAAGTAAGGTTAATTGTTCTGTTTTCGTTTCATTACTCTTTCCCAGGACAACTAATTTGGTTCTGCCAGTGTTATGTAGGAAATTTTACAAATGGGAAATTTTTTAATATTTTCAGCCCCTACCAGAATAAATTTGATTTCAAAACTGCAGATTTTATTCCTATATCTCATTAGTGGCAAGAATCTAAACAAAACGAACTAATTTTCCAAATAAAAAAATCTGAAATTTTTGTAAGATTTTCAATATTCTTACAAAATGTCTTGTGCGTTTGCTGCAGGCGTTTAGTTTTTTCTCGCCTCTGGCTTACGATAATGTAGATTCTTGGACGGGAAGATACCGGTTCTACGGTATTCCCTCCTTTGTTGTTTAAGGGCTTTCCCTCCTTTGTTGTCTAAAGCTTTATATAATGTTGGCCACTACCTAACTTTTGTTGTCTAAAGCTTTATATAATGTTGGCCTCTACCTAATTTTTGAAGTTAAATTTATAGAAAATTTGCTTAGGAATTAGCCATTCCGTTTTTCCTGTTGCTTTTTGCATTCTTTGATATATTTGACCGGCTATTACCACTTAACCAGGATCCCTACTTTTAGGGTCGGGAATTTACACACCCGGTTAATCCGATGTAATATCGATATATTGCTTTTTCTTTTCTGTTTTACTTTTATCTATCCTCTCGCCTTAATTTTTCATATCTCACGAACTATTAGAGTAATTCGAGGGGTACTATTGCTTTAACTACTCTGCTTTCCGTTCGCCTTTAGTTAGCTAATTTAGCCATTTTTTCTGCAAATTGTTCAGCAAATAATAATAATTTCTCAGTTGGGCTTATAATGTTGCTGCTATCGGTCGGGCTAAATATCATCCAGCCTGTATTCTTACAAATTTTGGTTAGACATTTCCCTTTCGGTACGGCTATATTTATACTTATTTATGTAAGCACTATAACCTAATTTTAAATTAGTTGAATTATCCATTATTATGGATATTGGATTTGGTATACAGGCAGATGATAACAGAAACTGGAGGCTCAGTCTAACATGGGTTTTTATTTTGTAGGGGTTTAGCCCTCGACAAAGTCTCTTTCAAAATATGTGCCCATGTAAGGCTTATTATGTTGATTAAACTAATATTATAATTTTCATATAATAATTTTTCATGTAATTTTTCATGTATACTGGAGGTATGGTTGGCCTGTGGTTACATCGATTTTCAAACTATGGATTTACTTACATTACACTATAACTTATATAATTTGGATATATATATATATATATATAGGGTAAGTTGGGGAAATTAGGCAACTTAAATTTTATGTTATAACTATACAGCGACCATATAAATGTATAAACAAAAAAAAAAACAAAGTCATGAAAGTATTTTTATAACCTTTAATTACAACACCAGATAGTAGTTTCGCCAAATACAAAGCAAATGTAATCGCAAAAGAGTATGAAATCAAAAAGTGTCAAAATGCCATATCCTCCAACAGTGGGGTAATATGGCCACACCTAAAAATGTTTATGGCTAGTGCCATACCACTCGACATTGTTCTTAAAAGGATAACTAACAACCAACTATGCCTAATTGTGAAGGTACGCAATAAGTAATGAGTAATGGTAAGTAAGTAATAAATGTAATTTTTATGAATTGTCCTCTGCACAATGTACGCAATGTGATCGTTCACAAAAACGATCACATTGCGTACATATCTCATGAATCCAACGCAGACACTGCACATATTGTATCCAGTCACATTTCAGTCCTTTTTTATCAGTGTAAGACCTACGGCATTTTGCACAAAATGAATCTGACTCATTCAATTCCGATTCATTATCATCACAGGGAGGAGAATCATCTTCACTCTCTTATGAACTAGACGGTTTGTGGGCAGCTTGCTTTTTCTTCCTTTTTGAAGAGTTCACCCTTTTCCTTCGATTTTTGCGATGTTGAATTTCAGCAGCTTTTCTTGCCTTTGTTTCTTTGTTACCACGCATTTGTGCAATAGTTTCAGGTGATGTAAGAACTTGTGCGTGCCGCTTGCATTTGTTCAGAAAATCACTGGGTCCCTCAACAACAGGTACTGGCGCAATGTTTTCAAACAATTTGGGGGCAGCGGGAGTTATTAATAAGGCTTGTCCCAGCAGCAGTAAGCTCAGGTCTTTCCAGGTTATTGTTGTTTTCAGGTTCTTCTTGGACTGTGACAGTTCATCCAACACGAATGCATGGTCTGGAATTATTTTTGAATTCCAAGGAATGATTCCACAAGCTTGAAATACAGATACTCCATTGTTGACTGTTGCTGCTTTACACCAAGCTGTGTTTAGTAGCTCTGGAAATTGAAGTCTGGTGATTTTTCGACCTGAATGTTTATGCACCCATGTCCGACACGCTTGCTCCCAATAAGTTTTCAATGGCTTTAAAAATGATTCATCCAAAGGCTGCAGCCAATGAGTAGAATGACTCGGGAGACATAAGAGTATGATGTCATTTTGGGCAACGAAATCCAACAGTTCAGCATCTGAGCAGTGTGAACTATGTCCATATAAAGTAAATAAATGCTTGCCTGGTTCCTTTCGTGTGATGAAATGATCCTGCAGCCATTTCTTGAAAATTTCTCTTCTCACATAAGCTGACATTTGATTGATAACTACTTGAATACCTTGTGGCAGACCATCCTCAAACTCCTTTTTCTTGTTTTTTCCTTTAAAAATGCAGTATGGTGGTAAAAAAATTTCCTACTCCATTCAAGCAGGCTATCAATGAATTAGTGTCTCCTTTTTTCAGCACTTGCCATGCAGCTAACTGGCTTTGCTCCTTACTGGCAACTACTTTTCCTGGGTTACTGTTTAATTGTAGTCCCGATTCATCCATATTGCTAATTCGTCTCAGTTTATCAACTAAATCGTTTTCCGCACAAACACTCTACAGGACGTTTATATAAGCGTCACATTCCTTTAACACCCTAGCTATGGAAACACCATGTGCTTCCCGAACTGCTAATTCCCTATATCTTTTCCTGAATAATTGAAACCAATCATATCCAGCTTCTTCTTTTTCAACACTAAAATGACGCGGAATGCTATCTTTGATGACAAATGTATAGGCCAGGTGTCTAATGTTATGTTGTGTTAATGCAAAACCATTTTTTCCCCAATCTCTGAATGTAGTCAACCGGTTCCTTTTCATTTTCCTCTCCTGAATAAGTCTTGCGTCCCAGTCGCATCTTGTGGAAGTTCCCATCTTTTATTATCCTCATTAAATTGCGAACAGGAACTCTATAGGTTTGTGCAACTGATCGAACACATGTCGTTTTTTCCTTAACTTCGTTAACAGACTTTTGTAGGTCCTCTTCAGTCCAAGTTGATCGTAAATTCTTCTTAATATAAGTTTGAAGCATCAACTCTATAATAACACAATATAGGTAGTAGCAAAGTAATAAGTAAGTGTACTTAAGTTATAATTAAATTAAAACTTAAAAACATAAAATGATACGGTGTAATATGCCGAGGTTGAAGAAATGTACAACGAAATTGAGAGTCTTCTAGATGAGCAGAAAACCCACTACACTATTATTATGGGGGACTTCAATGCTAAAGTTGGAAAGAGGCAAAACAGCGCAGAAAGAGGAACTATAGGAAATTGTGGAATTGGTGAAAGAAATAAAAGAGGTGAAAGACTTGTGGAATTTGCAGAATCTCAAGGACTGTCAGTAATGAACACTTTTTTCAAGAAAAGGGTGAACAAAAAGTGGACATGGAAGAGTCCAAATGGATTAACAACTAATGAAATCTACTTCATCCTCACTAACAGAACATATATTGTGAACGACGTTACTGTCCTGAACGAGGTAAATGTTGGAAGTGATCACAGAATGGTAAGATGTACGCTTGGTATAGATGTAGGAAAGGAGAGGAAAAAACTGACTCGAGTAAATAATACAAAGGTCTTTGAGATAACAGAAGAGGAGAAAAAGCAGTATATACTGGAACTTAAGAAAACGTTTGAGCTTCTGCAGACTGCTCAGGACCAAGATATCGACTAGGAATATTACAACTTTCTGAAAGTGATAAAGCTCAAGAAACCTATAGGGAAAAAGAACTCCAAAGAACAAAAAATTAGTCAAGAAACACTTGTCATGATGAACCGAAAACGACAAATGAAGAACAAGAAAAACACTGACAGGGAGAAAATTGAGTATACTGAGTTATGCAAAGCCATTAGAAAGAGACTCAGAGAGGACATAAGAAGATTTAACACAAGAAAAGTAGAACAAGCATTAAGGGAAAACAAAGGATTTAAATCAGCAGCCATGAGCAGTAATACAGAAAGACAAATGATACTGAAACTGAAGAATAGTGATGGTGTACTTATAAACAGCAGAGAAGGCATAATTCAAATAGCAGAAGACTACTATAGAGAATTATACAAGGAGCGAGGGAATGATACCAGCAGTGAGGAAGATGGATTGTAAAGTAGCAACACATACGACATACCCGATATTCTTCCTGATGAGGTAGAACATGCATTGAAGAAAATGAAGAATCGGAAAGCCCCGGGGGAAGATGAAGTTACTGTAGAGTTGTTAAAATTGGGAGGAAGAGACATAACACAAAAACTGGCAAGGCTCTTCACAGAGTGCATTAGAAAAGGTGTGACGCGTAAGCAGTGGAATAATGCAATTATAGTTTTGCTGCATAAGAAAGGAGATAAATCAGAAATTGGAAATTATAGACCAATTAGCTTGTTATCCCACATCTAAATGTTGTTCACAAGGATCATTACTAACAGATTAGAAAGAATACTTGATGAGAATCAACCGAAAGAGGAAGATGGCTTTAGGACAGAATTCTTAACTATGGATCACCTTCACGTAATATCACAGCTAATGGAGAAAGCAAATGAATATAAAACACCATTATGCCTGGCATTTGTGGATTATGAAAAGGCATTTGACTCCATACAGCATAAGGCAATGTTTCGGGCACTGGAAAGACAAGGCATAGATACTCCACATATTATGATTTTGAAGAAAATATATGAGAGTGCTACCTCCTTTATTAGACTAGACAAAGACAGTAGCAAATTTAAAATCGAGAAAGGAGTTCGACAAGGAGACACAAAATCTCCGAAGCTGTTTACTGCTGCCCTTGAGGAAGCTTTCAGAAGATTAGACTGGTCGCAGAAAGGAGTCAATGTGAACGGAGAGTACCTAAACCATTTACGATTTGCAGTGACATTGTGGTCAAAAGCCATGATCCCAAAGAATTAGAGGAAAATCTTAATCAGTTATGCACAGTTAGTAAATATTTTGGACTAAAGATGAATATGGCTAAAACAAAAGTAATGATGAACAAGTATGCCACGGAAAGGGAAATAATGATTGAACGAGCAGTAATTGAAAAGGTGGAGTCATATACTTATCTGAGACAAATTATTACTGTAATAATGATAGATGGCTGGAAGTCTAGAGAAGAATAAATTTTGGATGGATAGCATTCAGGAAATATAGTCACATACTGAAGAGCAATGTCCCAGTTTGTCTGAAACGTAAAATAATGAATCAATGTATACTCCTCACCATGACTTATGGACGTGAAACTTGGGCACTCACCAAAAGAATGGAAGAGAAGCTGAGAACTACACAGCGAAGAATGGAACGAATTATATTAGCAATCAGATAAGTTAGATAAGAAAAGAAACTCATGGATTAGGTAGAAAACACAAATAAAGGACATTCTTATCAACACTAAAGAACTGAAATGGTCTTGGGCAGGACTCACAGCTCGAAGACATGATTACAGATGAACTAAAAAAATAATAGAATGGTACCCAAGAGGAGCTAGAAGAAAACCTGGAAGACAAAGGTGGAGATGGATAGATGAAATTCATGAGTTTTTGGGTAGTAAATGGATGGCCAGTGCTCAAAACAGAAGGAACTGGAAAGTTGCTGGAGAGGCCTTCATCCTGCAGTGGATTGAAAATGGCTGATGATGATGATGATGATGATGGCGCACACAGCATATTACCCCTTGACTGCGAAGCGTATAACCCCAAATTACATATTTTTTTTAAAAAATCCCGCTTAAGATACGTCATTTTGAACACGGCGGCCTACGAATGCCATAAACAGATGTGAACAGTTGTTAAAGTATCAGGCCAGAAGTATCAGGCCTTATACTTTAACTCACCTATTCATTTTATTTACACAATTTTTTTACTTTTCCTTTTACGTCTACATTTTCCTGTACCTTGTAAAGTTATGGCTATCATAAATAGACATAAATACCTTGTAATTCTGGTGAAAATCACTCAAAATCGCTTTCCGTCTTCACTATATACCTCAAAATGGTTAGCGCCACGTCCGTGGTTGTTACCATGTGGATTGTATTGCCATCTATACTTGGGTTTTATTAAGAGCAGCATAAAATATATTACTTGAAAATAATAATTAAAAATAATTACCTATTACCATTATCATTTTTATAACTATCTACTGTTATTTTTATAATCAAATTTTTATTTTTATAATCAAATTCTTATGTAGTTAGAAAATTGTTTTTATGCTTTCTGAAAACGAAAAAATAAAAAGAAATATTACTGCGAGTTCTTAGTACGTTGCCAGTATACGGACCGGCAGATACAGAGTATCGCGCATGCTCCGTGAAAATTCCCAACACACGACAGGCAGATGTAGTGAGTGTCGCGCATGCTCCGTGACAATTGCCAGCGCAGACTGGCAGATACAGCGGCAACAGGAAGATAGAGTGAGTGTCGCGCATGCTGAGGTCAATTCGGAACTGTCCGTCAGAATTCGATTCACGCCAGTTTGCAGCTAACGGTGACTTGCGGGCTGACCGTGACCGTGATCATGACACTAAAGTGCACGATTATCGAAGGGTTTTGCCAGTTGGGCAGTAATCAGGAAAGTGAGAAGGCAGGGCGAAAGAAACCGTCTTGATGCCAATTCGCCAACTTAGCAGCTTGAAGCGCAGTATAAATTCCGAGGAAGCTTACAATTAGTAGTCAAAGTAAAAGTGGTCTGTTGAGAGTGTTGTCCAGGAAAAAAAAAAAAGTTGACAAGTTCCAAAACTTGGTTGCCAGGCATATAACACACAAATTCCAAACGCTTGATTGCCAAGTTCCTTCCAACTTGTTGCCGAAGGCAGTCTCATAAGTAGAGCGGGAGCGTAAATAGGTCGGAGTTGTAAACGTCGTGCAATACAGGAGGTCGACTGGCGAATAACCCCCAACACAATGCAACTGCTTGACCTTTTTCTTTTTTTTTTTCTGGTAGTTTTTTGGCGCATCGGCTTCTGTGGCCATAATGTACCTCCCAAGGTTTTTGCAGTACTTTGATCCAAGCCCGAGGCGGGATTCGAACCCCCAACCTTTGGATTCCTAGGCAGGCACAAGGTCAAGCGCCGACCGGGCTAGCTAGCCCGGCTAGCCCGGTCGGCGCTTGACCTTCTGGTACAGCCGGTAGTACCAGAAGCTGTGAAGCGAGCAGTGAAGGCTGGTATCTAACATCCGGGCCCTGAGACAAGCAATGGCAGCTAATATAAATATGTACAGACAAGAAACAAATCACGTAAAAACAATAATTACCTAAATTTTCATGGTATTCATCTTCACCAAGGATGCAGGGGATAACTCAGGAAGTCACTGTACGAAAATATTACTGAGACTCGCTAAAAAATACATTAAACATTGAAAACTTGAGGAGCACAAGATTAGGCAACCGTCACATCCACGCGCATGCGCACTTCCCGTTTTAACCCCTTCATCGGTCGACCTTCGTACATCAAAACAGGCTTAAAGCGATATGATATACGAACAAAAACAAATGAGTACCCAAGGGTCAAAGAACGGTTATTTTCGTAAATGGCTGATACGACGCGCATCCTCCCCTATCCACTGGGATGTTAAGTGAATAATTCGAGTTGTGGGCTGTGATATCCAAATGTAACACGAAAAGGGTTCATTTTGGTGAAACTGAAAACATCGTGATGTGTTTTTAGAATTTAGAGTAGCACAACTCGTAGTTAGGTCTGCACTTGTTATCTCCTGAAAATTCTGGTTAAAGCGAGTGTAAGGTACAAGCGATTACAGACACAATAATGCTTTATAATGTTATTTGCTTTGGCTCTTAAGCCGCACATCTAACACCCACCTAACATCTAGTGGGTAGTTCGTTTTTTTTTTTTTGTGTTATGTTATTTATTTATTTATTTTATTTATTTTGTTTTTGCAGGTAGACCCAAACTGGTAATCTGAGGGCAAGATAACTGACCATCACAAGTGATGTAGTGGAAAACACAAAACGGAAGAGTAGAGTCTGTAAGAATAAGATGAAACTTTCAGAGCATAACAATTGCTACTTGTCATTACCATTTATCATTCTTGTCACTGCTCAAAATACTCCACCCAATATTTCACGCCCATTTTCTTTATCAAAAGAAATGAGGAGTTTTGCCCAACTAAAGCTTTAAACTTCAATGTCGAATTGCCTGCGTTTCTCCATGAAAAATTTTGAAGTTCTTCATGAGATCCAATATTAAGTGAATGATAACCCATTCTGTGAAGTGTTTATTTTTTATAGATGGTTTTTTCCTCTTCTTATCATAGTTCTGCGAATCTTCTGAAGATATTAATGGTGTCTTTGTGATTTAGTTTCATTGTATTTTTCGTCTTTTCACGTACTCTAAGGTACATCCGACTATGGACAAAATCACTTTATTTTCTATCTTCTATTGGAAAATGAACTACAATGAAGCTTACCTGTCATATGAACTCTTATAGAAGTCGATGGTGAAACGACTGCTGAAAACTAGATGAGCGCATGATTTTCGTAGTTCCATGAAGATACACCCAATCCCAAATGATATACGGGATCAAGATGGCTCTTGGGGGAACCAGAGACGTTCACCCATGTCACACCAGTTAAAACCTTGCCTGTAGAAATAATCAGTTCTTGACAGAGGTGCGGTATTCCAACAAGAATCAGAGGATATTATATATTTAAAGCGGAGACCCAGCATATCAGTTATGTACGTTGAAATTTTAGCTGTCCTGCACGTTCAGTTGCAGTGAACGTCGTTATAGGCATTTGACATTGATTCAATTCAAAATGTGTTCCTGACGTATTCTTGGTGTTAATCGCGCCATTCCAGAGTTATCTCTTCCAATAAAACAGCTGAGGTTTGGGTTGGTAAAGTCATGCATCTAGGTTACCATCACCGTACAACAGATATGCTCAGTGGAAATAAAGCTGGTAAGACAAGGAGGTCAAAGGAATCATACTCTAGATTTACGCTCCACGGAAGACGTATGACTACAAAAATAGGGATTCGGACAAATTTTTAAACGGTGGCCCTGAGAAAGTGCAAACGTGCAAAATGCAACTTTTGGTATGGCAACAGATTTTCGCCTGTAACTTCAATTTTGAAAAATGGCTGGTTGGTTGTTGAAGGGTTTTAGGCGAATCAACGATTTATAACATAAAAATGGCGCGAGGGAAAAAAACATGCTACCCACACTTGAGACTGATTAACTTTGCCACTTTATTTAAAAGGCCCATGAAATTTCCTCGCGTCATTGACAGGTTTCTAACTTGGGTCATTTTCGCTCGATGGGGAGCTAAACAGTGATTATACCACTGTACTACCTACAAGAACCTGGAAAAATGGAGTGAACATGTACATTTGTGTAAGAAATTGGACGTAAATTTGTACACCCAATCCTGGATGCAAGAGGTTTCGAATTTCTCGCCAAGAAATTACTAACCTGGAAATAACTGATTTTTTTGTAGTTAAATCGATGCCAAACAAAGGTTAACTGAAATGGACAGGGGTCCAAAATTTTGCTTAAAAGGTGCCTGAAATTTTATTAGCAAACAGATAACCAAATGTGATTAAAAGGGCTCGAAATATCAGACCTTAAACTCTTATCATGAGAGATTCTGGAAGTATGCCAAATTCTTTGGGCTCACTTTAAGTCAAGAGAAATGAAGATATCTCGTATTCTCTCCAACGGGTTTGGATGCATTCTCTTCAATAAGTTTGAGTGATGATGCAAAGATAAACATCTACACCTTTCTGCGACACTCCCCATTCCCCTACGAACTGGACATGTTCCTAGTGTTCCTTGACTTCGTATTTTCATGCAAAGAACATATTCACAATCTGTATTTCAAGAATTTAAGAATATTATTATTACCATCATCAAACTCATTCCATTATATCACAATCACTTTTCTTAAACATGACTCATATGTCTTAAATTGTTTACCCCACAAATATTGGAAGGCACATAACGGATTTAAGTAGAGTGAGGCTTTGTTTCTCATAAATATTAAAAGGTAAAATGCTTTACTCTTCACAGCAATGGTATTGGCCCTTGAACCCTGCAACCATGGGGTCTGAGATCAACTTAGACAGTAAATCTAGCCTTGGAAAGAACCAACGATCATTCTGACGGCCCCCTTGTTCATCGTTTCCGAAATTACAAAAAAAATATATTGTAGATTTTTGGAATAACTGCTTTAGTCAGGAAATCCCCTAAATATCGTAGTTATCCACGAAATTTTAAGTCTGGAAATCTTATCCTTATTCTTGAATTTGATTTTTTAATTTATTGTTAAAAATAGTCAACCAACACTTCATTAACAGTTGATTTTTATAATTTTTTGGCCCATTTTAATCAGTAATTTTGAAGGAGGCAGCCAGAGAGTGTATTATACCATTGAGGTAAATTCCGAAGGCATCATCGGATTCAAGAGAGATTCCCTTTGATTGTAGAAATGACATTGTACCACCAATACATAAAGAAGGTTCTAAAAATTTCAGTCGGTAACTGGAGACCAGTGTCTCACTTCAATGGTGCAGAAAATATTGGAGGAAATGATTAAACTGCAATCCAGGGACATTTTGCTAGAAATAAAATTTTGAAGGATACAAGACATGATCTTTTTAAGGAAATATCATGTTTGACTGACGTGGTAAGATATTTTCACAGAATTACTCATGAGCTGGATGTAAATAGCAATTTCGACATAGTTTATTTGGATTCTAGCAAGACCTTCGTCTCAGTTTGTGATGAGAAATTAAGTTACATGTAAGCCGGAACAAGCTGCGATTACTGGGAAGATTCCAAGATGGATGACAGAGCAGCTAAAGAGCAGATGACAGAGGGTTCTAGTTAATGGATATTCCACAGATTGATGTAACACTAGACCTGAAGTCCCCCAAAGATCGATCTTGGAATATTGTTGTTTCTGAATTTTATAAACGACGTCGAAGAAAGGATAGCGGGCATGACGTCAAAATTTGCAGATGATTTAGAGATTGGGAAATTCATTATTTTGGACAGTGCCAAAGAGTGCTCTTTCAGAATGACTTGAACAGGCTTCAAGAAGAGTCAGAAAAGTGGCAGCTGTGTTTCAATGCAGGAGAATGCAAGGTGTTATACTAAAGACACAATAAGCCCGAAATAAATGATATCCTTGGTGTACTTGAATTAAAAACAATACAGAAAAAAGCGATCTGGGAATTATGATACCGTCATATACAAGTTCTCTGATTGGTGAAAATAATTGGCTAGGGAAGTTCCTGGTGTTCTATCGATGATTTATAGAAAAATGAACTGTACCAAAAAGGGAGATCATAATCCCATTGAGAAAAATCACTGTGTTCTCTAGGGGCTTCCCTGGCCACCTGTTTAAACTGATCAGTGTAAACTGTTGAGTTCTGCCACTCAGTGGGAAAACAGGCGATCTCCGGTCGCACGCGAATCCGGAGTATATGAATGTTTATAGGCTTCTTTAGCAATGGGGTTTTTGTCCCTTAAATTTACCCTTTAATTACAAGTATTTCGCCAGTCCCACCTTAAATATACATAAAATTCCAACTCCATAACTTCAATAGTCAATCACTGTAAATAATTGGAAAATTTCCACGCATTTTTTTGCGGGTGCGTACAATCTCGGTCCATAAATGTGTGTCTCTGTCCTCCAGGTACCTTACTCTGGTAGCACCAGGGTGAGATACATGGAGGTACCTCCTCCGCCGTAATTTCTTTTATTTTAAGTATTTCAAAGGAACTCAAAAATTGAAATTATGTACTCACCACCAGCGCATGAATTTTCGGAGTTTATAACTGCTTCTTTTCGCCGATATAAAATAAAGTTTAGTTTTCTAGTGTAGATTGCGATTATTTACTGTATAAATGTTGGGTTAATCTGATAATTTTCAAATAATCAGATATTTGAAGTCTACCTGGAATTATGGAACTAGTGAAAGACTTTGTACTTCTCCAGTGAACGAACCCTGGGTACACGAGGAAGGATAAAGTGTTGTGAAAGAGAATTACACCGGGAGAGAGCTTCGTACGTCTTACTTTGGCAATGTTAATGGTTGTTAGTATCCTACTTGAACAGATAACCTCCTCACTACATGAACAACATTCTACTTATACAAACAGGTTAAACGTGTCTTTTGAAGGTCACTAGAAGTTTGGATTTGAAGCGTTTCGTTATCTTTGTTTCATTTAAGAGTGTTTGTTTCAAAAATAAAAAAAAAAAAAAAAAATGTAGAACATGAGTTAGAGACATTTTTTTTTTTTTTTGGCTCATTAGCTTCTGTAGCCATGATGCACCCCTCAAAGTTCTGGCATTTTACTGCGATCCAAGCCCGAGGCGGGATTCGAACCTACGACTTCTGTGTCGGCAGGCACTTTACCCACCTGGCTAGCCCGGTCGGCATAGACATATTTGGTAGAACTAATATGAAATTGAATGAACAATGCATAAGTCTCTTTATTAGCATATGTCTTGTTTTATTAAAAACATATTTAGTATTACACTTAAAGGAAAGAATGCATGGATTAGCATTAGCTTTAGTAGAGGCAAACGATGCAAGAAAGCAAGCTTATGCAGCATCAGGCAAAAAAAAAAAAATTGCACCGATTTCACCCCTCCGTTCATTCCAAATACCTGTCCAGTTGAGCCTTAAATTTATAGGGTTACCTGGTTTCTGGGAAAAGCGACGCTGTCACAAATCTCGCTAGTGGACAAACCCACCGCTTGGCAGGTATATAGGTACACTGCATCATTGCATTCACAGAGACGGTAACTCGATGTCAGTATGGATAAACGTCGTGAGTTCACCGACTTTGGAAGAGGGTAAGAGTGGGTGCCCGACGCATGGGTCACTCTATCGCGAAGGTAGAACAGAAATTGCACTGTCCCCGTTCGATAGTATCAAGAGGATATCAGGAATAACATCTCATCGTGGACAGAGCTATGTGTGTAAAGTGTAAAGTGTATTTAGGGTCAAGCGGCACCAGGGATTTTCCCCATCTCCCCGTAGTTTACATTGTGGGTGAACGAGTTGATTGGAAAAGCCAGAGATATAAAAGTGTGTGTGTGGACTTTGTATATGTGTGATGCCTTGTACCGTTGTTCATCTGGTCATTTAGCCGCCAGACCCATACTGAGGCCCGACGTTGTCCCACTTTCGCCCCGTGGAGGCAGACCAGGTACTCACTAGTATATAATTCAATCTGGCAGGTCCTACCACCT
Source organism: Mastigoproctus giganteus (assembly GCF_048544385.1). Taxonomy (NCBI): domain Eukaryota; kingdom Metazoa; phylum Arthropoda; class Arachnida; order Uropygi; family Thelyphonidae; genus Mastigoproctus; species Mastigoproctus giganteus. The sequence goes on along the minus strand of NC_143585.1, from coordinate 11,413,792 downwards.
AATTTCCTAAGATTTCAGTGGCTAGGACCTAAAAAAAAAAAAAAAAAAAAAAAATCGCGTACGCGTCGCGGGAAGTGCTAGGAGAAGTCCAAAATGTTGGGCAAAATTAATTTCGATTGGTGATATTAGATTGTGTGGGGCGTGATCACGATGCTGTCAGATAGAGTGGGATGAAGGCTGAAGACTTGGGGGAGATAGACAGAAATATGGAGCCGAAAGGGAAGCGCTGTGTGTGTGTGGGGAGGGGGGGCGATAAACGTGGTGGATGAATGTGGCCGTCGACGTCTGTTTCGCATTGTTTCAGCCAACCGGAGAGGGACAGTCGCACAAATCACCGCTGACTTCGATGAGAGAGGTGTCCGAAACGTCTGCAACAAGATCATCAAGCGATCATTACCCGCAATAGGTTATAGGACCCACCAGAGTCTCATTCCTAACACCACAACACAAGACTCTACTCTTAAACTAGGCGAAAGAACATCGGCACTGGACCTTGAATGATTCGAGACTAATATCCTGGTGCGATGAATCCCGTTTCCAGTTATTTCGAGCTGAAGGGAGGGTGGATATCTGGCGGAAACCGCACGAAACTATGTACCCGTCACATCAACAGCGAACTGTAGAAGCAGGTGGCCGGTCGGTAATGGACTGGGGCATGTTCTATTGGCACACGTTCGGACGTTTGGTACGTCTAGACGCATCTCTGAACCATCCACGTTACGTGTCGATCCTTACAGACCATCTACATCCCTTCATGGTCGTTGCGCACCCACAGGGCAATGGACTCCTCCAGCATGACAATGCGCCTCCCCACAGAGACGTGGTGACTAGAACATGGTTCGAAGAGTATTCCTCAGATTTTACCACCATGGAATGGCCTCCCCGTTCATCGGACATAAACCCTGTGGAGCATCTTTGGGATGCTGTGGAAAGGTCCGTTCCAGCTTTCGATCCTCCACTCAGGAATGCGGTCGAATTATGGACAGCCGTACAGCAAGCATGTGTGGAAATACTTGTGGAACGCCTTCATGAACTAGTGGACTCAGTGCCTCACCGTGTGATTGCCCTTATCTGGGCGAAAGGTGGGCCAATCCGTTATTGGTAGATATCCCATCATTTCTGTCCACTCAGTGTACTATCAGCAGCGCGATGCAAGGAAGCATCATCCAACAAAATAAATAAAAGAAATTTGAATTAAATTAAAAAATAACAGTAAGAAATGTCACTTTCCATCCTTTCACTTGTCTTTGCCTTTCAATTCCTTATCAGAAAGGACCACGCTCTCCTTAATTTAGAAAAAAAATCCAACTTCTGTAAGAGTAGATGACAACTTTCTCAAACAATCAATCTTTGAATGACGAAAAATTTTCGGGCATCTGGTAAGCAATGCTCTTCTCACTTTAAATGTTTGCCTCCTTGTGTATGTCTCGGTGCATTAACTATAGGGTCCAAGGTCCCACTGTTGAGTAGTGGTGAATGGATCCCCTCAACATTGGGAGCCTCTAAAAATATACACTATAACCCCTTATATTAAATAAATACACGTGACTAAGCACACAAAATTCCCTTGGCATATAACACCTCGATCATGTCACCCGGCAGATATGTGGTTAAGACAATTTAACTTAGGAAACCGAAGTCACACTTGATAAGAATCCCCCATTCTGCCCCTAACTAGTCTCGTCTCGCGAAGAAAGAACAGATTTTATCACTCACAGAATATACTTTACCATATTGGTGGCACCAGCTGTATGCTAGCTAAATTAGTGGCGTTACGTTATTGGCGACTGTGACCTTTTTTATAAAATGGCTATCATTACTATTCTTGTATATAGGAAAACATAGGAAATTTCAAGGTCATTAAATTTTTAAGAAACTATAATCAGTCACTGGGAATTATCAGAGGAATAGTTGTGTTACCTGATAGCTTTGCGGTAGAAGTTTTCAGGATACCAAATTGTATGTAAAAATACTCACGTGTTGCTGAGTTATTTATTACTGTTATTTTCAAGGTCACCGTCATTCTACTGAGTCAGCCATTTTCATGAGATAAAAGAACTACAGCAGTACCACCTGCTTGTTCAGTGGGATTAGAAATTCGGCATAAATTGCAACATCATCATTGTATAAGAGCTACCAATTCTATATAGCTGCGTAAGGCTTGGTAGATCGGCAGCTTAAATCCCTAGCCCGAATAAATGATGAGGGTTGACGTCTGAAAGGACATCCGGTCGTAAAAATATGCCAAAACATAAGGTGATTGATGGAAAGTAGATGTGTCAGGGCTACCGAACAAAGGACGGGTCCGGTTAAAGAGGTTAGTTCAGCTACAGATGAAGAAGTAGTTGAAAGGTGTTAGAATAGGAACATTGGGACGATGAATGGAAAGAGCAGAGTGCCGACCCCATATGAACGTGGGAAGAAGGCGAGGACAAAGAATAATAAGAAGAATATACTTTACAAATACAATACACAGGTATAAGACATCGAATACCCGACGTTTCATTGGATTATCCTTCCGATATTCACTACAGATTGGATTGAGTACAAGGTTATTGGTTGAGATGCTGAATGCTTCAGTTGCTGCCTTGACTACTTCAACCGTAGCTCCTTGAAATAATGACGACACGAGGACACCCAGACCCTGTCAGCTGTAAGAGCGTTGTCCGATATCCTTAAACTTCGTAATAGACCGTCCATCTAACTGATCACCTGGGCCATCTTCGGTTTAGCTCCACATGCTTCTTACATGTACAGTGTATTCTTGCAATAATTGCACAATTTTCTGATTGCAAATGAATAGACTTATTTATTCCGGTCCTCAATTAACTAGCACAGGGTTCAAGCGCCTGGAAATCGAATTAACTCTACATGTTTGGGCGTGAGAATGCATTTGTGTGAAAGGAATTTTCATTCTCAGACAAGAGAAATTTAAATTTTATCTTGATTTCCTGCACAACTCACTCCAGACTTATTAGCTTCTCGTACGATCAGGTTTGGTCAAGCCGACTCAATGGGGATGTTTTCTTTCTTTCTTTATTTATCATAATAGGCGTTCTCTACCAAAACCTGGCGCCCCCGCCATATCATACAGTACCGTAATTAGAGACATACAATGAGCAATGCAGACAGGCTGCCAGAGCAGGTCATAGGGTTTTGTCAATGATATACAAGAATTTTGATAGCAGGGAAAAGGAGGTGATTATTCCCTTGTATAAGGCAATGGTCAGGCGACGTCTTGAGTACTGTATACAGGTCTGGAAGCCTCATTTTAGGAAGGATGCAGAGTTGCTTGAGCATGTACAGAGACGGCAACAAGATTGGGGAGGGGAACGGGGGAGTACTCTTGCCAAGAGAGGCTTAAGTTCTTCAAATTGTAGCGGCTGTAGACTAAGCACCTGCGAGGTGATCTGATTGAGGTGTATAAGGCCTTGAATGGGTTGAGCACGCTGAACTCATGGGATTCTTCCACTTGCACAGATAACGGACCTGAGGGGGAATTAATTCAAATTGAGAAAAGACAACTGTAGAATAGATGTATGGAAATTTGCCTTTAACCAGCGGGTAGTTGATTGCTGGAACAGACTTCCATCTGTCGTTGTGAAAGTTGATAGCCAGAATAAAATCAAGGAGGAACTGGAAAACTATTAGAGAGAGTGGTTGTGTGAATTTTTTTTTTTTTTGGCTGATACTCGTAAGCTTGCTTTCTTGCATCACATACCTGTATTACTATTACTATACATACATGAATCCACTTACACAATACGTGTATTTAAAAGACAGATCCAGTTAGTTTAGTCTAGTAAAAGACGCTCAGGAAAACAATGGAGATAGTTTACAGGGACAAGTCGGAACATACAGAACATGCAGATGAGTTCTTCTTTCTTGTTTGTACTCCGGCATGATCACCAGTTCAGAGGAGTTTATAATAAATTACCGATACAAATATTAATCGTATTTAACAGTCACGGGCTTGAATCCTACAGCACTCAAAGAACGCGTGCTACTGCACACTCTCTCTTGACCACGCTTTTATGGTTTTAGATGAATCATCAGATTAGGCCATATTGGGCCATAATATTTTGTAAATTGCGTCTGTTCTCAGGTCGATTTGCTGTTTTCTGGATGAAAATTCCGAGTTCCGGAGAAAAAGATGTATAAAAATTCTTTGCATCATTGAGGGGATTCGAACTGAGATATTTTCCACGTGGTGTGGGGGGGCACGTGATTATACTGTTACCTAGTTATGTCCTCGTGTTGCCCATGAAGGCTGCAGAGGAGTGAAGAAAGACAAGTAATGCTGACTTTCTCATTTTTGCTTGAACAAGATTTTCCTGTCGATGAAACCTTTTTACTAAGTATTTCAGCAACAATTTCTATGATATTAAACTTTAAACAAAAAAAAAAACCATAAAAAAAACAGAAAAATTTAATTGAAAAATTAAACACTGAAATTAAAAATATAACTGAGGTTTAAAAAATAATAATAATTAAAATTTAACTAAAACTTTAAAAACACATATATATATATATATATATATATATATAATATTTTTTTATTAAAACTCCAAACACGAAAGGTATTAGAAATTATAGTACTTAGTACTGTACATAGGTTGGAGATTGAGATGACGAAAGAAGACATTTGTTGACATTAAACTTCAACTAGCGTACACTGTGTAATTTTCAGAAAATACGTATGAAGGAAGGTTGTTCCAGAAAACCGAACTTGAATGAATAAATGAGGCAGAAGAAAAGTTGGTCCTGAGAGATCGAAGTTGGACAATAAAGTTGATCAATGCAGCACTTGTTCGTACTGCTTTGAAAGAGAGAGTGCGAATAATAGGAGCCAGTTCAGAAGACCTGTGTCCATGAAAGCCAATTCCGAAGAACACTCCATTGCAGAATTACCAGAATATCAGCTTTATAAAGAATTGGTAGTGGATATTCGAGAAGTTGAAACTGTTCAAGCAGAGCAAGGTTTCTCAAACTTGAAGGTGAAATGCAAAATGCTATCATCAGCAAAACATATGGATAGGATTTTCTATCAGTGGCAGAAGGTCATTAATATACAAGAGGAAAATAGTGGGAGAAAGAAGTTAACCTTGAGGAACACCAGCATTAGTGGAGATGCTAAAAGACAGAGAGCCATCTACCATCACCTGCAGTGAGCGGTTAGAGAGAAAAGTGGATACCCAAATGTAAAACACAGTTGGCAAACCATAACATGGAAGCTTATTTAGAAGATCTGTATGCCACGCACAATCAAAAGCCTTTGTAATTATCCATAGAATGGTAACCTTAGCCAGAATATCACCAGTGGATCATTATTGACTTAATCCACACTGCCGAGCGATCGTTGATCAGATGGAAGATTTCGAGATACCTTAAAAGTTGATGGTTAATGGATTTCTCCATTAATTTAGAAATAGCAGAAGTAATTATAATGCGACGATAATTGGATGGGAAGGATTTTTCACCCTTTTTAGGAAATGGCTGGATATGAACAAATTTCCAGGAAAAGGAAAAACACGTTTGGAATAAGAAAGTGAAATAGGACGATACAGAACATGAGTACATGTTTCCAAAAAAAAAGGAGAAACACCATCAGGACCTGGATCTCTCTTAGCATGAACATTGCTCAAAAATCCTTCTGATATTTTCTTATGACGGAAGACCACGGGTGACGTTGAATGGAACGTGGTTTACCAGGTTCATTAATACACGAGTTTGGAAAAAAAAAAAATAGTATGCTCCCAGGTTAGCTTTATCCTTGGCTGAAGTGTAAATCCATCCGTCTGGTTTAGACAAAGGTGGGAACAAATATAGGTAAAATTTGCGGGCAATAGCTCTAAGAAGAGACCTGAATGCTCGGCTATCATTTGGACATGAAGCAAGTTTTCTACTCTTAGCCTGTTCGAAATCCAGTTTGGACTAAACAGCAACTTCTTTATAATTTTTGCTAGCTTTGGTGTAGGCAGAAAGTGAACCTGGATGTGAACTAATTACGATACGCGACAAATTTTCTCTTGAACAGCCTTAGCACATTTATTGAAAAACCAATGTTGAAATAAAGGGCTGTGGGGGGGGGGGGGGGAATGATAAAGAAAATTCTTTTAATTTTATTTTTGAATATTGATAATAATAATGGCTTTATTAAATATTTCTTATTTGTTCTGTTCCCTTATAACTATATAGACCTCTATTTCTTACACCCCCACGTACACATCTGACTTTGCTTCACAGGAGAATTCCAGATTCAAGAGAACTTCTCAATTATCTATAATTCCCTTCGGAAAGGCTGAGTGTTCAGGAATAACAAACTCACAAATTAATAAACAACAAAGTTTATTTACATATATATACACAACATAATATACAATTGAATAAAAACATGTAATATGCATACAAAGTTAAATCAAGGATGCCTTGCATAAATTATTCTTATTCCTGTTTCCCTTCACTAGCTAATCTGAGTTGACCATTATATGAAAACACTTGATTCATTCTTCTTGCCCTAACTAACTCCTAACACTTATACACATTCACCATACCTATTTCACTTACTCCTGGATACAGTTCTGTTTCATATATTAACAATCAATATGCTACTTTCATCATTCAGCTCTGTGTTCTCACCATTCTGTTACAATACACTGAAGACCAATCTTAACTTTCCTAAAGTCTCTATTTGTTATTAGTCTTTCAGTTGGACCAACAATTCTTCATCAATACAAACACTATATTCAATTATCTATCCTTAAAACATAATCAAAACTTCTCATATAATCCTTACTACCTTACTAACATATTATAATCCTTCGGACAACAATTTAATATATTACTTATCTTTCGTTTCTCTTGCATTTTACAATAACCTTTTTTTTTAACATAATAACTCTGTTAGTATATATATAATTTACTCCAGAGATAATTTATCTATCATTTTACTTCTAGTGCTACCCCTTTTTTTAAATTAATTACTATACTGTTTCACATAACAGTCCTTGTTAACTTACAGTACTTACTATATTCTCACCTACTTCTATCTTTTTTCTTTCCTTTCCGGGGAGGTTTCAATCTTCCATTTTCGGCTCTCTGAGGATCTCCTTCATCTGCTTCACCTGAATGTGCTACAGATAATTTTCAGGAACTCTTGGCTGCATGGAACTAGCGTCCTTTCTCCACCTTATTCGGGGTACCTTCCATTCGCTGCTTCCTTCCTTCTCATCGAGCTACTAATTTCGCATTTTCGCTCCTTCTCTCTCTCCACCTTATTAAAACGTATTCACAAAAAGAAAACTCACAGGGCATCTCACACTAACTCCTTCTCTACTCCACTTTTTACAGCTCATTCACCAGGAGATAGCTCATAGGGTGCCACCCTCGCTTCTCCGTCCACCTATTAAGAACTTCTTATTAAATTAAGAAATATTTCACAGCGCTCGTTGCATTCGGGTCACTACCCTTGCCTTTCTTCCGATGTTTATTAGACTATAGCATACAGCCACTGCTCTTGCCTTCCAATGACGGACAGGCTTATTCTCCTTGCACTCCATAATTTCTAACACGACAGAAACTCAACTGTCCATGTTACTAACTCATTTTTACTTACACCGACGGAAAGACTCAACTGTCTGTCCTAACTCATTTTCCCAAAACGCCAACAAGAATCTCAACTTTGTCTCCCCTAACTCATTTCCATAAACACCCACATAAACTCAACTCGTAGTTCTGTGTCTCTCTCTCCCTGTTCACTCACTTTTTTAATCTGAATTATGTACCGCCCCAATGTGTCAGGCTCACCCCTGTTCTGAGTCTTAACCAATCTTTCTCATTTTGTCAACTTTCACTCTGTTCTATTTGCCCGTTTTATTTTCTCAAGCTGTCTCCTTATTGCTCGATCTAACTTCTTATTTTAAGAAATTTGTAAACTTTCTCAGGCTGTCAGTACCTTTGAAGTCAGCCGCTTATAGTTATACTTTATCAGACTTATTTCACAAGATCTACAAAACTTGCCATCACCGACAGCCAGTCTTAACTCTAATTCCAGCATTTGTCCAGTATTTACTTCCTGTCTCTTCTTCAGGTGTCACCGATCAAAGAAATGTCCCGACAGCACCATGGTCCACCGCACCATTGTTTTCCAGAGTTAACACCTATTACCAACAGCCGTTGCTACCCGTTTCCATTGTTTTGGTTTGTCTCTGTGTGCTGGGAGTCGAAGTGTACCCAGGTTGCTAATAGCCTTTTAGCTTACCGCTCCCCTTCTGACGTTGTCTAATTTAATCCCTTGCGAGTGACCTTAGTAATATTCTTGACTTATAAGGATTCACTCCCCCATATTGCTATATTATAAGTTTTACTTTAAATTAATCTCAATTTTCTATAAATTAATATACTTGTAAGATTTTACATCTTACAGGGCGATATTTTAAGGTGGAGTGTGGGTTAAAGGATTCCATCCATTCAAGAATAATTTCACTGACACGATCTGAGCAAATGTTGATATCATACGTTTTGAAACAGTAATCCAACAAAAGAAAAGAAATCTTGCAGATCATCTTAATTTACATTCGAGGTTGGGTATGCCTATGTAAGGAAGGTTCCATTGGAGAAGAGACTATCGCCAAGTTGTGATCTTAGGTGCCTAGAGGACCATTCATCTCGACCGCGTAGTTAGGATTGTTTGTGAGTAAAAGATGAAGTGCGTTTGCTGTGTGGTCAGGATGTCTGTTATTCTGGTACGTTGGTTTTTGTCGGATTTTAGGAGCATCGGGGACTAAGGCCAAGTTGCTCTGCCTATATAGTCTTTAAACTGCGCGGATCGGTTTTCTGTTTGCTGTACAAAAAAGTCAAGTTTCAGGAGAAAAAACCGTGCTACCCTCGCCTGAGACCAACTCCCACAGCCATATTCTTCAAACGACCCGTAAAACTTCCTCCCGACGTCGACAGGTTTTGAACTCAGGTATTTTCCAACTGGTGTAGGGAGAACGGCGATCCTACCAAATGTGTTACTCCCTAAGGGCCTCTGGCAGGTAAATGAACAATTTGTGCCAGATCATTAGTAATTGATATGAATTAACATCTCGAGATGTGTGAACTTCCCAAGGAATATTACTTCACTGTTAGGAAAGTTGGACTGGAGAAAGTCAAGTTTCAAAGGGAGGAAGTCAAACAGTTCCAACTTCCAAGTGATTAGTGGAGTTGGGAGAACGATAGAGGCAACAGATGAATTTCACAGAATGAGGTAAAGAGATTTTAAAACAGAGAAGATCGATAAATTAGGTGGCAGGTTCTGCCACCTAATTTCCTGAGATTTCAGTGGCTAGGACCTAAAAAAAATGTATATATATATATGTATATATACAGGTTGTCTCAAAAATACACGGCATAACTTCAGGAATTAGTTCCTCATATGTACACCATAAAAATATTTTATATCAACATTGTTGTTCCGGAAATGCATGGTTTCCAAGTTTTAAAGGTCTGTCTATGAAACTTAACTGTTCACAATACCTTATAGTAATTGTTCAAAATGTCCACCTTCTGCTTGAATACAGACCTCATATCGATGTCTCATGGACTCGCGAAGACGATTCCAAATTCCTGGCATCGTCTTGGTCGTATATCAATATAGTATCGTCCTCTGTTGGCAGCACGAAGTGTAAAGATCCCATGTTCACAAAGGCGGCTATGAATACCTTCAAACGTTTTCCTGTCTGGACATCTTCGTTTTGGGAACCTTTCGTGGTACAAGCGACGAGCCTCCAGAGCATTGCCGTCCGTCAAACCGCACATAAAGTACATATCCGCTTGCTAATGATTTGAGACTTGGTCGGAATAGAAAACCACAAAATTCTGTCAGTACCTTGTGAAGAAGGATATCACCTGCGGGAGATAAGATATTCCAGTGAATAATCCGGGAACCAAGCATTTCCGGAACTATGTTAATATAAAATATTTTTATTTTCTACATATGAGCAACACATTCCTGAAGTTTTGCCGTGAAATTTTGTGAAGTTTTGCCGTATATATATATATATATTTTTTTTTTTTTTTCTACGTTGATAATAATATTAGTAAAATAATAAGAGGAGTTTACCTCAATATAGTACGTAGAACACTTCCATATGATACCCTCCAGAAATTAAAACGAAAAAATCGACAACTTACCGGTACATTATAGTAAAATATAAATTATTAAATAATCAATTTAACACAATTCAAACCAATTTAAAACAATTAAAAATCAAATTAACGCAATTAAAAAGAATCTAACGAAAATATTCAAAACGATTTTCCTTCCTGAAGCTGACAACGCTTTTCAACCGTATGTCTGATCACAGGAATGAATATTACCGAATTGGGTTAAACCTGATACTTAAATAGAGATTATTTGTCTTCGCGCATGCGCCTAAAGGTCCACGCATCGGAGATCAAATATGGCCGCCGAACATTAACAGAATTCTCGTGTAATTTTATTTCAACGGTTTCTGCAATTAATAGTCGCGTATAATTACGTTGAACGTTAAGTATTTTGGCCTCGTTAAATAAAAAAATTTAGAAAGTTTAATCGATCTTTTGTAGGTGAACGGGTGATAACTATTATAATGTAGAAGCATACCGGTGTTGGTAAGTTTTCGATAGATGCTAAATTGTATTTTATTCGAGCCCCGGGTAAGCGTGAAATTTAGAAAGTTTAATGACTTTGTATCCGTATCCTCCCTTTCCAATGTAAATTTGAGTCTAGAATGAATATTATTAAACGAATGTAAAATGTCTCGGATAGTACTACTATCAGTGATAAGTAGAACGTCGTCTAAATACCTCCCATAGTATGTGATACGGGGTCGAAAAGGAGTCAAATAAAAGAAGAAGAAGAAATAAGAAGAAGAAATCTTTATTGCATACAAAATGCATATGCTGTACACAATACCCTTCACGGCTACAAGCCAGGGGTTTACAATAAAGGTTAATACAAGGTAAAAGTCTAATATAAAGGTTACAAAGGCTAATACACTGCAATAAACAAGGATGAGATAGGAGAAAAAATAATCTTATTACTAATTATACAAGTGTAATGAAATGAAAGCAAATGGAAAATTTACATATGAACGTATATACACAACAACATGTTATCATGCTAATTTATCCTCCAGGGAGCAGTCCTCTTACAGTGTTGGAGTCATCTGAGCAGGCGCAGAAAGTTGGAGCAATGTAGTGAGGGATCCATGTGAGTGATGAACAGGTCCTTGGGAGCAGATTCTAATGCCCTGTGACATGGTCCTGAGAAGGAAGTCGATGGAGTAAGTTCTGCCTGTATTTTTTATCCAATGCGAACTTGTAGAGGTCGCCATCCAAGGAGTATACGTACTGCAGCATTTGCACGGGTATGAAGCGATCGGATAACTTTAACTGGTTTGGGGTGGCTTGGAGGACTGGGTTGGCCCGAAGGCTTGGGACCGGGATCCTCCAACCGCAGTTGGCCCAGAAGTCTGGGTGCGAAATAATGCCAACCATCATTTTTACAGAAAATACGAGTCTTCTCTCATGAATCATGGCAGGAAGACGTCTGATGTTGAGAGCTGCCGCCATCTGGGTGGTCCTTCGTGCAGGGGGAAGCCGGAATTTCCATATGGCCCACTTCAATAGCCAAAATTCGCCCGCAAAAATCCGTCTTAGATGCGTTGCGGCAGTTGAGGTCCAGACTTCTGCTCCATAAAGAATGACCGGATAGACACACGTCTTAATATACCTGCACCCAACGGCCTGGTCATGGACATGCATAAGTTGTTGCTTAAGCATCCACCGGAGTCGACAGAATTTTTTTTGCAGGTGGTCTATGTGTGGTATGAAGGAGAGCTTCTGGTCAAAAATAACGCCCAGGTCGGTGTGTTGCTGCACAGCAGGAATCGCGGATCCTCTTATATTGGGTTGCACCATCGTTGGGTTCCGTTTGAGCGAGAAAGTGAGCTGTTTCGACTTCTCAGGATTGATGTGAAGGCCGAAACCGGAGAGGAAGGCCTCGAGGTTCTGGATTTTATGTTCGATTACGACATTTGTGTAGTCAGCAGTGTCTCCGGGGTTGATAACAGTGAACAGCTTTATATCATCGGCGAAGGTGATAATATCAGTTCGGCCCGTCACGAAAGGCAGAAGAACGGCTGAGAACAAAATACCAGAGAGGACCCCACCTTGTGGGACGATGGCTAAGGATAGGATACAAAATACTACACCAACCAACAATAGTAATATCAAAAAATTCTTTATTTCTGTCCCATACGTTGAACAGTGGCACAAACAGCTTAATAGATTCTTTAAAGATAACGAATTTAAAATTGTAGCTAGGCCTATACGGAAGTTACACACTATACTGAACAATCGCTCGGTTCTTTCCGCGTTCGCAACACAAATTAATGACCTGGTATTCAACATTTCTTGCGGTGATTGCGACTCGTCTTATCAAGGTTCGATGCGATTTTCTCTGAATATTCGTGTAAATGAACATGAAGCCTCAGTTCGTGCTTCTCGTTCATAGCATCAGAATTAGCCTTCCATGCCATTAACGAAAAACATCCTTTTTTATTTAACGAGGCCAAAATACTTAACGTTCAACGTAATTATACCCGACTATTAATTGCAGAAACCGTTGAAATTAAATTACGCGAGAATTCTGTTAATGTTCGGCGGCCATATTTCATCTCCGCTACATGGACCTTTACGCGCATGCGCGAAGACAAATAATCACTATTTAAGTTTCGGGGTTAACCCAATTCGGTAATTTTCATTCCTGTGATCACGACATACGATCGAAAAGCGTTGGCAGCTTCAGGAAGGAAAATCGTTTTGAATATTTTCATTAGATTCTTTTAATTGCGTTAATTTGATTTTTAATTGTTTTAAATTGATTTAAATTGTGTAAAATTGATTATTTAATAATTTATATTTTACTCTAATGTACCGGTAACTTGTCGATTTTTTCGATTTATTTTCTGGAGGGTATCATACGGAAGTGTTCTACGTACTATATTCAGGTAAACTCCTCTTATTATTTTACTGATATATATATAACATAAAATGATATATATATAAAATAAAAATTCTCGCTCGGTGGGGATTAAGAAAATTGTGTAGAAAGGCCAAATGAGTTTAGAGTGAACGCAATTAAATTTAGTCATTAAATTTTTCAAATTATGTGTGGGTTTACGCTAGCGCATTAGGTAGAGTGGGGAAGACAGAAGGCTGGGGTGAAAAGACAGAAATATGGGGACGATAGAGAAGGCGACCCCAGATAATCAGCGGGGAAGGCCCGTACCCCACCAGTGAAAGAGAGGAGTGGCAAGGAGGGGAGGGGGCGGAATAGACCGTCCACTCCCCGGGAAAGGGGGAGAGGGGGGGTAAAGATAGGACCGTGCAAGGGAGCATGGTTTGAGAGCCAAGATGTCAGCAGCAAGCTGCAGTTTGTGTTCAGTGGTATCGATGTTCCCATTTGGGATATCACTCATGGGACCAGGTCCCGTCCAATTTAGTCAAGTCAGTTCTCATCATTTGTTAAGTATATACCTATATATACTAAACATTTGTACACATTATGTATACATATGTAATGTATATTTTCCTGGTTGTAATGTGTAGGGTTCAGTTGTGCTCCATGGCAGCGAGCACTTGTCTTCTTGCGAAGAGCTCTTGGGCGTAACAGGAGACAGCCAGGTACTCTTGTTTTGAATCCAGTATGTTTTACTCGCGTACTCTAGGACAATATAGAATCTTTGTTATTAGGATTTTGCGGAGGTCGTCATGAAGCTGGCAATCATACATTAGTTGTTGCCAGCTCTCCAGTCCGCTGTAAACACAGGTAGGTTCCTCTTCAATTCCCAAAGGAAAAGTTTGGCATTGATGGCACCATGTCCGGTGAGAAGGTATAACGCATGGAGTCCTGGTGAGAACCACATTGGAAACTTAGGATAGACCCTGCCGACGTCAGGTATAAACTTTCTGGTTATCTTCCCTGTGTGGGAGTTTGTCCATCTCTCTTGCCACACCTGCTGCAGGTAAGCGTAGAGTCTCTTCTTTTCAGCGGTGCGGTTATTTTCTGGGTCAGTTGTATGTCCGAGACAAGTCCTTGAGGTACCCTTTGCCAGGTGGTAAAGTAATCCTTTGCACACAATCTCCAGGTCAAGGGGTAGAACTCCGGTCTGGACCTGTAAAGCGTGGATGCTCACCGTGCTGCAGGCGCGAGAATTAAATAGTAGAATCGATGTTTGTGTTGAGTCAGTGAAACGTCGGTTCACTGCGGTAGTAGCCTTGTGATACCATACGTAAGAGGCACATGTGATGATGTGTATGAATATGGCTTTGTAGAAGATAGGTAGCGTATGCCGGCCAAGGCCCGAGTTTCTTCGAGCCACTTTAGCAACGAGTGCAGCGTATTTCCTAATGTTGGTTCGAATGTATTGTAGGTGATCTTTGAAGGATAGGTTGTGGTCTAGGATGACCCCTAGATACTTGAGTACTTTGGAGAATTTTATTGTCGTCTGGTTTATCTTAATTTGAGGAGGCCGTCGTAGGTCCAGGTTCAGAACGGCTGTTGTTTTTTTCTGGTGATATTCTCAGGTGGTTCTCTTTTGCCTAGTTCTGCAGGAGCTCCAAAGCCAGGTTCGCAGATTCTTCCAGTTTTTCCTTGAGTTCGCCGAGACGGAGAGAATGAGGTCGTCGGCAAATGCCTAAGCATCCAGTTCTCCGAGATACGAGACGAAGAAGCTGTCCAAGATGACGTTCCATAGGAATGGTTCCAGGACTGAACCGTGAGGGCAGCCCCAGTGGAGGCTTCTAGAGGGAGTCTCATGGGGCGCATTCACTACTATAAATCTGCTAGATAGGAAGTTCTGCAAGGTCTTATAGAAGTTGCTGGGAAGATTTGCCGCTCTAAACCTGGTCAGGATGCTCGGCCACCAAAGTGTGTCGAACGTGCCACAGAGATCACCAAGGAGTATTTTCTTTTGCAGTTCTCTACCCTTCCCCAAGAGGTGGTGGTGGGCATCTATGGCAGAATGACCCTGTGGAAAGCCGAACTGGTTGGGCGTTGTTAGTTCTGAAGTATTGTAGCGATGTTGGAGACGAGCATGTAAAAAGCGGTTGAAGAGCTTGCTGACGACGAGCATGTAAAAAGCGCTTGAAGAGCTTGCTGACGACAGAGAGGAAGGCTATATAGGTCTGTAAGGTCTGGAAGGATGGGCGACTTGGAGGGATTTTTTTAGGACAAGTTTGACATTGGCTACCTTCCATGTTGTTGGAAAGGCTGCAGCAAATGCCTCCTGCCTGGAAGCATTTGTTGTAAAGTTTTAGCATCAGGTCAGGGGCATGTTTCACTGTCTTTTTAACAATTTCTGGTTCTAGCAGGTCTGGCCTTGGGCATTTATTTCCTCTGATAGTTGATGCAGTGGCAATTAGCTCCTCCCTGGTGAAAGGCAGTTCCATCGCTTGGTTATTGAAGGTCGGGTTATCCTGGCACATTTTCTTCTGATTGTCAGTCTGCGGTTCGGTCGGTGGTCGAAAGACCACGTCAAGGATATCATTTATGGTGCTTTCCCAGTTTCTAGTCATGGCACCCTGTGGAGTTCTAGTAGTAGCGACAACGACCCCCCAAGGAAGCTTGTTTGTGGTGATATTGTAGACCATCCCCCAGGGGTCGTTATTGCCAGTAGTTGTGACCAATCGCTGCCAAGTCTCCTGGTTGCAGTGATGTATTTGCGCGGTTAGGCATTTCTCGCTTCTCTGTACCGCTGCTGAAAGGCCTCCACTTCTGCTGGCCAAGATCTTCTGGCCCTTTGAGATGCCTTGAGTCGGATCTGAGTCTCCTTTCTAAGGTGCTGCAGGTCCCGGGCCACCATGGCACTGCACCCGGGGCTGGGCGTTTCCTAGGTATTGCAGCTTTTCAGGCTTGAGTGATGAGAGCTGTTGTCTTTCGGTGAAGGAGTTCCGTGTTGCTAGTGGTCTGGAGTTCGACATAATGTCCCTGTAAGGCAGTTGAGATTTCAGGCTGAAAGGTGTCCCAATTTGCTTTCTGAATAGGTATCTGTGATGTATGTGTCTTGGTACTGGGTTCCTAGTTAGTGAGCGGGTAAGCTGGAAGGTTATGGCACAGTGGTCGGAGGTGGGCCAGGCATCTTGGACTGCCCACCCATTAATATTGCTGGCTATGTTTCTGGACGCCACGGTGACATCTATAGTTGCCTCCCACAACATATTGCAGAAGGTCGGCAGGTTGTGTAGGTGGTTTAATACCGTTATTGTTGCGTTTGCCAGGAACTCCAGCTTTTGACCGTTCCTTGTGCCCGGTCGATCTGGTGTGTGACTGTACCACACCGGGGACCAGCAGTTGGCGTCTGCACCGATGATTATTCTCGAGTTTGGAACGGTGTTGATTACCGTGTGAAGTTAATTTATGGCGAAGGTGGTGTCCTCACCTGGGTGGCAGTACACGGCCACTACATAAAGGGCTCCCATGTCGGTAACAGTGTGGGCACATGCGGCTCAAGCAGTGCAGATGTGTGTAATTCTAGTAGCTGTGATGTCTGGATTCCGGATGACAATGGCTGCCCAGGGAGTCTTATCCTCTGCCTCAATGATCTTGTATTTCAGGGGATACCTCCGGAAGGTTATGGCACAGTGGTCAGAGGTGGTCCAGGCATCTTGGACCGACCACCCAGTAATATTGCTGGCTATGTTTTTGGAAGCCACGGTGACATCTATAGTTGCCTTATTTTCATGTAGGCTTATGGTTCTTGCAAAATTAAGACGTCAATGTTCTCCTCTTAAGCTTTAAGTCGTAACTGATCGGCCACTGCCCTGGCCCTCTGTGTGTTATTTGTATGAACTTAACCTCCGTGGTGTTGTACTCCTTAAGGCGTCTCCCCATAATCCAGTCTTTTCGGGTTTCAACTCTTAGCCTTAAGGTACACTGGGCATTTGCTGTCTCTTATACATATCCAAAGTTTGCATAATAGGAATTATATCATAGTATAAGTAATTCTCAGGGTCCATTTTTAGACCATTACAATTTGTACAAACTGGTTGTGCGCTTTTATTTGGGCAGTTGTTATAATAATGGCCTTTTCAGAACAGTAACTATACGTTCGTGCCGTTTGTGTGCAAGCATGTGTAGTGTGGCGATATCTGCAACAACGGAAGCATTTCAGCGCACCCACGTGCTCGCAGAAGCGGTGGCTTGCCAGACCACAGGGGTAAGTCCCACAATCCAGTTGGGTCTTTCGCTAGCGGGCTGCCGTTGTGAACAGACGTGTGTTTCATCGCTCCGCGAAATTTCAGTTTAAAAAATGAGTTTTACTTCCGTCAGTGCCATGAAATGTATCCTCACTTGAAGACAAACTGGACTGGACTCCACTGGTGAGAAACTTTTGCCTATATATTGGGAATTTGGTCAGGTTGAAGCGTTATTTATCTGTATCCTTTGTTGCCAGACCGCATGGTCACCATGTCGCTGACAACAGGACTATAGAGAGGCTGCCGATATAACACGGCGGCCGCGTTTCCACCTGACACCTTGACTGGGGAGGTGCCCCAACTAGTGCAAACTGAGCAGTTGTGCTCTATCAATCTGTGCCTTTACCGAAAAATATCACCAAAGAAATATGACTTTAATGTGTTCCCCCCCCCACCATAAACTCTCCATGGAGAGAGAGAGAGGCTATCTTCGCACCTGTGCTTCTACCAGGAATTTGAATGCCATGAACGTCTTCGCCGCTACTAGATATCCCGCTGGGAAAGTAGTCCCGTCCTTTTAGGAGCATTTCTATATCCGGCGTTTCCCCCCCCCCACCATAAACTCTCCATGGAGAGAGAGAGAGGCTATCTTCGCACCTGTGCTTCTACCAGAAACCTGAATGCCATGAACGTCTTCGCCGCTACTAGATATCCCGCTGGGAAAGTAGTCCCGTCCTTTTAGAATTTATATATCCGACGTTCCCCCCCCCCGCTCCAAGTGCTGTGGGGAGACCCAAAACTTCCACAGTCCACTGTGTGCCTTCAAATACACCCACGAACTTGTGGTTGGCATCAATCGCCATCATTTTTAACAAACTATCTAACCCCAACATTGTGAACCCGATTAACCGAACAGTCCCGGTAATCCGGAATCTACGGATATGGAGGGGAAAGACAAGCACAAACACTCCCTGACAGAGACACAAAATGATGATCCCATCATTATTGATCAACTGGAGGATATAGAGGACACCCGACCTGGGACCCCCCCAACCAAGCGGAAAACCCGCAAGCGATTGGTTCCCGAACCGGAACGCGAAACACGATCTCGGGTTGAAACAAAGGAACAGCCAGAAGCCAATGCATCGCAAAAAGAAAGAAATGATGAAAAACAACAAGAACTATGTCTGGATCATACCATACCAGAAGGCTCCGTATACGAGAAAACTCTCTTTCTGAAAACGGCCCTCGAAACCATTTTTAAGGAGAATCCCAGTAGGATATCGTCTGGCCTGAGATCACAGATTGTCACCATCTTTCACAAGATGGAGACAATCCTGCATGACACACATGTTGAAAACGAGAGAGCCATCACACGGCTACACGCCTACATCGAATGCGGGGCAAGACAAATGCCACAGCGCGCCCCGACATATTCAGAAGCGCTGAGGACCCCAACGGAAACGCAACAGACAACAACGCACCAGACAATAACAACGCACCAGAAGAGGAAGACGCTCCTACCAACACCAAACCTGGTGATACTTAGACCGAAACAAACAGGAAAAATTCCCACAAGCGAAGACCTCAAAGCAAAAGTAATAAATAACATGAAGGAGGACCTGAAGCTAACACGAATAAAAGGGATGAGAAAGATGAGAGACGTAGGACTGGTAATAGAGACAGAGACGAGGCAAGAAATCCAGAGCATCATTGAAAACCCCAAGATTGAAGCCCTTGGATTAACGGCCCAGCCGCCTAAAAGGAAGGGACCAAATATATTAATTTATGACGTTAGCCCAGAAATTACAGCCACCCAGATAGCTGAAGAACTTTACCACAGAAACCTCCAACGCGAGATCCCGGACAAGCAGCCGCAAGAAGTGATAACACCAAAGTTCCACATAGAGGCGAGAGGAGGCTTAAAAAACAGCTGGAGTGTGGAACTAATCCCGGAAGCGTGGCAAGTCCTAAAGGACCGGACAAGGGTCTACATAGAATGGGGAAGCTATCGTTTTCGTGAGCGGGTGGCAGTACCGAAATGCTTTAGATGCTGTAAGTTCGGCCACTCCAGCCACGTCTGTTCCCAGACAGTCCCAACATGCGGACATTGCACTGAAAAGGGCCACGAATATAAAGAATGCCCACACAAAGACAAGGAAGCCACATGCGCAAATTGCAAAACAATGAAACTCGAATACACACACTCAATAAGGGATCCTAACTGCCCAATCTATATAAAAGCCAAGAGCACCTACCAAAACAGAATCGATTATGGGTACAAAAATTAAGAAATATAACACAACCATGATCAAAATAATGCAAACAAATGCCCAGCGAGCAAAAGCGGTGGCTGACCAGATTCGGGTCAAGGCCGATGAAGAGAACATAGACGTTATTATATTACAGGAGCCGTATGTCCATGCAAGGCGGGTGGCGGGCTACCCATTACAGTATAAAGTGATCCACACAGAAGAAGACACCCCGTGGGCGGCGGTATTGGTCAGAAACAAGAATATTACCGCAACAAGAATAACGCAACTATGCACGGCTTGGGCAGCCTGTGCCCAACTCATCACAGCACTGGGGTCCCTCTACGTGGTGGCTCTATACAGTAGACCGGGACAAGACATAGAGATCGCCATCAACTACCTACGCTACCTACAGAACATCCTGCCAAACGAAAGAATCATAATAGGCGCGGATGTAAACTGCCGCTCCCCGCTATGGTATAGCGCTACAGATGATAGAAAAGGGACAGCAAACGGACAGCAGCTTGAGAATTACCTGACAGGATCACAGTTAGCGGTCCTAAACCAGCCACACCAGTTACCGACATTCTGTAACACCCTCTGGGAGGCCACAATCGACATATCCTTAGCCACTAGGAACCTGGCGAACCACGTGGCCGACTGGAGGGTGGAGGAAGCCTGGACCACCTCGGATCACCGAGTTATAACTTGCACAATAACAAGAACAATGACAAGAGCAACAACGATCAACCAACGATGCCATAGATATGCAGTTGCCAAAGCGGACTGGCCGCTATTCAAAGAACTACTGACCACAGCGATCAACAGTAACCCACTAACCCTGAACCCATTGAACAGCCCGGACGACCTGCAGAAAGTTACTACGGAACTGATGACAACTATCAGTAACCAAGCAATAAGAAAGAAACACCCCCAACTGGGGGCAGTACCCTGGTGGACTCGAGAAATTGCCATGCTCCGGCGGCAAACGATAAAAGCAAGGAAGGACTTTCAGAAGGCCCGCAGATCATGGCCTGCAAACGAAGTCGAAGTCCTGAGACAACAATATAGGGAGATAAGAAACCGCTATACTGATGCCATTAAGAAGAGCAAAAGACACTCTTGGGAGCTCTTAGTATCCACAGAAGGAAACACTAACCCCTGGGGACTAGTCTACAAGGTAACCACCAACAAAATGCCCAGAGGGGAGGTGAATGCCACCACCAGGACCCGGCAGGGAAACCTTACCACGACCTGGGAGCAGTCGATGGACAATATACTGGACACAATCTACCAGAAACCAGCGATGCCGATACTACCAGCACAGAGCGAAATATGCGAGAGCAATGCCAGTTACACCAATCAGGCAATGGAGCCCCCCTTTACCAATGACGAGCTCAGCGTGGCAGCTAGTCGAGTAAGAAGCAAGAAATGCCCAGGTCTCGACATGATTGAGCCTGAAATCTTAAAGAAAACTGTTGAATACGCACCGTACCTATTGCTCACCCTATACAACAGATGCCTGGAAGCCGGCCACTTTCCAAAGGCATGGAAAACGGCCAACTTAAAACTAATTCCAAAAAAACCCCAAAAAAACCCAGAAAGCCCAGATGCATATCGACCCATCGCACTGCTCTCGGTGGTAAGTAAAGTATTCGAAAGACTACTTCACAGAAGAATAATTGCTCACTATGGAAAAGCTGGACTCCATGCCGCGAATCAGTATGGCTTCAAGCCAGGGACCTCGACAGTGGACGCACTGGGAAACCTACTCAGGACGGTACAAGAATGTAGAAACAAGTACCTGCTTCTCATCTCGGTTGACTTTGCTGGGGCGTTTGACTCACTTTGGTGGCCAAGCGTCCTGGCGAGGTTGAGGGAGGCACGGGTGCCAACAAACCTATTCAAGGTCATGGAAAACTATTTATCACATAGAAAAGTGGAGATCAATGTAGAATACCATACGATCACAAGAGAAGTACACAGAGGCTGTCCGCAGGGGTCGGTGCTGGGACCACTCCTGTGGAATATGGTGTTAGATGAGTTCTTAGTGATGGATCTGGGACCCGTCAGGACACAAGCATTCGCTGATGACCTGATATTGACCGTGGGAGCGGATTCCCGGGCCCAGTTGGAAACCCAAGCAAACCAAGCACTGCAGCAACTCCAGCAATGGGCCGCAAAACACCAGCTAACAATTTCACCCATAAAGACCTCTTCAATCCTGCTTAAAGGAACCCTGCAATTGCGACGACCACCGCAAATAAAAATTGACAATGTCACCATTAAGTTTGTAAACCAACTTAAGTACCTAGGCGTGGTACTGGACAATAACCTCTCGTTCCAGCTGCACCTAAAGTACATAAGAAAAAAAATCAGGAGCTATTCTGCACTGGTAGCCAGAGTTACTAGGAAAGATTGGGGACTCAAAAAAAGAGCCCTGACGCTATATTACAGGACAACGTTTCTCCCAGCAATTACTTACGCCTCAGCAATTTGGTTCCCAAAAACTGCACTGGCAGTGAATAGAAGAATTCTGGACATGATCCAAAGGACCATACTCTTAACTACGACGCGTGCGTGTAGCACAGTGAGTACTCCAGCACTACAGGTACTCGCTGGAGCGCTTCCTTTGGACCTGGAGGTTGTTCGCACAGGTCTGCTATACTTGCTATCCAGGGGAGTGGCGGCCACACATCTGGACTACACAACTGACCCAACGAACAACCTAAAAACGGAAAAAACTAGATTACAGAACCACCTGCTAAAATTATGGCAGAGAAGATGGACGGAGACCACCAAGGGTGAGATAACCAGAAGATATCTGCCTGACCTCCAGAAAATCTACCCAAAACAGCCGACCTGGTACTTCCCAGGGTACCATTTGACATCTCTAATAACAGGACACGGACCCTACAATGAGAAGCTGCACGGATTCGGACTCACAGAGGACCCAAACTGTACGTGCGGGGAGACAGAAAGCTGGAATCACATAGTGTACGAGTGCCCACAATATGAAGACCTCAGAGGGGTACTTATAACAAAAATAAGATACCTACCAAAAGGATTGGAATCCCATTTCATAGATACTGAGGATGAATATAGAGCATTGTCCCAGTTCGCACAAGACCTCTTCATCAGGAGAAGGACATTAATCACCATCTACAATGACTGACATCAAGTACTACTATTGAGACACCAGCCAGCACAATGTAAAGGCTGCAACTAAAGATGAGTGACACAAGCACAAGGACGGAGCTTGCCCCATGAGTAAAGAAACTTGAAACAATAGCTGCCAATAGCCATATGGCGATCTGAAGAGGGCACTCTAGCCCCCTTCACCTTTAAACCTACTTCCTTGGGGGGAGGGGGGACATTTTCGTCCTCCTCTCCTCTCCACCCTATATCTTCTACTCTGGTGGGACATGGGCATGTCCCACTGAAAACTGGGGCTACCTACTCTATTGGCCCCATATTTCTGTCTTTCTCCCCCCAGCCTTCTGCCTCCCCCCCTCTCTATCTATACGCTAGCGAAAGCCCTACCCAAAAACTTAACATATCTAAATTACCTTACGCCCATAACTTGGCCTAGCAAAACTAAGCGATTCTACCCCTACGTCGACGCGTTTCTGTCTTTCTTTTTTTATTTTTTTTATTTATTTATTTATTTTTATTTATTTTTTTTTTAAGGTCCTAGCCGCCGAAATCTCAGGAAATTAAGTGGCAGGACCTGCCAGAGTGAAACAGACTACTGGGTTCCTGGTCTGCCTCCACGGGGCGTAAGTGGGGCAACGTTGGGCCTCAATAGGGGCCCAGCGGCTAAATGACCAGATGAACAACGGTACAAGGCATCACACATATACAAAGTCCATACACTTTTAAATCTCTGGCTTTTCCAGTCAACTGGTTCACCCACAATGTAAACTACGCGGAGATGGGGGGGAACCCCTTGTGCCGTTTGACCCTAAACACACTTACACACTTACACTAATCCAGTTGGTTTCCCCCCCAATCTTTGGTCTCCCTCCCCTCTCTACCTTCATCATAGCGAAAGCCCCACACGTCAAAAACTTAAAATGATAAAATTATCTTATCCCAAAACTCGGCCTAGCAAACCAAAGCGACATTACTCCTACAACAGCGCAGATTTTTTATTTATTTATTTTTTCTTTATTTATTTATTTTATTTTTATATATTTTTTATTATTATTTTTATTTTTATTATATTTTTATTTATTATTTTTTATTTATTATTATTATTATTATTTTTTTTATTTATTTTATTTTATTTTAATTTTTTTTTTAAGGTCCTAGCCGCCGAAATCCCAGGAAATTAAGCGGCATTACCTGCCAGAGTGAATCTACAGCTACTGGGTTCCTGATCTGCCTCCACGGGGCGTAAGTGGGACAACGTTGGGCTTCAATAGGGGTCCAACAGCTAAATGACCAGATGAACAACGGTACAGAACACAACACATGAACAATTCCCACACACTTTTAAATCTCTGGCATTTCCCAGTGAACTGGTTCACCACAATGAAAGCAACACGGAGATGAGGGAAACCCCTGGTGCCGTAGGACAACAACACACACTTACACTTACACTTACACTAATCCAGTTGGTGAGCGGAGATGGGAGAAATCCCAGGAGCCGTCTGACACGAACAAAAAAAAAAAAAAAAAAAAAATCCAGTTGGTGGATCTAGCGTCTTTAGATTTGTAGGAGTACTTTGGGGTGAGCAGGTTTTGGGCATCAGAGTTAGGTAGGGCGTTGAAGAAATTTCTCTGCTAGATCTCGTTTGCCAACTGGTTTGGTGTCAGGTCATTTTCTAAGTCGTATATTGTTATGGACGGTACTTTTCGCTGGTCAAGGTCGCAGTAAGGCCTAGTTCTGGGATTTTTGGGTTATTGTTGATCTTTTCTGCGTCTTCCTTTGTTTCCGCCTCTATTAGGCATACTAATTTCTGGTGTTTCTCGTCTTCTTGACGACAAACACCAGAAATTATCCTCGTTGTCTTGAAGTCTTTGCTTAGGTTGGCGATTACTTGTGTCTTGAGTTCTTCGCTGGACTGCATTTCGTCCGGTGTCGTAGGGCGTAGAACGACCAGATGTGGTTGCTTTAGGAGTGTTTTCAGTTTGTCAGTTTGTGCACTAGAGTCTCCTGTCTGCGTCTGGTAAGGTGTTGTCCTCAGCACTTGTGCGTAGGAAGGCGCACAGTGCGGCATTTGATTTGCCCTTCCCTCCAACTTGGCAGTTTCTTTGTCAAATTCTGATCGTGTAGAGAGGAGGATAGTCTCCAATTTTCTCCATAAGGAGACGATTTCGGTATAGAGATTTGTTGAAACCCTGTTCGTTTGCTCTTATGGTGTCTGGGCAGAATTGCAGACACTTTCAAATTGAACCCTAATTCTCGGCTTTTTTTCAACAGTGACCTGTACTTGTTAAGTAATTCCGGCTGTCTCCTACTCTTAATGTCATTAGTGTCAACGTGTACAACAATATAACCTTTTGTGACCTTAAAAGATGATATCTGCTCTACAACATCATCAACCTTTGCCCCAGGTAGACATACCCTGATCCTGTTCCGCCTATCCTGATGTTCAGATTTCTGTCCGAACAGTATTTGTTTTTCATATAATGATCTGAAATCTCGACCACGGACCGATGTCGCGTTCAACGTGCCCTCTTGCTGGATATTCTAACTGAAAAGTGATCAGTCTGATTTTCGCTCGTCATCTCCATGCTAGACATCCACGAATTGCACCCACTCCCAGATATAATTTGGGAGACTGCGCTAGAGAGGACAGGTAGTTAGTTATGCCTGACAGGTGGCTATGCATTGTTGTGTAATGGGGTTGGGGCTTGATGAGTTTTAACCTTCGGACTCCCATAGTATGGCATTACCAACAGACATCTGAGCCAGTATTCGGCATTTGAGTTATTGTTGGTAAATGGGCCCGTCAATCTGAATCCTGAAGGAGGGATAAGGATGCTTGGTATTGATTTTGAAAGGCTTACAGGCTATGCCTAGTTCCTTCAACAGTGCCTCTATTTCTTCAACTTTTGTCAACAGTTTTTTTTTTTTTTTTTTTTTTATGAAAATCCCAAAAACGAAAGGTATTAGAATCTATAGTGCGTAGTACCCTGATTGGATTGGAGGTTGAGAAGATGAAACAAGATATTTGTTCACATGACTTTTGAATTTTGTAGACTGTAATTTTCAGGAAATACGTATAAGGAAGGTTGTTCCAGAAAACGGCAGTTGAATGAATAAACGAGGAAGATGAAAAGTTGGTTCTCTAAGTTTGAACTTGGACAGTAAATGGATGTTGGCTGGTGGTGACACGTGTTCGGGCTGTTTTGAAAGAGACAGCGAGAATTATAGAAGTCAATTCAGAAGAACAGTTCCCATGGAAGTATCTATAGAAAAGGCATGCAGCAGAAACAGTACGTCTATGAGATAGCAAGTGGAGAGACTCTGTTAGAGATGAATCATTAATTAACCTAACTGTCCTCTTCTGAATGGAATCAAGAAGCCTGAGAGAGGTTTTGGGGGCACCTGTGAGGTGATCTGATTGACGTGTATATAGCCTTGAATGGTTTGAGCATGCTCAAACTTGATCAGCATTGGTGTGAGAACAACATTCCATGGTAAGGCGGATTTGCGATTTGCACAGCTGTTTTGGAAGAAAATACGGCCGAGAGCGAAGGAGAAAACCAAGATTTTTAGATGGAGAAGAAGCAGTATTTGTAATGTACTTGTGCCAGTTGGCGTGGTAACGCAGTGGTATCATCGCCGTCCTCCCCACACCGGGTGGAAAATGCGCGTATTCGAATCCCTTCGATGACGCGAAGAACTTTATTAGGCTTTTTTTTTTCACTCCCTGGCTGAGCTAGTTGATGTCAGGCGCAGTCAGCAACGTTTTTCCCCCAGAAACTGGAGTTTTTCTTCCAGAAAAACAGACAAGTTGACTAAAGAACACATTCAGTTAACACACACAAGGCACAGCACGGCAGAAGAATTTAATTATTCGGGGTGGCTAAATATAATAGTTTTTTTTTTTTTTTATATTTGTGCCAAGAGAGATTAGAAGTCAGGGTAATCCCCAAAAGAGATATATAAACTTGGCTAGAAATCGGAGTGTCACCAAAGATAAGGATAGGAGCAGAAGAATCCCTTTTGCGAGATATAAGACAAGACTGAGTTTTAGAAGGGTTGAAATCAACTAAGCTGTCTTTGCCCCACTGGAGAATTACCTGGAGATCGGCATGCAATGAATTGGTAGCAGATATCCGAGAAGTTGAAACTGATTGAGCAGGACAAGGTTTCTCAAAATGGAAAGTGGAATGAAATGTGCTATCATCGGCAAAACTATGGATAGGATTTCCAGTGAATGGAAGAAAGTCATTAATATACAAAAAGAAAAGAGTGGGGTGACACCAGCATTAGTGGAGAAGTTAGAAGACAGAGATCTATCTATCATCACACTCAATGAGCTATCCGAGAGAAAACTGGATAACCAAGTACAAAAACAGTTTGAAAACGGTAAGATGCAAGTTTGTTTAGAAGACCTTTAGGCCTAACACGATCGAAAGCCTTTGAGATGTCAAGAGCAACTGTTTGTGTTTCACCAAACTTTTCCATTGAATATGTCTATAAATGGGTAACATAAGCCAGAATAACACCAGTGGATCGACACCTATGGAATCTATACTGGTGATTGTTGATCAGATGGAAGGTTTCTAGGCAACTAAAGTTGGGAGTGAATTGATTTCTCTATTACTTTAGAAAGAGCTGAAGTAATTGAGATGGGACGATAATTGGATGGGAGGGATTTGTCACCCTTTTTGGGAACTGGATGAATATGAGCAAATTTTTTCACTTTCTTATTCCAACCTGTGGAATAAGAAAGTGAAAAAAGGCAGCAAAGAAAAGGAGAAAGTTCGGAAGCCCAGGTTTTGGGAACAAGTGGAGAAATACCATCAGGACTTGGAGCTTTCTTAGCATCAAGATTCGACAAAATCGTTCTGACATCCTTCTGACGGAAGACCACAGGAGGCATTGAGTGGAGCGTGCTGGGAATAGTGAGAAGTGTTTTACCAAGATAATTAATACATGAGTTGGAAGAAAAATGCGATGCTGGTTGGTTGTTTGAGGATGGTGGCCTCCGTCTCTCCGTAATTCTTTCCGATTCCCTTCAAGTGATAGGAGAGTTTAAGGCATGATTATTTTAATTAATAGCTATTTTAACTTTATCGAATTATGACTATGCACGCTGGGTAAGTTCATATTGTAATCATTCGCGATTGGGTGTTGAGAGATTAACAGTCCTCCTAAAAATGTATGAGGTTTTCACCTATAATTTAATATTATGTAAAATCTGGAAGGAAGGGGATGAATCAGATTGGACCACTTGATATGGATGGTTCAACTATTGATGATCCTCATGAGGTGGCTAACAAACTAAATGAGTGTCTTGCATCTACTTTCACACATGGGGAGTTATTCAGAGAGGAGAAAGCCAGAGGTGAACCAAACTCTGGAAGTAAGCTAGATGATTTTGTAATAACTGAGAGGAAAGTGGAGAAGAAATTGTTGAAAATAAACATAACAAAGGCATTAAATTAGGCAGCAAAGGAAGTAAGAAACCCTTTGTCATAATTATGAGAACTTTCTTGGACTCGTACAGGGGAGGTACCAATGAACTGGAGATGTGAAAATGTAACCCTAATTCACAAAGGGGGATCAAAGGGCGACACTAGTAATTACAGACCTGTTAGTTAAACTTCTGTTAGAGGAATATTTATGGAGGCACTGGTTAAAGAAGCACTGCAGGATCATCTAGAAAAGACTTCAGTTATAGCTCGGACACATCACGTTTTTTTTTAAGGGAAAGTCTTACCTGACCAATTTTGTTAGATTCTATGATATGGTCACAAAGCAACCGGATGCAGGGAATAACTTTGCTATCATGTATTTGGATCTTAGAAAGGCTTTTGATACTGTTGCACATGGAAGACTGCTGCAGCAGTTGGAGCAGTGTGGCGTTGGAGGCAAATTACTGCTATGGGTAATGGGATGGTTGAGTGGGAGAAGACAGAGTGTGGTAATCAATGAAAACTGCTCTCCGTGATTTAATGTTATTAGTGGAGTCCCTCAGGGTTCACTGTTGGGTCTATTTTTGTTTTCCGTATTTATAAATGATGGTATATCAGGCTTAATGTCCAAGTTTGCAGACGTTACGAAATTTGGCAGGGATGTTAATGACACTAATGAGAGTAAGCTGGTGCAACAGGATGTAAAAAAAGTTGAGCAGATGGGCTGAGAGGTGGCAAACGAAGTTTAACATTGACAAATGCAAAATACTATATATGGGAAGCAGTAAACCCAGAGTAACGTATCAACTCTGTGGCACTACAGTGCAGTGGTAGAGAATGAAAAGGACCTGGGGGTATTTGTGCAGGCAGATAAGAATTTTTCTGAGCATCGCAGACGGTCTGCAAGAGTAGCTGATTGTGACTTGTCAATGATATATAGGAATTTTTCTAGCAGGGATAAGGAGGTGATTATCTCCTTCTACAAGTCAATGGATAGGCCACACCTTATGTGCTGTATATAGGTCTGAAGGCCTAATTTTAGGAAGGATGTAAGCTGTTGGAACGAGTACAGAGAAGCGCAACAAGATTAGTGAATGGAACAAAGGGTTGCTCTTACGAAGAAAGGCTAAAATTTTGCAAATTACAGTGTTCGGAGACTAGGTACCTGTGAGGTGATCTGATTGATGTGTATATAGCCTTGAATGGTTTGAACATGCTCAATGCTGATGGGATTCTTCGTCTTGCTTAGAATAACCGCCTGAGCGGTCATAAATTCAAATTGAGGAAAGACGATTTTTAGGATATTGTTGTTGTTATCTGGTTTTTAGGAGCATTAGCAACTAAGGCCATATTGCTCGGGGGATATGCGATGTTCATTCCCTGACCTTTGATCAGGGAATGAACACGGGCTCGAACCCCGGTCTAATCAAGAAGTGTGTGCTACGCACTGGTGCTCCTTGCTACCTGGCTACGGAGGCGCCTGTGGTTTTAGGATAGACGTGCGGTAGTTTGCTTTCAGCCAGCGGGTGATTGATTGCTAGAACAAATTTGAATCTTCTTTTGTGGAAGTTGATAGTCTAAATAAATTGAAGGCTGAGCGGGATAGCTTTTTGCATCGAAAGGAGGGGTCAAATCGAAGCAGTTTTTTTTTTGGCGGATGCTTCATAAGCTTGTTTTCTTGCATCGTATACCTCTACTAATGCAAATGCTAAGTAACTTACATGTGTGGAAGAGGCTGACAGTTTGTGGGAAATTCAGAGGTAAGCTTGATAGTGTGTGGCATAGTATTTAGGATCAGGCGCCACTGGTGGTTTCACTCATCTGCGCTATGGCCATCTGGACAGTTACCTACTGAAAACTTTTATTACTATTATTTTATTTTATTTATTTATTTATTTTTTTCGGTTGGTGTAGCATAAGCCATAGGCTTCATTACGCCATGTGGCCATTGCTAAATTCTAAACTGTATAACAAACAATCTATAACCTTTAAAAAACTTACGATTATGTTTCAAGTAATTACGCAGAATATAACTGAATATATTCCATCCATCCCAGGTGTGTTTTGTATGTCCATCTTCAACGATTTATCCTCTACTTTCCTTTCAGTTATCACAAAGAGTATTTGCCATCCTTACTCCAGAACGACTACCACTAACGTAATGCAAGCTTTTTCACACCTTGAGAGGATTCGGACCTAGTTTTTTTTTTTTTTTTTTTTCTGGGTTGAAATATCTTACGGGTAGTAGTATAATTGTGAATATGTTTGTTATTTTGAGCCTTAGTAACTAAGGCCATATTGCTCCTGGATAAACGGTGGTCATTCCCTGACCTTTCCGCATCCTCCGTATTTCGTATCTTCCGGGGGAAGATATTTCAACCTGAGGCAGCTGAAACCTCAGAAGAGAGTTTCTGTGTTGTCATTTGCATATGTTGTCCATGAGTTCAAGTCAGTCATCGATATATATTGGTGCAGTTCTTCGGGACTCCTAAGCTGCCTCTATCTCTCTCTCCAAAATCAGACCCAATGCTACCTTCCATTATGATTGGATCAGTTCCATCCTGCAAGCTGCTGTTCACTGCCGTGAATCGCTTATAGGCTGACTCTGCTATTCGGCCAAAAAAGAACATAATTATAGGACTTGCCTGGTATTCTTGTACCACTGAATTCAGTGATGTATGATGTATGTCGATACCAGTCTACTTAAAACTGCAGTGGCGGACAAAAAAATCTGAATCACCTGAAAAAAGTAACACTTGTAGTGAAACGTATAAGATATTGTTTGATTACAGTCATTTTCTTTGTCGCAAAGCAAAGGTATTGCACCTGATAACGCTTCTATTGCATCAGACAGTAATTTCAAGATATTGCATCAGCCATTTCTATAAATATGGCGTTGGAAGGGTATGCACACTCACTAGTATCCTGTTTTTCTGAGATGTAAGCATGGCTCCATATGTTCACTTAACACAAAAAAAAAAAAAAAAACATGTAGCTGTTGCTGTGTCCCAGGAAGGTCTTTCTACGAGTGACATCGCTGATAGCATAGGGTACCACGAGTTAACAGTATCCCAGGTGCTGAGATTAAAGTGTGAAACCAGAGATATGAGGAGAAGACTTGGATAAGGCCACAAGAGAGCGAATACGCCTTCCCAAGTTCGATATTTGAACTGGCTATGCCTTCGTAATCACCATGCTAGTGCTCGTGATCCAAACCTAGACTTTGAGATGGTGTTGAAACAACTTTTTTTTTTTCCTTGGAAAACCACAAACACGAGAGGGGTATTAAAACCTATACAGTACTTAGTACCATGCATGGGTTGGGGGTTTGGAAGACGAAAGAAGATATTTGTTGACATTACACTTGAACTTCTGTAGACTGTAAGTTTCAGGAAATATGTATAAAGGAAGGCTGTTCCAGAAAACGGCAGTTGAATGAATAAACGAGAAAGATGAAAAGTTGGTTTTCTACTTTTTAAGTTGGACAGTAAATGGATGTTGGCTAGTGGCGGGACGCGTTCGGACTGTTTTTAAAGAGAGAGCGAGAATTATAGAAGCCAATTCAGAAGACCAGTGCCCATGGAAGTATCTGTAGATGAGCCATGCAGCAGAAACAGTACGTTAATGAGACAGCGAGTGGAGGGACTCTGTTAGAGATGAATCATTAATTAACCTAATTGCCCTCTTCAGAATGGAATCAAGAAGCCTGAGAGAGGTTTTGGGGGCACCACCCCAGTTGTGGGAACAATATTCCATGGCTGGGCCGATTTGCGATTTATACAGAGTGAGCAGCTGTTTGGAAGAAAAGTAACGCCGAGAGCGAAAGAGAAAACCAAGTTTTTTAGATGCAGAGGAAGCAATATTTGTAATGTGCTTGTGCCAAGAGAGATTAGAAGTCAGGGTAATCCCCAAAAGAGATATATCATTTTGCCTAGAAATCGGAGTGTCACTAAAGATAAGCATAGGAGCAGAAGAATCCTTTTTGCGTGATATAAGACAAGACTGAGTTTTAGAAGGGTTGAAATAAATTAGGTTTTCTTTGCCCCACTGCCTGGAAATCGGCATTTAAGGAATTGGTAACGGATATTCGAGAATTTGAAGGTGATTGAGCAGGACACGGTTTCCGGAAATGGAAAGTGCAATTCAATGTGCTGTCATTGGCAAAACTGGATAGGATTTCCTGGCAATGGAAGAGGATCATTAATATACAAGAGATAAAGATTGTTGGATAGAACTGAACCTTGGGACTACACCAACACTAGTGGAGAAGTAAGAAGAGAAAGGGCCATCTACCATAACCCTAAGTGACCGATCAGAGAGAAAAACTGGATATACAAATACAAAAACAGTTCGATAACCATAAGATTGAAGCTTGTTTAGAAGGCATTTATGCCAAACACGATCGAAAGCCTTTGAGACGTCTAGAGCGACTGTTTGTGTTTCTCAGAACATTTCCATCTAATTTATCCATTAATGGGTAACATAAGCCAGAATATCACCAGTGGGTCGACACTGGCGGAATCCATACTGGCGATCGTTGATCAGACGGAAGGTTTCAAGGTAGTTTAAGAGTTGGTGGTTAATTTATTTCTTCATTACTTACAAAGAACAGGATTAATTTCAGGAGCACAGGTTTTGAGAGCAAGTGTTGAAAAACCATCATCACCTGGAGCTTTCTAAGCATCAAAATTCGGTAAAATGCTTCTGACATCCGTTTGACGAAAGACGATAGGTGGCCTTGAATGGAGCTTGTTGGGAATGGTGCTAGGTGTTTTACCAAGATCATTAATACATGAGTTGGAAGATAAATGGGATGCTAGAAGATCAGCTTTATCCTTTGGCGAAGTGACAACAGAATCATCTGGATTTTACAGAGGTGAAAGCATAGATTGACAAAAGTTGCGGCCAATAGCTTTCGCAAGAGACCAGAATGCTCGGCTACCATTAGGGCAAGAAGCAAATTTTCTACTCTTAGCCTGTTCAAAATCTAGTTTCGACTGGTTAATAACTGCTTTACAATTGTTGCAAGCTTTGGTGCAAGCAGAAAACAAAACTGAAGAATTGGAAACAAAGCAAATACGATAGGCTACATTTTTCTCCTCAATGGCCTTAGCACATTTATTTGAAAACCAAGGTTTAGATAAAGGACGATATTTTTAAGTTGAGTGTAGGTTTCCATTCCCACAAGAATAATTTCACTGAAACGATCGAAACAAACGTTGACAGAAGTTTTAAAACAGTTGTCCAACCAAGTAAAAGATGAAAATAATTCTCGCAGGTCATTCCATTTTGCATTCTTGTCGTGCCAAACAACACGACGCTGGTAATAATCTTGAGATAAAGGCGCCATTGGAGAAGAGACAATCACCAAGTTGTTATCTGAAGTGCCTAAAGGACCTCTCACTTCGACCGTGTACTTAGAAGGGTTGTTTTTGAGAAAAAGATCAAGCGCGTTGGCTGTATGGTTAGGATTATCCGGTATTCTTGTAGGTAAATGTACAATTTGTGCATGGTCTTTCGTAATTGCATAATCCCATCATCTCGAAGAGCTGTGTCGGTGTGACTAGAAAACGGAAGCCAGCTGGAGATGTGAACATTAAATTCACCAAGAAAAATTACATCACTGTTAGCAAAGTTGGACAGCAGAAAGTCAAGTTGCAAAGAGAGGAAGTAAAGAACTCCAAGTGATTTGTGGAGTGGGGAAACCAGCAGAGATAACAGATGGATTTCACAAAATGAGGTAGAGAGATTTTAAGCCAGAGAAGATCGAAAAGAAGAGATTCAAAAATATCAAATCGCTGACAGGGAATGCCGAACGGAGATATGCACTACCACCACCTTTGTAGCGGAGATATGCCCAACTGCAGTGAATAATTTGGGCAACTGAGATTAGCAGTAGTTGAATCAACCGATAACTGAGATTCTGTCAGAAAAAGTACATGGGGTTTAGCAGACTACAAGTGGAAATTGACATCGTTGAGATTAGAACTAAGACTACGTATATTTGTGAAATAAACTAGGAAGTGTTTGTGAGGTTTTGATCTTTTCGCAGATAAGCTTACTCTATTGGTTTTACAATTCATGGTGTATTCAATAATAAGAAAAAGTGGTAGGGACATGCTGTATGAAGTAATGAAATTTTTGGATATGATGTACACATGGTAAGACTATACCTAGATCCTTGATATAACGTGGCCGCGACAATGCCTCCCGCATACACAGTACTTGGTCTCCCTCCAGTCACTATCTGGCAGAGTAGAGGTAGCAAGAATGTACAATAGCTGATCCGGAAGCCTCCTAAAGAGTTACCAATAGATTCGGTCCGGTGTACTAAATAGCGGCTGTAATGTGAACACCGATTTAGAGCTGTACCTTCGAAATGTAAGGAAGATTGGATCTCGCCATGATGTCCATCATATCCGCAAAAGTCATCAGTTATGCTGCATAATGGAGGAGATGGGGTAGGTTTGAACAGAACTTAGCTATGGAGACTAAACATGGGTTCCACCACTTCAAGCCTCCAATAAGCAAAGTTGTTGTATTGCACCGGTTGATGAGAGTCATCTACCACCTTGTATTGCCTGGTAACACTGAAGGGCGGACACCTATGGTGTGGACACCACACCTCAACCCCTGTTATATTGGTTCACACGTGGGTGGTCACCTACAGTTTGCTTGTGCATGGGGGTTATACCAAGTATTACTAATAATCCCACCATCGTGATGGTGCATACAGGGAATTTGGCTGTCACAGGTCGTCCGGACTTCGCCGAAATTGGGTCTACTTGATTTCATTGACACCCTAATATCAGATCCATCAGCGTGTTAGACTCCAAGGTAGCAAGTACAGCTTGTCTGGCATATCTGTGAG
Source organism: Mastigoproctus giganteus (assembly GCF_048544385.1). NCBI lineage: Eukaryota > Metazoa > Arthropoda > Arachnida > Uropygi > Thelyphonidae > Mastigoproctus > Mastigoproctus giganteus. The sequence goes on along the minus strand of NC_143585.1, from coordinate 11,378,845 downwards.
AATGTCTGTGGGAAACTCAAGGACCAAACTGAAGTGCACGAACTAGACAAAGACGACTTTCCGAATGTGGTCTGCATGCCTATAGACCCTAGGAGAAACCTCTTTTGACCGAACATATAAGGAAGAAGCAACTTGTTTGGACTAAATCGCATGTTTTATGATTTCATGTACAAAAGGGCAATGGGACATAATCATCTTCCCTGTCGAATCTAAATTTAACTTTCATGGCTCGGATGGTAAGCGATATTTCAGAAGATGAAAATCAGAGGTACACGATCCTGACTGAATAAACCGAATGTAAAGTTCTCTGCCAGCCAGATGGTCTGATGATGCATAAAAAGCAAATTGGTGGGGCAAATTACGTTTATTAACGGAACGGTGAATGTAGTAACCTACACTGCTATCTTGGAGAAGTGCCTGAAACCCACGATTAGGGATAATCACAAGACGTCCAAAACTGCATTTTACAACAGGACCTTACGACTTAGCAAAGTTGGTAAGTTTTATGCTATTGGTAGATCTCACAAGCCTGAAAACATACTTACACCAATGTTTTTCCTCCTTTTTCTTCCCTACTATGCAGCCATACCTCAGAAATGCAGGTATTACAGTGTCGGGCTGGCCCAGCAACAGTCCACATGTGAACCCCGTTGAAAATTGCTGGTACATAATGTAGTCCAAAATTTCTCAGAAGAAACCAGCAAGTAAGATTCAACTGAAGAAGAGCATTTTAATGGTGTCGTACGACTAAATTGGGCAACCGTACATCAAGAAGTTGATTAACTCTATGCCAGATCGTTGCAAGGTTGAAATTGCAGCTCGAGTAGGAACAACAATATTGAGGACTTATTTTGCAGTACATAATACAATCACGTTAATTTGTCATTTCAGTTTGTACACGTAAATGCAATAAAATGTATGTTTGGTTGTCGTGATTTCTCATATTTCCATTAATTGCGCATTTTACACTTAGAAAAGATATTTATGGCAAGTAGGTATAGCAGGTGGAGTCTTTTTATTGGATTTCATTCACAGAGATATATATCCCAATTAAGAAATGCATTTCGAATATTTCTGCAACCTACAATTCAGCGCAAAAGACATTATTTGCAAAATTTACAAGTGATGCAGTTTTTTTATCCACCACTGCACCTACACCTATAAACAAAATTATGTGTACATGTTCTCGTTTGCATTTCGATCAATTGCTTGTGCTGAACAATTTCAATTCGATTTTGCAACTCGATTATAATTTATTATTGGCTTTAATTTAGCTTTATATATAATTTAGCTAAATCTGAATGGAAAAAGATCTTCCTATCGGGGAAAGATGGTGAGTGTTTTGCACTCGATAATGATTTTCACGAATCGTCGATGCCATCGGTAGCTAATTCACCCTTGGTGGTTGGGTAGCCATATTTCTCGAACGAACTACACTCACTGCACCATTTCAGTATTGTTTCATACAATGCCATTCCATCGAGAGGCTCCAAAGTGCCCCCATACTCTGATGGCAAACAGCATGGTGGGATATATTGATGTAAAGAATCGAAGTCACTTCCGTGAAGAACAAACTGAAAATGAGAAGGAAAAAAAATGGATTAAAAGACAGAAAAGTTACAGAGAGCTAAAATAATTTAAAATTCAAAGAAAAACTTAATAGTGCATTAAAAAAGTAGACATATAATATAAAAGAGAAATCATGGGAGTTTTAAGTATTCTGTTCTTATTTGCTGTTTTCAGATAACAGTGTTTTGAGGGATGGGAACCAATTTTTAATGTTAAATTTTAATTTAATGAGTGCTTACTCTTTTCTGGAGCTTCTTGCTAAGCAGGAGCTTCAAAACAGTGTTGTAGAGAACAGTGAACAGAGTCGATTGATGCATAATGTGGAAATTCTTTACACGGCATGGAAGGCCATTCTAAAAGAAAGGTAGAAGTTTAGCAGTAGTGATGGTAATCACATGTGCCGCTACATAAAGACTTAATTAAACTTAATTACAAAAGTTCCATTATTTTAAACAAAATAAGCATAATTCCACATTGATTGTGTTTCCCATACTGTTTTTTTTTCTTTCAAATTTGCTTTGTTCTGAAATTGGGTTAATAAAAATGAAAATATGCTTTTTAATCATACCTAAGGGTTGCCCAGGTTGCCGTTGCAAATTTAACTCATTGTGTAAGTAATTTAAGTGGATATTTTTGTTTATATTTCTTCGAGGTTGGACTTTACGCAAAATCGGCACCTGTTGAAATTCCAATGTATGTTTTGTTTGTTATTTGGTTTTTAAGAGCATTAGTAAATAAGGCCATATTGCTCCGTGAATATGCGGTGGTCATTCCTCCGTATTTGGTGGTCACCGGCTCAAACCACGGTCTGATCTTGAAGCGTGTGCTACGCACTGCAGCTCCTTCCCACATGGCTACGGAGGCGCCTCAAATGTTTGAATTGGTTGGTTGAAATGAAATGAAAGAACCACTGTGTGTATTTCCGGTCTTCAAACTTCATATGTACTTTGCCAGTAAATAAGATGCAACTGGCCTTTCTATGAAACAAGCTAATAGATCTGTGGTGAGAAGAAAGCAGTTCTTCTGCATTCACATGGATCTACCTTTCTAATTTTTTGACTAAAGTAATTACAGGTTTTAGAAATAGATGGCAGAATGTACCACTATTATTAAACAATATAATAAGAAATACTTTCTAGCAGAAATTTCCAACAAGATACAATTCAACAGAATTCAGTTCCCCTTTTTACCATAGGTCCATTTAACTAAGGAGGTATTACTGAAGGCCATTCTAGGTTCGATATTTAACGAAGGTATCCAGTCCAACCTTCTTAAGGGTGAAGTAATATTCCTTGGTTATTATACTGTTCACAACACCAGATGGCTACCGTTTTACAGTCACGCGGATGTAGTTAGTCGAGATGCTGTGGCTTTTACGATTACTAATGACCTCTCACAGATTGTTCATTTACCAACGAAAATATCAGACAAACCTATCCACACACCTTCAACCTTGATCTTTTCCTCCCACAAACAACCATTACAAATACACGGTCCAGGTGAGTGGTCCTCTAGACACCCGGGTTCACAACTTGGTGATGGTCTCTTCTCTGCTGGAGTCTTTCTGCCTTAGCTGTTCGGAACATGGTGTTGTTTGTTAAAACAAGAATGCAAAAGGGGATAATATTCTAGATGTTATTTCTTCTTTTCTTTAGCTGGATTACTGTTTTAGATCTTCTGATGCCAACGTTTGCTCAGATCGTGTCAGTTAAACTATTCTTGTAGGGATGAAATGCTTTATTCCACACTATACATTAAAATCTTGTCCTTTGTTTAAACCGTGGTTTTCCAATAAATGTGCTAAGGCCATTTAAGAGAAGAACGCTGCATATCGTAATTGGTTTGTTTGCAAATCTCTAAGTTCATTTTCTGCTTACACCAAAGCTCGCACCAATTGCAAAGCAGTTATTAATCAGTCCAAACTAGAGTTCGAACAGGATAAGAGTAAAAACTTGTTTCTTGTTCTAATAGTAGCCGAGCATATCTGGTCTCTTTCCAAAGCTATTGGCCGCATCTTTTGTCCATCTCTATTCCCCCTCTCTCTAAACTAGACGGTTTTATTGCCAATTCAGCAAAAGATAAAGGTGACAAGTTAGCATCCTACTTTTCTTTTAACTCGTGTATTGATGATATTGGAAATTCACCTCCATCATTCTTAGTACACTCAATTCATCTGAGTGGGTAGCACAGTGGTATTGTCACCGTCCAGTGGTATTGCCACCGGGCGTTTTCCCCACACCGTGTGGAAAACACCCGGGTTCGAATCCCGTCGATGATTCGAGGAACTTTAATGAGCTTTTTTCACACCGTGACTGAGTTAGTCGGTCTCAGGCGTAGATTGCAAGGTTTCCCCCAGAAACTGGGGTTTTTCGTCTAGCAAACAGACAAATTGACCATAGAAAACCCGCAATTAACAGACATAAGACACAGCACGGCAGATGAATTTAATTATTCGGGTGGCCTAAATATAATAATAAAAAAATATAGTACACTCAGTTCAACGCTTCCTGCTGTCTTCCTCAAAAGTATGTCAGAAAGATTTTGATAAATCTTGATGATAAGAATGTTCCACGCACTGCTTGAGTTTCTCCTTTTGTTCTTAAAACCTGTGTTTCAGAACTTACTCTTGTTCTGTGTCGCGTCTTTTCTCTTCTGCTTGGAAATTTTTTGTTATCAAACCAGTTCAATAAAAGGTTGACAAAGCCCTCCCGTCCAATTATCGTTCAAAATTTTCAACTTATTTTATTAGAGTCACCCAGAATTTCATTTCTCCTATATACCGATTTATGTAATGTATCTGTAAATTGAGTGTAGTCTTTGGTTGATTTGCCTGTTTTCCTGCATTATCGTTCATCGGTCTCAGGCGAGGCTAGCATAGTTTTTTCTCCCCCTGACACTAGTGGTTTTTCGCCCCGCAAACAGAAAATCGCCTAGAGAACACACGCGCGATTTATAGGCACTGTACACAGGGCAACATGATTTTAGTCGTCAATACTTTTTTTTACCTTTACTCATAAAAACCAACATTAACAACTAGGTGGAACAGGACAAGGGTATGTCTGCCAGAGACAAAAGTTGATGGCGTTGAAGAGCAGATATCATCTTTTAAGGGTATAAACTTTGATACTGTTGTGCACGTTGGCACCAATGATATTAAGAGTAGGAGAATAGAGGAATTACTTAACAGCAACAACAGGTCAATGTTGAAAAAAAGCCGCGAGTTACGCTTGAATTTGAAAGTGTTTGCAATTCTGCCCAGACAAAATAGGAGGGAGTATATGATGAGAGCCTTGTCGATCAATTCGGCTCTGGAGGATTGTGCAAGGCTCATGGGGTATAATTTTTCTCACCATGGTTTTTGCTTTTTAACAGAAGAGACTGCTTCTACAAGGATCGGATACACTTAAATTAAACGTGTGCAAGAATATTTGCTGATGCTATCGAGGCAGTGTTAGGTGGGTCGAAAAACTGCTAGCTTGAGGGGATTCACAAATTATAAGATTAACAGTAGAAGCTGGAAGAGGTGAAAGTGATTTTTGTACTGCTTCTTTTGGAATGAGCAGCAGCTTGGAAAATAAGGAGTCGGGGATTTCGGAGAAACTCCTAGGAGACATTGCGGAACAAGAAAATACAAAGGCTGTGTTAGGGTAGCTGTGAATAAGTACAGGTGCATGTATACTTGCGTGTACACCAAAGCTAGGAGTTTGGTAAATAAATTGGATGAATTTGAGGTATTGCTCAAAACATCAAAGGCAGATATTGTTGGGATAGCAGAGACGTGGTGTCACACAGACATGAGGAATGCAGAATTGAAATTTGGGGAGTACAATGTGTTTAGAAAGGATAGATAAGTTAGGAAGGGGGGGAGGGGTTATGTTGTTAGTTAAGAATTTAAGGAAGTGTATCCAGTTGACAAGGGTGGACAGAGCAATATTCAGTCTGTTTGGCGTGACATAAACAATGTAAAGGGACAATGACCGTAGGAGTGTGTTATAGGCTTATGACTGTGATGAGTATAATAAATAACTATACAGAGAAATAGAGTGGGCCAGTAAATCACAGAGTCTTATAATGGAGGATTTTAGTTTCCCAGATATTGACTGGAACTTAGGGGTTGGTCACTCGCACATTAGCAAGGCTTTTGTGGATTTATTGGATGATTGTTTTCTACATCAGCATGTTCGGGAGGCAACTAGAGGGAGGAATACTCTTGATCTGACTATCAGTAGTGATCCTTCATGTTATGGTTTGTGTTCAAGTCACAAACAGAGGTTAGGCAAGCAAAGGTAGATTACGAGAAATCTTTGGCAAAGGACGCAAAGAAAAACAGCAAAGAGCTCTTTAGCTATGTAAACTCTAGCAGGAGGAGATAAATTGATGATCCTGCTCAGGTGGCTAACAAACTAAATGAGTATTTTACTTCTACATTCACACATGAGGCGTTATTCAGGGAGGGGAATGCCAGAGGTGTATTAAACTATGGTATTGAGTTCAATGATTTTTTTAATAACTGAGAGCAGATTGAAGGAAAAATTATTGAAGATAAACATAAAATGGCACCTGTGGTAGATGGGATCAACCCGGTTATATTGAAGGAGACAGGAAAGGAAGTAAGCAAACAAACCCTTAGCCATAATTATAAGAACTTTTTTGGACTCTGGGGATGTTCCCATTGACTGGAGATGTGCAAATGTATCCCCAATTCACAAAGGGTGATACAAGCAATTACAGTCATGTCAGATTAACTTCTGTTCCGGGGAAATTAATGGAGGCACTGGTTAAAGAAGCACTGCTGGAACGTCTAGATACACTTAGTTATAGCTCGCACACAGCGTGGATTAGTTCAAGGGAAGTCTTGTCTGACCAATTTGATTGGATAATAAGATGTAGTCACAGAGGAACTGAATGTGAAGAAAATATTTTGATATCATATATTTGGATCTTAGGAAAACTTTTAATACTTTTGTACACGGAAGACTTCGGTAAAAATTGGAGCAGTGTGGCATTGGAGGCAAATTTCTGCTATGGATACAGAGATGGTTGAGTGGGAGAAGAGAGAGAGAGTGGTATTCAATGGACATTGCTCTTCGTGAACTACTGTTATTAGTGGAGTCCCACAGGGTTCAGTGTTGGGTCCTTTGCTGTTTTCTGTATTTATTGATGAAAGTATATCAGGCTTAATGTCTAAGCTTGCAGACGATACGAGGTTGGCAGGGTTATTAATGGCTCTAATGACAGTTCGCTACTGCACCAGAATCAAGAAATGTAGAGCAGATGGGGTGAGAGGTGGCAACTTAAGTTTAACATTGACAAATGTAAAGTACTGCATATTGACAGCAGTAACCGCAGTGTAACATATCAACTGTGTGGTACTACACACAGGGTGGTTAGAGAATGAAAAGTTCCTGGAGTATTTGTGTAGTCAGATACAAAGTTTTCTGAGCAGTGCAGATGGTCAGCAAGAGTAGCTCATCAATTCTCAATGATCAAAAGCAATTTTTCTCGTATAACCCCTTGTATAAAGCAATGGTCAGTCCACACCTAGAGTACTGTGTACAGGACTGGAGGCCTCATTTCAGGAAGGATGTAGAGTTGCTAGAACGAGTATAAAGAAGGACAACAAGATTGGTGAGTGGAAGAAAGGGGTGCTGTTTTGTAGAAAGGCTGAAGATTTTCAAATTACAGTGTCTGGTAACTAGGCACCTGCGAGTTGATCTGATTGAGGTGTATAAGGCGTTTAATAGTTTGAGCAAGCTCAATGCTGTTGGGATTCTTCCTCTTGCTCACCTGCGGGGACATAAATTCAAAATGGGGAATCAGTCGTAGAATAGATATGCGGAAATGTGCCTTTAGCTAGCAGATGGCTGATTGTTGGAACCAACTTCCATTTGTTGTTGTAGAATCTGACAGCTTAAATAAATCAAGGCAGAACTAGACAAACATTTGGAGCGAATGGATGTGTGCGACACGAAGGGTATTTTTTTTTTGTTTTGGCTCATGATGTATAAGCTTGGTTTCTTGTATCATATGCCTACTTGGCTTTATAAGGTTAAGTGCAATGCAATTTTGCACTTGATCTCTCAAAGGCAAGCACAACATTGTCAAGTAAGTGCCAGTCAGCAGTTAACACTTGACCTTTCAAAGGCTTTTGATCGTGCTTGGCATAAGAATCTTCTAAATAAACTTGCATGTTATGTTTTCTAACTTTAGTTTTCTAAGTGGCTTTTGTAGTTTAGTCTCTGTCTAGTTTTCTCTCTGACGAATCACTGTGGTTGACTGTAGATGGCTATTTGTCTTCTAACTTCTCCACTAATGCTGGTGAATTCCAAGGGTCAGTTCTCTCTTCCACTCTTTTTCTCTTGTACATTAATGACTTTCTTCCATTGACTAGAAATCATATCCATAGTTTTGCTAATGGTAGGACATTGCATTACACCTTGCAGGTTGAGAATCCTCCCTCTGAACAAACAGCTTCAAATTCTCGAATTTACCGGGCAAGTAGGCGCCTCCGTAGACAGGAGCAGTAGTGCGTAGTGAGTAGAGAATGGCCACTGCATATCCACGGAGCAATATGGCCTTAGTTGCTAATGCTTCTAAAAACCAAATAACAAACAAACAAACAAACTGGGCAAGTATAACTTAGTTGATTTAATTCTTTCTAAAACTCAGTCCTGTCTTATACCCCGCAAAGAGAATTCTTCTGCTCACGTGTTCTGCTTATGTTTGATGACACTTTGATTTCTACTCAAGGACATTCGCCTCTATTGGGGATTATCTTGACTTGTAATCTCTCTTCACTTAGGCACAGCCGTCGTGGGAAACACAGTTGATAGGATCGCACCAGCACCAGGTGAAAAAAGACTTGAGTTCGAATTCTGTCGATGATGACGTGAGGGATTTTTATGGAGCTTTTGATAACGTGGCTGAGGTAGTCGGTGTCAGGCGAGGGTAGCATGCTATTTATTCCCAGAAAAATCGGGTTTTCGTTCTGGAAACAGAAAATTGACCACAGAACACACAATTTACAGACAGTATACACGGAGCAACATGGACTTAGTCGCAGATGTTTCTTAAACCCAATAACAACAACACAACAACAGCTTAAGTACACACATATAGCTTTCTCTGCATCGAAAAAAACTAGGTTTTCTCTTGTAGGCTCTTATCGTTACTTTTCTTCCAAACAACTGATCACTGTGTACAAATCTCAAATCCGCCCATCCGTGGAATATTGTTCCCACATTTGGTGTGTTGCTCCTAAAACCTGCCTGCCTCAGGCTAGCATTCAAAAGAGTGCATCATTTAGGTTAACCAATGATTCTCATCTGAGATAGATCTCGCCATTCTCTGTGTCATCAACATTCTATTTCTGCTGAATATATTTTCTATAGCTACCTCCATCGATGTCGTTCTTCTGAATTGGCTTCTATAATTTCCGCTTTTAAAAAAGTAGTTTGAACACGTGCCGTAACCTAAACATCCTGTTACTGTCCAACTTCAAAATCAGAGAACCAACTTTTCTTCTCCCTCATTTATTGACTTCAGTTTTCGGGAGCATTCTTACTCTTCTCTCAAATCAAAACGAAAATATATGAGTAGAATAAAAAGGAAATGACTCAACCAGAAATCAGCAGTAGTACAACCAAGTAGTAGCAGCAGAAAAATGCGCTGACAACAACTGAAGAGCCCATTTCTATTTTCCCTTTCTGGTCATAAGCCGTGACATCTATCAAAGTATTGCATATAACTTTCGTGGCTGTTCTAGAGCCCAACTCTTCTGCTCCTTGCCCATTCCAACGGTCTTTTATAATGAGGCACATTCATTTCTCATTCTGTACTCTTTTGAAGTCCATCAGGTCTTAGAACATTCCCGTTCGCCATCAAATTATCTGTTAAAAAGCACTATTGTATGGTGATTTCTGTGGTGTCATTTTTTTTATTAGGGAATTGCTGTTTTCTTGCATTTTTTGGATATTTAATAGTGCTTTTCTACTCTATAATCATTGAACTAAAGAGAAATTAATCAGCGAAATAGAAAAAATATATGAACCAAAGTGGATCACTCACCTGAAGCATATTTATGGAGTTCCTTGCTTTTCCGAATTGAAAATATTCTCTTATATGACTCCACGAAAACCCTTTAAAGTTTATAATAAAGGACACTCCGTTAATTGTACATGGCGGGAAATGTAGGCTCCACTCCATTACATGCATAAATGCACGTACGATCATAGCCAAAGATAGACTGGTTGGATCAGCAGAACCTGAAATTACAAAAAATGCAGAAAGTGTAGAGAATGTTGACGCGAGTTGGTTTGTACATTTTTCAGTGAAATATCCACTGATAGAGTTCATGCGAGTGACTTCTGTTTCTCAGTGCTCTGGTGTTACCCACGAGTTCATATGGTTGCAGAGGATGGTTTCGCAGTCAGTGATATAGTGCTTATATAACAACTTTAAAAATCATTCAAGAAAGCAAGCTTACACAGCATTCCCCGCCCCCCACAAAAAATACAATTCTGAAAAAATAAAAGCCAACTCTCATTTCATCTATTCATGCCCTCCAGTTTTTCTAGTATTTCCTTGAATTAATTTAAACTATATCCTACACGGAGAGGAGAGAATTCATGGGATACCTGGTTCCTGGGCAACACGACGTTGTCACCCCTCTCTCTAGTGGACGAACCCACCGCATGTCAAGCAGATAGCTATACTGAAGTACTGCATTCACGTAGACGGTAATTCGGTGTCAAAACACTTTCTGTTTTGACACCGAATTACCGTCTGAATGTGTTTGAAAGAGGTTTGCAGAAAGTGCACACTTCACTTTCTGCAAACTTCAGATGATGCGCATTTCAAGGGAAAACCAAATGTGGTAGGCAGTTCTGACTTTCTCAAGGATACACAATTCTTTCTCCTGCATTCAGAATAGTCTGTTTAATATTTTTATTGGGGAAACTGTTCTGATGACACTGAAAACCACAACAGTTTCCTAGACATTACTGCTGGAATGGCAAGTAGTAAGCAAACTCCTGAATTTGCTGTTTAACTATACCACACAACTCATTGCATGTGGAGGATTTGATCTCTTAAATAACCTTGAGCACCTGAGAAGAAGACTGCGTCAAGGTCTAAGTGAATTAGACTTACAACGGCAAGATTTACATAAAATCAGAATTCTGAATTTATACAAAAATTTATCACAGATATATGTATATTTAGAAAAGGCTTTCATTATGAAGTTTAAACTGAAATAGCTTCTCACCGATGTCAAAAATGACAACTGTTTCTCCCTTCGATGTTCGGTAGGGCAAGACAACGACAATATTTTTCGAGAATATCGACTGCAGTTCAACAACATCTGAAGTCTTGTAGTACTCTGGATTGTTCTTCCGACAGGTGTAGTAGTTCTTTATGGTGTTGAAAGCTCGTTCTACATTGTACTTCCTCACCCGCAAGAAAGATAGCAGAAAAGGGGAATCGCTCCTTGAGATAAAGTCCTTTTCCGCTGTTCAATAAAACAGTGCTAATGATCAGAGTCAATCATGATAGAAATAACTGCAATTTTATATTATATATAAAAAAACATTTAAATAAGTAAAATTGTTTTATGATTTCACTCACATGTAACACAGTTGTAGATTTGACATCCTCCTAACACTTGGTGGAAAAGATTTGAGTTTGAATCACTACAAAATTCTAATGTGAAAGTGTCGCGTCAGTGGCAAAACAGAAAACTAATGAGTCAACGGTACGATCAATCAAGAAATTTGAAGAAAAAAGTCGTCCGTAATACTGCAGCCATTATCATCCCACTGCAAGATGGAAGAGTCCTCGACGATTCGTGTTGGGAAATGGACCGTAATCTGCTACGCTGGTCCAGTGCGGGTTGGCAGATCTACCGTATTTAGGAGTCAGGTGCTTAAACCCCGATCTAATCAAAGAAAATGTGCTATCGCACAACTGCTCCTCACCACTCGACTATGTGAAAACATTCTAATTGCTTCAAAAATTGGCTCTGTAACTCGTGTTGTTAAAAGAGAAAACATGGAAACAGTTTTTAATCTGTGGAGAGAAGATCGAACTCAACTTAAAATTCCGTTAAGTTCTGTCATCATTCGTGAAAATCCAAAACACCTTAATCCACACTCTACTGAAACTGGTGATAGAATTGGTGGGATAAGTTTTTCAGCGAGCAGAGGCTGGTTTAAAAATCGATATGGTCTTCATAAAGTGAAACTTGTAGGCGAGTCGCATCAGCGGATTTCTGACTGCAGAGTTTCCCGACTGAATTAAAAAATAATTACGGACAAAGGATATGTTCCCGAACAGGTGTTCAATGCAAAATTGCTCTTACCAATAACGGAATTCGAACCCGGGCTTTTTCCAGCCGGTTTAGGGAGGATGATGACGATAGCACTGTGTTACTCGAGCAGACATGAGGTGCTGACAGAGGTGCTGACAGAGATTGTAGAATACGAGGTCTTGTGTACTTTGACATGTTTTATCTATTCTACAGAGACTATCGCCATTCCCAGGGTTGACAGAACTTTACGCTCTCGACATTTTCTAAGAAACAACTCTGTCGCTAATTTCTTACCTCTCAGATACTTTCACATGGTGCTTCTTTGCTGTGGAAGGCCTTTTGTCTCTGAAGATCTATTCGAAGTACCTCTTGGATACATCAACTAAATTTTAGTCCACACAGCTGAGTTGTAATCAACCCAGCTGTGTGGATACAGATTTCCGTCGATTTTATTACATAAATGATTCGTTCATGCTTTTCTTCCTTTTACTCAAGAAACAAAGCGATGTTCCCGTTCTTTACTCTCTTAACCGTACTTTCTCAGAATCAGCATATTTATTTATTTATTTAAATCGCCTTCAGTAGCTTACCCACTAGCAAAGTTACAGATAACCGTTTAGCCGTTGTGGGCATCAACACATTTCATCGCTGTGTATCTTTCCCGTGACCTATATTTCTGTTCTATTAGTAACTTTGTACTTAGGGAGGCTGAGGATCAACCTCTACGATGAATTTTCAACAGTTGACTTTCTCTTTGCTCCCTTGTCGATAAATTATAAATGAAAAATTAATATTTATAAAAAAAAGGTTTAGGGACAATACGTTGGTTGTTGTACTATTTTAGATGTACATAATTTGCCTGTAAATTGAGTTGAAATTTTTGTTGTATGAAGAACCCGAGTTTCTGGGAAAAAAAATGACTCTCTTATCTGAGATCGTCTAACTCAACCATATTGTGAAAAGGGCCTATAAAAATTCCTCGCTCCATTGACTGACAGGTCTTTTCCACCAGGTGTCGGGAGGAAGATGATTATAATAACCCACCTGGAACAATACAGTGAGTGTCACTGTCGAAGTCATTCCACACCATTAATCACAATGGTCTCTGAATAAGTGTACAACAGGCACATAATTCAATTATCATACCTTTCAACCTGTCCCGGAGCAATTCGATGAATTTTTCTCTCGTATTCGGGTCCTCACCAAGTTCCTCCTTTGCCTTTTGTATATCAGCAGGAGAGAGATTGTGATCATCGTGTTTTCTGAAAGCACGGTTTTTTAATGAAACTTCGTTGGACATGATGGACCAATCTACATAAAAGGAAAAAAAAAAAGTCATATATATATATATATATATATAATTATAATTATTGATAAAAAAGTAAAGAAAGTTAAAACGAAAGTAACTGTAACTAATATGTAAATATTAGTTACAGTTACTTTACTGATGGTATTATTGTTGGATTTATTTTCTTTTCTTTATATTATCCGTAATAATATATATATATATATATATATATATATATATATATATATATATATATATATATATATATATATATATATATATATATATAATATTGATAAAAAAAAGAGGATATAACGATATAACTGAATGTCTAAATAAGAAAGAAAAAGTATTAATTTATTAAACTGAATTATGGATCCGGGGTACTTAGTAACAGAAATACCGAGCAACCATAATGAAATATATAAATATATAATCTTTATTGTGTACCAAAGGATGTATACAATTTATCCTTCACGGCCGGAATGCCAGGGGCTTCGCATTGGCTGGTGGACAAAGGCCTTGAGGACCGGGCCCACATCGAAGTTCGGGTTCATTTCCCCAGGGCCAACAACATAATAAGTTTCAGTTAAATTATTCACAATATTCATAAAAATATTATACAGTATTTTTGACATTATATACAATATTATACAGACATCCATTTTAAATTTATTATACTACGACATTACTGTGCAGTTTGCCTGGTTGAGTTTGGGTCATTAAGGATCTCTCTCCGGTATTTGCGATCCTTGACAAATTTGTAGGGGTCGCCTTCGATTGCTTGGACTGTGATAAGCATCTGCTTGGGGAGAAAGCGGTCGCTAAGGGCTAGTCAATTATGGTTGGCTATAAGTGGTGCTGACCTCAGTCCGGGTTGAGGGATTCTCCAGCTGCACAGTTCCCATATGTTTGGCTCCGAGATTATTCCGGTAGTCATTTTGACAGTTAGGGTGAGGGGTCTTTCCATTATAGGATTTGGCAGTCGGGCAAAGTTCAGTGCGGTTGCCATCGCAGTTGTTCTTTGCTGGGGTGGACGATGATATTTATGTGTGATCAAACGAAGGAGCCAGTATTCGGAGGAGTATACACGCTTGATAATCGTGGGGGCTACAGATGCCCATATTTCTGAGGCGTATAACACGACGGAGTATACAGAGATGTATACCAACCGCCGAGTCACATCCAGATCCTTAATGTGAAGTAGTTGTTTGGTAATCCACCGTGTTTTGCAGAATTTTGTTATGAGCTTGTCAATGTGGGGCGTGAAGGTCAGTTTGCAATCGAAACTACTCCCAAGTCTGCATGTCTATTTACCACTGGAAGGAGAATGCCATCTAGAGAAGCCTGGACTTTAGTGGGTTGGTGCTTCAACGAAAAGACAATTTGGGCTGATTTTGCAGGATTAATAAGTAGTCCAAATTGATGGAGATAGAATTATAAGTCGTGTAGCTTTCAATTGATCTTTTCATTAATTTTTGAGATATGTTCGCCCGGGTTAATCTGAGTGTGTAGCTTAATATCATGAGCATAGCAGATTATGTCTTCTTTCTCTTGAACAAATGGCATAATCACTGCAGTAAATAATGCTCCTGAGGGGACTCCGCCTTGGGGAACTCCTTCAGTGATTTTTCTTGATTCTGTCTGATAGCAGGGTTGCGATAAACCACAATAAGTCACCTTTTATATGGAAGTAATTTTCTAGGAGGTGAACGAGCGAGGGAATGCTGTTGAGTCGAAGGCAGCTTCCAGGTCAACCTACGTAATGGCAAGTTCTGCTTTAGCTTCTAGTGCACTGAGAATGGTGCTGATTATAGATGTTAAATTGGTGACTGTGGATCTTCCGGGAATGGCATAGTGAATTTGTGTGGGTTTGTGAGACATGATTTGATTGGTGATGGTTGAAAGTAATGCCTTCTTCATAAGTTTCAAGAGGCTGGAAGAGCGAGAGATTGGCCTGAACTGTTTGATGAGGGATGCAGGTTGGCTTTTAGGATGTGGCCTCACAGCATATCTGTTCCGGAGGGGGGGGGGGGAGTAGTACTGGGTTAAGACACGGTTAAAATTGAGAGTAGTGGATCGATGATAAACGTGCTGAGACACTTGATCATGAATTGTGGCACAAGGTCAGGGCCTGTAGTTGCGGTGGGTGGCAATCCATTTATAGCAGTTATAAGCTGCTTCCTGGTGATGCTAACGATGGCGAGCATATCCGTTGGGATGATTTTGACAGGTAAGTTGCCTGGATATGTCGGGGCCACATTGTTCGAGAACCGTGCAATGTGGTCCATCCACAGTTCAAGATCAAGTGTTTTAGGAATTCCCGTGTGCCGGGAGTCATAAAAGGGTTTCCGTTTTTGTAGGGTTGCTTTTAGATATTTTTTGATTGCAGATTTCTGGCGGTTGAACACTGCCCTTGCTCTGGAGAAGGCAATCCGATCTTATACGGAGCTTGACTGTTTCCATCTCTTATGCAAATTTTGTTTTTCTTGGAAGGTTTTGTCCAGTGGAGGTGTCCACCAAGCTCTTGCTCTTGATGCAGACAGTCCTTGTCGCTCCGTAGTTGGCAATAGTCCGGATCCAGCTGGTCATGAGGTCCACAGCCAACTGGAGATCGCAATTGTTGAGAGCTTTCCAAGGGATGGAGGATGCGGCTTCTAGATATCGTGTTGGATCAATGAATTTGGGGGATGTTATTTATTTTTTTCTTTTTTGGGCCTTGAATATTGAAGTTAGGTGTGGCTAAGTGCAGGAGTATGGCAATAGGTCCGTGATCGAATTGAAAGAGATTGTGAGGGTTGTCTTCGAGGTCGCGTGGTGCTGAGGAGAATACCAAATCTAAGCGATTGGGTCCTCTCGTGGGGTGGTAGTTGAGAAGGCTGATATCCAGTGAATCCATACTGCTAACGAGTGTCCTACTAAGATGTGCGAGAGTAGGTGGAAGATTGAAATCTCCACACATAATGTGCTTAGCAGAGGGGTGGAGGTGATTCACTAGCCAATGGATTACATCCTCAATGATATCACTGTTTGGGCCTGATGGAATATATACTGTTGCTATGTCTATCAAGTAGGTGTTAAGCTAGAGGGACACCATGGCAGCTTCAAATGCAAGGGATTGGCTTACCACAGAATCTACCAATGAAAAAAGGGTGGTATTGTAGAGTATTGCGACTCCCCCTCCTCTACAATCTACTCTAGAGGAGCAGAGCATCTGGTAACACAAAACTGATGAGAATATTCTGAACAAAACAGTTGATAAGATAGCTGTTAAGGCTTCTGACGATGACTTATCTTCTGACTCAGAGTCTGTGGATTCTGTCAGGAAAACGAAATCCGCAGAAGTATTTAAAACACTTAAAGAAAGAAAGATTCCTTTGACCCCTAAGATTGGTTCTCATGGAGAAAAGGATAGAGGCAAACACGCTGTGACATCTGATAAACGTTTAATTAAGGACAGTGAATCTGATACCCCCGCTCTTCTTGAGGAGCCCTCCGCTTCTGTGGATACTACGGACGTCGGGGCTAAAGCTCCTTTGGCAGGGGAAAGTGGGGACAAAATTCAGGATACCAATGGGCTCCTCTTTTATTGAAGGATTGGAATTAGGTTGATCCTTAGAGGCATCTCTAATGGTGTATTCAACGGTATCTAAAATGAGAAAAGCTCTTGGAGAATTCATGTCGACAGACTCCAGCAAGGTTACTAAAACAGCTTCTAACCGTATTTATGGTCTCTGAGCGGATTTAGAGGCAGTAACCACAGCATTACTTATAGACAATGCAAGTTTGAAAGTTCGCTCGGCAGAACTTGGAATTAGAGCTGGACATTTTGACTTTTTGATGAAGAAACAGTCGTATCTCGGAGTTCAGCTTCCATGTCTAAGTCATTTGCTGATGTTGTCAGGGGAGATTCCTCTAAGACAGACGAGCCTATTTTTTTGGAGTCTTCTGGAGATCGGGGAAATTCTTACCGGTCAGGTCAGAAAGTTTCTGGGAGTCAATGGGACTCCAAGAATATTGTCATCTTTCTTCCTTTTGAGGATTCTGAGATTACCTCGAGCCAAGATGTAAAATCCACTGTAACAGAAACAATCAAAAGAGAATACAAAAATATGAAGGTTAAAAATATATGCCTTCTTAGAAATAAAGCAGTTTTGCTTGAAACAACTTGCTCTAAGGATGCGAATAAATTAAGCGATATTTTATCTCTGAAGCAGGCCGGATTGTCTGTTGAGAAGCCCAGATTTTCAAACCCAACTATATTGATATGTGGAGTTCCCAAAGAGTTTACAAAGAAGATATTATGGAAGACTTATTTTATAAAAACTTTAGAGATTTCGACTTTACCCAAGAAGTTAACCAATAAGTTTCTTTTAGATTTAATTCGGGTTCAGGCTCGCTCCAATGTGACTAATTGGATCATTGGATTTAGTCCACGTTTGTACAAATGACTGTTTAAGAATTACAGCATCTTTCTGGGATTTGGATCACACCGTTTCCGCAAGTTTACAGTGGTTAATAAGTGTTTTAGATGTCTTGGGTATGATCATTCTACTCAGACATGTTCACACAATATCCTGAAAAAGGCCTCTGAGGTTGGGAAAATTCATATTTTAGTATTAAATCAGCTCACACCAACCATAAGAATAAGCATTTACTGTAACTAGAATATTTATTTACATATTAAAATAAAATAAATATTTACAAAAAACTGCTATTATATTAAATATACATGTAAAAACATTAAAACTGTGATAAAATCCTTGAGATAAAATACACTAAAATAAACCGGATTAAAAGCGATAAAAGCGATAAAAACGATAAAAATCTCTGGAGCTTTCGGAAGCTTGCGCTCCCTTCCTCAGCAGTAACAAAACTTCCTGCAGCACGTCCATATATAACAGGCTCACGGTACCTATACACGTGGTGCAGTCGGCGCATGGTCTGAACTGGAAGCGGAAATAGCTCGGGAACGTGTGAAGCAAAACCGTTCATCCGTACTTAGGATAATAGTTTCAAACAGAGGATGCATACGCATACCTCTGTCCCTATTCATAATATTGTGGTCGGATGAACAGATTCGTAGGCTCTCGAGCCATTTACGGTTCCAGAACCCATGCGCTCGATCCATGATAACCGCATCCTCTGGGGAAATTTGATGCTGCTTCTCCCAAAAATGTTCGGCCACAGCAGACTTATTGTAATCAGCGGTTTTTATAGCATTTGCATGCTCCCCCAGACGATCCTTGAGCCGTCGTTTTGTCTCGCCCACATAACATTCCCCACAATCCGGGCATTCTATCCTGTATACTACTCCACTACTCAGGTCCTTTGCTATTGGGTCTTTTACCTGAGACAACACAGTGTGCAACCTCCGCCCGGGAAGCTGCACACAGCGTGTTTTATAGCCCCGCAAAATTCTAGCGAGATGTTCAGTAACGCCCGGATAGTAAGGAATGTATGCGGTAGCGACAGGAACAAACGGTTCCTGACGGTTAGACTCTATTCCTCTACTAAATCTGTCTATGATCCTCTGGGGGTATCCGCATTTTCTAAGGTCTGCTGTGACCCGTCTAATTTCACATTCTTTGTCCTCAGAGGTGGTGCAGTGTGACCCTGCTCTATCTAGTAGAGCTTTCACTATACCTATGTGCAGAGGCCAGTACACCCATTATAGTTCAGCACAAGCTGGGCAGCATAAGAATAGTGTAGTGAAAGCTCTACTAGATAGAGCAGGGTCACACTTCACCACCTCTGAGGACAAAGAATGTGAAATTAGACGGGTCACAGCAGACCTTAGAAAATGCGGATACCCCCAGAGGATCATAGACAGATTTAGTAGAGGAATAGAGTCTAACCGTCAGGAACCGTTTGTTCCTGTCGCTACCGCATACATTCCTTACTATCCGGGCGTTACTGAGCATCTCGCTAGAATTTTGCGGGGCTATAAAACACGCTGTGTGCAGCTTCCCGGGCGGAGGTTGCACACTGTGTTGTCTCAGGTAAAAGACCCAATAGCAAAGGACCTGAGTAGTGGAGTAGTATACAGGATAGAATGCCCGGATTGTGGGGAATGTTATGTGGGCGAGACAAAACGACGGCTCAAGGATCGTCTGGGGGAGCATGCAAATGCTATAAAAACCGCTGATTACAATAAGTCTGCTGTGGCCGAACATTTTTGGGAGAAGCAGCATCAAATTTCCCCAGAGGATGCGGTTATCATGGATCGAGCGCATGGGTTCTGGAACCGTAAATGGCTCGAGAGCCTACGAATCTGTTCATCCGACCACAATATTATGAATAGGGACAGAGGTATGCGTATGCATCCTCTGTTTGAAACTATTATCCTAAGTACGGATGAACGGTTTTGCTTCACACGTTCCCGAGCTATTTCCGCTTCCAGTTCAGACCATGCGCCGACTGCACCACGTGTATAGGTACCGTGAGCCTGTTATATATGGACGTGCTGCAGGAAGTTTTGTTACTGCTGAGGAAGGGAGCGCAAGCTTCCGAAAGCTCCAGAGATTTTTATCGTTTTTATCGCTTTTAATCCGGTTTATTTTAGTGTATTTTATCTCAAGGATTTTATCACAGTTTTAATGTTTTTACATGTATATTTAATATAATAGCAGTTTTTTGTAAATATTTATTTTATTTTAATATGTAAATAAATATTCTAGTTACAGTAAATGCTTATTCTTATGGTTGGTGTGAGCTGATTTAATACTAAAATATGTTCACACAATACAGTTTCATGTTGCCACTGTGCTAACAGTGGTCATGTTTTTTGCTGAGTGTTCAAATAAGGAAAGTCGCCCTCAATATATTAATTGTAAGAGGAGAGGCCTAGGATGTGATCATTCAGTAAGAGACAGCAAATGTCCAGAATATATTCGAGCAAGAAATGACAGACAGGAGATCTTATAACGAATAATACAAATTATTTGGAAATTACTACAGGAAATCTAATAAATCATGTTTAAGAGTATTAAAAATTAATGGACAAAGATCTTGGGTTGTTGCTGATGAAATAAGAATGGCAGCCATTGATAATAACTTTTATCTGGTGTGCATCCAAGAGCCTTATTATTCTGCTCAAGTAGAGTAGGATTTTTTTTTTTTTTTTTTTTTTTTGATTTGGTAATTGTTGGTGCATCGGCTTCTGTGGCCATATTGCACCTCCCAAGGTTTTTGCAGTACTTTGATCCAGCCCGAGGCGGGAGTCGAACCCGCGACCTTGGGTTGCCGGGCAGTTGGAATAAATGCCTGAAGGGTTAACGTGCGAACGAAGACACTCTACGTTCTTGCACCTGCAACAGAGATTGACCTTCATTTCACTGTCCCTTTGAAGAATAACCCCGTTCCCACAGGGAATATTGTATACTCCAGGAAAATACGTATCAGCCGATTACAGTGCCTGAGGAGATTTCGTGACATTCGTTCTAAGAAACTGAACATTGGAAATTAGGAAAAAAAAAAAAAAAAAAAAAAGTATTTAATCAACAGTGTAAGTGCTACAATGTATATCCACAAGAAGACTAACCTTATTGGAGTGCCTTGGTGACAAAAGTTTGCTATTCTATTGGGATTTACGCCAGATACTAGCGTTATTCTCTGTTTTCCTTTGTTTGCGAGACTGTATGGTCACCATGCGGCTCGCGAAGGGAAAATAGAGAAGTGCTCCGGTATAACGCGGCTGCCGCGCTAGGATCTGGCCCTTGACTGGGGAAGGATCCCCCAAATAGTGTGTACCCTGGGCTGAACGAGAGCCCCAACTTTCTTGTGACTGAGTTAACCTTTTAATTACAAACTATGCGTTCAGTGACTGCCCTCCCCCCCCCTCTCTGCCATAAACTTTCATGGTGAAGTGGAACTTCTCTCTCGTGCATTTCCCAACTTTTTTGATCTTTTCATCTGACCATCATCTTTAGCGTCCTCAGAAACCGCTAAGGAAAAATTTCCCATCATCCTAGGGGAATTTCTACCCTCGGCTGTTTCCCCCCATGTGTTTCGGTGGGGGAAGGAAAAACACACACATAATAGTATACTTCTCCAAATTAACGTACGGACTCGTGTGAGGCATCTTTCAGCGACTCCCGAAGAGACCTGTGTAGGAAAACAGCAGCACCTCGATAAACCAGAAAATTCCGATTATCCGGAAAACAAATAAAATGCATGAAAACGACATGGAAGTCATTGAGATTGGTACCCTCAGCCAAACTGAAGAGAGACAGGAAGAGGCCGAGGATCATAGACCAATTGCCAAAAGAATCAAAAATGGAACAGTACCAAAATCTGACCGGAAAACCCGGAGCACCAGCCAAATAAAGGATCAGCAATGACCACCCAGGAGGGACAGATGACCAACCCAAGCCTTCAGAAAATGCTAAACTCGATCCAACACTACCAAAGGGAACCGTTCCAGAGCAAACATTACTGCTGCGAACGGCCTTAGAAAATCTGATGAAGGAAAACTGCAGCAAAATAACATCCGTACTATGAGCAGAAATCGTACACCAATGGAATAAACTCGAAGCCATCTTAATGAACACATTCGGCCAACTACAGAAGGCAGAGGCAATATTGGAAGCACGAAACATGGATGGAGACAAACAAATGCTACAGCGCGCTCCGTCGTATGCACAAGCGTTGAGGACACCACCAAGTGACTCGATAGTGGCCGGCAAAGCACCCGAACTCGAAAGAAAGATCCTACCTAAACAACCACACTTAGTGGTCCTACGACCAACAAAACCCCACGACAACCAGTCCAGTGAACAACTCAAATCCCAAATAATGACTAACCTAAACGAAGAATTTAAAACAACAAGAATAAAGGCCGTAAGGAAAACAAGGAATGTTGGACTACTGATAGAAACGGAAACCAGAGAGGAAGCACAAAGAATAATAGAAAATCCGAAGATACCTGAACTAGGACTAACCGCTGCTGCGCCCAAAAACCGAGGCCCTTCAATCGTACTATATGACCTGGCCAAAGACCTTACCCCAGATCACCTATCAGAGGAGCTATTCCAAAGAAATCTACAGGCCATTTTACCGGACAGGAATAAGGAAGACCTAGTGACGCCCAAGTACATAACCAAGTCAAGAGACGGAAGCCGCCAAAACTGGGTTGTCGAGCTCGCGCCCATGGCATGGAGGGCTTTAAGCACCCAGAACAGAATCTATGTTAACTGGGGCAGTCACCGCTTTCGGGAGCATGTGACTGTGCCCAAATGCTACAGGTGCTGCAAATTTGGGCATACAACCCACACATGCACCCAGATAATTCCTACGTGCGGGCATTGTTCGGCAAAAGGTCACGCCTTCCGTGACTGCCCAAACAAAAACACCGACCCAACCTGTGCAAACTGCAAGAGTTTAAAGTTAGATAGCGCGCATTCAATCAGAGATGGTCAATGTCCTACATACCTGAAAGCAAAGAGTTTATTCCAATCAAGACTCAACTATGGGAACACATCCTAAAAAATATAACATCACAGAGGTTAAATTCATGCAGATAAATGCACATAGAGCCAAGGCGGTCGCCGACCAAATCCGCAAGAAGGCGG
Organism: Mastigoproctus giganteus; assembly: GCF_048544385.1. Lineage (NCBI taxonomy): Eukaryota > Metazoa > Arthropoda > Arachnida > Uropygi > Thelyphonidae > Mastigoproctus > Mastigoproctus giganteus. The sequence continues at coordinate 11,356,110 of NC_143585.1, read as the reverse complement.
AAGAAGAAAACATTGATGTAGTAATATTACAAGAACCATATGTACATATGAAGGCTGTCAGGGGCTATCCCATAACATACAAAGTAGTCCAAACGGGGGATGACACCCCATGGGCAGCGATTTTGGTAAGAAACCCAGATATAACGGTGACCAAAATCACTCAGCTATGCACATCTTGGGCCGCATGTGCCCAACTCACTACGGCCTTGGGCGCGTTTATGTCATAGCCCTTTACTGCCGTCCGGGTGAGGACATCGACTTCGCAGTAAGGTACCTAAGTCTGGCTAGTGATATGCTCCCAAACGCAAAAATCATCGTGGGAGCAGACGTTAACTGCCGGTCGCTAATGTGGCACAGCCATACTCCAGATAGACAGGGTACCAGAAACGGGACCAAGTTGGAAGAGTTCCTGGCAACCTCAACACTAACTGTACTAAACTTACCCAACAATCTGCCTACATTCTGCAACACATTATGGGAGGCCACTATAGACGTTACCATGGCAACGAGGAATGCTGCCAACAACATTTCCAAATGGACCGTCCGTGAGGCTTGGACAACATCTGATCATCGCGCCATTACGTTGTCTAAACAAATCACTGGCCACAGTACCTGTGAACAGACAAACTGCCCATAGATATGCCATAGCAAAGGCAGACTGGGAACTCTTCCAGACCACCCTACGGAATAGCATACAACAACGACAGAGAGAACTCCAACGTATCGAGGACCCAAGAATCCTCCAAATTAAAACGACTAAAATCATAAAACAAGCCAGCGACACAGCCATCAGGAAGAAAAATCCAACACCAGGGAAAGTGCCCTGGTGGAATCAAAACCTCCAGCGACTCAGGAAGGAGGCACAGGAAAGAAGAAAGGCCTTCCAGCGAGCCAGACGCTCCTGGCCGATGGCGGAAATTGAAACCCTACGACAGAGCTACAAAGAGGCAAGAAACGCCTATACAGCACAAATTAGAGAAAGCAAAAACCAATCCTGGGAGCGCCTGGTCTCCACCACTGGAAACAAGGACCCTTGGGGACTTGTATACAAGATCGTCACCAACAAACTTCCCAGAGGGGAAGTAGTTGAAGCCACTAAAACACCTGAAGGAAACTTGACTATCACTTGGGAACACACCATCAACAATATCCTTGACGCTGCCTTTCATCCAGAGATACAAACAATGACAACAGAACAGAGCCGAGTTTGCCAAGCCAACGAGACTCATCAAACGGCAACAAAAGAGCACCCTTTCACCATGGAAGAGATCAGCAATGCAGCAGACCTAATAAAGGGAAATAGATGCCCTGGACCGGACCTTCTGGAACCCGAAATTATCAAAAAAACGGTAGAGTACGCTCCGAACTTACTACTAAACCTATATAACCTCTGTCTCAGAGAAGGTATCTTCCCGAATTCCTGGAAGATGGCAAACGTTAAACTCATCCTAAAGAATCCAACAAAGCCACCACACCTTCCAGACTCCTATCGGCCCATTGCACTTTTGACAGTTATCAGTAAGCTATTTGAACGACTACTTTACACACGGATCCAACATTACTATGATGAGGCAGGCCTGGCCTCAGCAAACCAATTCGGCTTCAGACGGGGAACCTCCGCCGTGGATGCCTTAACTCACCTCCTGACCAAGGTAAACAGATGTAATACAAAGTACTTCCTAGTGATAGCCGTCGACTTCGCTGGGGCGTTCGACTCACTTTGGTGGCCGAGCGTCCTGGCGAGGTTGCGCGAAGCCAACATGCCGGAAAACCTCTATAACACCATCAAAAGTTACCTAAGCAACAGAACCATCAAAGTCACCGCCCCCTATGGCACACTCTCCAGGCATGTCCATCGGGGCTGCCCTCAAGGTTCGGTCCTTGGCCCACTACTGTGGAATATTGTCTTGGACACCTTTCTTAACATCGATCTCAATGAAGTACAATCTCAGGCATTTGCGGACGACCTCATTCTCACGATACAGGCAAACTCAAGAGCTGCGTTAGAGGTCCTCGCAAATCGGGCCCTGACCACTCTCCAAGAATGGGCAAACCGAAATCAACTCAAAATATCCTCCACAAAAAGAAACTCCATCCTACTAAAGGGACGCCTTGATCTTAGGCGGCCTCCGCAAATAAAAATTGGGCAGGAAACAATCAAATTCTCTAACCAACTGAAATACCTAGGCGTGATATTGGACCAAAACCTGTCATTTCAGGACCATCTGAAATATCTCCGTAAAAAAATAAGACGCTACGCAGCCATGGTTGCCAGGGTCACGCGTAAAGAATGGGGCTTGAAAAAGCGAGTCCTCAAACTGTTCTACAAAGCTATCTTCACTCCGATCGTCACCTACGCATCCGGTGCATGGTTTCAAAAAACTACAACAGCAGTAAACAGACGTATCACGGACCAAATTCACAGATCCATCCTCCTAACCATCACTCGCGCTTGCCGCACGGTGAGCACCCACGCCCTGCAAGTGCTCGCAGGCACTCTCCCGCTGGACCTAGAAATCATACAACGCGGCCTACTATACTACCTAGACAAAGGCACCCCACAGACTTTTCTGGGGTTCACTATTGACCTAGCCAGCAACAGAAATGTGGAAAAGAAGAGGATACAAACTCACCTGCAGCAGGCATGGCAGGAAAGGTGGAGCAACTCTCAAAAGGGAGAGATCACAAAGAAATTTCTACCCAATATTGAACAAAACTACCCAACCTCACCCAACTGGTTCTCCCCAGGTCTACAAGCAACGTACCTCTTAACTGGACACGGAGCTATAAATGCCAAACTGTCTCTACTTGGGATTCAGGTTGATCCAACTTGCACTTGCGGGGGGCTGGAGAGCTGGCAGCACCTAATGTATGACTGCAGGCTCTATGAAGACCTACGTGGTGTTTTCATCACCAGAATCCACTACTTACCACAGGGACAAGAACATCACCTCCTAGACACGAAGGAGGAGTATCAAGCCTTCTCGGATTATGCACAGGCACTGTTCACGAGGAGGACGACGAGGAGAAACCAAATGGCCGCAGCCCACAACCCACTACCATTATAACCAAAGAACATCTGTTCTTCAGCTCACCGGGCTCCCTTGCCTGGTGCCTTTCCACCCCCTCCCCTGCGCCGGTGGTGGGACGGTCCCCCCGGCGCCCCCTACTTTCTCCTGGTGAGGCATGGGCATGCCTCACTGACTTCTGGGGTTGCCTACTCTATCATCCCCATATTTCTGCCTTAACCCCCCCAGCCTTCAGTCTCCCACCCACTCTATCTTTATGCTAGTGAATGTCCCACACACAAAAACGTAATTATGTCAAAATTCCCGTTCGCCCATTCTTTCGGCCTTTATTATGCAAGCATTATCCCCCTCACCTAACGATCATCAAACCGACGATGATGGATATATGTCTCTGTCTGTACGTACATGCATATAAAAGAGCGCGCGCGCGCTTTTTTTTTTTTTTTTTTTTAGGTCCTAGCCTCTGAAATCTCAGGAAATTAGGTGGCAGGACCTGCCAGAGTGAAACTAAAACTACTGGGTTCCTGGTCTGCCTCCACGGGGCGAAGGTGGGGCAACGTTGGGCCTCAGCAGGGGTCCAGCGGCTAAACGACCAGATGAACAACGGTACACGACATCACACAGATACAAAGCCCACACACTTTTAAATCTCTGGCATTTCCCAGTGAACTGGTACACCCACAATGAAAGCAACACGGAGATGGGGGAAACCCCTGGTGCCGTCTGACACTAAATACACCTTACACCTTACACCTTGGGTTGCCGGGCAGGTACTTTACCCACTCGGCTAGCCCGGTCGGCAAGTAGGAGAATAGGTTTATAGAATAACTATATATCCTGTCATGTAGTGTAATTGCGTCCTATAATGTTCCTCCTAAGTCGGCAATAGTTGTTTTTAATCAACACATTGTGTTAACTGCAATCACCGGGGAATGTTCTGCCAATGTTGTGTGTCTCGGTATCCTTAATGAATTACTATTTTTGTTTAATTTCGGCATACTGTTCTCCTATGGAGGATTTTCAAATTTCACTGCATAACATCGACAAAATTTTCTCGAGGTTTGCGGAGCGGGGATTCATTCTGGTGACTAATCTTAATGCCAAATTTGATTTTTGGCATAGTGATGTTATCGATGCTCGGGAGTTCTCTTCTGGAAGATCTGATTTTATCACATAATTTATGTGTTCAAAATTTACTTAATAAGCCATTTATTTTCTCTACTTGTAATGGAGAATCAAACATTGACGTGACTGTTGTCTCTTCAGGGTATGGCGGGAGAATACTTCATTGGTATGTAAATCCAGATATGATTAATACAAAGTGACCATAACTCTATTTCCTTTTCTATTTCTCCTGGGTCTGCACAGGAGAATCTCAGTGTCGGGAATTTGAGAAGATTTTCGATGGACAAGGTGAATTGGGACAAGTTTGGCAGCTACCTGAAAACAACATATAATGATCATAATGTAACAATTCTAAATGATCCTAACGCTCAAGAGTTGGTAGCCCATGTAGAGTATCATTTATATCACGCAATGCTGCAGTGCACTAAAAGAAAACAATTCAGGGTGACCCCGGTTCCTTGGTGGACTCCGGCGTTGACAGTGTGGAGGTCTCAGGTGCAAAGAGCTAGGAGAGTGTTCCAGCAGAACAGGCATTTGTCGGAGTGTGATGTTCAGCTGTTTAGGGAGAATTATAGATCCTTGCGCAGTGAATATTATAAGGAAATTACTCGAACTAAAATTAATTGTTGGCAGAGTTTTGTTAGAGAGGTGGGTAATTCAGACCCCTCGGGAGTGATTTATAAGATCTCACGTGATAAGCTCTTGCATGGAGAAATGTACAACGTTGTTATATCTGACGGAGAAGAAACGGACAATTGATATAATACCGTGGAGCATATAGTTAAAAAACTTTTTCCTGAGGATGAGCTAGAGTTAGATACGAAAAATCAATCCAGAATACGTTTGAATAATGCGGAGTATGTGAGTTCATCTGAAATATATATTTTTTTTCTCCTTGTTGGAGCTTGGAGCCGCCATTGCTAAACAAAATGTTAAAAAATGCCCAGGCCTAGATTTGATTGAAAACAAAATATTGATGAAATTTTATGATCTTTGTCCACAAATACTGTTGAAAATGTACAACAAATGTTTGTTGGAGATGATGTTTCCAAGATCTTGGAAGATTGCTCTACTTAAGATTCTGCACAAGCCTGGAAAATCTAAATGAGACCCTCGAGCGTATAGACCTATTTCTCTTCTGGCTAATCTTCGGAAGTTGTTTGAGAGGCTGTTGGCTCCTCGAATTGTTAGAACGTTGTTCGAAAGTCATATTACATCAGATTGTCAATTTGGGTTCAAAAAAGGACACTCGACTGAGGAAGCAATTTTAGCATTGATAAATTACATAAGATCTTCTCCTGAAAAGTATGTGTTGGTTGTGTTTGTTGACTTTGAGGGTGCTTTTGATTCTGTCTGGTGGGAGAGCGTGTTGAAGTCATTGAGAATGGCTGGATGTGATAGGTATATTTATGGAGTTATCCGTTCCTACTTCAGCGATCAGCTAGTGAAGGTTTGGGCAAAGCATTTGATGTTTTGTAAATATCTCAGTAGAGGATGTCCGCAGGGATCCGTCCTGGGGCCGACATTTTGGAATGCGGTTTCGGATCAGTGGCCAAACAGAACGAGTGCTTCACGATGCCTAAAAGTGGCTTATGCGGATGATTTGGTTGTGGAAGTTTCTGGAGGATCTAGAATAGTATTGGAGCAGAAAATACAAGAAATTTTGGAGTACCTCTCTGCGTGGGTTAACTTTAATAAATTAATATTTCGTCTAAGAAAACTAAGTTCATGGTATTAAAAAATCATTTTGACTATAATCGTCCTCCCAGAGTACTATTAAATGGAAATCAAGTTCCTTTTGTGTCTAATATTATTGGATGACAGATTAGGCTTTCATCTGCATGCGTTGCATCTGTCTGCCAAACTCAAGAAATTCACCTCCTCTGTGATTCGTACTTAAAAGAAAGAATGGGGACTTAATAAAAGAACTATGTCCTTGTACTATAAGACTATCTTTTTGCAAATTGTTGCTTATGCTGCAGGAGTGTGGATGGGAGCAGTGATCAAAGATAGAATTAGAAGTAAACTCATGTCGCTTCAGAGATCAATGTTGTTGGCTTCGTTGCATGCTCCGAGAACCGTATCAATGGCTGTGCTGCAGGTGATTGTGAGGTCCATTTATCTTGACTTATATCGGGGGATGCTTTATGCACTGAGAAAAGGAATTCCTACTCATTATTTGGATATTTCTATTGACCTGGCTGCTGGTATTAAAGAAGAGAAATTCAGAATTTGGAATGGTCTAATTGAATTATGGAGAACTCGTTGGAACTCTTCTGAGGTTGGAGAGATAACAAGGAAAATTATTCCATCGGCGGATCTTGCCATTTCAAAAACAGTTTCGCCATAGTTTTACCCTTCGATGTTTACTAACTGTATGCTGACAAGACATGGTTCCTTTCGTGATAAACTGTGTTCTAGAGGCTTGGAGCGGGATCCGTGGTGTTCTTGTGGTGAGGCGGAGTCTTGGTCGCATGTAGTGTTTCTTTGACCTCTTCATAGTGCTGAGCGACGTCAGCTTTTTGGAGATATTTCTGATCTTGCTCAGGAAAATGTACAAGTTCTTCTTAGTGGAGTATCTAGTTTTCAGTCTTTACAGACTTTTGCTGCTGCTGTATTTGCCAAGAGACTGATTATAAGAAATCTATCGGATATTGAATTGGCAGCGTGTGTGTTCAACGTACGAATGCATATGGGCTTGAGAGCTTCAGACCTGGCAATTATTTGTTTGGTCTGTGGCTCCGGAGCATGTACCACTAAGGTGTATTTTTTTTTTTTTTTTTTCTCGATTCTCGGGTTTGGGCGGCCTGAGACCGGCAATGCTGGCACCCACCAGTATTGCACTTCCTCTGTTGGCTGCGGGATTGTGCTTTTGAACTACAGCTGAAAATAGTAGAAGCAGGTGCCGGGAACGGGCATCAGTTGGCAGCTGCTTTGGTGTCAGCTGCTTCCTGATGGCAAAGTGACCTGATATTAACAACATACTACACTCACAAACATTTCTTTAATACATTTTTAATCTTTCATATACAAAATTTTATTATTAACTTTAGATATTCGCTTAAAATTGTCATCATCTCAAATTTTTTCTAGTTTTGAAAATTCTAGTTCTTATCTATTTATCAGACCCATTTTACAGTTTTTCTGTTAACTTTTTATGAAGTTAACAGAAATGATGGAGATGGGCACATGCCTAGGAACCACCCTGACATAGTACATATACACACACACGGTCGGAATTACACCTTCCTCCTTACAGGACATGGACCGTTTAAAGCTAAGCGTTACCAACTTGGCATCATAGATGATAATAATAAATTTTCATTTATTGCAACTACAGCAAGCCCATCACAGCACTAGGCTAGAGGCATAAATTCAGTACAAAAAAGACAAATATATATATATATATATAACAAAAAAAAATACATAGCATATTCTATATATACATTAGCAACGAATATGAATTATAATGATCAAAAATATATATTGCAGAACATCACATTTGGCTCTCGGATGTAGTTACTGGGTAGCAGGCAGACAGCTGTTTGTATTTCTCATAATTTGTTTGGAAATGAGACTCCTGTAGGCTTCAGAATTGAGCAACCTCTTACAATCAATGTTGTGATACTTTATGAAGTGAAGGGATGCATTGGGGATCATCCTGTCCATTTGTTTTAGTCTGGAGAGTCTGGATTTGAATTGTTGTTGGTTTCTTGAGTTTTCTCTGTTGGTGGGAGCTATTACGTTGGCTAGGTTTGGTGAACTGGTTGCAGAAGTAATTAACTTTGCAAGAAGCATGACTCCAGACTCGCTGATCATCTGTTGCAGAAGCTTTGTTTTTAAGTTTTTATAAAGCTCTCGCCTGGATATTGTACGGGGAAAACGAAGTTTATTGTTCAGCCATCTGAGAACCCAATACTCTAGAGCAAGGAATTATTTTTACGGTAACTTGAGGAGCGCCAGACCAGATTTCGGAGGCATAAGACAGAATGCAACGCTGGCTGATGCATACCAACGAGCTCCTGGCCCACTGCTCAAAGTGCCGCATACGTCTTCTGTCTCATCCTGACAAAGTGTGGCTGGAAGGTGTCCAACATGCCAGGTGGGGCCTAGGTCTGTGTGGGAAGTTACACTTTGCACCCTTTCGCCGCCAACGAAGATTTGAACATCACTTTTAAATCTTTTTTTTTGGTTATTGGTAATTGAGCAGATTTGTAAAGGTTCAGATGGAACCCAATTATGATTAGATAGTTTTCCAGTTTCTTTATCTGTGTAGAGGCCTGTTGGTTAATATCAAGGATCTGATTAGGATGGTTTGAACTCACGTAGAGCGGAGATGGGAGTAATCCCAGGTGCTGTCTGACACTAACCTAGAACTTCAGATTTTATTTTATTTTATTTTTATTTTATTTTATTAATAAAAAGATACACAACAGGTAACCATTAACAGTGTATCTGAGATCAGATCAATAAACATAATAACAATAATATGAAATCTAACAGGACGATAAACATTGATATAGATTCAAACAATAAAAGCATATGTACAAAAGAGGATTGTATTAAGTTAAGTTACCGGTAAAACAAGTAATAATTAATCCGTTAGAGAATAGAAAAATAATATAACAAATAATAAGCTACAATAATTAGATGTGAGCTAGTCACTTTGCAGTTTAAGAGAAGAGGCAAACTTGTGGATGGAGTTCATCAGTGATTGGGAGTTGTCAAAGAAGTCAATGAGAGAGTCATTTGCTGATTTGCTGATTCTGTTCAGTGGACTGAACTTCATTAAGTCCGTGTTGGCAGAGTCAAGGCGAAACGGTGTAAGGTTCCTGACTTGTCTACAGGGAGCATTGAAGTTTATTTTACTCAGGATATCAGATGCTTCATAAATTCCAGTGATTACTTTGGCTAGGAGGGCGATGTCAGCAGTAACTCTTCTAGTGCACAGAGGCCTCAGATGAAAGTAATCACACAGCGATTCATAATACACTGAGTGATAGAATAGAGGATTGCGGTACGTAAGGTAACGGATAAAGTTTTTTTGGACTGCTTCAATTTTGTTAGTTAAAGTCTTTGTGTGAGGATTCCAGATGGGTGAACTGAATTCAAGGATTGGCAGAACAATAGTTTTATAAAGGATAACCGCATATCTGTAGTTTTTGAACTTGTATGTGTTCCGTTTGATGAATCCCAGTGTTTTGAATGCTTTGCTGGTGATTTTAAGGACATGGGCATCGAATTTAGCACTGCTGGAAAAGAGAATCCCTAAGTCGTTAACTTGGTCACACCTTTCGATGATCACAGAGTTAATACTATACTCCGTATTCATTAGTTGTGGAGATCTGCAAGATGAGAAAGAGATAACTTTGCACTTCGAGGGGTTAGCAGACAAGCCATTCAGAGATAGCCACAGAGAGAATTTATTGAGAGCACGTCGAAGTTGTTGAGAATCGGTAGTCTCCTTCACTGCTGAGTAGATCTTAAGATCATCTGCATAGAGAGCAACTTGAACATTGGAGGTGTAGATGAAAGAAGGAAGATCATTTACGAAAACAATGAAGAGAAGAGGACCTAAGGGAGAGCCTTGTGGTACTCCGCTTAGTGGTATAAAACAGTCTGAGTTCACTTGATCGATGATAACGCTCAAGGAACGATGCGTAATATAGCTGCGTAGCCATGAGAGCAAAGGGTCACGGATGCCATATAGCTTAAGTTTTTCCAGAAGCTGTTCGTGCGGGACTTTATCAAATGCCTTAGATATGTCTGTGTAGACTGCATCAACTTGTAGGTGGTTATCAAGAGCTTCCGAGGTGTATTGCCAGAAAGGAAGTAAATTTGTGACTACTGACTTGCCACTGCAGAAACCATGTTGATTCTGATCGATGAAAGGCTTGAAGAATTCGAAGAGATGTTTGTGCACTGCTGTGTTGAAGAGTTTAGCCAGGCTGTTTTGCAAGGTTATGGGTCTGTAATCGCATACGTCATTTTTATCACCTTTTTTGAAAATAGGAACTATATTGACCTGCTTAAAGTGCTTAGGATACTTCCCCAGCCTGAGAGACAGGTTGAAGATCCGCAGTATGAGGGGTTTCAATGTAGTGATAGTCCTTTTCCAAAATAAGCCTGGAATGTCATCTGGGCCTCTAGTATATTCATTTTTCATGCTTTTTAATGCCGAATTTAAATCTTCATCAGTGATAAAGAGATTAATGAGGATATCATCTTTAACAGGTGTGAAGTCAGGAAATGAGGCAGGTCTTAATGTATCATTTGTTTGAATTCTAGAAAAGTGTTTGGCAAACTCTTGAGCAATACTGAATTCGTCAGATAAGAGAATTCCATCTGCGTTTCGGAGTTGTAACTTTCTACTGGTTATATTCTTATGCTTCATGAAATTCCAGAATGGTTTGATATCTCTGTGAGTAAGCAGACTATCCTGAACTGACTCTGTATACATGTTGTAGGAGTTTAATATGAGAGTTTTCACTTCTTTGCGGAGTTGGCTGAATATTTCATAGTATTGACTGTCACCTGTTTGCTTATATTTGTTTCTGTAGAATTCTTTGGATTTAATTTTACGTATTAGTTCACTATTATACCAGTGCGGGTAGGTAGAGCGTGTGGTAAGATGGGATTGAGGAACAATGTCAGATATAACTGAATGGACACAGTTAATCAGGTTGTTGGTGAGCACATCGATGTCATCCATAGCGTCAGCGAGCTGCTTGTCTACGTTTCTTAGAGCTAGGTTGAGCAGAGGCCAGTCAGCCTTTCTGAAATTGAATCGAGGAGTACGGGAGCTGCATTTGAAGTTATGAGAAGTCACTGTGATGTCAAAAGTAATTGGTGAATGATCCGAGTGAAATATGGGGTTGTCGGTGTGAACATCTATATGAGTAGAGGAAAATATTAGGTCGAGGTAGGCATTTTCTCTGGTTGGAAAGTTGCAAATTTGTTCCAGACCATAGCTGTGAAGCATATTAAAGAGAGCCCTAGTCTGCAGTGATGGAGAAGAAGATTCTAAATTGGCCATTTGACAGTTAAAGTCACCCAAAACCATTGCTATGTCGGCAGATTGAATTAGTGGGAAGATTGATTCCAGCGAGCTTTCTAAGTACTGGAGGTCTATATTAGTTAAGGGAGGTGGAAAATAAAGCAATACTATTAAAACCTTTAACTTGCCAAGATGAAGAAGGCAGTATACTGATTCAATATTTGTGAAATTTGATGCAGTTTCACAGAGTATATGGTTAGAATGTATAATAGCTACTCCGCCTCCACGAGATCCTCTGTCCTTTCTATGGATTGTATATTGACCATCTATAATCTCCTGATCATCAATATCAATGGAGAGCCAGGTTTCAGTGAGCAGGTAAATGTCGTAAATATGTGAGCCTTGGATTGCTCTGAAGTGGTTTAGGTTGCTAATTATACTCCTGCAATTCTGAAGGTAAACACTGAACAGTTGGGATCTGGGGATTCTATGACGAGAGGAGAACGTAGTATGTGTAGATAGCAGGGTATCTGATTGCTATGCCGGTGGAGAGGAGATTTTGGACTCCCTTGATGGTCTGTCCGTGAAGCGTTTTACTAGAGCCCCTGATAAAAGGGATCTTAGATTCAACACTTTTTCTGTTTGTGATGGAAGGCATGTTATTATAAAAGATGAGTAGGCGGGACATCGTGTCTTCAGAGAACGGACATCTACTCCGAAACCATATTCTTCTTTAATTAGGTTGATAAGATTTTCAGATTTAGTGGAGGGTCCAAGTCTAGAAAGAAAAATTCGGTCTTTTGTGGGAATAATTGTGATATTATACTTGTGTTTGAGTAACTGAGATTTTTCTGCAGTAGTTACATTCTGTGTTTGATGAGTTATGACTGGAAGCTTGGAGAAAGTACCTTGAGATATAGATGCTTTAATATTTTCTGACGGTTTGTTCTGTTTTGATCTTTGGTGCGATATTTGAGACTGGCAATCAGAAACAGGTTTACTCACTGTGGCGGCAGATCTACAGACAGGTTTGCAGACCTCATTAGATGTGGCAGCAGTTATTTTTGCATATGTTGCCTTAACTGATGTTGAAGAGGATTCCGCTTGGTGACTCTGAGCTTGTGAAATAGAAGTACAGACAGAACTGTTCCGCAGAGGAGAGTAGGTGGGAGGAGTGGTTCTGTTTACATCAGAAGAATCATCTAACAGAGTCTGTTTGGCAATAAATTGCTCAGTTGAATGACTTGAATCATGAATGTTAGCAGGCTTGGGCAAATTAATATTTGCAGCAGTAGAAGTATTGAGGCCGGTGGAAGGTGAAGATCTGGTCTCAGTACTGAGGGCATCGTCAGTTAATGAAGAATTCGTATTCACTTTGAGCCCATTGGTGTCGAGAGTAGGTTCAGAATTCTTCCTAGCTTCCCTTAAGTGGCAAGACATAACTGATGTGAGATTTTTAATTTGGGCGTTAATGTCAGAAATTTCAGCCTGTTGATTAGCTAATATTGTTTTTATACCACAAATCTCCGTGTATAGCTCGCTGTTTCCTTCATTGAGTGTATTAGAATCCAGGAGAATTTCAGAGTTTGCAGTGTGAGGTGCGCTGATTAGATGAGTTTGAATGAGGATTTTCTGCATAGTGTTAAAGAGTAGTTCCTGGAATTCAGTTGATTGCAGAATACCAAAGGTTGGATTCAGAGTTTCCGTAGGGAAGGAGTTAGCGCTGAGATCTTCTGACAGCACAGATATATGTGTTTGAGTTGATGCATCTGAGATTTGATGCGACAACAAAGAAGGATTAGAGGCTTCATCCATGTACGATTCAGAGTCGGTATTTCTAGTTATTGGCATGATATTTGTCTCAAATGTACTAGAGTACGGCATTTCAACTTTGTTAGCCGAAGAGGAGGAAAGTGACTCAGGTTCCGTGCTGTTTGGCGTTGCAACAGTTATAGGGCTTTTCTGAGAATTTCTGAGTCGACATCTATCACAACAGAATGATTTCCGCCGACTTTTATTTAATTTTTTCAGGTCAGAATGTGTACAGTGATTGCATATTAATTGTTTGCACTCAATACATTGGACAATGGGGTCAGAGCTGGTCCCACAGATGGTGCAGACGTTAGAATTTTGACAGGAGGTAGTATTTGTCATATTGAATTCAGTTACTGTAGTTTTACTAGATAATTTAATATCACCACAGTTGTGGTTTAGCAAGCAATAGGCACTGTGACCAGCCGGTCGCCTTAGTTGCCCTGCAGTGAAATCCACAGGGAGCAGGGGACTAAGTAGGGAGAGAAGAACAGAGCGGCTAGGCAAAACTCTAATGCCTGGTCAAGGTCAAGTGTCTGTTGGACACATGTATAAGTTGAACTACAAGATAATGGCTGAAAGCGCTTGTATGGAGTAGCAGAATGAACATGCAGAAATTCATTTAATACTTATCTGTTGTCCGTTCAAATAATACAGTACTTGCCTATCCTTATGTGGTGGCACTAATAGGAACTTAATACTTTAAATAAAAAACACACAAAACAAGAAAAGTTTACGGAGCATATCATACAGACAGCCGGACACAATCATCCCCCTAGCGGCTATGCGGCTAGGGGGATGCCGATGATCCATAGCCTATGCGGCTATGGATCATCGGCATAAAAGACAAAGTTAGAATTACATGCTAGAAAGGTTCCAAAACTTCTGCAAAGAGAATTGTTGTCGGCACACTCCCTTGCGGGATGCCTCTTGTGATGTCGAAAATTACTTGGAAATCGTTGATAGTAACAGACAGATGTCTGAGATGTAGCATGGATTTTAAGATTTGTAGCAAAGTATCAGCCAGACCGAAACAGTGCTTCAGAATAATAAAGAGAGCTGGTAGGTATAATCTGTCGTATGCCGATTAATGTCCCGGAAGATGATATCAATCTGGGATTTGTGATTGATGGCATGTTGGATTCTGAAGAGGGTATCTAGAAGATTTGTAGTTGTTGATCTCTTGTGCAGAACGGTGTGAAGGTACTCCGGCCTGTGACCAAAGCAGTGCTGGGCAATTGCTGGCTGAATCGCTTTTTTCAGATTTTAAGTAAAGATCTTTCAGAGATTTAGGTTTCCTAATGTTTGGAATGGGCTTGATATGGTAAGATCTCCAAATTGATGGAACTCTTCCCGATTGTAAAATTTGGCTGAAAATGTGGAGTAGAAGGTCAACAATGTAGGTGCTGCATATTTTTACTATGAATATTGGGAAACCGTCTGGTCCTACAGTACCTTTGTTAGGTAATTTGTTGATGACATCAATCAGGGTCTCCCTAGATATTTTTATATGATTCATCTGTGCCAAAGGTAACCGGTCCTCCTGTGGGGATCTGGATCTGGAAAATTTGCCTGCAGAAGGTTGAACTGTATCCATTCCTGGACAAGTTTTTTTATCAATGATATGGTGGTTTATCTGGTGTGATAGAATCCTTCTACCCTCTTGATCCTATCTAGAACTGTTTCGTTTAGGACTTGACTTTTCTTTTTTAGGAAGTAAGCTCTTTCTTTCTTAAATATAGTGAGGGCTGAGGAAAGTTGGGATTTCTGCCATTTCCGCTATGCTTTCTGCTTCCTGATGAAGGCCAACTTGGTTTCCTTATTAAGACACCGATTCGACTTCCTACAAATCCTAACTTTCTTGGATGCGCCAGGGAGTGCAATTAACTTTAATTGTTTGGACAAGGCAATGGTGGCATCCTCTATATACTCAGAATAGGAGTATCCCCAGTCAAATCCGCTCAAGCACTGTAAAATGATGTCCAGCTCGAGATATTTAGTAGAGGGGGGAAACCCTAGGCAGTTCAGCAGCAAATCATCAGGTAACTCAGGGGAATTCCCATGCATGGATAACTGGCATGCATTTGGAGGTGATCCGATTGAAATTGGAAATTGCTAGGCATGAGCTTGATGTCTGGTAAGTTATGGAATATTAGGTCGAGCCCTCGGTCTCCTGTAGTAGCTGGCGCTAAGAACCGTGTAACGTCAAAGGTCCGAAGAGCGATTTCAAGTGGGCCACAAGAGCATCTCTTGCTTATGGATTGGCAAGTTCAAATCACCTGCAACCACAGTTGGAGTTCTAGTTACTAAATTTGTTGCCAACCAGGTGAGCAGCTCAGATCTAGAGTCTTCACTGTGGTCTGGGGGAATGTAAACCAGGCAGCACTGAATTTGAATAAGAGGACTCCTCAGCGTTGTTCAGATTGCATCAAAATTATTCGACAGGCTTACTCTTGTAGCTTATTGGCTTGAAACAACCTTTAAAAAAGATATCAACACCACCACCCCATCTGATGTTTCTTGAATTCCCAATGTGCTTGTAGGGAGTGTTAAGAGGCACAAGAACAAGCTGCTATCCGCCGATAGCCATGTTTCAGTAAGACAAATGATATCAAACTCATGAAGAAAAAGAAGGGCTAGAGGGTCTGAAGCTTGTTTTTTATGCTGCATACATTTTGCATGAACCACAAAAGCTTTCCTCCTTGTGAACCTGGTTGCATATGGCCCTTTTGTCGCTATGCCTCTATATCCTGTCTGGGACCAATGTACGCGATCGGTCTACTCGTCCCTTGATGCAGATTAATGATGGTGCCTAAGGGCCAGCAGCTAGACTCCAAGACGATATACTTCACATTCGCTGTGCAGATGATAAAGGAAGAGTAGGTCGGAAACCTTGTTTTGATAGCCTTTGCATCAATCTTAATCCCATGTTCATGGGCAAAGAAAGCCTTGATACTTTCTTCTTGCATTGAAGGACCCAGTCTCGAAACAAAAATTCTTTCTCTAGTCTGTACAGCTGATATATTATAAATCACTTCCAGTCTTCTTGACTGAATTGCCGAAATCGTTTGGCGAGGGACAGAAACTCGTGTCTCCTGTTTTGGTAATCTGTATCCTTGGGGTTCCACTGTCAAAATGTCTTGGGTGGAAATAGCCCTTTCGGGGTTATGGCTATGAGATTGTTCTTGAGAGTTCAATTGATGAAGATGACTCGAGGCAATCACCTGAGCAAAGGTCTGCCCATTCCTGTTTTGTTGTGGGGGTTCTGTCATCTCCATCATATTGTTACCGTGGTTGGGTTGATTCAGAACCAGGCGACCATGCTTCTTCTGTTGTAGTCTGCAAGGTTAATACGAGTTAGGTTCACCCAGATTCCAACATTGATCCTGGGCACGTTGACTATCAGCAACCATGGGCAGATCAAACTCAACAGGATCAGAATGCAAGGGATGCGTATCCAGTGGGTTCAGCTGAATGGCAGGAGTGAAGATCTGTTGAGTCAACCTGTCTGCAGCTAGAGGTGAACTCTGTAAATTTTTGGATCAGTTGTCCCTTGCAGGGATTGAACAGTTTGGGCTGAGGATCACAGAGGGGCTTCATCCAATTCACTTAAATGCTCATGAGGTACCTGATGGTTCATCACTGACATCTGACTAGAAGGAAGACAGCATTCACTTACAAAGATTTTCAAATCTCTGATTTGATTGTTCACTAAGCAAGAGAATCCATTATTGGACACAGGATCTACCCTAAGCTGATCTCGAAACTGTCAGGGAAGGTATTGAGTGAGTGTAGTGGTGTTGTCGCTTAAAACGTTTTTTATTTCCAAAATTTCTAAGGGGATATTCACCGGGGATTCCGTTGTGGAGACAGCAGGAGCAAAATCGTATTCCCGTTTCAAAAAGTCATCATCTCTCTCAATGCATAAGCTTGCATCACGAGGCGTTCTCAATGCAGACAATGATGTAGAGCTTCGACATTCGAACAGAGCACCTGAAACAATCCTGAGGACGCAGAAGGAGTTGCTTCGGTAAGGGTGATAGAGGCACAGAGAAGTAAGATACAGAGTGGACACTTGTTGAATTCCTTCCAGCGCCCTCACTTTCAGGATATGAAACTTACGGGGAAATTTGTGGCCATCAAAACTTACTTATTGCCAATGCTAATAAAGTTGCTACTACGTGGTTGCTTCTGTGTCTCGAGTTCCAGTGTTTGTTGAACGTAGAAATTGTTTCATGTATTCTTATTTTACTATTGTTATAATTATTTGTGTATTTATTTTTCTATTATTATAAGTATCTGCTGTAATGCACAGAAATAAGTGTTTCGTGTGCAATAAAAGTGGCTGCGATTGTACTCATTTCCGAAAGAATGTTTAAGGTAATTTATCGGAATCTATAGAAGAAGGAAATGTTCACTGAAATATAAAAAAAAAAAAAAATACTGAATATCTAATTAATAAATAATTTAAAACTTGCTACATTAATTTATATGAATAGTGGGCTAATAAAGGGCGCCAGCATGAGTACGACGAGAAATGTGTCGGATAACTTACTTGGAAAATTAGTTTCCCGACACGGCACTCTAGCGCTGCTCGCTTGGTAAACAGACGGTGGGTGTTATTGGTCTGGAGTAGAAATCGAGAAGGATATATTGATTGATAGGTAGGCGTGGCAAACGATGAAATGATTGGTGGTGGGCACGACAGACGACAAGCTACAGGGCATATTATTGAACAAGAAAATAAAAATAGTCATAAAAAACCCATTTTTTATGACTGTGTAATACGTTCGAACAGTGTCATCGTCCAACAAGTGAAGCCTGAACCATTTATCCAACTCTGTGTATATGTTTGTGTCTGTTCTCTAGGAGCCCTATTGCTGTTAGGTTGGGTCACATTACTCTCTGGAGTCTGAGGAGCTATATAATGCAATGTTTCCACATTGTCATTAACAATCAAGTGATATCTGAACCTTTTATTGAACTCAGTGTATATTCATGTATTGTGTTCTCTGGGAACCCTATCTATTATTATTATTATTATTATTATTATTATTATTATTATTATTATTATTATTATTATTATTATTGTGTTGTATTGTTGTTGTATTATTATTATTATTATTATTATTATTATTATTATTATTATTATTATTATTATTATTTATTGTAAATGAATTCTCTTGATAAATAAAATTGTATTGTATTGTATTGTATTGTATTATTATTATTATTATTATTATTATTATTATTATTGGCTAGCATTGATTTCAGGCTCAGGAGAAGTTATCCCATCTCCAAATTAAAATTCCTAATAAGAAAATTCTTGATACTCAATGACACTGTAGATTAGAATTGATATGCAGATAAACTACCTCTGTTTACAGTGCAGAATATACTATGTGTAGTGACTTCATAGTCTTTTCTGTAAGATAACAAATTTGTACAAATCTTGTAAAGGAAGAATTACAACTTGTTGTCAAGAAATTTACTTTTCTTAACAAGTTCATTTATTGTAAACGAATTCTCTTCATAAATAAAATTGTATTGTATTGTATTACTAGCCATATAGTGCAAGGAAGCCTGAGGCTTATACTGCACCAGCTAAAAAAAAATTCCGAGTTACCCTGGAGGACAGAGAGAGAGAGAGAGAGAGAGAGAGAGAGAGAGAGAGAGAGAGAGAGAGAGAGAGAGAGAGAGAGAGAGAGAGAGAGAGAGAGTAGAAGGGAATCACCAAGAAAGAGAAGAGTTATGATATCCAGCTCAGGACCCTGGATGTGGCAAGCCCATACTCACCAGATGTGAGCCCTGGGGTAGATCCACACCACAATGAGTATTACTACCAAGTGCCCAGGGTGGCTGCTATGTGTTGTGTTACTCAGGATTGCAACTTTCTTGAGTCCGTTGTATAGGTTCTCTGGGGAAACCTAGTGTTGCTAGAGTCTTTGGCACCAACACTATATACTGCGTTCGGCTATTATATTCTGGCTCTTCAAGTGGAATGGTATCTTCTTGGTTATGCAGCTGGTCATAATCTTGTATATCATTGGGATACAACTGATAGGCCTGTTTGGATTCTGTTAGGTCTCTGTGGGGTTAATAAGTAAAAAGAATTTCAATTATATAGTTTTTTTTTTTTTTTTTTTTTTTTTGTCATTGTAATATTAACTCAAATAATGATCTAAATAAAAGAATGCTAAATTCCTTTTGTTGAAGAAAATAACTAACCCCGCAAAGAAGCAGTCAAAAGTTAGTCACACAGAATTGTCTTCCAAATTTTCATTCGTTCCAGATTCTTCGTATTTCTGTGAAGTGAATAAAAAACAAAAAAATAGCAGGGAAATGATCCGGTCTTCATAGGATGCCAGACATAAAACAATGAACAAATAAAGGAAAAGGATTAAGTAAAAATTAGAACAAAGTTAAAAGTAGTTCAATTCATTCATTACATCGAAACCTCAAACAACAGTTGAGATCAGTCGAAATGACAGATGTAAATTTAGGGAGTTAAGGTCAAAAAAGTAATATTTAAAAATATAATGGCCAGACATTGCCTAAAATGCAGCCTACAAGGATATCAATATGATAGTGATGTGCGCCATTTGCAATAAACATTAATAAATACAGAATTTTATGCAAAAACTACTGGATTGAGGTGGGTGAAAATAAAAGGTTTCAATAGAGTGAGACAGGTGTAATGGCCTCATTGCACTCACAGAATTGTACTGAAACCTGCTATAATTAGTTGCCTGAACTCAGTAGTGAAAATAAAAAAATCTGTGTCTATTGCAAATAGCATCTTAACCTCCTCCTAAGGTACATTATGGATGTTTGGCCATGACCTATAAAAATATTAAAATTTATTATCAATTAAATAATTTTATTTAGGTGAAAACAAGCAAATTTCCATATTTTACCAGAGAAATGAATTTAAAGTATGAGTGGGGAGGAAAAGAAAATAACAAGGGATGAAAACGTATTATTTGAACTGCGGAAAGAGAAAATTGCGCTGTTTCTCGTTACCACACGAGTACTATAATCATTCATAAAGGCTTGCTATATGTCCTGCACTTTAGTGTCGTGAGTCACGGTCAGCCCGCAAGTCACCGCCAGTTCCAACCTGGCATGAATCGTATTCTGACCGGCAGTTCCGACTTGACTGGGCATGCGCGGCACTGACAATGTACTTGGCAATATACGGTACATTGCCAGAAGGGTTGTTTGTGAGACAAAGACCAAGCGTACTGGCTGTATGATTAGGATTGTCCGGTATTCTTGTAGGTAAATGAACAATCTGTGCTAGGTCATTAGTAATTGCAAAAGCCTCAGCATCTCGACCTGCTGAGTAGGTGTGACTAGAAACGGAAGCCAGCTGGAGTTGTGAACGTTAAAATCACCAAGGAAAATTACTTCACTGTTAGGAAAGTTGGACTGGAGAAAGTCAAGTTGCAAAGAGAGGAAGTCAAAGAGCTCCAAGTGATTAGTGGAGTTGGGAGAACGGTAGAGACAACAGATGAATTTGACACAATGAGGTACACAGATTTTAAGCCAACGAAGATCAAAGAGAGGAGATTCCAAATTGCCAAGTCTCTGACAGGGAATATCAGAACGGACATATGCACAAGTACCACCTTTGAGGCGAAAGGAATCAAAATAACTTTTGATTCCTTTCGGAATCAAAGGAAATTTGATTCCCTTTCGGAATCAAATTTCGGAAAGAAAGGAAAGGCAAGATAACTTTCCAATTGAGCTTGGAAAGTTATCTTGCCACAATAGGGCTGCATCTGAGCCCTTCCAAATCAGCACAACTGACAATAACCAAGAAGAGAGCCAAAAATGATATCCAAATCTTTGTGAGTGGGGAACCGGTGCAAAAGGTGACCTCTCATACTGATCTTGGCCTCACCTGGGACGTTGGGCTCACATTTCAGCCTCACTTTGCCAGGATGAGGCAAAAGACGTACGCCGCTCTTTGGGCAGTGCGTCAAGAGCTCGTTGGTGTGCATCAGCCAGCGCTGCTTGTTCGGCACATCCTGAGGTGTATTACGCCGATTCCTCTCTATGCTTCAGAAATTTGGTCATCTGCCCCTGCCTCATACCTTCAGAAGTATCTTAGTTTAGAGTACTGGTTGCTTAGATGGATGAACAGGGTGGTAGGCCACCCCCTAACTATTTCCAGATCTACCCTACAAGCAAATCTAGGCACCACTCCTTGGAGACATATCATCATGACAAAAAATGTTCTCACGCTTGCACGGCTTATAACGAGGCGAATTGATGTTCCATCAGTATCCGCATTAATCTCTGGCCCGAAGAGGGCAAGAGGGAAGCACCCCGACTCCTGTCTCCCTCTACGTCTTACTCTGTCAAACATTGATTCCCTGAGGAACATGTTTCCAGCCAATTGTCTTCGGATCTTCAATAAATTTAGGATCCACCCTGATAGGTTCTGTGAACCTGAGCCCTACAGGAAGGAAATCCTCAAGAACTGTTACCAGATTATGAACCTATAATACTCCCCTGCTCCTGGACAGACTTTTTTTTTTTTTTTTTTTTTTTAACTTGCCTATTTGTATATGGCAAAGACTTTCTGTCTTCATGTAACCATGTATAGCACTGTATATTTTGTACATTATTGTTTATTTAACCCTGTAAAGTCTCGGGTCGAGCACGAATGTACCATTGTTTATTGTACATTGTGTTCCTCGCACCTTAGTCTGTATTCACACCCTTCTGGCACAGAGCCGTCCCGGGGTGACCCAAGGTTTCTTGGGAAATAAACTGATTTTAATAATAATAATAAAGAATCATACAGCGAATAATTTGGGCATCTGAGATGAGCAGTAGTTGAATCAACCGATAACTGAGATTCTGTCAGTAAAAAATACATGGGGTTTGACAGACTGCAAATGGACATCGTTGAGATTAGATTTGAGACCACGTATATTTGTGAAATGAATTAGGAAGGCGCATCCGTATTTGTGAAATGAATTAGGAAGGCGCAGGGCGCATCCGTAGCCAGGTGGGAAGGAGCAACAGTGCGTAGCACACACTTCTTGATTAGACCGGGGTTCGGGCCCGTCACCACCAAATACAGAGGATGCGGAAAGGTCAGGGAATGACCACCGCATATCCCAGAGCAATATGGCCTTAGTTGCTAATGCTCCTAAAAAAAAAAAAAAAAAAAAAAAAAACAAAAAAAAATCTTTTCGCAGATAAGCTTGCTCTATTAGTTTGACAATTAATGGTGTATTCAATAGTAAGAAAAGTGAGTGGGACATGCTGTATGAAGTAATGAAATTTTTAGATAGGGCGTACACGTGGTAAGAATATACCCAGATCCTTGACATTACGTAGCCTCGACAATGTTCCCCGCATTCCACAGTACTCGGACTTCCTCCAGTCACCATCTGGCAGAGTAGAGGTAGCAAGATTATACACCAGCTGATCCGGAAGCCTCCTAGAGAGTTACCAATATGTTCGGTCCGGTGTACGAACTAGCGGCCGGCCTGCGAAAACCGTTTTAGAGCCGTACCTTTGAAATGTAAGGAATATTGGATCTCGCCACAACGTTCATCCTAATCTCAAAAGTCATCAATCATACTGCATGATGGAAGAGACAAGGAAGGGTTGACCGGAACTTAGCTCTAGAGACTAAACATGGGTTCCACCACTTCAAGCTCCAATAAGCAAAGTGGTGGTATTGCACCGGTTGATGAGAGTCATCTACCACCTAGTACTGCCTGGTAACATAGAGGGGCGGCGTTCCTCCATGTGGTGTGGGCGCCACACCTCGAACCCTGCTTACGTTGATTCACACCGGGATGGTCACTCACCATGTACTTGTGCATGGAGGTTATACCCACGATTACTAGCAGTCCCACCATTGTGAAGGTGCAGACAGAGGATTTGGCTGTCACAGGCCGTCCGGACTTCGCCGAAATTGGGTCCACTTGACTTGAGTGTCACCCGAATATCAGTTCCATCAGCGTTTTAGACTCGCAGGTAGCAAGTACAGCTTGTCTGTCATATCTGAGAGAATGTCTGTGGCAACCTCAAGGACCCTTTTTATCCTTTGTGAAAACGAAAAAAAAAGTATATAGAAAAAAAAAATAAACGTATATTGTTTTTATAACTATCTATCTGCTTTTATTTTTATTATCAAATTCTTGTGTAGTCAGGAAATTGTTTTTATGCTTTCTGAAAACGAAAAAATAAAAAAAAAATATTACTGCGAGTACTTAGTACATTGCCAGCATACAGACCACCAGATAGTGTCGCGCATGCTCCGTGAAATTTCCGAACACACGACAGGCAGATGTAGTGAGTGTCGCGCATGCTCCGTGACAATTACCAGCACAGGCTGGCAGATACAGCGGCAACAGGCAGAGTGAGTGTCGCGCATGCTCAGTCAAGTCGGAACTCCGTCAGATTTCGATTCACGCCAGTTTGGGGCTAACGGTGACTTGCCGGCTGACCGTGACTCAGGACACTAAAATGTAGGATTACGAAGGGTTTTGCTAGGTGAGCAGTAATCAAAGTGAGAAGGCAGGGCGAAAGAAATCGTCTTGATGCCAATTCGCCAACTTAGCGGCTTGAAGCCCAGTATAAATTCCGAGAAGGCTCACAATTAATAGTCAAAGTAAAAGTGGTCTGTTGAGAGTTGTCCAGGCAAAAAATCTGACAAGTTCCAAAACTTTGTTGCCAGGCATACAGCAGACAAATTCCAAACGCTTGATTGCCAAGTTTCTTCCAACTTGTTGCCGGAGGCAGTCTCACAAGTAGAGCGGGAGCGTAAATAGGTCGGAGTTGTAAACGTAGTGCAATACGACGTTTACAACTGGCGAATAACTCCGAACGCAGTGCATTTCGATTCACGCCAGTTTGGAGCTAACGGTGACTTGCCGGCTGAAGTGACTCAGGACACTAAAATGTAGGATTACGCTTGATCTTGTGGTACAGCCGGTACTGGGCAAGGGTTAGCGAGCAGGGAAGGCTAGTATCCAAGGCGGTAACATCCTGGCCTTGAGACAAGCAATGGCAGCAAATATGAATACAGTACAGACAAAAACAAATCATGTAAAAACAATAATTACCTAAATTTTCATGGTATTCATCTTCACCAAGGATGCAGGGGATAACTCAGGAAGTCACTGTACGAAAATATTACTGAGACTCGCTAAAAAAATACACTGAAAACTCGAGGAGTGCAAGATTAGGCAACCGTTACACCGACGCGCACGCGCACTTCCCGTTTTATCAGTTGGTATCAACCCCTTCTCCGGTCGACCTTCGTATAACGAAAAACAAGTTTAAATTGATATGATATACGAACAAGGACAAATGAATAAACAAGTGCCACCGAACGATTATTTTCGTAAATGGCTGATACGACGCGCATCCTCCCCTATCCACTAGGATGTTAAGTGAATAATTAGAGTTGCAGGCTGCGACATCTAAATGTAACACGTACATCAACGAAATACTACACCTAATGAACACGAAAATGGTTCATCAGATGTAGATGTGTTTTTAGAATTTAGAGTACCATGACTTGTAGAATGGTCTGCACTTTTTATCTCTTGGAAATTCTGGTTAATGCGAGTGTAAGGTACAAGCCATTACAGACACAATAATGCTTTATAATGTTATTTGCTTTGGCTCTTAAGCCGCACATCTAACACCCACCTAACATCTAATGGATGATATGTTAGTTATTTTATTTATTTATGTTTTGCTGGTAGACGCAAACTGCTAATCTGAGGGTGGACAACCGGCCATCATAAGTGATGTGGTGGAAAACACAAAACGGAAGAGTAGAGTCTGTAAGAATAAGATGAAACTTTCAGAGCATAACAATTGCTACTTGTCATTACCATTTATCATTCTTGTCACTGCTCAAAATACTCCACCCAATATTTCACACCCATTTTCTTTATAAAAAGAAATGTATCGCCCACGAGGAGTTTTGCCCAACTAAAGCTTTAAACTTCAATGTCGAATTCCCTGGGTTTCTCCATGAAAAATTCAAGATTTTGAAGTTCTTCATGAGATCCAATATTAAGTGAATGATAACCCATTCTGTGAAGTATTTTTTTTTATAGATGTTTTTTTTCCTCTTCTTATCATAGTTCTGCGAATCTTCTGAAGATATTAATGGTGTCTTTGTGATTTAGTTTCATTGTATTTTTCGTCTGTTTACGTATTCTAAGGTTCATCCGACTATGGACAAAATCACTTTATTTTCTATCTTCTATTGGAAAATGAACTACAGTGAAGCTCACCTGTCATATCAATTGTCATCGGGGTCGATGTTGAAACGACTTCTGAAAACTAGATGAGCGTATGATTTTCGAAGTTCTGTGAAGATACACCCAACTCCCAAATGATATACGGGATCAAGATGGCTCTTGGTGGAAAAAAAGACATCCACCCATGTCACACCAGTTAAAGCCTCGCCTGTAGAATTATTCCAACAAGAATCAGAGGATATTATATATTTAAAGCGGAGATTCAGCATATTAATTATGCACATTGAAATTTTAGCCATCCCGCACGTCCCGTTGCAATGAACGTCGTTATGGGCATTTGACATTGATTCAATTCAAAATGTGTTCCTGACGTATTCTTGGTGTTAATCGCGCCATTTCAGAGTTATCTGTTCCAATAAAACAGCTGAGGTTTGGGTTGGTAAAGTCATGCACCTATAGGTTACCATCACCGTACAACAGATATGCTCAGTGGAAATAAAGCTGGTAAGATAAGGAGGCCAAGGGAATCATACTCTAGATTTACGCTACGCGGAAGATGTATGACTACAAAAATAGGGAATCGTGCAACTTTTTAAGCAGCCGCCTTAAGAAAGTCCAAACGCAATCCCCTGGTTTAGCAACAGACTTTCGCCTGTAACTTAAATTTGGAAAAATGGCTGGTTGGTTGTTGAAGGGTTTTAGGCTAATCAGCAATTTATACCATAAAAATGACTCGAGGGAAAAACCATGCTACTCTCGCTTGCGACTGATTAACTTTTCCTCGCGTCATTGACGGGTTTCGAACTTAGGTAATTTTCGCTCCATGGGTGGGCAAAACAGTGATTATACCACTGTACTACCCACAAGAACTTGGAAAAATAGAGCGAACGTGACATTTGTGTAAGAAATTGGACGTAAATTTGTATACTGGATACAAGAAGTTTCGAATTTCTCGCCAAGAAATTACTAACCTGACAATAACTGAGGAATAACTAATTTTTGTAGTTAAATCGATACCAAACAAAGGTTAACTGAAATGGATAGGGGTCCAAAATTTTGTTTAAAAAGTTCCGGAAATTTTATTAGCAAATAGATAACCAAATGTGATTAAAGGAGCTCGAAATATCAGACCTTAAACTCTTATCATGAGAGATTCTGGAAGTATGCCAAATTCTTTGGGCTCACCTTCATTCAAGAGAAATGAAGATATCTCATATTCTCTCCAACAGTTTTGGGTGCATTCTCTTCAATAAGTTTGAGTGATGATGCAAAGATAAACATCTATACCTTTCTGGGACACTCCCCATTCCTGTACGAACTGGTCATGTTCCTAGTGTTCCTTGACTTCGTATTTTCATGCAAAGAACATATTCACAGTCTGTATTTCAAGAATGTAAGAATATTATTATTATCATCAATAAACTCATTCCATTATATCACAAACACTGCTCTTAAACATGGCTCATATGCCTTAAATGGTTTAACCCACAAATGTTGAAAGACACATAACGGATTTAAGTAGAGTGAGGCCTTGTTTCTCATAAATATTAAAAAGTAAAATGCTTTACTCTTTAAAGTAATGGTATTGGCCCTTGAACCCTGCAACTGTAGGGGTGGGGATTTTTATTTATTATTTAAATAATTATATTTGTATATCCCTTTACTTATCTTTATCTATCCCCTTTTGATTAGTTCCCATTTAAAATAATAACGCCCCACTTGCGCATCTGACTCTTAACTTCACAGAAAATTTTAGGTTCAAGGGGAAAAGTTCTTAGATGTATTTAATTCCCTTCGGATAGGCTGGTACTCAGAACAACAAAAGACACACAAAGGTTATCTATAAATTCAGTTTATTGTACATATTTACATAAATACATCAAAACGATTGAACTCAAACACTTGATCTAGTCTCATCTTCTTATACATATATATATCTTAATCATGCATCAGTTAAAACCATTAATAACAAATACCAATCTCTTTCTATTTCTTTCTACATATATTTGATCATGCATCAATTAAAATCATTAATAACAAATAAATTATCTGTTTATACTCCGGGTTGACCAAACGGTCAGAGGAGTTCACAAGATAGACAGAATACAAGGAAACAGCACTGTATTCAACAGTCACGAGCTTGAACCGCGGTCACTCAAGACACGTGTACTTTTGCACCCGCGCGCCTGACAACTAGGCTACGGCGGCTCTAATATCAGTTCCGTTCTATTCCTTTCTACATATGTTTAATCCTGCATCTTTTAAAACCATTAATAACAAATATCAATCCCTTTCTATTCCTTTCTACATATATTTGATCATGCAAAACTTATAACCGTTAATAACAAATATCAATCCCCTTCTATTCCTTTCCAAAATATCATATAATAATAATTTCCCCTTTGTTAATATCTATCCTTCCTGATTCTTCTCCAACCTATCTTTACAACTTGGTATTTTTAGTACTTATCTCACAGTATCTTTTAAAAGTCCAGCTAATCAAATTTCTGGGTTCCCACAGTTCTTTGTGTGAATGAGAATACTTATGTAACTAGCCACTTACTTAGTTATCTTGAGGGGCTTTGCGGCACGTCCTTCATTCTTCTCGTGTTGAACAGCAGCCCTGTTCTATCTGGAACGCATCTCATAAACCCTTGGAAAGTTCGACGGGAGTGATTCTGATTTGCTTCCTGGGACTCAGGTTCCTTTGCTCCTTGAAAGCGATTCATTCCATCCTTTATCATGTTTGTCTTCCCTTCTGTCCGGCTCCAGATTCTGTCGGCTTCACACCATATCTACTAGGCATCAGGCATCTTGTTTATTACCACGGGATTTGATTCCTTCTCAGTCATTGTGCAAGATTACACAATGAGCTAACTTCACCGTATTCTGCTTTCTCAACTATTTTAGTTGCCTTCTGCTCTTTACGAACAATACGTCGGGCTTCCTTTATTGTCCAACGACTTTAATTTTTCTCTACGGCACCTTTATCCATTCCCTCATTCAAAAAACTCTGTCCGCTACTGGCTTACTGAAGGATTGACTAAGTAACTGACTGACTCACTGCTACATCTTAATTTATTCTCTCCACTTACTCGACTGCCGCTCTCACTAATTCTTCTATCTTAGAACTTATCTACCCTTTCTCGACTAACTACACCATCTTAAACTGGTCAGCACTTGCTCAACTCTGACAGACTAACTCATTTCACTAACACTAACTAAAATCTCCACTTTCTCTCTTACAAACTCATCCTAACCAATTCCGACAAAAATCTCAATTTTGCCTTACTCTACACCATTTTCACTAACACCAAAAAATCTCAACTTTGAGTTCTCCTAACTCATATTTCCTAACACGACAAAAACCTCAACTTCGTGTGTCCTAACTCATATTTCCTTACACGACTAAAACCTTAACTTAGTGTGTGTCTCCAACCGTTTCACTCCCTTTCTTGTTCATCTCCTCCCACATCTGGCTCCCGAGTTGGCCACGCCTATTGCAAGTGACTTCTTCCAGTCCTATATTCTTCATCGGATTTTTTCTCCTTTCATTTGTTAGAACTAGAGTTTGAACAGGCTAAGAGTAGAAAACTTGCTTCTTGCCCTAATGGTAGCCGAGCATTCTGGTCTCTTGCCAAAGCTATTGGCCGCAACTTTTGCCCATCTCTGCTCCCACCTCTGTCCAAACCAGATGGTTCTGTTGTCACTTCAGCCAAGGATAAAGCTGACCTGCTAGCATCCCATTTTTCTTCTAGCTCATGTATTAATGATCTTGGTAAAACACCTCCCGCCATTCCTAACACGCTCCATCCAATGCCTCCTGTGGTCTTCCGTCAAAAGGATATCAGAAGGATTCTGATGAATCTTGATGCTAAGAAAGCTCCAGGTCCTGATGGTATTTCTCCACTTGTTCTCAAAACCTGTGCTCCTGAACTTACTCCTATTCTTTGTCGCCTTTTTTCACTTTCTTATTCCAAAGGTGTTTTTCCTTCTGCTTGGAAATTTGCTCATATCCAGCCAGTTCCTAAAAGGGGCGACAAATCCCTCCCATCCAATTATCGTCACATTGCAATTACTTCTACTCTTTCTAAAGTAACGGAGAAATCAATTAACCGCCAACTCTTAAACTACCTAGAAACCTTCCGTCTGATGAACGATCACCAGTATGTATTCCGTCAGTGTCGATCCACTGGTGATATTCTGGCTTATGTTACCCATTTATGGACTAATTCAATGGAAAGGTTCGGTGAAACACAAGTAGTTGCTCTTGACATCTCAAAGGCTTTTGATCGTGTTTGGCATAAAGGTCTTCTAAACAAGCTTCCATCTTATGGTTTGCCAACTGTTTTTAGTAATTGGTTATCCAGTTTTCTCTCTGATCGCTCACTCAGGGTGATGGTAGATGTCTCTCTATCTTCTAACTTCTCCACTAATGCCGGTGTCCCCCAAGGTTCAGTTCTTTCCCCCACTCTTTTCCTTTTGTATATCAATGACCTTCTTCATTTACTGGAAATCCTATCCATAGTTTTGCCGATGATAGCACATTGCATTCAACTTTCCATTTTGAGAAACCTTGTCCTGCTCAATCAGCTTCAACTTCTCGAAAATCTGCTACCAATTCCTAAAATGCCGATCTCCAGGTAATTCTCCAGTGGGGCAAAGACAACTTAGTTGATTTCAACCCTTCTAAAACTCAATCTTGTCTTATATCTCGCAAAAAGGATTCTTCTGCTCCTATGCTTATCTTTAGTGACACTCCGATTTCTAGGCAAAATGATATATCTCTTTTGGCGATTACCCTGACTTCTAATCTCTCTTGGCACAAGCACATTACAAATATTGCTTCCTCTGCATCTAAAAAACTTGGTTTTCTCTTTGGCTCTCGGCGTTACTTTTCTTCCAAACAGCTGCTCACCCTGTATAAATCGCAAATCCGCCCTGCCATGAAATATTGTTCCCACATCTGGGGTGGTGCCCCCAAAACCTCTCTCAGGCTTCTTGGTTCCATTCAGAAGAGGGCAGTTAGGTTAATTAATGATTCATCTCTAACAGAGTCTCTCCACTCGCTTTCTCATAGACGCACTGTTTCTGCTGCATGCCTCTTCTACAGATACTTCCATGGGCACTGTTCTTCTGAACTGGCTTCTATAATTCCCGCTCTCTCTTTCGAAATAGTCCAAACACGGACCGCCACCAGCCAACATCCATTTACTGTCCAACTTCAAACCCACAGAACCAACTTTTCATCTTCCTCACTTATTCATTCAACTGCCGTTTTCTGGAAAATCCTTCCTTCATACGTATTTTCTGAAAATTACAATCTACAGAAGTTCAAGTCCAATGTCAACAAATATCTTCTTTCGTCTTCTTAACCTCCAACTCAAGCACGGTACTAAGTACAGTACTATAGGTTCTAATACCTCTCGTGTTTGGGGTTCACATAAAAAAAAAAAAAAAAAAAAAAAAAGAAGATCCTTATTCAGCCTGCTCAGTAGCACGTGCTCAATACACCCACTTTTACTATTTTGCCGGATCTGCTGCCATACGGTGTGCCCTTTGATGTTTGCGGATTATCCAAAAAAAAACAACTCTTCCCCTCTCATATAACGCCTTTGTCCCCGTAGCGTTCTAAAACCGTGGACTCACATGTCCTGACCACAGCACCTTTATTTGGAAACTTGTGTGTTTGTCAAGAAACCACTTCCTGTTTGCACCTGACTACCCCTACTAAGTTCGACCCCGCATAAACCTTAATTTGTCTGTTGTTTGGACCCAAGCTGCTTTACAGTAGTTTTCTACGTTTATTCCCCGCTTATAACGGAAGTTGGTGGCTAATGGCTCTCCTTTTATTTCTTACTACCCATTAAATTTATATTCCATGCTGAAAAATTCTTATTATTGAAATCAAATGATATTACTATCTTATTCAACTAGCAACAAGAACTCCTAATTCTTAATTAATAAAAACCAACTTATTATTTTTATTCTGTAAGATTTTGCATCTTACACAACCATGGGGTCTGAGAACAACTTAGACCGTAAATCTAGCCTTGGAAAGAACCATCGATCATTCTGACGGCCTCGTGGTTCATCGTTTCCGAAAGATGTGAAGGTTATTACAAAAATATATTGTAGATTTTTGGAATAACTGCTTTAGTCAGGAAATCCCCCAAATATGGTACTTTTACTCGAAATTTTAAGTCTGGAAATCTTATCCTTATTCTTGAATTTGATTCTTTATTTTATTGTTGAAAATGGTCAACCAACACTTCATCAAACTTTTCATTAAAAGTTTATTTTGATAATTTTTTCGCCCATTTTATTCAGTAATTTTGAAGGAAGCGGCCAGATAATGTATTATACCATTGAGGTTAATTCCGAAGGCATCATCGGATTCTAGAGAGATTCCTTTTGATTGTAGAAATGGCATTGTATCACCAGTACATAAAGAAGGTTCTCAAATGTTTAGTCGCTAACTGCAGACCTATGTCTGACTTCATTGGTGCAGAAAATCTTGGAGGAAATGATTAAAATGCAATCTAGGGACATTTTAAAGGATACAGGACATGATTTTGTTAAGAAAATATCATGTTTAACTGACGTGGGGAGGTATTTTCGCAGAGTTACTCATGAGCAAGATGTAAAGAGCAATTTCGACATAGTTTATTTCGATTCTAGAAAGACGTCCATCGTCAAGAAACATACCGATTTGGGGGTTGTTTTTGATCCTGAGCTCTGCTTTGGTAACCACATGTAAAAGCTGCTCACCCAAGCAGCTCGACTCCGATGGATGGCCAAACAGCATTTGCATTATATTAATGAAGTAACGACCACCAGAAGATATATAAAAAGCACGGTACACTCTCCGCTTCTATATGCTGCAGAAGTATGGGCATCTGCCGCCCCTAGCACAATTCGACCACTCTTTTCTACTCAGTTTTGGCTCTTAAAATGGGTCATAAACAAACATAAACTTTCTCCACAGTTAAGGACAACTGAAATGGCCAGTTTGATAAAAATTCACAGGCTTCCCACGCTGATTAGGGTGAAATGCCTTACCACAACTGTAAAAATGATCACTGGAAAGATCTCGGCACCATCATTCTGGGACCTGTGCTCTTGGAGAGTCCCTCAGCCTTCCGTCAGAGCGACTCAAACTCTATGCCCACATCTCAGCCGTCTCCACCTATCCGATAGGTTTCTGCCATATCAGCTACTTTCATGTGCCCAGTCTTTGGACGCTAACCTTAATAAGTTTTCTAGTGATAAGGAGTATAGACGCCGCATCCTTAAATTGTACTTCCCCGTCCCTGATTCTGCTCCTTGAAGCTCGCCTTAACGCCGCAATCCAGCAATGCGATATGAAGATAGCTTACCAACCAACATAGTAGTTTTCCACCTGTATATTCTTTGTACATTGTGATGTTTATAATTGTGTTATACTTTGAGTGTTGAGCCCTATTTACTTTCGATTCGTTCATATATGTGTTTTATATTTAATTTATTAATTTCCTTTTTACATATTGTAATATCACTGTTAACCCCTGGCCTTGTGGCCGTGAAGGGCTTATTGCAATGTATCCATTGTATTACTATTATTATTATTATTGCAATAAAGATTTCTAACTAACGTTCGACTCAGTTTGTGATGAGAAATTAAGTTACTGTGTAAGCCGGAACATGTTGTGATTACTGGAAAGATTCTAAGATGGATAACAGAGTAGCTAGAGGACAGATGATAGAGGGTTATGGTTAATGGATATTCTACAGATTGATATTGATTGATATTCTGGTCTTCAGCTCCCGAAAGCGGTATCAAAGCCTTTCTAGGATTAGAATACTGGTTCTTGAGATGGCTGAAAAGAATTTCAGCTAAGCCTTTTACCATCTCAAGAGCTATACTATACTCCAATTTAGAGGTCACACCCTGGAGACAAATAATCCCGGCAAGAAACATAATGACCCTCGCTCAGCTTTTAACGGGACGACTGGATGCACCGAAAGCCCGAGAGTGGACAATAATACCAGGCGAAAAACCAAACCAAGACGAGTTGCAGATAAGGAACCGCAACTAAAAGCGGCATTTACGCAGTTGGATAGCCTCGGAAGATTCTTTCCAGCAAACAGCATCCAGGTATTCAACAACCTCAATATCAATCCTGAAAAGCTCTGCAATTGCAAATCCTACAGAAAGGAAGTTCTCAGAAACTCTTACTTACAAATACAGATGTAAGGATACAGTTTCAGCACCTTGTTCGGCCAGGCACGAGCCACTGGGCTTTAGGAAACCCGACCTCATCAAGAAATAGGTGTCAGGATTGTCCTACCTAGCCCACTCTAATCCCCACAAAAGAAGACGACTGCTGGAAAATTGAGCTTTCAAATTTTTATTTTGCTGTATCGCGTTCATTCCTGTTGTTTCATATGCTGCACGTTGTTTGGCTGTAAATATTTGTGTTTATGTAAATATGGCGAAACTCCCACTTGGGTGTATTTAAGCAGAAGGTATGCTTCAATTGTCACGGTATTATGTTCATACCAGTTTACAGTAGTAAAAGCCTTTGCGAGTAATTAATAACTCAAATATTCTATATTCCAGATAAAGCGTACTTGTAAATCAGATATTATGTATTTTATAATTGTAACATCGATGTATATTTTGTAACGTAGTTGTATATGTATGATCACCCTCTAGCCAGTGGCTGTAACCGGGTGTTCTCCTAAGAGAAATAAACTGATGATGATGATAATAATAATAATAAAATATAACGCTAGACCTGAAGTCCACCAAAGATCGATTCTTGGCCTATTGTTGTTTCTGATTTTTATAAACGACGTCGAAGAAGGGATGGGTGCATGACGTCAAAATTTGCAGATGATTTAAAGATTGGGAGATTCATTACTGATCAGTGCCAAAGAGTGCTCTTTCAGAATGACTTGGTCAGGCTTCAAGAATAGTCAGAAGAGTGGCAGCTGAGTTTCAGTGCAGCAGAATGCAAGGTGTTACACTTGAGGAACAGCAAGCCCAAAATAAATGATATCCTTGGTGCACTTGAATTTAAAAACAATACAGAAAAAAGCGATCTGGGAATTATGATACCGTCATATACAAGTTCTCTGATCGGTGAAAACAGTTGGCTAGGGAAGTTCCTGGTATCCTATCAATGATTTCTTGAACAATGACCTGTAGAAAAATGGGAGTTGAGAAAGTTACTGTTTTCTCTGATTATAAGTCAGTTTTTTGCGAAAACTAGGGACTTCCCTTCTCTGGCCACCGGTTTACCCTGATCAGTGTGAACTGTTGAGTTCTGCCACTCAGTGGGAAAACAGGCGATCTGCCGTTGCACGAATCTGTAATACACGAATGTTTATAAGGTTCTTTAGCAATTGGCTTTTTGTCCCTTTAATTTACCCATTAAATACAAGTATTTCGCCAGTCCCACCTTAAATATACATAAAATTCCAACTCCATAACTTCAATAGTCAATCACTGTAAATAATTCGAAAATTTCCACGCATTTTTTTGCGGGTGCGTACAATCTCGGTCCATAAATGTGTGTCTCTGTCCTCCATGTACCTTACTCTGGAAGCACCATGGTGAGATACATGGTGGGACCTTCTTCTCCGCCGTAATTTATTTAATTTTAAGTATTTCAAAGGAACTCAAAAATTGAAATTATGTACTTACCACCAGCGCATGAATTTTCGGAATTTATAACTGCTTCTTTTCGCCGATATAAAATAAAGTTTAGTTTTCTAGTGTAGATTGCGATTATTTACAGTATAAATGTTGGGTTAATCAGATAATTTTCAAATAATCAGATATTTGAAGTCTACCTGGAATTATGGAACTAGTGAAAGACTTTGTACTTCTCCAGTGAACGAACCCTGGGTACACGAAGAAGAATAAAGTGTTGCGAAAGAGAATAACACCGGGAGAGAGCTTCGTACGTCTTACTTTGGCAATGTTAATGGATGCTAATATCCTACTTGAACAGATAACCTCCTCACTAGATGAACAACATTCTACTTATACAAACAGGGTAAACACCTCTTTTGAAGGTCACTAGAAGTTTGGATTTGAAGCTTTTCGTCATCTTTGGTTCATTTAAGAGTGTGGAGCAGAAAAAATAAAAAAAATAAAAAAATGTTGAACAGAAGTTATAGACATATTCAGTTTTTTTTTTAGCGAATCAACTTTTGTAGCCATAATGATCTCTCAAATTTTTTACATTTTACTGCGATCCACGCCCGAGGTGGGATTCGTACCCACGAAGTGTGGGTTAGCAGGCAAGCACTTCACCCACATGCCTAGCCCGGTTGGTATAGACATCTTTAGTAGAACTTATATGAAATTGAATGAACAATGCATGTCTCTTTATTGGTATATCTATTGTTTTATTAAAAACATTTAGTATTGCACTTAAATGACAGAATGCATTGGTTAGCATTAGCATTAGTAGAGGCATTTGATGCAAGAAAGTAAGCTTATTCAGCATCAGCCAAAAAAAAAAAAAAAAAAACCGCCCCGATTTCATCCCTCCGTTCATTACAAATCTCGCTAGTGGACGAACCCACCGCTTGGCAGATATACAGGGTGCCTCAAAAATATTGGTACAAACGTTTAGGGGAAGTAGGTAGCATCTAAAGGAATGTGAATCGCATAAGAACCCATAACCGGAAACGTCACAGGAAAGTAGTAGCAGAGGCACAAGAAGCAGAAATGACACAAGACAGTAATTAGTGGCAAACATTTATTTGACATAATATTAACGATGGAGTACGAGATGGATGCATTTCATGATGTTACAACAGATGCTCGAAGGTTCCACCATAAAACGCGATGCATGCATGACACCGACGCAGCATGGATTGGTGGACACGGTCGAACACACCTGGAGTTTCTTTGACAGTAGCAGCAGCGCAGACGAGTCTCGCCACGAGATCCATTTCCTTCTCCACAGGCGATTCATACACGATAGATTGAGTGCCCCCCACAGAAAGAAATCAAGGCTCGATAAATCAGGTGAGCTTGGGGGACAGGCAACAGGTCCATCACGGCCAATCCATCGATGCCCAGAACGTCGGTTCAAATGGTCACGAAAAGGTGCCTCGTCATGTTAAAACCAAATGTTGCGTCTCACATTTGCTGGATCATCGTCAAGTAACCCTGGTAGAACTTGTTCAGGAAAGATCCGATATTTAGCGGAGTTCATGCTGGATGGTAACAGGTATGGGCCGACTAAGCAGTCACCGACCATACCTGCCCACACATTTATTGCGAAGCGATGTTGTGCAGCATGGGGGCGCACACCGTCTGGGTTGTCGTGAGCCCACACATGAGCAGTGTGCTGATTGAATAAGCCTTCCTGAGTGAAATAAGCCTCATCCGTTACCAAAACATAGGCTGGAAAATTCAAGTCTTGAACACTTTCTTGGAGAAACCACTGCGTAAAAGCCACACGTGCAGGAGGATCTTGGGGGAGCAGTAACTGGACCCTTTGGAGATGAAAGGGGTGTAAAGAATCGTCGTGCCAAACACGCTGAACACTGCAACGAGACGCTCCTATGGCAGAGTCAACGGCACGTGTGCTGGTTGTAGGATTATTCTGGACGGCATTCAACACACTTTCTTCCATGGTATAGGTATAGGTATAGGTATGTTGAGGGTCTGACGGCTCCGGGGATTTCTCCCATCTCCGCGTATGTTCTTTGTATCGAGTGACAGTACCCTGTCTATGCCAGAGGTTTAAAAATAATGTATGGGTCATGTGGTATGTAGTTTGTTGTGCCCATTGTTCATCCGGCCTGTTGGCCGTCGGGCCCCCAGTGGGACCCGGCGTTACCATACCTAGCGACGGGGACGCCGACCGGGTGTACCAAGAGACTAATTATACTCTGGCAGGTCCTGCCACTTACTTTCCTGGGATTTCGGTGACGAGGACCTAAAATAAAGGTTGGAGTTATCGTTAAGTTGGAGTTATCGGTTTAAGTAAAATTGCATTTAGAAAGCGCTGCGTGGGGTTTTACGCTGAAAGAACTATTTCTAGAGAGCCTAAAAGGTCGGGCAAAATTTGATGTGATTTAAATTTTGACATGTGGGGCAGTCGCTGTACAAGAGAAAGTGTTGGTAGGGGAGGGTGAAGACTGGGGGGATGAAATAGGAAGAAGAGGGGTCGGATAGAGAGGTGATCCCCCATTTTCAGTGGGGCATGCCCATGCCCCACCAGAGTGAAAATATGGGGAGGCGAGGAGAGGAGAAGAACAAATACCCCCTCCCCCTCCCCCTCCCCGAAAAAAAAAAAAAAACGCACAAGGGAGTGCAGTTTTGGGTCAATAGTAGGCCATTCAAATCATCCTAAAGTCTTGTCTTTCTGTGGTATGGTGAGTTTTTTGCTTGTGTTTTTTTTTTTTTTTTTTTTTTTACTTGTTTGACCTCCTGCATTCTTCCTAGTTGGGTTGCCTTTGGTATATTTCTATCATTGTTTTCCTTCTAGAAAATAGATCTTGGGCATATTGACTGAGTGCCTTGTTGTCCTCTTGAGTGTCTAGCAGTCTGGGTTCTTGGTTGTCTGGGATATATTGGATTGACGTTATTAGCTGTAGTCGCAGGTCGTCATACAAATCGCACTCAAACATTAAGTGTCTCCAGGACTCCGGATTGCCACAGGGACAGTCCGCGTTATTTATGATACCAAGTTGGTGAAGTTTAGCTTTAAACGGGCCGTGTCCTGTAAGGAGGAAGGTGGTATTTCGACCAGGGTGAAACCACACTGGCGCATTAGGGTACAGCTTGGTGACGGTGGGGAGGAATCTTCTGGTCACTGCACCTTTTTCTGTGTTGCTCCATCTCCTCTGCCAAATCTGGATGAGGTGGTTGGTGATTCTTCTCTTCTCATAGTTGCTGTCATTAGTGATGTCAGTGGTGAGGTCATACATCGTAGCCGATGTGTTTCTGGCAAGATGGTAGAGCAGACCACAGCGGGTAGCTTCGAGATCCAGGGGTAGAACTCCTACCAGGACTTGGAGGGCAGCCGTGCTAGTCGCTCTAGTTGCTCTCGACATGGTAAGGAGGATGGTCCTCTGAATGGTTTCGAGGATCCGTTTATTCACTTCTAGTGCCGCCCTCGCGTACCAGACAGGGGAGCCATATGTGATGGCAGGGATGAAGAGAGCTTTGTAGTACAAAGACAGGGTAGTACGTCTGAGTCCCCAGTCCCTGCCAGTGACTCTAGCGAGGAGGGCCGCATATCTTCTTATCTTTTGTTTAATATATTCTAGGTGTGGCTTGAAATTTAATTTTCTGTCCAGGATTATTCCTAGGTATTTAATCTGTTCGCACAGCTTAACTGTTTTGTTCTCAATCTTAATTTGTGGTGGTCTCCTTAAGTCTAGCGTACCTTTTAGCAGCACCGAATTTGTCTTGTCGGGTGCTAGTTTGAGCAAGTGTAGCTTCGTCCAATCTAGCAGCTTTTGCAGGGCATCATTTGCTTGGA
Source organism: Mastigoproctus giganteus (assembly GCF_048544385.1). Classification (NCBI taxonomy): domain Eukaryota; kingdom Metazoa; phylum Arthropoda; class Arachnida; order Uropygi; family Thelyphonidae; genus Mastigoproctus; species Mastigoproctus giganteus. Next base: position 11,317,397 of record NC_143585.1, on the reverse strand, counting down.
TTTCTAAGGAAGATCTGCTGTCAGCCTCGATGGTCAAGATCAAGTCATCTGCATAGGCCTGGGCCTCCACACCACCCAGATCCATGGCGAGGAATTCGTCCAGGACAAAGTTACACTAGAGCGGCCCCAGGACAGAACCCTGGGGGCAGCCCCTGCGGACTGGGCGACTGAGGCATTTATATGGTGTGGTAACTTGCACTGCTCTATCAGCCAGGTAATCCTTCATGCAATAATAAAGATTCAATGGAAGGTTGGCAGCTCTGAGTCTCGCCAAGACGCTCAGCTACCAGAGGGTGTCGAACGCCCCAGCGAAATCCACTGCGATGACGAGGAAGTATTTCCTTTTACAATGGGCGACTCTAGAGAGGAGGTTCTGTATTGCTTCGATAGTTGATTTGCCAGGAGTAAATCCGTATTGCTTTGACATGTTAGGATTTGCTTCATTATAATACCTTGTGATTCTTGTATGTAGCAGCCGTTCGAATATTTTACTGAGGGTTGGTAGCAGGGCTATGGGTCTGTAGAAACTAGGTGTCTCTGGTGGCTTTGTTGGGTTTTTTAGGATCAGTTTTAAATTTGCTTTTTTCCACTGTAGTGGAAATTTACCTGCTTCCAGGCAGCAATTGAATAGTTTTAGCAGTAATTCAGGTATATGTTCCGTTGCTTCTTTTGCCATCTCCGGTTCAATTAGGTCCAGTCCAGGGCATTTCTTATTTTTCGCGCGGCTTGCTGCATCCTGAATTTCTTGTAAGGTGAAGGGGAGTTCTATTTGGTCATTATTATAGGAATTGTTTGCTTGGCAGATAGCCTGCTGCTCATCTGTTAGCGTTGTTGGTAGCTCCTGAAGGATGTTGTCCAGGATGTTCCCAATCGACTCCTCCCAGGTTATGGTTAAATTTCCTTGTGCTGTTTTGGTGGCTGTCACGACTTCCCCCCTGGGGAGTTTGTGAGTGGTAATTTTGTATACCACCCCCCCAGGGGTTGCTGTTTCTTGACCCTTGTACCAACCTCTCCCATGATTCCCTTTTATTTTTCTTTATCTGTTCAGTATAACAATTTCTAGCGATTCTATATTGTTTCCTGAGTTCAGTGACTTCTTGTTGCGGCCAATTCCTCCTAGCCCTCTGAAATTGTTTCCTTCTGTGTTGTACTGTTTTCCTCATTCGTGTGAGCTCTGGAGTCCACCAGGGCGTGGCCCCTGCAATGGGGATTCTTCTCTTCATGGCTTTCTCTGCTGCTTCTGTTATTATTTTTGTTAAATCCTTCTGGAGTCGTTCCGGGTTTTCGCTCCCGCATTCCTGCTCCCTCAGTGTGTGCAGGTATTGCTGGCCTGCTGTGCGTAGAGTCTCTCGGAAAGTGTCCCAGTTTGCCTTGCTTGGGGCGAATCTATTTAGCATGTGCCTGTCGGCAGCTGTTCTTGTCAAGTTCCTTTCTAATGTGAAGGTTATTGTACGAGGGTCCGAAGTCGTCCAGGCATTTCTAACCGTCCAATTTGTGATGTGGGTGTCTATGTTTCTTGTGGCTAATGTTATGTCAATCTTTGCTTCCCATAAGGTGTTGCAGAAGATCGGGAGGCAGAAGGGTTGATTTTTAACAATAAATATGGAGTTGGCCAGGTGCTCCTCGAGCCTTTGCCCATTTGTTGAGCCTCTTCCTTCAGGCGTGGTACTGTGCCAGAGGGGGGATCTGCAGTTGACGTCTGCCCCCACTATTATCTTGTTTCCGCTTAGTGCAGTTTGAAGATTTTCCAGGTATGTTATCGCATAGTCGATTTCTGCCCCTGGCCTGCAGTATAGAGCAACCACATAAAGGCTTCCCAGAGAGGTGACAAGGTGGGCATATGCTGCCCATGGTGTACAGAATTGTGGGATTTTTGTGACCGTGATATGGGGGTTCCTGATTATCACAGTTGCCCATGGGGTTTCATCTGTGTACTGCACAATTTTGTATTTAATTCTTCCATGGTGTGAGTTCGCGTCGAACGTCGTCTGCCCGCACCCCTCCTGTTACCTCTAAATGACCCATAATCGCACAAATTTTGATGCACACTCGCAAACAAACGGGGGTCCCGTATATGTCTTTCTGGGAAGCGTTCTCCATAAATTCGTTGAGTGGCTCGTCCATTGTCCTCTGCTAATCCATACACTAGGTGCATGTCTGCCAACTCACATTTCATATATCGATGCATGCTCTTCGTGCGGCGACTACTGCTTGAATGAGTAAACCACAAATTTTTCCTCTCGCGAACTGATGAACAGCGCCGTGTACCGTTTTTCTTTCTTTCTGTGGGTTACGGTTTCCTATAAGATTCACAATCCTTTAGACCTATCTCCCCTAAACGTTTGTACCAATATTTTTAAAACACCCTGTATAGGTACACTGCATCATTGCATTCACATAGACGGTAACTCGATGTCAGTATGGATAAACGTCGTGAGTTCACCGACTTTGAAAGAGGGATAAGAGTGGGTGCCCGACGTATGGGTCACTCTATCGCGAAGGTGGAACAGAAATTGCACTGTCCCCGTTCGATAGTATCAAGAGGATATCGGGAATAACATCTTATCGAGGACAGCGCTGTGTGTGTGGGGGGGGGGGCGTTAAACGTGGTGGATGAATGTGGCCGTCGACGTCTGTCTCGCATTGTTTTAGCCAACTGGAGAGGGACAGTCGCACAAATCACCGCCGACTTCGACGAGGAAGGTATCCGAAACGTCTCCAACAAGATCATCAGGCGATCATTACCCGCGATAGGTTATAGGATCCACCAGAGTCTCATTGCTAACACCACGACATAAGACTCTACTCTTAAACTAGGCGAAAGAACATAGGCACTGGACCTTGAATGATTGGAGACTGATCTCCCCTGTGCGATGAATCCCGTTTCCAGTTATTTCGAGCTGACGGGAGGATGGGTATCTTGCAGAAACCGCACGAAACTATGTACCCGTCACGTCAACAAGGAACTGTTGAGACAGGTGGACGGTCGGTAATGGACTGGGGCATGTTCATTTGGCACACATATTCGGACTTCTGGTACGTCTAGACGCATCTCTGAACCATCCACGTTACGTGTCGATCCTTGCAGACCATCTACATCCCTTCATGGTAGTCGCGTACCCACAGGGCAATGGACTCTTCCACCAGGACAATGCGCCTCCCCACAGAGCCGTGGTGACTAGAACATGGTTCGCAGAGTATACCTCAGATTTTACCACTTTGTAATGGACTCCCTGTTCATGGGACATAAACACTGTGGAGCATATTTGGGATGCTGTGGAAAGGTCCCTTCCAACGTTCGATCCTCCACTCAGGAATGCGGCCGAATTATGGACATCTAAGCAGCAAGCATGTGTGGAAATACCTGTGGAACACCTTCGTGAACTAGTGGACTCATCCGAGTAATTGCCCTTATCCGAGCAAAAAGGTGGACCTACCCGTTACATGGTAGATATCCCTTGATTTCTGTCCATTCAGTGTAGTATTAGCTCAGCCAACAAAATAAATAAAAGAAATTTGAATTAAATTAAAAAATAACAGTATGAAATGTCACTTTCCCTCCTTTCACTTGTCTTTGCCTTTGAATTCCTTATCAGAAAGGTCCACGTTCTCCTTAATTTAGAAAAAAAAATCCAACCTCCGTAAAAGTAGATGACAGCTTTCTTGAACAATCAATCTTTGAATGACGAAAAATTTTCGGGCATCTGGTGAGCAATTCTTTTCTCACTTTAAATGTTTGCCACCTTGTGTATGTCTCGGTGTATTAACTATAGGGTCCAAGGTTTCACTGCTGAGTAGTGGTCAATGGATCACATCAACATTGGGCGCCACTAAAAATATACACTATACCTCCTTATGCTAAATACATACACGTGACCATGCACACAAAATTCTCTTGGCATAACACCTCGATGAGGTCACCCGGCAGATATGTGGTTAAGACACTTTAACTTACGAAACTGAAGTCACACTTGATAAGAATCCCCATTCTGCCCTTAACTAGTGTCGTCCTTCGAAGAAAGAACAGATTTTATCACTCACAGAATATACTTAGTACTGTACATAGGTTGGAGATTCAGATGACGAATGAAGACATTTGTTGACATTAAACTTCAACTAGCGTACACTGTGTAATTTTCAGAAAATACGTATGAAGGAAGTTTCTTCCAGAAAACGGAACTTCAATGAAGTGCACTTGACTGGGGAGGGTGCCCCCATCAATGCTAAACCCAGGCTGAAAGAAAGCCCTAACTTTCTGTGACAGTAAAGTGCACTTACACCTATAACTAGATGCAGCTCTTAATTCGATTCAAGTTAATTTTGAATTTTGAATATTATTTTGGTCTCAGTGATAAAGACAATTGTCCGTTGCTTTTCCGGATTGTATGACGACATACAGAACTCCCTGCCTGCACGAGCTGCCGACACAAAGCTTGTCCGTAACATTTCTGGAATTTACGCCTCAGCGCACATTGACCCACTCCTCACTCACTCACGGTGCCTTCAGCGACTTTCCACGTATTCTGTATTTGCCTTTCAGTTTTTCCTTGTCTTCAAGGACGCTGCTAATCCTTTAAATAGCAAATACCTACGGTTTCTGCAGACATGAGCGAACCTACTACTTGCACAGGGTGTGGTCATCAAGTTGACTATGTCCTCGTGTGCACTTCGTGCAAAGCCGTTCGCCTCTGTGAGCCATGTAGCCCATACGCTGACCTGAAAAGACTCGCAAAGAAAATTAAAAATTGTTGGAAATGTCAACTTTGCAAACAAGCAGAAAATGACTCGAGGAATATTGATGACACTTCATCTAATTTACAGACTGATCCGGAGTGCGTATCCCGCCGTGATTTTATTCAGCTAAGTAATTCTGTAAACGAAATTCAGACCGCAATCTCTCAACTTTCTGCTGAGTTTACACGGTTAAAGGACTCAGGGCAACAGAGAACCGACACCACAGGTGTGAAACCTGATGAACATCTAGAACTGAGGATACCTGAACCCAGTGTGTCATGCTCAGCAACCACGGACGCAGTTGTTGAGAGTACCGAGCGGTTGATCTCCCGAATTAACCAGCTTGAAAAAGAAATATTAAACTTCAGGACACCCTCATCAGAAGCAATAGCAAAAATAGATCATGGAAATGAAATCTCAAAAGCACAACTGGCAGAGCTACAAGACGACATCACAGTGCTACACAAAGAAAACAAAGAGATGAAATTTATACTCCTTGATATCTATAATAAGATCGAACTGAGTAAGCTAGCAGATCCGAGCAAACTCACTAACCTTCTAAACTCAGACGATCTTAGTAGATTATATAAAAATTACCCAAAGGCCATTACGGTATCAGTCTGCCCCGAATGCAGCAAAAAATCAATCCCCAGTCCTCCATCAGAAGCTCCTGGTAGGAAACAATCTGAAAAACGGCCAAACACTGGACATCCTCGAGCGCCATCTCCTCGCTCCAGCCAGCTTCCAAACACAGATGTGAAAGGGCAAAAACCACCCACAAAAGCCCAACATTCACGACGCTCAAGTTGAAGCTGAAAGGGGCAACTGATGTTAATCACCACTCAACGAAAGAGAGGATTCCACAATTACAGAAGCAGGCTCCACCAACGGTCAACGGCACCGCATATAGAAACTCTCTTACCTGCAATAACGAATTCTCTACCTCTATGCCAATGACGCAAAAGTCATCATTTCCACCTTCACACGCAACTTCTCTCAATGCCTGTCCCGTCATACCTCACTCGCACTGCTCATCTTCACAAGGCCTGGGACTCAGTGTCGGAGCGAATACAATATTCGAGCCAGCGGATTCTTCCACACTACAATTTCCACTCCAAGTTCACCCCAATGCAAATCCATCCTATCCTATTCAACCAGAGGATAGTACACGTATGAACTTCAGAGTGAGCCAACGAGCAAGTATAGCTTCACGTGAATGGCTTCGAATTGGCACATCGACCAACTCCAAACTGCAGCCTTCCCACACACCTCCGAGACGGCAGAAGTCCAGACCCTCTAGTGGACTTTTCATATCTCGATTAGCCCCAAATACCACAGCAAATCATGTTGCCGAGGTTCTGCGTGATCAACTAAACCTTCGACTAAAGGTGCAGCAACTTCACACCAGGAACCCCCGCTGCGCATCGTTCAGGGTTGAATGCGCACAAGACCTGTTCAATTTAGTTGGAACCGAATCTATCTGGCCTATTGGCACCATTATTCGACCCTTCTATAATAGGAGAACCAGTCACCTTCCCCAACCTCCACCTCTGCACTAAAACCAAGTCTGCAACATCACCACCCACAGCTGACTGGACTCATTCCGGGACAACCTCCAAAGATCTCAGCAGTCCTCCTTTCATACAACTGCTCTGCCAAGCGCCACAATCAAAGCACCACTCCGCCATAATAAGAGTATCCTGAGTCCCCTATGTGATGGTCCCCATAAAATACCAGTCCATTTGTCGATAGGAAGTCGTGCCATTCGCTCGCGAACATGCCAACTCAGGACACCTCCAATCAGGACGGAAGTTCGTCGAACACCTGTCATCAGGGTGTACTTCCAAAATATCAGGTCCATTAGGAACAAACTAGAATCTGCAGAACAGATCTTCCTCTCCCAGGTCGCTGACGTGGTCTGCCTCGCAGAAACGTGGCTTCAACCTAATCAAGACACACTCTTCTGCTCAGCTATTGCTGGTTACCATATGCTGTCTGCCTCCAGGGAGCAATCTAGAGGCGGTGGAGTAGCCATACTGTACAACACCTCCCTATTCTCATATGAGAATTCTACCTCAACTACAACTCAAGCCTTCGAAGCGATTATAGTCTCACTACGCTTCCACTCCAGCCACATTGATATCGCATCTGTGTATATTCCTCCAGGGCCTACAATTGAAATTATTGAAGATCTAGGGAACTGGCTCTTAAACCATCTTCGTCCGTCTGCACAACGCCTCGTTTGTGGTGATTTTAACCTGCCTCCAAACCGCCATCACCTCTTTATCAGGCTCTGTGTGTTCTTCAAATCCATTGACATGACACGAGTCAATGAGAACCCCACCAGGGGATTGAACCTACTGGATCTCGCTTTTGCTTCAACACCGTGCACAGCTGAGGATGATCCCATCGCATTCTTCCTGTCGGATCACCAGCCTATAGTTTTGACGTGGTCATTGCAGGTGCCAAATTTCAACATCCCTGACAACAAAATAATCAAATATGTTTCAGCACCAAAATACCTCAATCCTCAACTCTGTGTAGAAGGAGCATCCTGCATTCCTTGGGATGTCCTCATTGACTGCGACCTCAGCCTCGCAGTGACACTCTTGTCTAACTGGATTAAATCCGTCACCGACTATGCTGCCACCAAACGAGTAACAGTAACTCCCCGTTCCAGAGCGTGGTGGACTGCTGACCTCAACAACAGCTTCAAAATGAAACAAGGCCTACATAAGAAATGGAAACTTACGAATGGCAGTCAAGACAGAATAGCCTTTTCCCGCGCCAGGGCCCACTTTAATCGAAAGAAAGCTGCTGCAATCCAAGTAAATCTTAACCGCACTCTGAGGAAAGGAAAGCCATTCTATGCTGCCCCACATGGTGGATCCAATCATATGCCTGATCCTCAAGAATGGCTAAAATACATCGCCAGGTTTTCAAATACAACCACAGTCCCATCCACAGTTGTCCAGTCTGACTATGAAAATCCTTCAGATGTCCTAGGGACTATCCAGATCACGAAACAGGAGCTCATACGTGCCATCAATTCCCTTCCCACAACAGCCACTGTTAGGGAGGATGGAATTCCGCAATTTATGATCAAATGCTTGAGCGCATTCATCATAGACCCTCTTCTCTCGATCTACAACAGATGCTTCACTGAGCATTATTTCCCACCCCAGTGGAATAAGTACAGAGTGTGCCCCATCTCTAAAAACAAATTTGCCACAAACGTCAATCAGTTCAGACCCATATCAGTTGCTTCTTGTCTGCTAAAAACTCTTGAAAAGGCTTTGCTACCCACAATCACTCACCAAATCCTCCAGACGAAACCATCCGAAATCCACTATGCCATCGCAGGAAAATCATCAGTCACTAACTTGGCAGCCACCACAGAACGCATCCTCTCAACATTCGAACAAAGAGCTGAGCTAGCAACCACATATCTTGACATAAGCGCAGCCTTTGATGCCGTGTCGATCCCGGCCTTGCTCCTCCTACTTAAGGAGAAATTTCACATTCGAGGTGATATGCTGTGCTTTTTGGAATCGCTTCTCTGTCACAGAATACTTATTCTCCATCGGCAACAACACACCCTATCCTGCAACATTACTGCTGGAGTACCGCAGAGGGGGGGGGTGTCCTATCCGGTGTCCTGTTCACAGCTATCATCGTGCCCATTATTGCCTCAACGAATGGTCTCCTATGCTATGCCGATGACCTCAAACTGCTGACTCAAATTAACCCTGGCGACAATCCCGTTCAGCTCAGCAACAAGATCAATTCCCAACTTAAGGATCTAGAATTGCACCTGGCAAACTTCAATCTAAAAATCAACCCAGTGAAGTCTGCCCAGGTTATATTCTCCCTTAAATCCATGCCGACAGTACTCAACGTTTCACTCGCAGGGGTACAAATACCAAATGTACCCTCGCACACAGATCTTGGCGTTCTGTTTGACCAAAAGATGTCCTTTGTCAACCAGATCAACAAAATCAGTACCAAATTCTCTCGTTTACGGTGGATCTCAAAGCAGCAGCTGCTACATGTCCGACATCCTGTCACTGTCAAAAGGTTCATCACCTCCACCGTTTACCCCGCCATTCTCTATGGTGCAGAAATATGGGCCTCTGCTGCACCTATAAACCTCAAGCGGGTGTACACCGCTGAATACTGGTTACTGAAATGGGCCAATAACAAGCTTCGGTTACCTCCCGCTACCAGAACCACCATGATGGCACAAGCACTCGACATCCCGAGGTTGAAATTCCTGATCGTGGAAAAGAGGCTGGTCTTCACAGCCAAACTCATCACAGGCCAGATATCATCCCCAAATATTTGGAACGCTTGCTCTTGGAGGATTCCACAGCCAAGCCTAAGGTCGGTACCAGCACTCGTGGCTCACCACAACAGGCTTGTACTCACTGACAGATTTCTTCCCAAGCAGATGCTCGCTGCCCTCAACCGTGTGGACGCCGACATCGACAGCATAATAAGTAAGAAGAAGGACAGACAGAACTTTATCAAAGCCCTTGAACCCTGATATATGGCCAATTTGTATTTATTTCTGTATTTATGTTTAGCTGTGCGTTTTTATGCTGTATTTGTATTGCTTTTGCATTTGTGATCGGTATTTTGTAGCCTTTTGTATTTGTTCGCTGTATTTTTGTAGCCTTTTGAATTTGTTCGCGGTATTTTGTAGCCTTTTGAATTTGTAAACTGTATTTTGTAGCATTTTGTATTTGTTCGCTGTACTTATCTTTTCCCTAACTGCTATATGTGAACCCCTGGCGCTCGTCGCCATGATGGGATATTGTGCTGTAACTCTACTTCACAATGAAGATTTATTTATTTATTTATTTATTTATAAATGATGCAGAAGAAAAGTTGGTCCTGTGAGATCGAAGTTGGACAATAAAGTTGATCGATGCAGCACGTGTTCGTACTGCTTTGAAAGAGACAGTGGGAATTATAGGAGCTAGTTCAGAAGAACAGTGTCCATGAAAGCCAATTCAGAAGAACACTCCATTGTAGAATTACCAGGATATCATCATTATAAAGAATCAGTAGTGGATATTCGAGAAGCTGAAGCTGTCTGAGCAGAGCAAGGTTTCTCAAACTTGAAGGTGAAATGCAAACTGATATCATCAGCAAAACTATTGATAGGATTTCCTATCAGTGGCAGAAGTTCATTAATATACAATACAAGAGGAAAATTAGTGGGAGAAAGAAGTGAACCTTGAGGAATACCAGCATTAGTGGAGATGTTAAAAGACAGAGAGCCATCTACCATCACAAGAATATCACCAGTGGATCATTATTGACTTAATCCACAATGGCAATCGTTGATCAGATGGAAGGTTTCGAGATACCTTAAAAGTTGGTGGTTAATGGATTTCTCCATTAATTTAGAAAGAGTAGAAGTAATTGTCATGGGACGATAATTGGATGGGAAGGATTTTTCACCCTTTTTAGGAAATGGCTGGATATGAACAAAGCAGAAGGAAAAACACGTTTGGAATAAGAAAGTGAAATAAGACGATACAGAATAGTAGTACATGTTTTCAGAAAAAAAGGGAGAAACACCATCAGGACCTGGATCTCTTTTAGCATCAACATTGTTCAAAAATCCTTCTGACATTTTCTTATGACGGACGACCACAGATGACATTGAATGGAACGTGGTTTACCAGATTCATTAATACATGAGTTTGAAAAAAAAAAATATATATATATATATAGGATGCTCTCAGGTTAGCTTTATCCTTGGCTGAAGTGGCAATCGATTAGTGTGGTTTAGACAAAGGTGGGAACAAAGATGGGTAAAATTTGCGGCCAGTAGCTTTAAAAAGAGACCTGAATGCTTGGTTACCATTTGGACATGAAGCAAGTTTTCTACTCTTAGCCGGTTCGAAATCTAGTTTGGACTAAATAGCAACTTCGTTATAATTTTTGCTGGCGTTGGTGTAGGCAGAAAGTGAACCTGGATGTGAACTAATTACGATACGCAACAAATTTTCTCTTGAACAACCTTAAACATTTATTGAAAAACCAACTTTGAAATAAAGGGCGATATTTTAAGGTGGAGTGTGGATTAAAGGATTCCATCCATTCAAGAATAATTTCACTGACACGATCTGAGCAAACGTTGATATCATACGTTTTGAAACAGTAATCCAACAAAAGAAAAGAAATCTTACAGATCATCCCAATTTACATTCGAGGTTGGGTATGCCTATGAAAGAAAGGTTCCATTGGAGAAGAGACTATCGCCAAGTTGTGAATTTAGGTGCCTAGAGGACCATTCATCTCGACCGCGTAGTTAGGATTGTTTGTGAGAAAAAGATGAAGCGCGTTTGCTGTGTGGTCAGGATTGTCTGTTATTCTGGTAGGTTGGTTGTTGTCGGATTTTAGGAGCATCGGGGACTATGGCCAAGTTGCTCTGCCTATAGAGTCTTTAAACTGCGCGGGTCGGTTTTCTGTTTGCTGTACGAAAAGTCAAGTTTCGTGGAGAAGAAACCGCGCTACGCTCGCCTGAGTCCAACTACCTCAGCCATGTTCTTAGAACGACCCATAAAACTTCCTCCCAACGTCTACAGGTTTCGAACTCAGGTATTTTGCAACCGGTGTAGGGAGGACGGCGATCCTACCAAATGTATTACTCCCTAAGGGCTTCTGGTAGGTAAATGAACAATTTGTGCCAGATCATTAGTAATTGAAATGCCTTAACATATCGAGTTGCGAACATTGAACTCCCCAAGGAATATCACTTCACTGTTTGAACTGGAGAAAGTCAAGTTTCAAAGGGAGGAAGTCAAAGAGTTCCAACTTCCAAGTGATTAGTGGAGTTAGAAGAACGATAGAGGCAACAGATGGATTTCACAGAATGAAGTAAAGAGATTTTAAGCCAGAGAAGATCGATAAAAGTAGATTCCAAATTATTAAGTCTTTGACAGAGAATATCAGAACGAACATTTGCAGAAGTACCCGTTTTGAAGCGAAAGGAATCGTACAGCGAATAATTCCGACAATTGAGATGAGCAGTAGTTGAATCAACTGATAACTGGGATTCTTTCAGAAAAAAGTACACGGGATTTGGCAAAGTGTAAGTGGATAGGCGGCGTTTGATCGATTTGTATTGTGCCTTTGGATTACGTGCTCCCGAATATGTGCTATTTTTAATTGCCTTTCGGTCATCCCCTTCAATGAAAAATATATGCATCTGTATTCTGACTATTGTCACATTGTTAGAATTTTTCTACATACACTGGAAATAACATATAATGATTTCAACATGGCTGCCCTGCTCTACTATTTTCACGCTTGTGATTATAACTTTATGGGTAAATACCATTGAGGCCATTGCTCCGACTTCCCCTAAGTAAAATTGGTGCCAAATGTTGGCGTGAAATCCAGAAGAAGTGGCCATATTGGATACAGTTCCACCTAGTGTTTACTTCAAAAAAATGTTGCTTTTGTGATCAAAAGAGTAATATTAGGCCTATATTCTCACTAGGGTAGTTATTCAATTGGATAAAGCTATTTGTATATGAAAATCTTGAAATGGGAAAAATTGTTAGTTTGGGCTATAATTTAGAAGCTTATAGCAGCGTTCCTATTGGCTTTCTGAAGGAAGTAGAGGTATCTACACCACCACAAAGAAATTACTTATTTTCAGGATATTTTTGAACGCCTCTTAGTGGATAATTCACTAGATACAAACACATTATTTTTAACTATTTCAAAACTTTCATGCAACTGGGTTTTTCATCCAGGTATTTCAATCCAGCTATTCTACTTGGTAAAACTTATCAGATAAATAATATTACTGAAAAAAAAGGACATATATCTCAGTGGAAGTGCTGTGGACTGCTCTGAACTCTTCGAACTGAAGATTTAACAATATTTTTTACAGAGCATGTGAGCCTAATTTTGAATTTTGTTGTTGCTTTTGTGTTTTTCATAGTACGAAATAAAGGAATATTAGCAGAGAGGACAAATAATGAGGACTCAGAACTTCTAAGACACTCCTCTATTTTAAGCGCTGTCCGGATAAAATCAGATAAACCTAAGCTTACTTTTCCCACAATACTTATATATGATGTCTCAATTGATATAACGAAGGAGATAATTATTGAAGATATATACACTGAGTGCACAGAAATGATGGGATACCTACCTAGTAATAGGTAGGCCCACCTATCGCCCGATGAAGGCAATCACACGGCATGGCATTGAGTCCTCTAGTTCACGAAAGCGTTCCACGGGTATTTCTATCAACGCTTGCTGCGCCGCTGTCCTTAATTCCGCCGCATTCCAGAGTGGAGAATCCAAAGCTGGAACGGACCTTTCCACAGCATCCTAATGATGCTACAAAGGGTTCATGTCCGATGAAAGAGGAGGTCATTCCATGATGGTAAAATCTGCGCAATGCTCTTCGATCCATGTTCTAGTCACCACAGCTCTGTGGGAAGGTGCATTGCCCTGCTGGAAGAGTCGATTGCCCTGTAGGTGCACCATGACCATGAAAGGATGGAGATGGTCTGCAAGGGTGGACACGTAATCTCTACCGTTCAGAGATGCGTCTAGACGTACCAGAGGTCCAAACGTGTGCCAATTAAACACTCCCCAGATCATTACCGACCGTCCACCTACCTGAACAGTTCCCTATAGTCATGACGGGTACATAGCTTCGTGCGAACAAGAGACCCATCTCCAATCATCCAAGATGTAGTGCCGCTGTTCTTTCGCCCAGTGCAGGTGTAGATTCTTGTGTCGGGGTGTTAGCAAAGAGACTCTCGTGGGTCGGCGGTTCCCATAACCTGTTGTGGTTAATGATCGTCTGGTGGCCTTAATTGATAGTTTGTGGCACTTCACTCGTTAAAGTGGGCGGTGATTTATGCCACTGTCCCTCTCCATTTGCCTCAAACAATGTGAGACAGACGTCGACGGCCACGTTCATCCATCACCTTTCTCCGCACACAGTACTGACCACGATGAGATGTTATTCCGGAAATGGGTTATTCTGTGTACACTCTTGATATTGTTGAACGGGGTCAGTGCAATTTCAGTACCACATACGCCAGAGAGTGAGGTCGGATACCCACTATCATCCCGCTTTCAAAGTCAGTTAACTCACGGCGTTTATTCATACTGGCATTGAATTAACGTCTACGTGAATGCAGTGATGCAGTGTACCTACAGTGGTGGACAAAAAAACTACATCACTTGTGAATTTTGCAAATAATGCGATTTGCGCTGCACTGTGGGTTGCAGAAATGTTCGAAATGCATTTGTTAGATGGGATATATATCTCTGTGAATGACATTCAATAAAAAGACTCCACCTGATATACCTAATTGCCGTAGATACTTCCCAGAGAATAAAATGTGTAATTAATGGAAATATGAGAAATAATGCAAATGGTAATCATGACAACCAAACACTTTTTATTCCATTTACGTGTAGAGACTTAAATGGCAGGTGAACTTAATATTATATACTGTAATTCAGCAAAATGAGTCCTCAATAGTTTGTTGTTCCTCCTCGAGCTGCAATTACAGCCTTGCAACGATTTAGCATAGAGTTGATCAACTTCTGGATATACGGTTGCCCAATTTCTTGGTGCCACACCCTTATAATGCTGTCCTGCAGCTGAATCTTACTTGTTGCTTCTTCTCAGCAATTTTAGACGACATTATGTACCAGAAAATTTCAATACGGTTCAAATGTGTCTGTTTCTGGGCCAGTCTAACACCACAGTACTGCCAACATTTCTGAGGTATGACTGCACCTAAAGGGAGAAAAAACGAGGGAAAACATCGGTGTTTTAAACCTTGTGAGAGAAGACAAACTCATTATTAAATCTAAATAGCATAAAACTTACCAATCTTGCTGTGTGGCAAGGTGCTAAGTCCTGTTGAAAAATACACTTTTGGACGTCTGCGTAGGTATCCCTAATAACGGGTTTCAGGCACTCCTCCAAGACAGCAGCACAAGTTTGTGCATTTACCGCTCCGTTAATAAACTTAATTCGCCCCACCCTTTTGCTTGTTATGCATCCCCATGTGGACATGTTTTTATAATGGGCAGCACCTGTAACATCAGTTCATCTCCGCCTCGTATCTCTGTAAAGAACAGTACCACTGTAGAAGGGCCAGAAATGAGTAGTGTATGTTTCTGTGTTCTGTTGTTCTGTTCTGGCCACTTGGCTACCAGAAGCATCACTCACCTGGACCGATGATTCTAGGTACCCGTACACATCACGGGAAGGTGGGCCAGTCCCAATGGAGCTCGCACTGTCTCAATTCGAAACTCTGACCCACCTGATGTTGGCAAAAGATGGGCCAGATTCCTCTGGGGGCACACTGCAGAGGAGGAAAAAAAAAGTTCCTGTGGTGTTAAAATAAAAATAAATAAATAATAAAATAAAAATAAATAAATAAAATAATAAAATAAATAAAAAATAAAATGAATAAATAACAATAAATAAAATAATAAAATAAAATGATAATAATAATAATAATATGTATATGTATAATAAAATAAATAAACATTTATTTAAAAAAGTAATAATAAATAAATAAAATTTAAAAAAATAATAAATAAATTAATTATAACATAATAATAATAAATAAATAAATAAATAATTTAAAAAATAATAAAATAAATAAATAAATAATTATACTTCTTATTCGTAGCTCCAATAACAGTTAACATCCTTCACAGTAGACAACACATTATCATCAAACCAAGGTTTGTACAAATAAACAGATATCTTAAGTAGCGGACAATCAAATAAAATGTGGCTCCAATTTTCATTTTCTCCTCATTCACAAAAGCTTCCCTTCTAGAAAGACCAAAGCGACATAGTTTTTCGTTAAGAGATCCATGTCCCGTTAAGAGGAAGGATGTATATAAGTCTAAAGAGGACCAAACAGGTTTCTGCTTTACACAAAAGGTCACCTCAGGGAAAAAGTACTAGTAACAGATCCGACAGATTAAAAAAATAAATAAATTTTCTGTTTATACGCCGGGACGACCAAACGGTCAGGAGTTCACAAAATATACAGAATACAAGAAACATCACTGTATTTAGCAATCACGGGTTTGAACCGCGGTCACTCAAAGCGCATGTACTTATGCACGTGCCTGACCACTAGGCTACGGCGACATTATGACGTATCCAAGCGGGTCTGCCACAGATTTATCATTTCATTCCACAAACGAATACGTTCTTCCTTAACATCTGAATGAATATTCATAACTGAACCCATAAATTTAGTTGATATTTGGTTTTATAACCTATAAAAGACCTCTGTAAGCTACGTGAAGGTCCAATGGCAATATACCTGCAAGGACCAGTAGTGCAGAAGTTAAAACAGCACGACAAGCTCTTAACCTACATAATAATATTGTATGTCGCATAGTAGCGAACTTCAATAGAAATATAACAGTTCTAACCCTGTGAAACCATACACCTGCAGCGTAAGTGGCCATAGGAAGGAATACGGCGTTATAATAGATTCTCATGGTACGTCTAGAAAGTCCCCAGTCAGAACGAGAAATGTTTACAATAGCACCAGTGAATCTTCTGATCTTTTTGTTACATTATTTAATTCAGAGACAAAATTAAGCTTTGAGTCGATTGTAATCCCGAGTAATTTAGTTTCAGAGACAAGTGGAATCCTGTCATTATTAATCTTCAATAAAGGGGGTCGTTGAGGGTTTAAATGTGATCCAAAGATCATCATTTTAGTCTTAGTCGAACTGACTGTCAATTTATTCCACTGTACATTGAAATAAATTTTGTAAAACATCATTGGCATTACTTTCGATAGCAGATCTAGATGAACCATGAATTAAGATAGTAAGATCGTCAGCTCAAGCGATGATTTTAGTACTACTGAAACAACGAGAAATCCAATCCTGTAACACTGTATCCCATATAAGAGGCCCCAAGAGACCCCTGAGGATACCCCTCGTGAAACTTCTCTAGACACCTCCTGAAATTTAGACTTCACTAAAATATGACAATTACTGAAATAGCTCGTGAACAGTTTGTATAGTTGCTGAGAGCATCCAGCTAATCATAACCTTTGGGAGAACTCTGCCATCATAGAGAGCCAAAAGCGCCCTCGAAAATTCAACAAGTGCATCTTCACAGGACTTACACAAAACCCACGTTGATTAGAGAACACTATATTTTTCGACTGATGAAGATCAGCAACACGCAGAGTCGTTAGACTCTCTAGCAACTTCCCAAGATGTTGCAAGAGTGCAATAGGCCTATAAGTTCTAGGATTTAATGTGTTTATCGGGTTTTTTTAATCAGTTTTAAAAGTGCAATTTTTGCACATATGAGGAAAAAGACCTTCTTGGAGACATTTGCTAAAAAGGAAAAGCAGCAGCACTTTTTTTTTTTTTTTTTTTTTATGAAAACCCCAAACACGAAACGTACCGTGCATGGGTTGAAGGAGAAGTATGGGGGAGGGGGGATACCGGAAACTTTGCTCTAGAGACTAAACATGGGTTTCACCACTTCAAGCCTCCAATAAGCAAAGTGGTGGTATTTCACCGGTTGACGAAAGTCATCTACCACCTACACTTGTGAACAATTTGAAAAATTGCAAAATAAATGTATTTTCAACTAGGTCTATCCCTGGACATTTCTTAATATTAATCTTTTTAGCAACAGAGGTTAACTCATCAGTGATAAATTCTTCTGTCTGAATATTGGTGGTATAAAGCGAATTCGCATCTTGAATATTTGAATGTACAACAGAATCAGTAGTTAGATCATCCACCGGGAATAGTCTGTGCTGTCAAGAATAACATTAACTGCATTCATCCAATCAATAGTCTCCAGGAAATCTTCCTTCACCGTCCCGTATACATCTAAAGAGTGAATCTTATTACGAGCTATCTTATAAATAAGACCCCAAGGATTATCATTACCAGCACTGTGAACAACTTCCTTCCATGTTTCCCGCTTACGTGTGGCAATAGCCTTTACGTAATGTTGTTTGAGTGAAATATATTGAGAGTAAAAATAAGCTACTAGTATAAGGTTGGGGTTCTAACCGAGTACGGCTCTATGAATTTTGGCGTCAATTTTCGTGCGTGCTGCCGCGTCGGTCGCTTGTTTTGCCGTTTCGGTTTTGCGCGTGTGCCGGTGAGGCGAGCCGAGGTTTAGGCTTAGCTGTTGCGCCGAGGCTTAGTTGCGGAGTCGGAGGAAAAAATTTTTTAGTTCTTATTTCGCCCGCTAGATGCCGCCACTTATTTTTTCGCATTAAATATATGAATTTTATTTTTGCTTTGCCGAGGCACGAACCCATGTCGTTGCTACTGGTGGTCTGGTGCTTATCCCCACGGCTACCCTTTTAGTTGCAAGAATATGTGTAAATGTAGCTCTTATAGTTAAGAGTGGTGTGAGTGTGACGTAGGAAGTTCTATTTCGCCTTGTTCTGATTGGAGGGGGATATGAACCGATGTTCTGATTGGTTTGGAGGTATAAACCGACTTCGACTCTGAGTTTACCGGTGATTTTCTGGTCGCTTGATGCCGTAGAAATCGTCTGTTTTTGCCGTGTTGTTTTTCAAGCTACCGTGTTCGCAATGGATTGTGGGTTTGCGCCCGCATGCGCACACACACACACAAGCCTGAGCTCTTGCGCTCGCGCACGCACACACACACACACACACACACACACACACACACACACACACACACACACACACACACACACACACACACAAGAAAATAGAGCAGTAGACATTCTTTCCCAAGACAAAGGATTTGGCGGGAAAAACGTGGATGCTGTAGACATACAGGCACTTGGGGGGGTCACAAAAGCTCGAGCACGACGATGGCCACGACAACAGAAGCCCACGAAACAGTGCCGCCATCTAGCGAGTCATTCTGAAAGCTGAAATCAAAGATTTTATTTTATTTAAGGTGTTTAAATTTTTTTTTTTCCTAGGCAGCTATGACTTTGCCGTTTAAATATATTTCAGTGGCTTTGCAATATGTGGCGCCATCTGTGGAAGCAATCTAAAAGCTGAAAATTAAAAGATTTTATTTAAATATATATATATATTTTTTTTTTTTTTCCCTACATACTTCTTGAATGGAGATTGCCACGACATCGTAACAACCAAGAAACTGTGTTGCCATCTAGCGAGTCATTCTGAAAGTTGAAATTAAGGATTTTATTTAAATATATATTTTTTTCTCTCACATACGGATACTTGGTGTCACAATACTTCTTGAACGGAGATTGCCACGACATCGTAACTACCAAGAAACTGTGTCGCCATCTACCGATCCATTCTGCAAGTTGAAAAGCTGAAAAATTAAGTATTTTTATATGTTTAATGTTATGTTATGTGTTTTTTTTGATGGTTAAATTTTTATATGTATATATTTTTACCCATAACTATTTATGATGGTTCCTCTTCAAGTTGAATTTGTATCCTGATGTTTAGAGTCTATCTTGGAAAAAAAAAAACCTGAAAAGTAAAATGTATTGATGTGTATATATATTTATTTACCTTCTTCGTGATATGGTGGTGCCATCTTCAGATTCTTTCCACAACTTTGAATTTTTTTTTTTTAAATCTATATTCGAAATAAAACTTAATTTCGACTTTCTAAGAAAAAAAGACAGACAATATTTTTCAAATAGATATGTTTATTGATAAATAATAAAAAAAAAAATAAAAATAAATTACAAGATAGTGGGGTCATCGCTAGTTTTACCCCATCTTTAACCATTAGCATCCAAACCCGCCATATAAGATGCAAAGAAACAGGGGTTGCGCCATAAGTATTCCTGGTTTTCGTAGAAGTCCATCTGGAAAAAAAAAAAAGAAATGTTAGAAGATTACTACGATCCGTGCGTCGTTGGAAGTTTTAGTGGTGTTAATGCATTACAAAAACATACAAAATTACCCAGACGTATCGTGAAAGAGTATTTGTCATCTCAACCTGCTTATGTCAGACACAAACCTCAAAGAGTTAATTTTCCTAGAAACCAAATAATAGTTCCTGGTCTACACCATACGTTTCAGTGTGACTTAGCAGAAGTTTCCAATCTGTCAGATGCTAATGGTGGAGTGTGCTATTTACTCGTCTGTATAGACGCTTTTTCCAGATACGCCTGGGTGAGAACACTTAGAAATAAAACATCGAAGCAGATGGTAAAAGCATTCAAATCAATTTTCAAGGAAGAAACGCCATTCAGTCTTAACAGCGATCAGGGCAAAGAGTTTATAAACAAAGATGTGAGGGCCCTATTTAAGTCTCTCAACATTAATTTTTATACTACTAGATCGGAGAAAAAGGCTGCAATCGCTGAACGTTTTATTCGAACTCTGAAAGAAAAAATATTTAAATGGATAACTTATTCTGAAAGTAAGAAATATGTGCATGTTCTTCCCGACATTGTAGCTACTTATAATCGAACGCCACATCGAGCTATAGGAATGCCACCTGCCGATGTCACTTTGCATAATGAAGAAGATGTCTACAGGAAATTGTACTTGAAAAAACCAAAGAACAGATTCCTAAATTTAAAGTGGGGGATCGTGTCGTTCTTAGTACAGGTTCGAATCTTTTCCGCAAAGGATTCTGGGGCAATTGGACTCGCGAGGTTTTTACTATATCTCAAGTGTTGAAACGAAGAAAACCAGTTGTGTACAGAGTACAAGACAAAACAGGCGATATGATCGAAGGTACCTTTTATGAACAACAGTTACAGCTTGTTAATATTCACGACTCGTTACCAATCGACGTGTATCTTATTGAAAAAGTACTTAAGGAGCGACGTGTGGGAGGAGAACGTCAATTCCGTGTTAAGTGGCTAGGATACCCTGCTTCCTACAACAGTTGGGTTTCGGCTAAAGATGTTCTTCTTAACACTACCGAGTAATGCGTGCATGGATTTCCATCCCCAGAATACGCAAGCTAATTTTACTATTATATTGCCCGACACTATACCTCTCAAAGGCAAGTGGGAGGTAGCACTTGCAGAAATACACGTACCTAAGTCATGGGACAATATTTCCGAAGGTTGGGCCGAGTTTGCAATTCTGCAGAAAGAACCGACAGTTAGGAACCCTGAGGTTTACATGCTGAACGATGAGTACGAAAATTCGTCTAAATTGATTGAACATATGTGTGGTCTTAATACCAATTTAGAGCTTAAAGTAGAAGAGACAGAATTCAAAGTGAGATTTACAATTCGCGTTAAAAATGGCTGTGAGTTGCGTATGACTTTACGAACTGCCAGAATTCTAGGACTAGTACACAAAGTAGTAGTGAGTGAAGTTGTTGACAAATCTAGAACTTTTAAAGGGGAGTACATAGGAAAGTGGATACCTAAAGGTAAAATAGTGTTACCACCATTAAAGCCTAACAGTGAGTGTGCTGATAGGAAGCTTGTACTCGTACAACAGCCGACTTGTGATGTTCGCAAGCATAAAATTCCTTATGGTAATTACGATAGCATCTCCGAAATTCTAAAGGTTATGACTTTTATAGCCCCCGAAATTAAAGGTTCTGTTAATGCCCGTGGTTTTGTTTCTTTTGAAATAGAAAGTGGTGTGCGTCTTCGCTTCCCTGAGACAGGACTCGGTGAGTTACTCGGTTTTGAGCGTATGCCTGATGGTTTCGAAGGAACAGCGAGATCGAAATTTCCCGGAGATATAAATAGAGGTGTAGGCTCTTATTTTGTTTATAGTAGTGTGATAGAAGACCGGGTGATATCAGAGCGCCTCTTTTGCGAGTAGTACCGTTCGGAAGCAGTGGTGAATTCTTACATTTGGATTATTACCCTGTACTGCTCTCAAACATTCAATCCATTTCTATTCAAATTCGCACAGACAGTGGTCAGTTATTTCCATTCAGAGGTGGTAAAACTCTAATTAAGTTACATTTTCGACCCCAATGAACGCGTACGTTGATTACTACTCAGTGCAAGCGGGGGGAAATCCCTACTTTGCAGGAGCAGCGATCCAGAGAGGTCAAGGTTTAGGCAGTATATTCAGATCTGCATTTACATTTCTCTCTCCTCTTCTGAAGCCCGCAGCCAAGTTCATCGGTCGCCAAGTGCTATCGGCAGGTCGTAATATGATCGACGATGTCATTTCGGGAGCACCCGTGAAACGCTCGTTTATAAATCGAGCTTCTGAAGTAGGACAGGCCATTAAGCAAAAAGTTCGTAGTCAGAGTGGAGGTAAGCGTCGAAAGAAAAAAAAATATCAGGACATCTTTCAATGATGGGTGAAGTTATGATGTCAGAACTAGACCTGTTTGCTCAGCCTGTCACTAATCTATGCATCGAACGATCTTCATACATTACTTTCTTGCCTTTAGCATCTGTGGACACGCCAGGGCCAATAGAATTTTCCGTACCGGGAACATCAGAAGAATATCTGGACCTGGGAAAAACTTATTTGCGACTCAAAGTACAGTTAACTCAAAGCGACGGAAAAGAATTACAGTCGAGTCTAGGAGTTGTCAACAACTTTTTTCACTCCATGTTTAAACATGTGGATCTTTTTGTTCAAGACAAATTAATTAATCCAAGCAGCGACACATACCCCTATAGAGCTTATTTAGAAACGCTTTTGAATTTTGACAGAGGAGCAAAAAAATCCCAACTCACTACAGAACTGTTCGTAAAAGACAATGTTTCTGATGTTTCGCAAATGTTTTCTCAGCCTGACAGTGGTATGAATCAACGTATGAAGTTTTTTTCGAAAACCGAAACTGTGGAACTTCTGGGTCGTCTCAGACTAGATTTGTGCCATCAGGCCAAATATATTATTAACAATTTATCGTTCCGCCTGAGAATGGTTCGCAGTTCGCCCGAGTTCTGTCTGTTGTCTCTCGACAATACTGCTAAAATTCATATACGCGAAGTCTGTCTTTTTGTGCATAAAGTTAAACTTAAACCCAGCATACAGTTAGCCCACATGAGTGTTCTTGAAAAACATCCTCTTGTATATCCCATTAACAGAGCTGATGTAAGTTACTATTCAATACCAAAAGGCATGTCAGACTCTACCCGAGACAATATATATCTAGGCCAGATCCCCACTCGTTTAATAGTCGGTATTGTGTCCAGTGATGGTTTCAATGGCTCCCTCAAAACCAACCCATTCAATTTTGGTCACTACAACCTGTGCTATTTACTTCTGACGGCTGATGGTGTGCAGCATCCTTCCATTCCGCTAACACCCGATTATAAGAATGGACATTATACCCGGTCCTACCTGTCTCTTTTCACATCGCTAAACAAATGGAATTCAGACTGTGGAAACAACATATCAATCTTGGATTATACAGAAGGGAATGTGCTTTATGCTTTCGACCTAACTCCCGACAGTAACGCTGTCAGCGCGCACATCACTTCTTTACGGCGAGGCGGTGTTCGACTTGAACTGAAATTCGCAGAACCTCTACCCGAAAACGTAACAGTGATCTTGTATGCCGAATTCGAAAACATTCTTTCTGTGACTAAAGACCGTTCAATCCTCGTGAATTATGAACACTGATCAGATTTTGAAGGTTTTAGAAGCAGACAGTGAATCGAGGAAACATCTGATCGGTGTCTGTGCCAGGGACGAGTTACCGTCAAGAATACAGAGGAAACCAGCATTGTTAGTCATTAATACGGACTTTTCGTATTTGCCCGGTACTCACTGGGTTTGCATTTTCCCGGGAAAAAACAGCAGTCAATATTTCGACAGCTTTGCACGACCGCCGACACCGGGCATTGCAGAGTTCCTTAACCAAAACAGTAAGAAATGGACTTATAACAAAGTGGTGATTCAACATCCAGAATCTATAGCGTGTGGACTACATTGTATTTTTTTCCTGACTCATCGGTGTAGAAATATTTCTATGTCAAAGATTGTAAACAAATATTATTGTAAAGATTTGTGGGCAAATGATTTGTTAGCCACATTACGTGTAATTGAACCTTTACTTACAAAATAAAATTTTGTTTATTTTTAAAAAGTGTCTGTTTTATTGAAAAAAACTTACCACAACGAAATCCACGTATGCTTACGTCTCAAACGACGAGGCGATATCAAACCCGCATATCTGCGCTTGCCCTGCTTACGAGGCTTTATAACTTCGCTCTTGGAGTACCGTTGCTCCAGCGCTTCAGAGGAGGAGGGGATTGTGGGTAGCGACGCCGTTACGTTCGATACGCTGGTCTCGATATCGCTTGATGCCGACGAGGACGCTTGTTTTGCGGCATTAGTTTTCAGGCCTAAATATGACTGTAGTATCTGAAGATACATTTTAACTTTAGACTCGGGCTGCAAATCCTGTCTTTTTAAGATTGCAGACATTTGTTCGTCTAAAGAGAGCATCTGTTTTTATTCTGGCGGTGCAGCTACAAGCAAGAAGTTACGGAAAGATTCACTCATCTTCTAATCAAACTTGTAATGAGCGGAACCACTATACTTGCGATCAGGGGGAACAGTGAACCTCCTTGTTGAAGAATTAATTTCCGCCTAGTTTTAAATGCTACTTTTTTATCTGCTAGTGTTCTGAGCAGACGTTTTTTGCGTTGTAACTTGTTTTTCACTCTCTCTGTCAACGGAATGCTACCTTTGACTATGTTTTTACATATTTCACAGAGTGAATTTATTTGTGTTTGATTTGAACTCCTTGATAAAGCGGTTGCCTGTTTCGGTCGAACTTCCGACAGATACCTTATAAAGTTAGCATTGTTTTTTAGACGCAGAGCATATGGGGATGTAAACAATCGTATGTCCTTCGTTTGGTAACACGTGTGAGCGCAGTCTCAATCTATCATCAGTGTTCTGACAAAAATCAAACAGTAAATATGAATGAGGCTCGCGTGTTGCATGCTTATATATATCGACTAAAACACGTGATCTCCTGGGGAACACTTGACTTGCTAGGTGTGAGATTTGTCTTGAGTCGCGAGGGTTTTTAAAAACAATCAGATAGTGCGAATTCAAACTAATAGTACGGAACTGCGATCCTTGCGAAAACAGGTTTTGTGTTAACAAAATAACACTCAGATTTCTGTGATGTGATCCTTTTATAAATATCTCAGAAACGACAATACTATCCTTTGCTTGGTTGATGAGATCGTCTAAAACAAGTAAATTTTTTACCGATGGATCGAATTCGGGGATGTTTAAACCCTCCACGAACTCGATTTGCGAGTAACACCGAAACTTATCTTGAAATTCTGAATAGCAATAGACGATTCTTTGAGGTGGTGGCGAAATTAAACTTTCACTATTTTCTAATAGCGACAATACAAACGTCTTTCCACTCTGTGTTGCTCCCGAGACTATCGCTGTGAATGGATGGTGAAACATTATGTAAATGATCGCGCTCGAGTCTGGACCAAGTATTTATGTGTGTGTGTGTGTGTGTTCGCACGCCAATGCGAGAGGTAGGACTAGCAACTGTAAAGACAGAAGGTGACGTCTCCAGAAAAACGAAACATTGTCCCCTTTTTTAAAAAAAAAAACTGTGAGTTATGAAAAAGGTTTTTTTTTGGAAGTTGTCTTTTCCATGAAACCATTCTTGACACGGAAAAAAAAGGGTATTCCTCCATCTAAGCGCGCCCGACACTTCGTGGCGGGTGGGAGGGGTGCCGCGATCCCCCCGTGCGCGCGCCCATCACAACGTGATCGGTGGGAGGGGTGCCGCGATTCCCCCGTGCGCACGCCCATCACAACGTGATGGGTGGTAGGGGTGCCGCGATTCCCCCCACGCCCCGGCGCCCTGCGATTCCCATCCGAGTGCCGTCACGAATGTGACGTCGGTGGGAATAGGATGGGGAAGACATGCCCGATCGACTTTGCCGACATCCTGAAAAAAAAGGAGACTTCACCAGAGGTAGCCATAGAAAAAACTGCTTAGTGTCAAAAACATGGGGATTTCACTGGGTTTTTTTTCTAATGTTGATAGTATGATGACTAGGTGGTTAGCTTTCGCTATGTGTTTTGGAGTGTGTGTGTGTCATCTCCTACCACACGTTTAGCGAAAGTAAAGCCAAACCCTTTTGTTACTGAGGACTCAAGGAGACGAGAAGTACGCTTGTCTCTCCGGACAGAAAACGGTACTTCGACAGAAAAAAAAGAGACACAGATAAAAGTTACAAAAGAATATTCTATTTTATTCTTAAAAACTAAAGAAAGATACAAAATACTTACTACTAAAGATTCCCTAATCTAGATAACCACGCTGCAGTAGCCATCATCTGTTGTCAACCCGTCGTTACTTTGATCGGTCCAGATGATGGGCACTGTGGAAGCACCGGACGTCGAAAAACCGCTCTCGTCAACGGCATAGCGATTCCAAGGACCAACATCATTGTCTTCTTCTTCTTCTTCTTCATACTCCCCGACGACTATTATATCCGGTGACCGAGCCTCACGATCAACGTTTGCCGATCCTGTTGACAGTTCTGATGTCGATCGTGAGGAGTTGGATGCTGATATGTCGCCATCGTATGAAGGATGCCAACTTGCAGAATAAAGGCTATCATCCAGTGATAGAGATGAATTGCAAAAGGACTGCCCCGTACTAATGGGAGTTGAACTCCGTATTTTCGTAAAATATTTTGGGTCGTTGCAGTCAAAGGACTCACAACCGTCAGCAACTTCCCAAAGGTCTATATCACTGTCGGAAACCCAAGGGTTACAACACTCTGAACTTTTATCAGAAGTGACAACTGACCCTGAACATAAGCATAAACTGTACGTACACAACATTGTATGGAAAAAAACGTGAGAGTAACATGAAGAAATAAACACAAAAACTAGCCCTTTTAAACTCAAACAGGTTCAAATGTTAATCTAATACAACCAATCAGATTGGTATGGAAAGGTGAAAATTTAACCAATGAGATGGGTTCATGAAGATGAGTACGGGCGTATCGGAATTATCGTATATAATACTGTTGCTAAAACAACTTATTAGTTAACATGCTCCTTTTTACTTGACGGCAACCAATCTGTGTTTTAGATTCAAGAGTATGTGAACGTCACAACCAATAGGAAATTACTACGGTATGAGAGTGAAAGTCACAGTCTATAGGAAATCACTATGGTATGAGAGCGAAATACTTAATCATCAGTAAGGGCGTGACATTTTTGAAGGTAATCTTTGAAGCTGAATTATCTTTTGTTTTTGTTACTACAAAGGCTTCGGAACGATACCAGCTAAAGCTATGTGCTGTTATATAACCTTTGTACTACATGTTTCTATTTGTTCCCAACCATCGCCTTTGAAGTTGAGCTAGCTTTTACTATTCTAAATTTAAACAAAGACTCGGGATTGACATCACCCTTAGTTATATGACATGTGCCTACCCAGTTCCCGACCGACCGATCGACATCTTTTTGTCACTCTACATTTTGAACAAAGCCTAGGGAGCGGTAGCACAGGCACATGTCGTACAAAGGCTCTGGGAGCGGTAGAGCATACTTGGAGGGGTGGTATCTCCTTTAGTCTTTGTACGTCTTGTGTCTAGCTGTGACCAAACGAAGCCTTTTGAAGTTGAGTTATCTTCTGCATTAGAGTTCTAAATCTGAACAAAGACTTGGGAGCAACACCTGCGCTAACTATATGAGGCTATATAACCTTTGTACGACATGCCTCTACCTGTTACTGATACGTCAGGAGTTTATGAGCCAGTAACAATACGGCTAGAATCTAAACACATGCTGTTATAGCCCTTGGACCGCATTTACAGTTTGGAACTTTCTCAGTGTGGTTGTAAATTTTTCCACTGTTGCAGTTTTTTTTTTTTTATCCAGAATGTCAAGACACGAAATGTTTGATGATATAAGAAGACCAAACGTAACTTTCTACAGACGTCTGAGCCATAGTAGCACAGTTCGTGTTTATTGCCATGAATTCGAGCCACATGTTACGATCGAGACAGCTAATACGCACATGATGCTATCCAGAAACCAGTGGGATGAATTCAAAAACAAAATAACTGATATCTTGCTTTCCGTAAGAGCCAGATCTAAAGATGAAATCCAACTACCGGGGATCCGAATCAATACAGATGGTGGTGTTTGTGATTTCTATTGGAAACAATTCTCGCTATCTGCAGAACGACGAATGACTCTCCACCTTTCTGAACTTGAAGCTATATCTAATAGAATCATAGACATAGATTCTTTTCTTCAACGTCTAGAAGACGAAAATCCCGCATTTCTGTTAATGCAATCAGTTATATTGGAACACCTTGATTGTGTTAGAGAACGTATAAAGAACGACGTGTTTACTGGCTCTATCGATGTTTCGTTTAACGATGTTTATGCATACTTCGTTAGGAATGCTCAACCATCTACAAGTGTTAAAATTTTTTCTGCTAAGTGTTCGAAAGAAGGTATAGTTACTGAGTTCAACGATTATGCTTTGTACAATGCTGTAGTTTCGATGATCGAAGAACTTCAAACTGCTTACACTACGAAATATACGAAGTATCCGTTCTGATCAAAGCAATGTGCATATGTAAGTTTTTGTGTTGATTTTTTGTGATTAGTAACAACATCTGTAAAACTTACCAATAAAAACATATCTATTTGAAAAATATTGTCTGTCTTTTTTTCTTAGAAAGTAGAAATTAAGTTTTAATTTTCCATTAATCAATAACCTTTTTTTTTTTTTTAAATTGAGAATTTACTTTTAGGAAAGAAATGATTTCGAATATAGATTTAAAAAAAAAAAAAAAATTCAAAGTTGTGGAAAGAATCTGAAGATGGCACCACCATATCACGAAGAAGGTAAATAAATATATATACACATCAATACATTTTACTTTTCAGGTTTTTTTTTTCCAAGGTAGACTCTAAACATCAGGATACAAATTCAACTTGAAGAGGAACCATCATAAATAGTTATGGGTAAAAATATATACATATAAAAATTTAACCATCAAAAAAAACACATAACATAACATTAAACATATAAAAATACTTAATTTTTCAGCTTTTCAACTTGCAGAATGGATCGGTAGATGGCGACACAGTTTCTTGGTTGTTACGATGTCGTGGCAATCTCCATTCAAGAAGTATGTAGGGAAAAAAAAAAAAAAAAAATATATATATTTAAATAAAATCTTTTAATTTTCAGCTTTCAGATTGCTTCCACAGATGGCGCCACATATTGCAAAGCCACTGAAATATATTTAAACGGCAAAGTCATAGCTGCCTAGGAAAAAAAAAAATTTAAACACCTTAAATAAAATAAAATCTTTGATTTCAGCTTTCAGAATGACTCGCTAGCTGGTGGCACTGTTTCGTGGGCTTCTGTTGTCGTGGCCATCGTCGTGCTCGAGCTTTTGTGACCCCCCAAGTGCCTGTATGTCTACAGCGTCCACGTTTTTCCCGCCAAATCCTTTGTCTTGGGAAAGAATGTCTACTGCTCTATTTTCTTGTGTGTGTGTGTGTGTGTGTGTGTGTGTGTGTGCGTGCTTGTGTGTGCGTGTGTGCGTGTGTTTGTGTGTGTGTGCGTGCGCGAGCGCAAGAGCTCGGGCTTGTGTGTGTGTGTGCGCGTGCGGGCGCAAACCCACAATCCATTGCGAACACGGTAGCTTGAAAAACAACACGGCAAAAACAGACGATTTCTACGGCATCAAGCGACCAGAAAATCACCGGTAAACTCAGAGTCGAAGTCGGTTTATACCCCCAAACCAATCAGAACATCGGTTCATATCCCCCTCCAATCAGAACACGGCGAAATAGAACTTCCTATGTCACACTCACACCACTCTTAACTATAAGAGCTACATTTACACCTATTCTTACAACTGAAAGGGTAGCTGTGGGGATAAGCACCGGACCACCAGTAGCAACAACATGGGTTCGAACCTCGGCAAAGCGAAAATAAAATTTATATATTTAATGCGAAAAATAAGTGGCGCCATCTAGCGGGCGAAATAAGAACTAAAATATTTTTTCCTCCGACTCCGCAACTAAGCCTCGGCGCAACAGCTAAGATTAAACCTCGGCTCGCCTCACCGGCACACGCGCAAAACCGAAACGGCAAAACAAGCGACCGACGCGGCAGCACGCACGAAAATTGTCGCCAAAATTCATAGAGCCGTACTCGGCTAGAACCTCAACCTTATACTACTGCTACTTCATCAGAATGCCAATCCTTAGGTCGACGCTGATATTTTCGACGGGCTTGATGTACCTTTTTCCTTAAAGAAGACAATTCTGAGGTCCACCAGCAACAGGTCTTTAATCTAATCTTTTTCTTGCTTTCCGATTTGTAGGAGGCCTTAAGTAATGACTGGCGTAATAAGGCAGCAATTCCAGAAGCTGTAAAAGAGTGAAGAGACGAAAATTCTTTTTCAGGGAAATCTGCAGAAATGGAGGAGTCAAATAATTCCCAGTTTATATGATTTATGAAAAATCTGACTAAAGCTGGCCGTAGTAAAAATTGATTTCCAGGTTTAGAAAAATCAGTAAAAACAAAAAATAGAACTCGAATCACAAACAACTGCTTTATAATGAAAATTAGTTAATGTCACATTAATATTTGATTCTCCAACAGAGCTGGAAAAGGTAGTTATTACTTGAGGTAGGTTTATTACATTTAAGCTGATATTAATAATAAATTCCTCCAACATATGACCACGACGATCACTTTCATTACTAAACCAAAGTGGAGATTTAGACATTCTGTGGACCCAAGAAATTTAAAGCTGTTTCCAGATAATTCAAGGATAAATTAAAATCTTCTGATGGAGGACAATATAGAGAAATTAGATAAAAATTCAAATCGAAAATACAAGTAGCCTTTCTATTGCATAAACCAGTGGCTCTCAAACTTATTTCGATCGCGACCCCCTTTATTAAATATAAAATTGACGCGAACCTTCAATGTAAACTCCGTGGTAGGATGACTAGATTTTTAGAGAAGAAAAACGACATTTTATAAATTATGTAGTACAAACTTTTATTCGAGTACTGAGAAAGGAATAAAAAAAATTGTTTCCATTTTAATTTAAACATTAAAATAATTGTTTAGTATTTTTATTGGATACAGCAAAAACAACAAATGAAATTCTTATTCTTCAATTAAGATTACAAAACAATAAAAAATGAAAAATTACGAAACAAAACCATTAATTTTGGTCCATATTTGGCACAATGTAATCTCATGTCATCTTCTGGACAAAGTCCTGAACGCTTTATTGCTTTTTTATAGCTGTTAATTTTGAGAAACAAACCTCACATAAATATGCATACCCGAAAGGTAACAATGTTTGTATTGCCATTTTCGATAATGCTGTATACTCATCTCGAAGAGAAAGCCAAAATTTTTCCCAAGAGTAGTCTTGAAAAGAGCACGTAATGGTTCGATAGACGACAAGTCTATAAGATCTTTCTTTTGTTGCATAGTAATTTCGGGACATAAAGAAACATCAAAAGTAAAAGGATCACGAATCTAATACAATTATTTTTCTGGAGATACATTAAATCATTTGGAAAAATTGAAAAATTGAAGGATTGTATTTTTATATTCGTTGTACTATGATCATTTCGACTGTTTGCTTTATTTATTTCTGTTTGCTGATTTCTGTTTATTTCATTTGTGGGCCAATTATGGCCAAAGACGAAGTGGGATCATAGCTAAAATAAAATCAGTATTAAATATTTAAATGAATGTTTTTACACATACTAATGGAAGATTTATATAATTGGCTACTCAAAGTGAAATAATAAAAATAGATGCTAATTTTCACAACATTCCATCCATCAGTTAGCAGCCAACGTGATTTATATATCAGAGTAATTTTAATAATTTCTTTATCAATGATAATAGATGGCAGCACATTACATCATTTCAAATTGATGTTTGTTTTCAGAGAAAATAAACATTAGCATTAATATTAATTAGTATTAGTAGAGACATATCATGAAAGAAAGCAAGTTTAGACAGCATCAGCCAGACCAAAAAAAAAAAAAAAAATTCCCATCCACTCCCTCTAAACGTTTGTCCAGTTTCTCCTTTGAATTTATTTAGCTCTCAGCTTCCACAATGACTGATTATTATTATTATTATTTCTCCCTGATTGGGGGATTCCACTGCGTGATGGGTACTGTTAACAAGTACAAAGGGTGGTTGTAATGTCTGGTATTACCGTCGGTCGAGGAAATCTTTGACTATCCTACAGGTAGTCAGGATTCCGACTTTCTGGAGTTCCTTGTAGGTGTTCTCTGGGAGACCTATTGCTGCTAGGCTGCATGTAGAGTCTTTGGTACCATACCTGTGGTTGACACGATGATTGGGATGGTTGATACTTCTTGAATATTTCATGTTGATACTTCAGACCAAAAAAAAAAAAAAAATTCCCATCCACTCCCTCTAAACGTTTGTCCAGTTTCTCCTTTGAATTTATTTAGCTCTCAGCTTCCACAATGACTGATTATTATTATTATTATTTCTCCCTGATTGGGGGATTCCACTGCGTGATGCGCACTGCGCGCACTGCCCACTGCGCACTGCGCGTGCGCGCCTGCATACAGGTGTCTTAATTTTGTGCTCTTCAAAAGTGTGCTTTTAACAAGTATCTAACTTCAGGAGTTTCCATTTCTTGGAGTTCAAGTGTTTCACCTACTCGCTGTGACTACTCTGGGCAACTTACAGGGATTCTCTTGGACGATTTCAGGTAATTTTATTCATTTTTCGAATTTCAGTAATACAGACAAAGAGCTTTCTTCTGCATTCACCTGGCTGGTCAAGGTCAGCAGTTAGCGTCTTCCGGCCTACATACACTGTGTTATGCTTTCAAACGTTTCAAGCCCTAGAGCTATGTTGGACAAGCTAAAGGTCACGGTTAATTACTGACTGTCACTACGAATCGCATCGGAAGGGCTGCTTGGCATATTCTGTTCTTCTGTTTTCTTTTCCACAAGACTATGGAGAAATTGTTAATCTGTGCAAGTTGTAGCATCCAAGTGGACTATGCACTTCAATGTACATCCTGTCATGCCCATTATTGCGGATCCTGTTCTCCCTACGCGAATCTGAAAAAACTCGCTAAAAAAGTAAAAAAATTCTGGAAATGTGAGTTATGTAAGGGTGGCGATCAGTCTAAGGACTCAATAAATGATGACTCATTAGATGATGCCGAGTTAACATGCCCTCCGTCGTTAACATGGAATGGCACCCGGAGCGCGAGCAGTGACGAAGGATTAACACTGATTTCTACATCTGTGAAACAACTCTCAAACGAGTTCCGCAACTTCCAGAAAGATCATTTAAATAGAGCCGATCTTATGGCTAATAAACTAATTGAACTTCTGGAGTTGACAAAACAGGGGTCTCATAATGGGAAGCCACTGACAAACAACCTCGATGATAGCACTCAGTTCCTGCAAACTGAGAAAAAAATACTTGAAACTGAAAGAAAGTGCAATGGTGAAGTTTATTCAGATTTTGTTACTAATCCTGAGCAAGGAAACGTTCTTATTAAAGCTCAATTACAAGAGCTGAAAGACTATATCACGGTACTGCACAGGGAAAATAAGGAGATCAAACTTATCCTCCTAGATATATTTAACAAAATCGAACTAAGGAATCTTGATGACCCAGCTAAACTGACGAACTTACTTAATTCAACTGAGCTTATCCGATTCTATAAAAACTATGCCCAATCCAGCTTAATTGCAATCTGCCCTCATTGTGCACGTAATCATGCTGACAGCCACTCCACACTGGCTTCAGGAGGAGATTTTTGCGATGTAGAAAAACGGAATCTGCCAGCTAAGCAATCAACTGATCATAGACCGCAGACCTCCTCAAACAAGATCGATAGATCTGATGAAAAAGTTAGTACCCTCAGCAAAGGGAAGAAAATATCTGATGTTCAGGCTAAAGCAGGAAAACAGAGGAAACCACAACAAACTGGCTCTGCAGGAGAAGCCAACATCAGTAATCTCATACCTATTGGTAACAAGAGATCAGAGTCTGAGGTGTCTAAAGTTCCAAAGGATAAGGCACTGCAGGTGGATTTCGACGTAGGCAGATTAGAGGATAGAAACATCGAAACCGGTAGAAGTACTAACGAGAATAATAACAAAAAATCCAGTAGAAGAACTCACGGAAATGATAACAAAAAATCCAGTAGAAGAACTCACGGGAATGATAACAAAAAAACTGGTGGAAGAACTTACGAGAATGATAAGGAACCAATTGATAGCAACACCTCTTCAGCCCATTATCGTGCAGCCAATTATCTTTCTTCGGCACACGCACCTTCTCAATGTGAGGATCGCCTATTCAAAGGCAAATACAATCTCACTGTAGTACCTCGCAAATCCAAGTTATTTATTTCCCGGCTCAGTCCACACACAAAAGTAGAAGTTTTACATGAATTCATCAGAAACGAAATCGGAACGGTAGCTGAAGTTCGTGCACTTAAAACTAAACATCCATCCTACGCTTCTTTCCTGGTGACCTGCAATGCATTGGATGAAAGAAAACTACTGGATTCCCTGTATTGGCCTCCCGGATTAATAATCAGGCCATTCAAAATCTACAACAAGAGTACAAATAATTTGGAGAAGAATGATAGTTAGCAATCACGGTGCACAAACAATTCTTGTTCTTTTCTTTTCCAGGCCTCTACTGATCCTGTATATATAGGGAGAGCTGATGTTGCCTGTCAGCAATCTCTTCACATATATTATCAGAACTGTAGGAGCTTAGTGAATAAAATTGACAAATTTAGAATCTCGCTCTGCTCTCTGGAGTTTGATATATATATCTTCACAGAAACGTGGCTACACGATGGGATTCTGGATTCGGAAGTGGCAGCAGTGGGCTATACTGTCCTCAGAAGAGACAGGGGATCTAGGGAAGGTGGTGTCGCGATAATTATCTCAAACCAATTTGCAGTTACAATGCACAGGACTTTCCAAAACATTGAAGGAATCTTTTGTCAGCTGAAGGTTCATAATAAAACTGTTCTCATTGCAGCTATCTACCTTCCGCCTCCGGTCGATCTTCTTCTTATGGAGAGGCTGTCGCAAGCACTCTGTGAGTTTGAAACGTTTTTTCACCAGTCGGATGAGGTGTACTTGTTTGGAGACTTCAATACTCAACACTCTCCACTAGGCATCGAGAAGTCAACCGCTACAACTAAGCTGCTATATGACATCACGTCAGAACTGGGCCTCAAACAGTATAACAATACTTATACTAGAGGCAAGGCAATGCTGGATCTCATTTTTGCATCCAAGCAGATCCTTATTTTAGAAGCAGTTTCATTTCTGCCGTCTGATCACAAGGCTTTAAGCTGTCAAATAAACATATCACAGAAGAATAGATGCACAACTCCTGTTCCAGCCAAGCTGAACTTTAGGAGAGCAGACTGGCAACTATTAGGGCGTGAGCTAGATTGCATTGATTGGTTCTCCTTCCCACGGATTAATGATCTTGACGCAGTCACCGATCATCTTATTAGCACAATCACCTCTATCATTCAAGAGTTCGTACCTCTTAGTAAAAATTACAGGAATAGATTCCCTCATTGGATCACGACAGACATAATTGCGATTATACGAGCCAAAGAACAGTGCAGAAAACACTTTAGGACGACACATGATGAAGCATATATGGCACTGTTCAAGGAACACAGAAGTAACGTTAAAAGGATGATCAGAAATCAGTACGCTCGTTATATGCAATCAATTCAACACAGTTTCACAGTAAATGGAGACCTAAAGCCATTCTGGAACATGCTAAAGAATTCTAATAACTGCTCAACAGGAACAAGGATCATTGATTCCGATGGCAAGCCTATAACCTGTGACAAAACTAAAGCAGATCTTTTTGCGACCTTTTTCTCCTCCTTTTCAGAGAAAACAGCAGCTACTGCTGCTTCAGCTTATCAATTTCAAGTTGTTAAGGATGATACACTGAATAATCTCTCGGTGGACACAGACGATATCATTCAAGCGCTTCGGAAACTAACAAAAGATTTTTCTGCAGGCCCAGATAAGATTCCACTTATCTTGTGGAAGAAATGCTTTCCACAACTTAAATATATAATATTGCATATATTCAATCTTTCCGTTAAGTCTGGTATCTACCCCACTCACTTCAAAACTGTTAATATTATTCCTATCCCAAAGAGAAGTGCAAACCACTCACTAGAGAATTACCGTCCCATCTGCCTTATGAACTCGCTGGCAAAAATTCTGGACACTGTCATTCACCACCGATTAATGGAATATTTTAATCACTTCATCAGCGACTGCCAACATGGCTTCACCAGGGGCCGATCAACTACCACTAATCTTCTCACCATCTGGCAACAGGTTCTAGACACCGTCGATCGCGGGGGACAGGTTGATGTGATCTACACAGACCTTACTAAGGCTTTCGACAGTGTCCCGCATAATCAACTTGCTCAAAAACTAAGCCACTATGGAATACTTGACCCTTTATTATCCTGGTTGATGAGTTATATCTCATATCGTAAACATACAGTGATCATCGGACAGGAAGTCTCAAGGGAATTTTTTCCATCGAGAGGAGTACCACAGGGATCATCTCTTGGGCCTCTTTTATTCACCATCTTTATCAACGATCTACCGCAATTTGTTGAGAGAGGTGGTATCAAGATACTAATGTTTGCCGATGATGTGAAACTATATTCACCTATCTGCAGTCCAGATGATGCAGTTAACCTTCAGACTGCTCTCAACTCTTTTGCTGATTGGGTTGCTTTGAATGGTTTGGAGGTTAATACTATGAAGTGCAGCTCTATTTCCTTTGCCGCTACGAGGAAAACTAAGACTTTAGTTAATGAATATTACATCAAGGAGATGCCGATTTCCAGAGTTGACGAAGTTAAAGATCTGGGAGTTACTTTTACCGCTACATGTGGGTTTGAAACACACGTTAGGAATATATTGAACCAAGCGAAAAAACAAATTGGCTTCATTAAACGGCAGACGTACAGATTTCAAGATCCTCAGTTCTCTGTGCTCCTATTTAAGACAACTATACTCCCTATAGTGGAGTTTGCTTCTCCTATATGGAACCCACACTATGCATACTTGATACAGCAAATAGAATCGCTCCAGATGAAATTTATCCACTATCTTTCCAGACGTAACCCCATGTTTTACCACAGAATCTTCTACCGGAATCTCTGTTCCTACTTCAAGCTTCAATCTCTGGAAACTCGGCGAACTGTTCTTGATTTAAAACTGTTGTACCACATCTTCGCTGGATCAACTTACCTGCCGGATCTTCTATGCCATATTGACCTTCACGCTCCAGTGGTGGCTACTAGACAGAAGACTACTTTCCACATTGGTAACTCCAGATTAGAGATATCCAGGAACTCCTTCTTCAAAAGAACATTGGCACTCATGAACAAGTTTGACTTGGATATGGCTGTGAACAAGAAACAATTTCACAGATCTATTTGGAGTAAATTGACCGATTGACGGATG
Organism: Mastigoproctus giganteus; assembly: GCF_048544385.1. NCBI lineage: Eukaryota > Metazoa > Arthropoda > Arachnida > Uropygi > Thelyphonidae > Mastigoproctus > Mastigoproctus giganteus. The sequence goes on along the minus strand of NC_143585.1, from coordinate 11,280,153 downwards.
AGTTCTGGCCCAAAGATGTCCTCATTAATTCGTGTGTGTGTGTGATGATGTCTCCTGCAGCAAACTGCTTTCTGCGAGTTTACATAGCGCTGGACTTGACGTCATGAATATCTTTTTATTTTTGTGAATTGAACTTTTCCCGTTTCCATTGTACAAAGTATATTAGTCTACCACTTATTTTTATGTTTGTACAACCTTTGCTCTGTTATACACTTTAACTGGGCGAATGCCTGTTGTGTATATTATATGTTAAAAAATAAAATAAAATAAAATATGCCACATCTCCTTGATCTCATGTCTCAGGTTCGTGTACTTCCTAATTTTTTTCCTCATGGGTTTTCTGGACATTGATAGCGTTGGGCACCGCTATGTCAATATTATGATTTTGTAGAAAAAATGAGAACACTACCTCCTTTATTAGACTAAAGAAAGACAGGAGCAAATTTAAAATCGAAAAAGGAGTTCGACAAGGAGACACAATATCTCCGAAGCTGTTTACTGCTGCCCTTGAGGAAGCTTTCAGAAGATTAGACTGGTAGCAGAAAGGAGTCAATGCGAACGGAGAGTACCTAAACCATTTACGATTTGCCGTTGACATTGTGGTCATAAGCCACGATCCCAATGAATTAGAGGAAAATCTTAATCAGTTATGAAGAGTTAGGATTTCGGACTAAAGATGAATATGGCTAAAACAAAAGTATTGATGAGCAAGTATTCTACCGAAAGGGACATAATGATTGAAGGAGCAGTAATTGAAAAGGTAGAGTCATATACTTATCTGGGACAAGTTATTAGCTGTAATAATGATAAATGCCTTGAAGTCAAAAGAACAATAAATTTTGGATGGATAGCATTCAGGAAATATGGTCACATACTGAGGAGCAATATCCCAGTTTGTCTGAAACGTAAAATAATGAATCAATGTATATTACCCACCATGACTTAAGGAAGTGAAACTTGGGCACTCACCAAAAGAATGGACGAGAAGATGAGAACTATACAGCGAAGAATGGAACGAATTATATTGGGAATGAGACTGTTAGATAAGAAGAAAAACACATGGATTAGGCAGAAAACTCAAGTAAATGATATTCTCATCAAAACTAAAGAACTAAAATGGTCTTGGGCAGGACACAGTTCGAAGACATAATGACAGATGTACTAAGCAAATAACAGAATGGTACCGAAGAGGAGCTAGAAGAAAACCAGAAAGACAACGGACGGAGAGGGATAGATGAAATTCATGAGTTTGTTGGTAGTAAATGGATGGCCATTGCACAAAACAGAAGGAACTGGAAAGTTGCTGGAGAGGCCTTCATCCTGCAGTGGATTGAAAATGGCTGGTGATGATGATGTCAATCAGGTAGGTAGCCTTTTCCATCTTGTCCACAAGGGTTATGTCCGGTCTGTTGTGAGATGGTCTTATCCGTTATTATGGCGCTGTCCCAGTACAGCTTGTGGGTTCGGGTCTCTAGTACTACCTGGGGTTCGTATTCGTAGTATGGTACACTTTCTTTGGTCAGCTGGTATTTCCTCGCTAGCTCCTGATGTATTATCCAGGCTATCTGGTCGTGTCTATGAGTGTACTCAGTCTGGGTGATCACCTTGCACCCCGCGGTGATGTGTTGGATAGTTTCTGAGGCCAGGTGGCATCGTCGACATGTGTCGCCTGATATTCCGGGCTCTGCGATGTATTTTCTATAGTTTCTGGTGTTCTCGAAGTAATTCTTCAGGTTAATTATCGCTGTTTTCTTTTCTTGTATCAGGTCTATTAGGCCCTTTCCTTCCTCTTTCCGAGGTATTGTAATTCTCTCCACTGCTGATTTCGGGTGGTGTTGGCGACTCTTAGTCATCATTGTCTTTGTCTTTCGCATGATATCTTCTAGCTCGGTGTTAGTCCAATCTATGACCCCGAGTGTGTATGTTAGTACTGGAACCTGACGAAGCCGAGTGGTCAGGACTGAGAGTGCATAGCACGCGTTCCTTGAGTGGACCGGGGTTCAAGCCCGTGACTACTAAATACAATAAATATTTGTATTGACGATTTATTGTAAACTCTATTGACTTGGTTGTCGTGCCGGAGCTGCATAGGTGTTTATGGCTTTAACTGTGTTCCCTCCGTTCAATTTTCCTTTCAGCAGGTTTCCGAGTCTCTGATGATATTTTTCGGTCAGTCACTTCTTGATGTGACTGACCGAAAAATATCATCAGAGACTTGTGTGTTCTAATTGCTCAGCCTGCATCATCCCTAGGTATTTGTAGGTCTCTCCTTCTGTTATAGCTTCGATCTCTTTACCAGTCAGCAGCTGGTAGTTTCGGCCAACTAATTTTCCCCGGTGCAGTGTGTGGGTTTTGCATTTTTCTAGACCAAATTCAATCCTGATTTCCTTGCTGAATTCTTCGGTGATTGAAGTAGTTGCTGGAGTTGCTTCTCGGTTGCCGCGTAGAGCTTGATGCTATCCATGTATCTTAGGTGGGTGAGGGTGTACAGATTCTTTCTTCCTTCTTTGAGGTTATGTCCATACTTGCTGCTGTTGAACATGGTGGATAGCGGGTTGAGTACTGCACAGAACCATAGTGGGCTCAGAGCATCTCCCTGAAAGATTCCTCTTCTAATGGGGATTGGCCTGGTTGTGATGTTCTTGACCTTAATGGTGGTACTCCATTTTGCCATTATTTCTCCTAGGAAGTTTGTCACTATCGGATTGACCTTGTAGATCTTCAGGGTTCTCTCTATTAGCCAGCTATGAGGTACGGAGTCGAAGGCTTTGCGATAATCGATGTAGGCTGTATATAGGTTGCAGCGCGTCTTGAAGGCTTGCTCCATAACTGCGGCATCTATGGTTAATTGCTCCTTTCAGCCTTTGCTCCTCCGCTTGCATCCTTTCTGCTGTTCGGCCATTATGTTCTGACTCTCTAAGTGGTCTGATATCTTCTTGGTTATGCAGCTGGTCAGGATCTTGTACATCGTTGGAAGGCATGTGATTGGCCTGTATTTTGCCGGGTTTCTTGTATCTTCATCTTTAGGCTTCAGATATGTGACTCCTTCAGTGAGAAACTTCGGGATTGTCTCCTGGTGCCTTATCATTCGAGTGAACTGCTCTGCTAGGTGTTTGTGTGTGCAGGTGAGCTTCTTGTACCGTTAGTTGTAGATGTTATCAATTCCCGGGGTTCGCTAGTTCTGGGTATTCCTGATCGACTGTTTTACTTCTTATTCTCGAATTTCCCACTCTCTCATCTCTTGTATGTCCTTCGTTTTCTTCCGTTCTTCTTCTATCCATAGTGCTCTGCTGATATGTCTTACTGCACTGCTCCAGATATTTACCCAGAATTCTTCGATTGTCTTCTTCTCGGGTGGTCCGTTTCCTGCTTTCTCATATTCACCCAGTTTCCTGTAGAAAGCTCCTCGGTCCTCATCGTAAATTCAGTTGTTTATTTTCCTCTAGGAGCTCTCTTTGTATCGGTGTAGTCTCTTGCCGAGTGCGAGGAGGTTCTGCTTCAGTGTGTCGTCCAAGTATTCTCCTATTCGGCGCCTCCATAGCCAGGTAGGCAGGAGCAGCAGTGCGTAGCACACTCTTCTTGATTAGACCGGGGTTGGAGCCCGTGACCACGAAATACGGAGGATGCGGGAAGGTCAGGGAATGACCACCGCATATCCCAGGAGTAATATGGCCTTAGTTGCTAATGCTCATGAAAACCAAACAACAACAACAACTTGGCCTTCGCTTCCCTACAAAATTCCTCATATGTGAATGTAGATACAAAATACTCATTCACTTTGTCAGTTAACTGCCCAGAATCATCAACAATCTAAGCATCGTTATCAAGTGGGCCACCTTGTTCCATTCCCTTCCTTCTAGAGTTTATATAAGAAAAGAAGTCTGTGCTGGTTTTCTTTGGTTTCTTTGCCAAAGATTTCGCGCAATCTTCCTCCTCTTGCCTAACCTCTTTTGGGACTTGATTACAGACTAGCTTATTTCTACCATAAGCTTCTGCATTGCTTGATAATATATATGCATCCCATGCATGTTCTCTTCTCTGCCATGGGTCTCACTAGTTCATCTGACATCTATAATCAGTTTTTAAAACAGTATTTTATTTATTTTTTATATATATATGGTCCTGTCTGGTACACTTCTCGCCACATTTCTTCTTATCTGCCTAAAATTTACTTTATTCTGTGTATTTAAAATACTGTTTTAAAAACTGATTATAGAGGTCACTAGTCATCTATTTTTTCGTTAGTAGCTGTTTTATTTGTTTTGTTTGCAGCTATCGTTTTGACCTCATGTAATTTCGCGTCGCCATTTTCAGGTATAATAATTTTAATCTTCTACTTTTTATAATATTCACCCTTTTATCTTAATTATATTTTCATTATAATACTGCGTAGGGACTACCTTGTCCATACTTTGTAAGAGATACTTTTCCGGTTTTTTTTTTTTTTATATTTATTTATTTATTTACATTTATAAATTTTCTCTTGCATAACTATGGGCAAGTAGGGAAACGCAGTCCGTTGATGCTATGTCAGGTGTAGTCCCCCGATGAAATACCTGATTTAGCATCAATATTTACTTTGCTGACATCAGATTTCATTATTTATTATTTTCGGAGTACTGTATTTAGCAAATTTTTCCCGCCTTTATCTGATGTAGGCTATCGTAACTTTCTTTTGACATTTTGATATAATTTTTTAAACTTTCCGGAGTTTCGAACTGCCATCTTTACTTTTATTTATCATATTAATTATAATATACATATATTTACATTTGCATCCGTTGCTGCTGCTTTGCGCGCTTCGGTACATTTGCTATATCCAGTTTATTTAACTCTCTGATGTTTTCTGTTTTTACTCTTTAATACAATCTTTTATATATTATATTATTATATCAATTTAAGAATTAGTTATCTGCTGCTTTGCGCGATACTGTTCTTTAAATTACACCCATCTCTGTTATTCAGTCTTTAGATGGTCTTGTTTTTAACTCCGGTTTGCCATTTGCTGGCTTCAATCTTTATTCTATAGTTAATCTATTTTTTTCTTGTGTCCTTTAGTGTTGCTTGCATTGGCATTTATGTTATTTTATATACATCTGCATCCTTTGCTGCTGCTTTGCGCGCTTTGGTGCATTTGTTTGTCTAAACGATTTTTATCATTCTGTTATCTCTATTGGTTTTAATGCACTATTTATATATATATATATATAATATATAAAAGATTGTATTAAAGAGTAAAAACAGAAAACATCAGAGAGTTAAATAAACTGGATATGGCAAATGCACCGAAGCGCGCAAAGCAGCAGCAACGGATGCAAATGTAAATATATGTATATTTTAATTAATATGATAAATAAAAGTAAAGATGGCAAGTTCGAAACTCCGGAAAGCCTAAAAAATTACATGAAAACGTTAAAAGAAAGTTACGATAGCCTACATCAGATAAAGGCGGGAAAAAATTTACTAAATACAGAATTCCGAAACGGGAATAAAATATGAAATATTAATAAATAATGAAATCTGATGTCAGCAAAATAAATATTGATGCTAAATCAGGTATTTCATCGGGGGACTACACCTGACATAGCATCAACGGACTGCGTTTCCATACTTGCCCATAGTTAATATATATATATATATATATATAATATATATATATTATATATATATTATAAAAAATATACTAAATAGATACGTTATAGTGTAAAGTTAATATCTTTAAAGTTTGAAAATCCATATAGCCATAGTCCTGCCGGGTTTTCCTTACCGGGTTTTTACCATGTCCCCTCTTTTGTTCTCTAAGCATTACTGACAATCCGACCTTATCTGACAGGTTCCGTCTTTCGTTCTCTTAGCATTACTGACAATTTGACTTTATCTGACATTATTTATGTCCTACTTAAAGTAAACTTTATTAGGAATTAGCCATTCCGTTTTTTCCTTTTTCTTTTTCTTCTTTTTCTTTTTATTCGATTGATATATTTTTACAGGCCTTTACTACCTAACCAGGATCCCTACTTTTAGGGTCGGGAAGTTACGCTCCCGGTTAATATCCGATGTACTATCGATAAATTGACCTTTTCTTTCTTTTTGCTTTTAGCTTTCCTCTTGCCTTATTTTTCATACCTCGCGAACTATTAGAGTAATTCGAGGGGGAGTGAGGTACTATTGCTCTACTATACATTTTTCCGTTCTCCTTCGGTTAGCTTTATTAGCTATTTTCTGCAAAAATTTTATGCTAAATTGTGTTCAGCAAAAAATTTTAATAATTACTCAGTTGTGCTTATAATGTGGTAGCGATCGGTCGGGCTAAATATCATCCAGCCTGTATCATTTATAAATTGTTGTTATGTATTACGGTACGACACTTGTTGTTTTGGCATTCTAGACTTACATTTGTCTCAAATCTTACGTTAATGTTATACTAAATTATTCCACATTTCCACTATTATATTATTTTGGCGTTAGTATACAGGCAGATGATAACAGAAACCGATGGCTCAGTCTAGCATGGGTTGGTTATTTTGTAAGGGTTTAGCCCTCGACAAAGTTCCTTGCAAAATAATTTTCCTGTGTTGGGTTTTTTATTTTATTATTTTATTAATTTACTTAATATGATTTATATTTTGGTTTTCATGTATACTGGAGATATGGCAGGACTATGGCTATATGGATTTTCAAACTTTAAAGATATTAACTTTACACTATAACGTATCTATTTAGTATATACATAACGTCCGATGTAATGTTCGATCGTTTGATGGCATTAATTGGGTGTTCTATATATTACACTTTAACTATAATTTTACATCTTTACAACCTAAACTCAGTAATTTTATGGATGCTTTATTAATTAGGAGTTTGCCTATGTATTGACTGGTCTGCAAGGATTCTCCTTATCGTTATCGCTATCTAATTACATTAAATTTCTACATCTTTTTATATCAATATTTTTGTTTTCGCTATATTAAAGTATAAGGATACTATTATGCTAGTTATCATACTCTGTGAGTTTGGTAAGATATATAGTCGATGGTTAACTGTATTTCCCCCATTTTTTAGTTATTTTTACCTTATAATACTATCATGAGTTACTACACTTTGAATAATCATAAGATACTACGTCGGTCGCGTAGGCTAAACTGTACCGCGGATTCTACTATGGCTATGAGTGATCCGATAAGTAACCAAAATAGCCATGTTGCATCTAATGTATTAGGCTTACCAAGTAACCGCCCGGTTAATGATACTATAGACAATAACTTACATTTGGACACGAGGACTTTTGCATCGGAGCTATACTTAAAATTCAACAAATGCAACAATATGAGATGTCAAACTTGCCCGGCCATGAACATTAAACATGTCTCCCATAATACCTATGATCCGGTTTTCTGCCATTCTAGGGGAGCTATTTACCTAATTACATGTAATACGTGTATGGCTAAGTATATTGGACAAACAGGAGGTGAATTACATATTAGAATTAATGGGCACAGATCCCATATTAATAATTTTGTTAATAAAAATGACATTGAACTGCAGCACTTCCAAACACATAGTTTCGATAATATTTCTATTACTATATTAGATATTGAACATAGACACAGCATTAGATTACAACGTGAAAACTGCAATATTCTTAAATATAAAACCCTGTACCCTTATGGTCTCAATAGTTTGTTTAATGGACGTAATTATAATATTGGTAGTTTAGATACTTGTGTTTATAAACTTTTTCATATGGCTAATAGATCCCAGCCTAAATTGCCACGTAGTAAGATGAGAAACAAAGTTTTTAACAATACTGGTACTGGCATTCAAATGCGCACTAAGCATACTTTAGGAAAATTTACCGACATGCTGGATACTTGGGATAAAAATGTTATAAATATTAAACTCATACATGATATCTTATTCGGCCTCAAGCATAGCAAGTTAAAAGCCTTAGAAAAAATTAACCAGACATATTCACATCGTAACCAGCATCTTGACCACTTACTTAGGGATATTTTTAAATATCGTCTATGTAATAAACCTGTTATCCATAACATCTATATCAATATTAAATTCAGTAACATTATATTTGACTACTTACCGTTAAAGGAGATATTAAATAAACATGTTAGCAGTTTTCCACTCAGTAATAGGAATATAGTAACTAGGTTTAGTTACAATAAACCTTTTGGGCTTACTGCTTGTAATTATAAGCAGCTAGCCTGCAACTTAGATAATGTCTACCAGGATGCTATTTGCTACTGCCACTTACCACAATACCATGATTTCGTTGACTTACATCATGGGCATGTAATTACTGGTAATCTTAACCTGGTTCCTCACCAGGAATTGAGATCTGTTCTTTCCTACGGTTTTAAATACAGACCTAACACTAGCCTTAATGCTAATCTTATAACCAAACTAATACATTCTGACCTTATGCATTTTTGCCTTAAATTGGCCTATAAGTTTAATTTACCACTAGAGGCCTTCTATAATTGGCTAGTTCTTACTAATAGCGATTTTAAACAACATATATTTAGTATGCTTTTACATAGGAAGCATCATACCATTAGAGATAGCAAAAGATATAATATGCAGTTAATCAAACGACATTTAAAGGAGTTACAGGATATATTTATCATAACAACTATAGATAAGGCCGCTAATAATTACAGTTTCATCTGCAAAAAATTCTATGCCACACTATTATACAATGAACTACATAGCAGTGCTACATATACTAAATCTAACTGTAACCTTGGTACTATTACCAAAAAGCTACTGGCTATACAAAAAAGGTTAAAAATTAGTAACTATAATACTAATTTTCCGTATTTGTATGGTATTCCCAAGTTTCACAAATCGCCTATTAGTTTCAGATTTATTACATCTTGTAGAAATAGCTACTCAAAAGTCCCACATAGTAAGCTAGTTGAATTGCTCAGCATGATTTTCAAGGCTATAGATTCCTCCAGAATTATTAATAACAATAGACCTATTTTAACCTTTATAAAGAACAATATGAATAGCATCAAACATATAAATACATATGATTTCAAAAATTTATTTACTAGCATCCCACATGATAGTCTAAAATTGGTGTTAAATAATTATTTTACAGAATATAGCCAAATTTTACCCTGCCAACGTAATTATTGGGATAACTTGATTAATCTTTGTATTTCCAACAGCTATATTTATAATGGTAGTAATATTTTCATACAGCATGCTGGCATTGCCATGGGGGCGAGTAGCTCGTGTCTCATCGCCAACTTATATCTGCATCATTTTGAAAACAACTTTGTTAAAGATATCCATATGTTCAGATATATTGATGACCTAATTGTGTTCAACAATACTAGCTTTCTTACAGAAGCGGTTAAACACTACCCGCAGGAGTTGGTTCTAGAAGTCACTAACAACGGTGACCCTTTTAAAGTAGCATATCTGGACATAGATATTCAGATTAATAATAATACACTATCTACCAAGCTATTTGACAAACGCAAAGAATTCAATTTCAAAACTATAGACTTAACCCGTTGGGGTACTAATATCTCTGTACGTATACTTAAAAACATTATAGTGACACAAACTATCAGAAGAGTATATATTTGTAATAATAAAAGTGATGTTATATATGCGCTTATCGATCTTAAGCATAAATTATTGGATAACGGTTTCCCATATAATTTCATTTTGAAACATATGAGTACTGCTTTATCCATAGCACTAAAAAAGTACCACGATAATTTAAACCAGTTGGAAATTATCGAAAATATTAGGCAGGCAGTTTATTAAACTGTTATATACATTTTGGATATTGCCGTGGTCTTAATGTAATCATTATTGTTTTTTAATATAGGGTATAGATATAGCGAGTGGTGTACTAATTAGCCTTTGTATATACATGTACATACTAGGGACTGCTGTTTTGAACTCGCTATATATAGCTTACGCCTTAGAAAAGTGGTACCTATATGGGTTCTTTACAGTAGGAATGAATTCTATATTATACTAGGATTTCTCTTCTACATCTGAGTATTATTGGTTTTGTTTTCTCTATTATAGAGGGCGCTATTATGCTTTTGTTCATCCAAAAAACACCGGCTAATTCTTGACAAATCTTAGGTGGCGCATGACGCTTTGTAGTTATATAAGTCTAGTGAGGTTGCTGCAGGCGTTTTGTTTTTCCCGCCTTGGGCTACGGTAAAGTATGCTTGGTAGATTCCTTACCGGGTTTTTACCATGTCCCCTCTTTTGTTCTCTAAGCATTACTGACAATCCGACCTTATCTGACAGGTTCCGTCTTTCGTTCTCTTAGCATTACTGACAATTTGACTTTATCTGACATTATTTATGTCCTACTTAAAGTAAACTTTATTAGGAATTAGCTATTCCGTTTTTTCCTTTTTCTTTTTCTTCTTTTTCTTTTTATTCGATTGATATATTTTTACAGGCCTTTACTACCTAACCAGGATCCCTACTTTTAGGGTCGGGAAGTTACGCTCCCGGTTAATATCCGATGTACTATCGATAAATTGACCTTTTCTTTCTTTTTGCTTTTAGCTTTCCTCTTGCCTTATTTTTCATACCTCGCGAACTATTAGAGTAATTCGAGGGGGAGTGAGGTACTATTGCTCTACTATACATTTTTCCGTTCTCCTTCGGTTAGCTTTATTAGCTATTTTCTGCAAAAATTTTATGCTAAATTGTGTTCAGCAAAAATTTTAATAATTACTCAGTTGTGCTTATAATGTGGTAGCGATCGGTCGGGCTAAATATCATCCAGCCTGTATCATTTATAAATTGTTGTTATGTATTACGGTACGACACTTGTTGTTTTGGCATTCTAGACTTACATTTGTCTCAAATCTTACGTTAATGTTATACTAAATTATTCCACATTTCCACTATTATATTATTTTGGCGTTAGTATACAGGCAGATGATAACAGAAACCGATGGCTCAGTCTAGCATGGGTTGGTTATTTTGTAAGGGTTTAGCCCTCGACAAAGTTCCTTGCAAAATAATTTTCCTGTGTTGGGTTTTTTATTTTATTATTTTATTAATTTACTTAATATGATTTATATTTTGGTTTTCATGTATACTGGAGATATGGCAGGACTATGGCTATATGGATTTTCAAACTTTAAAGATATTAACTTTACACTATAACGTATCTATTTAGTATATACATAACGTCCGATGTAATGTTCGATCGTTTGATGGCATTAATTGGGTGTTCTATATATTACACTTTAACTATAATTTTACATCTTTACAACCTAAACTCAGTAATTTTATGGATGCTTTATTATAAAAAATATATATATATATATATATATATATATATATACTAAATAGATACGTTATAGTGTAAAGTTAATATCTTTAAAGTTTGAAAATCCATATAGCCATAGTCCTGCCATATCTCCAGTATACATGAAAACCAAAATATAAATCATATTAAGTAAATTAATAAAATAATAAAATAATAAGCCCAACACAGGAAAATTATTTTGCAAGGAACTTTGTCGAGGGCTAAACCCTTACAAAATAACCAACCCATGCTAGACTGAGCCATCGGTTTCTGTTATCATCTGCCTGTATACTAAAGCCAAAATAATATAATAGTGGAAATGTGGAATAATTTAGTATAACATTAACGTAAGATTTGAGACAAATGTAAGTCTAGAATGCCAAAACAACAAGTGTCGTACCGTAATACATAACAACAATTTATAAATGATACAGGCTGGTATCATTTATAAATTGTTGTTATGTATCATTTATAAATTGTTGTTATGTATTACGGTACGACACTTGTTGTTTTGGCATTCTAGACTTACATTTGTCTCAAATCTTACGTTAATGTTATACTAAATTATTCCACATTTCCACTATTATATTATTTTGGCTTTAGTATACAGGCAGATGATAACAGAAACCGATGGCTCAGTCTAGCATGGGTTGGTTATTTTGTAAGGGTTTAGCCCTCGACAAAGTTCCTTGCAAAATAATTTTCCTGTGTTGGGCTTATTATTTTATTATTTTATTAATTTACTTAATATGATTTATATTTTGGTTTTCATGTATACTGGAGATATGGCAGGACTATGGCTATATGGATTTTCAAACTTTAAAGATATTAACTTTACACTATAACGTATCTATTTAGTATATACATAACGTCCGATGTAATGTTCGATCGTTTGATGGCATTAATTGGGTGTTCTATATATTACACTTTAACTATAATTTTACATCTTTACAACCTAAACTCAGTAATTTTATGGATGCTTTATATATATATATATATGTATATTTTTTTTTTTTTTTTTTTTCACTCACACTCATTCATTTCCTTCTCACACACCAGGGTGTGATGCAGCGATGTGTAATGTAAATTTCAATACTAATTAAAACGAGGGTTAGTGTGTACTTAACTGTAGAATTTATGGTTTGCATTCTTTTTTTTTCAGACACACATTCATTTATTCAACTCTCGCCCCTTGCACCGCACTCCCCGGGCACCCCAACCCACTGCAATTCCTCAGTCGTGGTGCAGGCCAGGGGAGAATGCAGTGTTTGTGTTGTTAGTAAATGTTTGTTAGTGTATACGTATAAAGTAATGTAAGTTATTTCCAACTCTGTATTCCCTTGGCTAACCACATTTGCTCTTCCACTCATTCCCCTTCACCCCCTCTTTCTCTCGTTCCCATTCATTCTCTCTTTCCCTCATGCTAGGTCAGTCTTTCTTCCACCAAAACTGCCATATATTCCCTTTTACCATAATTCCTAGTTCACTCAGTGCCCAGCCTATTCATTCTTCTTTCATTCTACATTGCATCCCTTTCCTACTAGCTTACTGATATTTTTCAGCTAATCTGCTTCCCTGGCTGCCTGTACATTTCCCTCCCCTACATGGTTACTTATTTCGTGCGGAGCCCCAAGTTCCTACATGTGGCAGGGCAGTCCTGGGGAGTTTTCTCAGAATACTGCTGTCCTGACAGTTTTTAAGTCATCGTCTTGGCGTGGTGGCAATTTAACTATTGATTATTGTTTAATTGCTGGGGGCTGAATTGCTATTTTTTGGATAGTTCTGCGCTTTTCAAATATTTTCTGTGTGAAGGTCGTAAAAGCTTTATAATTTTCCTCTTCTATGAGGAACAGACGTTCTTCTCCCCTGGGATGGGGGGTGGGCCAATCTGTGCTATTAGCTCTGTTCTGGGGATGTCATATATTATACATTCATACAGAATGTGTGCCCATTCTTCACTCTTGCCACAGGTGGAGTTTGGGTCATCAGTCAGGCCTAAGGACGTTAGTTTCGCCTTTAGGGAGCTGTGACCTGTCAATATAAATGTTGCAAAAAGTCAAAGGGCATACCACGTAGGTGGTTGGGCTAACAATTGCCACCCGTGGAAGAAACCTTTTGGTAACCAGACCTCTCGTTTTCTGCTCCCACTTTGTTTGCCATTGCTCATGGAGCTTTGTGGCTATTCTTTTTCTCTCGGCATTGAAGGTGTTGGTTGTATCAAGTTGTATCCTCAGAAATTTCTTAGTTGGTATGAAAAGCGTAGCAGCTTCCAAGATTACCTCCTTGAAAGCTTCCCATTTAGAATTTGCTGTTGGTAACATCATCAGTTGGTCCCACTGTATCGAATTTAAAAACTGTCTGAGGCCACAGTAGTCACCTTTAAGCAAACAGCCTTCCCTTTACTCCGCATAAGGAAACTGTGATCGCTGCCACCTGTCGTTCATTATCATAACATTCTGTCCATCCGTTAGCGACCAACGTGACTTGTATTTCTCGGTAATTTTTAATAATTTGTATCAATTATAATAGATGGCAACACAGTACACCATCTCAAACTGCTGTTTATATTCCAAGTAAATATACAATGGCTGCCTACTCATCACTCTCTGTCTTCCACCTCCGGGAATCACGAGAAGTGAATCTTAAGACTACTAAATTCGGTTAACGATAATATTCATTGATAAAATGACTAATCGTAATCCCCCTCAGACTCATGTGGTCGCTCTGGATTATAAACACGAAGTTTATCTTAAGTAATGAACGGTGATCACGAGCTTTCATTCTATATGTCTGCGTGGCTGACATTTATCGGGATAATAATATACAGTTTTACCTCAACATCAGTGCGTTTGAAAGAGAATTCCTGCAGTGAATGAATTTGGATGGTGATATGCTTCTGGTCAGAATACAGTTTCACACCTCCAATCAAAATTTTAAACTTTTGTTTAATTGCAGGGAGTGTGCAGCGAGTCAACAGCATCGTACCACGATATAACGCTGGTCTGAAAGGTTTTGTCAAGGTCAGAGCAGCGTTAATCAAGAACAACACTCAAACAGAACCAGTGCATCTACGGTCAACACATCGGCATCTTCACACCTGTGGAGAGATCACCAATGAATCTATAACAACTAAATCATATGGTCAACGAATTTTAACTGAGGTGTTTGAAAAGCGAAAGTTCACCTCCCGATGGGTCCCTCAATTGCTGTCAGATGAACAACGAGCTAAACGTAAAGAAATTGCAATGCAATTCTCAGCACGTTACCGACAAGAAGGTGAAGAGATTTTAAAGTGCATTATTGTCATTGATGAGACATAGACATTCCTCTTTGAACCAGAACTAAAGTCACCATCAATTTATTGAAGTGTCCAACATTGCCACGCACCCCTAAATGTCTCCGGTAACATCAAAGGAGAAGAATTAGGCTACCGATTATAAGGGCATTATTGCTGCTCACCATGTACCACGGAGAAGATAAATAACTGGAGACTGCTATACCATATTTGTTCATTAGAAATTAATCCCGAAAATTCGTCAAAAGCAGCCAGATGTTGGAAATTGGTGTGCTCGTAAGGCCTTACATCACATAATCTATACAACTTGTTTTCACCGATTACAGAAGGGGAAAACATTACCCCCTTCTTTATAGCGTGATATGAGTTCTTGCGATTACGAGCTCAAGGAAGCGTTGCGAGGACAATGATTTCTGTTTTTAGAAGCGTTGACTTGTAGCCGTGATCCAACACACCCAGACAGTTTAACTTCAGCAAACCGTTAAAGGTCATTCAAAAATCAACCAAACGTTGGAAAACAGTTATAAAGCGTGAAGGAGACTGCATTGAAGGTTTTTAATGTAAATTACGATTAAAATAAACTCATTTTAAATTAGCCACTTTCGTACATTTCTTTTAACATAGTTTTTTTATTATTATTATTTTAACTTGGCTCATTTTACAACAAAACAAAATTTTACACCGGATTTAAGTGAGAGGGTGCATTCTCGGTTAGTGAGATGTATCTAATAATACAGATAACAAGAGGCTTAGAAACTTTTATTCAAACACTTTTAAACTTCAATAAATACATTCAGACTTGAAACGAAACGCTTACATTCGTAAAATAAACATAAAAGCCATGTTAATGGCAGATGATAATAAAGTCTTCAATGTTTAATGTATATACAGCTCGTCATGCCCTCCTCAGGGTAAGCTGCCAACGAACCAATTGACTAATCTGCCAATTAACCCTGCCTTATTCTGTTTCGTGGACTGAATAAACGAACCACTTATATTTTGCCCTCTACGCAGGCCATTGCTTTGACTTGCACAACTTGTACATCTTGCACTGCTTCATTGCACTGATCGACCTCATTCTCGATAATGATTTCCAGAAGATCTTATTTTACTTGGATCTAACTGTTAATATTTCGTAACAGCAATTTACTCCGCTCTAAAAGACTTCACCATAAATATCTACAGTTTAGTGTAGTCTTTTTTTTTTTTTTCAATGATTCTAAGAAAAAATAAACAGCTATGCAGTACCTTAGCTATTTAAAAGGAGTATTGTTCACGGATTTGTACACGAAAGAGCAGCTTCATAAAGTTCAATGGTCCTTATCCGGTCTGTGTTTGTCACTCTCTTCGCCTGTTTTATAGCCGTATCTGTAGAATGAAGAGTACACAGGATTCCACTCCAATAGCTTTTTGTACAGAGACATTCCGTTCATGGGTCCTAAGGTGCCTCCATATTCTGACGGTAGATAGCACGGTGGGATGTTCCGATGTAAGGACTGCATGTCGTTTCCATGAAGAACAAACTGTAAAGAGGAAAATAACTGAGTCAATACCTAAAAGTAAAAGACGTGTCAATGTTTGGGCATTCAAAACCGTGTAATGAATTTGTATTACAGTTGGTGTTAAAAAGATTAATAATTCTGTCATTTTTGTTTAGAGTGTAATGCAAGCACGTAGTTTTTCATCAAGTCTTTTTCTGAAGCTATTGAAACAGCACCTCCAAAAATGGAAACAGAATCTCCCATCACTCTATATTTTCTATAATTCATGGTACTAAAGATGACGACAGAGATGTATTTAAACCAGGATAGTTCTGTGATGTCTCGCAATGCTTCCTGATGATCGAGGTCAAAACCAAGTTTACCACAGACTGCGCAGGTGCTTTGCTCACCTTAATCATCCTAATTTTTCCCGATATTATACATAATTATTACGCTATCATCACGTTTTAAATGAAGACTAACAATTTGTGTAAAGTTTACAGAATAGAATCTTTCGATCACTCAATATTTTACCCACGTGCGTATTCTGATGCACACACGTTGGTAGATATGGCACAAGATGGGAGGTTTTATGGTTTTAAATTGCAAATATCGGGATGAAAGAGAGTGGACGAGTTCCGTTCTCCGGTTTAACATTAAAAGGCAACGAATGAGGGAGCCATTTAATTTATGTTTTATCTCCCCCCCTTTCATTTATAACATCGAATCTGGAATTTTCTGTATATTAAATTGTGTTTTATTTTTGTCTTATTACCTTTTATTACGTATTATTTCACTCATATAATTGAACGTTAATTATTATATTATTTTATGAAGAAATAATGTAATCCTCCGGACATCGATTAGTTTATCTATTTGTCTTCAAGACTATTTCTCCGTAGAGCTGACCAGCTTGCCGCTTACCAACCCCGTTTTAAGTGAGTGCCATTTAACTATCAAACTTTAAAACTGTATATTCTGTCTTAAATTGGAAGGGAATTTCCTAAAAGTAATTCTACCTGAGTGACCTATATAACTACAGAAATATTTTTCCTAATTTAAGACCAACTTACTCTTTTCCGAATCTTTTCACTGATCATCGGCTTGAAGCAGGCGTAGATGATGTTGAACAGAGACGACTGGTTCACAATGTTGATGCTCTTATATCGAGCTGGAAGACCATTCTACAAGAAGAAAATAGTAATAATAATAGCATTCATGATTACTCTACATATACTATTATTATTTTTAATTGTGCAATGTTAAATTTACTCTCTGTTATTTATATATCTGCGCAATGCTAATTTGATTTGACGTTATTAGCTTCAGGGTCTTTGTCCACTAAGTATTACATCCAGCCCATGATGACTCCATCATTCAATAAAAGAACTGACAAATATTACAAATTGTCGCACCATTCTCAATTTCATTTATCAAATATCTTTGCAATAGCAGAATCGTTGCAAAACTATTTTAGTAAAAATAGTCCCACAAGAATTCCTTTTATTACAAACGACCTTCGGATCTGCATTGTATTCTGTCACTATTAAACCCGCATGCCACCTCTCCCTGAATCTCCTCTTCTGATGCTGTTCATATTCAAATCTTTATTACATAACTCCTACATTGGAGTAAAAATATAAAATACGTGTCTATTAAATATTTGTGAAAGAATTTGTTAAATTTTAGCGTTTATTGGTCAGAATGTTTTAAGGACAAGACTGTGATAAAGAACACGGCAGCTTTCTTTTGAGATGTGAACATTTGTGCTAAAGAAACATCTGTGTTCGATACCAGTGAAGTTGGATTTCATGAGATCTGCAGTGATCATGACTGTCTCTTTGGTACTATTATAAGTGAAAAATTTTCATTGAGAAAAAAGTATGCGTTTACCGTTTCTTCGGATTCCAAAGACAGCCGAGGAACCAAATTCTCAGTTGGTAACTTGAACTGCGAATTTAACAATGATTTAAATTTCATAACTGCAATCAGAAACATGCGTATTATACATTGTATTACACACCTGAGTCATATTAATAACTGCCATCATCTTGCTTAGTTGAAAATATTCTTTCACATGGAGCAAGGATAATCCTTGGCAGTCCAGGATCATGGAAAGTCCATTTATGTGGCAGGGTTCATACTGAAGTAACCACTCCATGGAGAGCATGGCTGAACGAACAAGCGTACTGAAAGGTTGTTCCGTTGGGTCAGTAACACCTAAAAGATATAAAAATATCACACACGCTGAATAACACTGAAATAATGCTATTGTACTGACATAGGTTAGTTTATTGTGAAGTTCCCACAAATACGCAGGAGCAGACCATTTTTCATAGTGAGACAAACCAAGACTGTTGAAGATTACATTAACTTGCATGTATTTTAGATTGTATGAAGGTCCGTAAATGGATCAACATATGTGAATGAGAAGTAAATTTATAAATTTCAATCTAAATTATCAGATTTTATTAAAGTTCGAAAAGCATCCAAGATTAAATAGAAATCACTATTATTATTATTCAGCCAAACAGACATATATTTGATTCGATTAAGTAGATGTACAACGATTTTCGAAAAGGTTTCTAACAGAATTGAAATAAAACGAATACTTGCCTATTCTCGCAATGGCGATTGTTTCTCCCTGGAGTCCTCGGTATGGCATGATGGTGGCGACATTTCTCCAAAACACGGAATGGAGTTCAGAAAGATCTGTAGGCTTGTAGTACTCATCGTTGTCCTTTCGACACTTGTAGTAGACCCTGATAGAATCTAGGGCTCGATCCACATCGTACTTCCTAACACGTAGGAACGCCAAGAGGAATGGGGTATCCTTTCTCGAGACAAAGTCTTCTTCTGTGGAAGACAACGAGACATACTCTTAGCATTTTAAGCTTTTCTAAAAAAAATAAGATTATCCCCTTTTATTTATTTTTATTTTTTATGTTAGCGCTATTGGAACTAGCATTTTTTTTAATACAGAAGTTGCATAACTTATAATAATAATAACAAAATGACTACAAGTTAATAAAGTCGAAGAAAGTTTCCTAAAATTCTAAAAATAGTGCTCTGCTATGATAGCTGAATAAGTATGTATACAATACGATCATTCTCTTAAATTGTCTTTCTTTCACTGAAAATGATTATTCTCTTAAATCTCCTAAGCACATCACCATACTAAAAAAAATACAAAACTACAGAATTAATTAAAAAAATAACTGACTCTCCAGCTTCCTTTTCAGTTGGCTGATGCATTTTTTCATCACCACAGGATCTTCACGAAGTTCTTCCGCTGCCTTTTTTCTATCAGCGGGGGTAAGTTTGTGGTCATCGTGGGCTCTGTAGGCTTCCCGTTGCTTTAAGGAAGACACAGAATCCCTCCGGGGCATGGTTTGGCAAGCCTACCAAAAGAATGCACAAAATAAGGTTTCTATTGCCAAGTGAAGTCAAACAGAAAATTCAATTTTTTTATAATTAGATCAGTATGTTTTAATGTGCCTTTTGTGGGCGGAATACTTAATAAAAGTAGGGGCAAGCAATTGCTTAAAAAGCCATTTGAAAGTTGAATTACATTTGACGAATCAAGCAGTTTCGGCATTCGAGATGGCATGAGTCGTCACGCTTGTAGAGAAATTTGATGGACGTTTTAGTGGAAACCCGATAACACGCCCTTTACCAGAAGTGGGATGACCACGTATCGATTTCGATTGAAGTTCGGCGCTTGTCCAACTTTTAGGGTTGAATCTTAACAACTGCTGTTGGAGTCTATGACAAGTACTGTGGAATCTAAATTCTGATAGATAAATGAGCAGTGAGTGCAAGTGAATAAACTGGACTGCACACGTAGATTATCTGAAAACAGCGACCTTCGTCACTGCTTCTTTTAATTTCAGCGAATTCTTTCCTTACGTTACCTGACTTTTCCTAAACATCATTTCTTTCTTACCACAGCAAATGGCTGCGATGAAAGTGTGCATTTTTAAACGAGAGTGAACGTCCTACACCTATAACCTTATTAATTTATATCAAAACAAAAATCTAGGCCACATCCTTATAGTTTGCGCAAAGGTGAAATGTGACAAGTCTTTCAAGTTATTGCTCAATGTTGTCTTACATTTAGAAGCGATTCTTAAAACTGTTTTCAAGACTTGACAGTAATTATATGATGAGCTCAAAGTACGAATCCTAAACAACAGCTGATATTGTATAAATTATTAGCGATTCATATTAAAGATTAACGATTCATGAGGTTTCGAAATCCGAGATGTCATGCAAAGGACAAGTGAGAGTTGTATTGTTTTTTTTTTTTTGAAGCACTGAATTTTTATCCAACAAAACAGGCAAAATAACCAAAAAATACATGCAATTTACAGACATAACACACTGACACTAACATCTGAAAGAGAGAGAGAGAGATAATTGTTTTGATGTATTTCTTAAAAATTTCGTGATCTCTATTTGAAACAGAATTTTTTTTTTTTTTTTTTTTGCTTTGTTTTCCAACGAAGACTCGAGGCCCGTGAGGCTGTCGTTGTAGGTAGACGGCAGTGATTGAATAATAAAAGGGCTGAGGCACTTAACGATGATTTGGGGAACATTATAAGTTCCTGCAATAGCAGTGGGAACCAATGAATTGATAGCTTTAATCAGTTGAATTTAGTGGAATTATAAGTGAGAAGGATATCGAGATAAAACATGCGATCTGGAAGTCAAGTTTTGGAGGCAGCACACTTGACGGCTGAAATCTCCTGATGTGGTCCATCTATTGGTCAGGATCAACTAGGATTTGATTGCCAAGGCACCTATGATGATAAGGAATTTTTCCCATATGAAGCTGAGTATTGAAAAAAATTGCAATCGCTGATGATTTTTGTCTGTCGAAGTGTGCCCGTGATTCTGAGTATGATATTCGGTCACCAACATTATTTTTCTCCTTCGAGATTTTGTGAAATTGTTGTTTCAGTCGAAAAGCTGCATTGAGGTCCTCGTTCCACCACGCTTTCGAGTGTGTGTGTGTGTCTGTGTGTGTGAGGGGGGGGGGGAGTGATTGCAGTCCTCTTGGATGCTGAAAACTTTTCAGCGGTATTAATCTAGTTGGTTAGAATGGTTGTTGCAATCGTGACTTCACACCTTTCAGGGATATGCCAAGGAATGAGTGTAGCAGCCATAAGGCATTTTTCAGTATTTAGAAAATTTGGGCTGATGATTGTAGACGTTTTACTCGGCTTATAAAGATATTCGCGTGACTTATGGACAGCCTCTTTGGGTGGAGGCAGTAATATTTGAGAAACAAGAGGCTCATGATCGGAGTTGAAAAGATGTTTCAGGGGGTCACACAATATGCATAGCGAGCCGGTTGGTTCCTCTAGACGAGGAACCGATAAGGAGTCATCGATGAGGAGGATTTGAGCGGACTTCAAATCTTCAATTAGGTGCGACCTCAGAGAAATTATGATAAGGGAAAAGGTAAATGAAACCATGGACCGGAATAAGTAAAATTGGCCAAGAGTATTAACTACAGTACTTTGATGTTAATGCAAATTCTAAAAAAAAAATCACGGCTTAATTCCTCGAATTCTTTAAGAACAATAGAAAATCCCCATCTGTTTTACGTATATTCTTTAGAAAGGTCAATGACGCAGTAGAGTTTACTGTTCCAAGAAGGCTTTTAAAGAGGCGCTGGCCTGCTATCCTTGACCAGCAAAGCAACACTTGGCCAAGACTTGGTATTTGTAGGCCAAACTCGCTATCAGGTCGTGTCTACGTTTACGATAAAAACAACTCAGCATTTGGAAATTGTAGGACGTGATACTTTCTCCAAACGTCTTAACAGATGAGGTGAATGATTAGAGCCTATTTCCTGCCACTCCATTTAATTAGGAAAGGTAAAAAAGCAGCCCAGTTTTGTTGTAAACGTGCGTCATCTAAACATTATTGCAGTCAAGGTGTTAAATCGGTCTCCATTTTAAAAGTTGCACCTTCCCTCTTAGGTTAGAGACCTCCTTATGAGGTTCTACTAGGTGACTAGAAAATGTTTAAGTAATTCTTGTCACTCGAAGCAGTTATGTGATCTATGGACGCCATCTTTAAACCTATTAGTAGGCTCCAAAAGTGTGCTAGAGATTAAAGTTAAGAGAGGTTAAAGAAAACGCTTTTTGTACCTTTTATAAAGTATACATTGATATGCTTTTGCGCTTTAATACTAAAGTTACTTAGAAATGCTTTGTTTATAAAATATATTTCCAAGATACTTAAAAAAAAATTAGCCTGTCTTCGAGTTATCCAAGTTAACAGAATAAAAGTCGAAATAATTCTATTATTTGTGGAGGTATATCGAATTATGACCACCCCTATGAAAACTGAATGCGACTCGTTGACCACGTGAGGTACAAGAGTGCGGAGTTAGTCGACCTACGTAGCATAGATAAAGTGTCAGTAGTTCAATAGGTAGTAAAATTCCGAGTGTAATGGGAAATAGGGAGGATTTATCAGACTGATAAAGGGCAGACTGAGGGTGTTCGGCGAACTGGTGCCTCGATTTCCCAACCGGCTGAACTGGCGGGATGTTCGAGAGCGGCCGTTGGTAAAGTGTACCAGGACTGGGCTCAAAATTGTCAAACAACGACCCGACGGCAAAATTGCAAAGGCCAGCGAAAGACCGATATTAGAGTTGAGCACCCGGTCCGACGACTCGTACAGGCGAACAGGCGCAGCACTGTTGAAGGGTTGACTACCCAATACAACATGGGCCTACCCAGAACAATATCTGGCATAACCATGCGTCGCACGCTCGAACTTATTGGCTATACCAGTAGACGACTCCAACGGCATCCACTACTAACCAAGGTTCATTGGCGTAAAAGACTCGCCTGATGCAATGAGCAAGCAAGTTGGAAGTTAGAAGGCTGGAAGAAGGTGCGCTGCTCGGATGAGTCACGTTATTTACTCCACACCGTGGATGGTCGTGTACGGATTTGGCATCGACAACATGAGGCTCTTAATCCATCATGCATGGTATCAAAAGTGCAGGCCTGTGGAGGCGGTTGTGTGGTGTGGGGTATGTTTCACTGGCAAGAACTTGGACCCCTGGTGCTTGTGGAACAACGTATCAGTGGTCTCCGCTATCGTCAGCTGCTTATTAACTGTGTACACCCGCTATGTTACACTTTTTTCCTAATGGCAATGATGTCTTCCAAGATGACGATGCGCCGAGCCATCGGGCACTTGTTGTGCTGGAATAGTTTGAGGAACACAGTTCTGACTTCCAACATATCGATTGGCCTCCGAACTCCACCGATATCAATCCCATAGAGCACTTCTGGGACACTATGGAAAGGCATATCAGGCGTCTGGACACACCAATCACCTCCATAGCTGCATTTCTGGCCGCATTACACACAGATTGCTTGGCCATACCTCTCGAACGCTTCCGGCATCTTGTTGAATAAATGCCACGTTGGATAGCTTCTGTACTGAGGGCAAACGGCGGATCTACAAAGCATTAGTCGGTGGTCATAATTCAATGATCAGTCAGTGTATATTAAAAGAACTAGTCCATACAAATATATTCCAAGTTCCACTAATCACAGAGATGTGTTTCTTTCGTGGATAGCACAGTTGGTAGAATCGCCTCCTCTACACAGCAGATGGAACTGACCCCACATTCGAATCCGTCAGTGACGCGAGGAATTTTTATGTACATTTTCACAATGTGGCTGAGTCAGTCCGTCTCGGACGAGGGTTGCATGGTTTTTTCTCATGAAAACTCCGGTTTTTCGTCTAGCAAACAGGCAAATCGACCACAGAACACATGCAATTTACAGACATAATCTAGAGCGCAGTATGGTCTAAGTCACTGCGCCTAAAACCGAAGAAGAGAGGTGTGGTTAGCACTAAATGGACAGTGTTAGGTAAACTGGTCGATAGTAAAATAAAATAACTGTTTATTTTGAATGTTTTTCAAATGTGGTTACCTACTCATTAGTACCTATCTGTGATGTACTTCTCTAGAAGTAGTTTCATTACGTGATGTGAGGTACACAATCCAAACGACTAACATTGAGGGCGCTTGACTGCAGATATTACTCCAAGATGGACAAAAACTTGTATCCAGAATAGTCTATTATTCATAAATTCATTGACCAATTTCTATACGCGTATTCTCTTTGGATAATTGCATTTTGAAATACTAGAGAATTTTGAGAGCTACTAAAATTTTATAAAAAAATAGGCCCCTTAAAGCGATTATTTATTACAGAGATACAGAACGTTATAAATTATTTCTATATCTCATTACGGCATTGATAAGTACAATCTGAATGCTATTAATCTCGCGCTATAAAGACTTAATTATTATATACTTTTTCTACGAATATTCTGCAATATTTGCGATCAGAACATGGTCCCAGCATCGCCCTCAGCTGGGTTCTGGGCAACAATCAATTAATTACAACGAAAGTACCTATTTATTGGGGAATGGTTCCTTAGGTTTTAGGGGTAAGGCAGCTTTCTCTCCAAGACAAATTTCCAAATTTTAATTATTAATTCCAAATTTTCCTTTCCTCTCACTTTTATAACAAAAGGAAACTTTAGTTAAAAACTTATTGTGAACTAAAGCTTACCTCTTTATCTTTTCCTTTTCCTTTTGGCAAGAACGTTTTCTAGGAAGTAGTTACCACTTCGCTCAAAATATATATAGAATGCGTCTTTCGCCTAAGAACTATATTCTCAGTGGTTTCTAAAGCTGTCATTTGCTTTATAACAAAGGAGTGACCTTCGAACTGCGACACGTGAGAGAACAACCTTAAACTCCAGCAGGTAACTTGCAGCCGGCTTAAAAGTGGACGGGATGTTGAAATCAGCGAGATCGTAGAGAACTTGTCTCAGAAGTTAATATACGTCTGCATCGTTCCAAGGACCTCTAAGGTAAACACCAGAGGAGATCTACAAGGACGCTCGTGACCAAATCAAAACACGGGAGAGGTAAAAAATAATAATAAAATAAACGGCATCTCCTTCCTTATCCACACACAATTTCAACTTAAGTAATCAACTGGTGCCTTGCCTGTGTCAAATATTGATCACATATTTGACATTTTATATAGAACCAAAGATTGGAAAATTGTGATGATATAGAGGGTTCTTAAAAACAAATTATGCTGTGGATCGTTGAGAGGAAGCTGTAGTCTTGTGTGGTCGGCATTCATCAGTACAGGTGATGTCTGAACAGGAAACTAGAAGGTTGAGGTACAAAAGAATTTAGAAAACAAGTTATTTTGGTGTTTGAATCAGAATTTTCTTTATTATTTTAAAGAAACGCTCATCTGTTTTTCTTATGTGATGTTGTCAGAGTTGTTGAATGTAAGGGATATCGTTAAATTCACGTTTGTTTCTGCGCATTTAGGTTGACAACACTTTAATGCTATAGGAATAAAACCGAGGTTTATATAATCCTTTTTGCCCAGACAGACAGACAGAATTCAATTCGTGTGGGTAGTTCCAATTAATCTGACATCTTGACATCACTGAAGATTCTTTGGGGGAACCAGTTTGATCCCGCCAAAAGTTGTATAATGTGAAATTATCACTGAGATTTGTCATAATATAATTTGGAAATGACGCCACGTGGTGATTATCCATGGATTAATTATTTTTAAATGGGCCACGCTTTTACCAAGTTGGTGTAATGCAAAATTAGTTTATTAATTACATGCTTGAACTTAATTCCTAAACTTATTACAAAGCAGACGTTTCAGGGTCCTTGCCAGACCCTCTCAGAGTTCGGCAAGGACCCTTTCAAGTGTATCAATGAGATGTATCAGTTTCATTAATCATGAGATGTATAAGTTTATCAATTAACTGTATGGAAAGCATCTTTCATCCCGACAATGGAGAGGACATTGATGAATTGTGCAGACTTCTCAGGGATGTCGGGAGGATCTGAACAGGTAGTAGGTGTTGCCTTTCGTTTTATATATTTATATATATTTATTTACTTATATATTTTGTTCACCTACTCTTATTTAGGATAACCTTTTTTTATCCAATTGGGCCACTGACTTCATATGTACAGGTGTCTGAAGTTAACTAGTGTAGAATAAAACATCTTGATAGACACCAATATATTCTAACTTGTTTAATATGAAATTTCAAGCATGGAATTATACGTTATTGTAACAGATAATAAGAATTAACTTTTCCTATTTTCTCTACCACTAACTTCACAAACAAATTATATATATATATATATATATATATATATTTTTTTTTTTTTTTTTCCTTTACAAATCAAACCTTTTTTCAAGTTGCACAATTACTATGCTTTTCAATAATTCCAGTTCTCAACAAGGGGTCCTTGCTACTTCATTAGACATATCTCTTCTAGAACTCAGGTAAATATATCCTTAATTCTATTTTTTATTACTCTATTTAAAATAGTCCTTTGTTGAAAGGAACACAGAGTGCCTCTTCCCTTAGTTCTCAATTAAACTTTAATTCGTCTTCTCCGGATAAAATTTTGGGCTAGACATAGTATGAAAATTTTGTACTTACAAATACAGTTCTCCTTTCTCATCGCCAGGTTGGGCCAGCTCCCTTAACAAAAGACGAGTCTTCCATTCTGGGCTTGAAATTCGGGGATCCTTTTTCTTAGGCTTCCTACCCTTTACCGGACTGGCTCAGCTGCTAACGGACTTTCTGTTTTCCATAACCTTTGGCATTCCCTCGACTGCGGCTATTCGATCATTACTCTAAAACCTTTTTAGCCTACCCTGCTCATACTCAGCTATTTTACACTGACCCAAACCCTTTCCAGTACACCACTTCTACACAACCTCCTGACACCACCGAGGCTTTACCCGAAAGACTTTTCCCGCCTCCCATCTCGCTATTTTTATATAAAATCACGCTCCCTTTTTTCTCCCCTTATTTTTGTCTAACCCATGTTAATAATCCGGTCGCCCTGGACTATCTCATCCCTTTGCTCCGCTATCACCGTATAGTCCCCCTTTTCTCGGCCTTTTCGGGGAATTTGGTCCTGACCTTCTCCGGTAAAAGTTCACTTTCTTTTCTGGGAATTTGCCTCGCTTTTAAGCACCTTCTCGAACAATTATTTATACGTTCTCTCTTTTTTTTAAATTTAATTATTCAGAATATTTAATTAAACTATTGTTAAACTAATCAAAGCTGTGTCTGTTATCAAAATGGAATTAATGTATAGAAATTATTTTTCTAAGTAAGCCCGAGCTTACAAGGTATACGAAAAAATCGTATCTCAAGGAATATAAAAAAAAAAAAAAAAACTCATATTAGGGTGACCAATTAACAATTTTGCAAGAAAGCAAGCTTACACAGCATTAGCCAAAAAAAAAAAAAAAAAAAAAAAAAACACACACACACACACAAAAAACCGACATCTCTCATTTCAGCTATTCATTCCCTCCTCCAGCAGTCTGTCTAGTTTTTTTTTTTTTTTTTTATTTATTTAAGCTATCAACTTCCAAAACAACAGATGGAAGTTTCTTGCAACAATCAACCACCGTTGGCTAAAGGCACTTACACCCGTCTATTCTGTAATCGGCGTTCTTCTGTTTGAATTTCTGTCCCCTCATGTGTGTGGTGGGAGAAAAAGGAAGAATCCTATTAGCACTGAGCTTGCCCAATCCGTTCAAAGCCTTAAATACATCAAATCAGATCAGCTTGCAGGTGGCTAGAGTCCAGACTCTGCAATTTGCAGAACTAAAGCCTTTCTTGGTAAGAGAACCCCACTGTTTCGTTCATCAATTTCGTTGCCCATCTTTGCACCTGTTCCAGCAGCTCTACATCCTTCCTGAAATGAAGCCTCCAGACCGGTACTCAAGTTGTGGCCTGACCATTGACTTACACAAAGGGTTAATCACCTCCTTATCCCTGTTAGCAAAATTCCTGTAAATATCATTGACAAAACCCTATGAGCTGTCCTTTCTGCATTGCCCAGAGAGATTCATATGCGACTGCACAATTAACCCTAGGTCTTTTTCATTTTGCACTACCCTGAATGTACCATACGGTTAGTACGTTACTCTGGGGTTACTGCTACCCATATGCAATTCCTTGTATTTTTTAATTATTAACTTCAATGCCCTTTCTCAACACATCTGCTTAACTTTTCTAGATCTTGCTACAGTAACGTATTGTCATTACTGTCATTTTTATGGGGCTTCTTCTCAACGTGGCTTAGTTAGTCGGTCTCATGGTAGCATGGTTTTTCTCCCGGAAACTCATGAGAAAAACATTTCGTCGCAGTTGCTCCTAAAGCCCCTACAACAACAACAACATTACTGTAATTAACTACCCTGTCAAACTTTGTATCTTCGCAAACGTGGACATTAAGGCTGATATGACTTCATCAATATTATTGATAAATAATGAAAACAACAATGGGACCCAACATCGAATCCTGGGGGACACTAATAATAACATTACTCCTCGACGAGCAGTTTCCATTGATTAGCACTCTCTAAATTCTCCCACATTATTTTCCCATTATCCACAGCAGCAACTTACTCTTAATGCCACACTGCTCCAATTTATACAGCAGCGGTTTATGTGAAGAGTATCAAATGCTTTCCTGAAATCCGGGTATATGATATCAAAATTATTATTATTTTTGCATCCAGTTCCTTTGTGACCACATCGTAGTATCCAATCAAATTGGTTAGACAAGATTTCTTCTTATCAAACCAATGCTGTGTCTGAAGTATAATTACAGCCTTTTGCAGATGATCCTGCATTACTTCTTTAACCAGTGACTCCATTATTTTCCCTGGAACAGAAGTTAAACAGTCAGGTCTTTAATTACGCGTGCCACACTTTGATCTTCCTTTGTGAATTGGGGATACATTCGGATACCTCCAATCCGCGGAGACCACCCCTGAATCCATGGATGCCCTCATAATTATGGCATAGGGTTTGCTTACTTCCTTCCCTGACGCTCTTAATGAAATTGGATAGATTCCATTTGCCCGAATCATGGGAGAAAAAACGTTGCTGTCCTCGCCTGAGATCGACTAACGGATTCACGGATTGAGCAAAGCTCATAAATGTTCCCTGTCATTGAAGGGATTCGAACCTGGGAGTATTACACCCGATGTAGGGAGGACGTTGTTTAAAACCACTATACTAGCTGCGAGAACATACAGAAGGATACAGCGATTTCTGAACAGGGTAAACGCATCATCTCAACAGTCATCCTCTCAAAAAAAAAAAAAATGGGGCATGCAGGGAACAGCATGCCTAGATTTTTATGGCAACGTTGTGGCAAACATAATACAACCAAATGATTCGAAACTTTTATTAAAATATTACTTTACTCTTGTTTGTGGTCTTGAACTATATACCGAAGTCTTCTGGAACAACAAGTAATGCTACGTGGTTTTCAATTGAAGTGGTGCAGGGTGTAATTAGAGAATGATCGGTGCATCATCTCTGGAATGAAACAGATGAAATGTTTTTGTGTGTGTTTTGTGTCATGGATTACAGAACTGATTGTATTGGGTAAGATTCTTCGCGATCATATTTTGCATTGGCATTTTGGACAAATTCATCTTACCGCATAAGGCAATTTCATTGGAAATGGATCTTATGTGAAACTGCACTATAATGCGCCAAGACGGGATATGATACTGGTTTGAGGAGAACAGACTGCAGAATTGATCTGACCAGGAAAGATCCATTACCTGAATTCCTTGAAGCATGTTGAGATGAACTATACCCAATGCTTGATTTAGGCATAAAGCAAATAAAACATGGCTTAGTACCTCGCAGTTAATTTCTTTTGCGACGAGTGCGTGTGTGCGCAAAGCCCCAAAGCAACTAGGGCTATAAGGTGTCGGTATATTATTCGTAGAAAGTGCACGTATTCTGTTGTAGAATTCCCTGTTTTCTGGACGAAAACCACAAGTTTCGTGGAAAAATTCCTTCAAACATCGCCCGAAACCGATTAACTCAACCACGTTGTGTAAAAAATGCCGATAAAAATACTTGGTGTCATTGCCGGGATTCGAAGCCAGGCTCCTTTTCCACATGGTGTGGGGAGGACAGTTATTACATCCCCTGCGCTAATGGCAAAGGTCTTTTTGCGATTGTGAAAATCTATACGTACATATTTTGGACCTCTTTACATGCTAAGGTTTATTGCCTCGTGTCTAAATCCGGCCTTGCTGAACTGGATCCGTGTCTTCCAGGGTAACACAGTAGTATAATCGGCTTCTCTTCCACACCGGGTGGAAAAGGCCGGGTTCCAATCCCATAAACTGCGCAAAGAACTTCTGAGTTGTTTTTTTTCTTTTTTCACTCTGTGGCGGAATCAGTCTCAGGTTTGTATCTTTTCGTCCAGAAAAAAAAAAAAAAAAAAAAAAAAAAGAAAAGAAAAGAAAAAGGCAAACCGACACGAGAACATACTCAGGCGGTCCTTAGATAACCCTAATCTGATAATTTGTACTGGATCCAGTTCAGTCCTTCAAATTCATGGACGATGCCTACTGTGGTGAATGCAGTGGAGAACATTGAATCGCCATGAGAAGTAAAATATCAGAAGAATCGGATAAAGTTCCATAACCATTTGAGTATGAATAAATATCCACGCAGTTTACAGTTTGAGTTGCGCACGGTTTCCTTCACTTCCCGATTTTGATTTTTCCGTTAATCGGAAAGCTGAAACCAGGCCGAAATGAAATTGAGGGTAAATTTTATTTTCTGAAATGTAGCCTGCATTTCTTTCGATTTTAGTGTTTACGTGCTGCAAACCAGAAATATGACTTCTACTTTCGCCACTTAAGTTGGTCATGGTCGCATGTTGAACTCGCATCCTTCCTTTGCCTGAGGGACGCGAACAGTTTCTAGTGCAAGGGGCCACTGACACAAGGAAACCAGCTGTCGAGATATCCTCGTTAACATTCTGCACTACTCTCAAGAACAGAGTGGCTGCTTAATCTTACTACAGATACCTTCTGAAAAATAAGGAAATTATAAAATTGACTTAATTATTTTAATTATGTTTGTCTTATCAATCCGCTATTACTGAATTTCTGTTATGCTATTTGTGAACTGAATAAAGGCAAAGGGAAGGCCAGTGCGCCGCATTACTTTATTCAAAGCCATCAGAATTATTTTCAATGATCAATGGTGTAACCGAATATAAACATTTATCATGGCTTCGTATTATTTTCAGTATTACATTTTTTAAATTGTTTATAGAAATTATCTATAAAATTCAGAAGAACACTTTGCGAGAATCAATCGAAAAGTGGTGGCAACACTCTGTAGTGCACGCACTCATGGGAAGGAATAACATGACTTATGTTACCTATAAAAACATTTACAATTTGTTTTTCTTAGGTGTACGTGTTTAGCTCTTATCTTTAGCTCCTATGGGATTCCCATAGGAGCTAAAGAAGAACTAGGAGAAACATTTGTGTCAACAAGAGGAAGAAAGTACCAACCCCACCATTTTCTGGTGGTGGTACTGTCAATGAACTTGCATGGCAATGCAAAGTATCATGCTGCTAGTTATGAAGGGGTTTTGTAGCAATAATGGTAAACCTTTGGGTACCCTCTCCTCCTCATTTTTCCGGCTTAAGTACTTGTGAGTTTCTTCCACAAGACGAAGGAGCATTTTAAGAAATCGTTAGTCTTTCTCATTCTACAAGAATAAAAACGCTTGACGTCATCAAAAGGTATCAACAATCTCATTTTCTCAGATAAGAGAGAGAGAGAGTATCAGTCAGTGGATGTAAAATGAAGTGAAGTGATCCTACTGGGTTTTAAGTTCATCGCTTTCATAACCCATGCTGTGTTCTGTTTTAGCATGAATCGTTCACAGATGGTCTTTAGATCATTCTTTCCGAGGTGGTTCAATCACGTGGTGCTGAAACGTATACCAATCCGGTCAATGTTGGGGTGTCCTTGTTCAACGACGAACAATTATTGAGCTTTAAATGAGGGGACGTTTGAGCATAACCAATCCACGTTATCCAGAATGGACTTCCACCACGTATTGCTCTGCCACAAAAACAGGGAATCACGATAGAATGACGTCATATCATTACTTCCCTTTGCTATTCTTCGAGGAATACTTGACCGTGTTGAATGAGCGCTAAATGAGCTTTTTGCGTTACCTTTTGAATACTTTTTATGCATTTTATTTATTCGTAGTTTATAGATTTTTATTACTAAGGATTTGCCTCCCCCCCCACATGCAACGAAATGAAAACGAAACATTTCACTTATAATCACCTTGCGTATAAACACGAAAGCACAGTTCTTCCTGTCCTTTATATCTTTGCTGTGGATTTTCCTTATGTGAAATAAGGAAAGGATTATCAGAAACAAGTATCAAATAAATTTTAACTTTCAGGAAGAAATACGAACCGTTAAGTCATGTCACTTTGAGGAAAGTAAACGAAAATGTTACAATGGCTCGAATATGTTACAGCTACTAGCTGACATTTAAATTGCTATTTCGCAAAGATTAACGTTGTATTTATTTAAAAATAAAATAGGTTTATGACTTTTTCCGCACTCAGCATTTTCATAAGTAACTTCCGTACACTTCAGAAAAAGAGAATTCTCAGGCGAATTGTAATGAGAGAAACAAATACTATACTCGTTGGAGACCTACTAGAATTCTTTATGACAAAATATAAGTGTTCGTTTGGACGAATACTGCCTTTCCTGACAGGGCCAACCCATCACCGTTGGTGCAATCTTCTAAACTCTCGCCAAAGTCCTTGTTCTTTTGGTCTCTCACGGGCTGTTCAACGCAATGCAGATTGTTCTTTGGAGTTAAGTTATATCTGTTTAAAAAGGGAAAGCAGTCAGTACAGCAAAACTGAGGAAAATCTGAATAGCTGGTGTTGTCCGTAGTTGCCTTAAAAGTAACAAATATTACTGCGGCGTTATAAAACAAGCAAATATATACAACTACAGGGACGTTTGGCGACATCATGATGTTTTTGCTTGAAAGCGTTTACATGTAATACAAAACGAAGGTAGAAATATTTCTACCTTCAGATTCTTCTTATTGCTAATTTTATAAATTTGAAGTGATCAACTTTATATTGGTTATTTGCCTGTTTATTTAATTATTTTATTTCCATTTATAATTCTGTACTGTGAAGTGAAATGAGCTAACACAATGAGGTATTGGATTTACCTAAGGGCTTTAAAAATTAGAATCATAGTGCCTTGGCATAAAAATAAATAAATAAAAAAGCAGCCAACAAAACAGCCTCAGAATAGATTTACTGTTATATTTTCCAGTTCAGACCAAAGCAGATGACTGAGATCGAAGAGATTGGAAACGGGTACATCAGGATGACTATTTTCTCCGGGTCAATCTTAAACACCGAATTTTGTGCATGATTATTGCCATACTGAAAAGCGCCAGTCCAACGAAGTTTTGAAATTGCTCAAGCCATGTTCAAGTTTTTATTTATTAAGGGTTTATTTGTACCCATGCGGCGAAGCACTCTTCTCTACAGCATTTGTACCAAAATTTTTCATAAATATTCTATTTGGTTATTATCCAATACTTTTGGTAGCGTGATGCACACAGCATTTCTAATTGAGAATTGTTGTGTACCATATGCTATCAAAGAAGCATTGTGTAAGTCAATGGTTCGGCTGCATCTTCAATACAGAGCTGGAAGCCTCAGTTTAGGAAGGATGTAGAGCTGCTGGAACGCATACAGAGAGGGACAACGCGTTTGTGAGGATAACAAAGGGGTGCTCTTACCAAGAAAGGCTTCAGTTCTGAAAAATAAAGCGATTATAGCGTGTGGAAACTAGGCACTTGCTAAGTGATATGATTGAGGTGTTTAAGACTTTGAATGGATTGAGCAAGCTCAATGGAATTCTTTCCCTTGCTCAGAGTACGCACATGAGGAGACATACACTGAAATTGAGGAAGGAAGGCAAACTTCGGTAGATTTCAAACATCAATAGATGTGCAGAAGATTGCCTGCCAACGGATGGGTGTTTGGTGGAACAAGCTTTCGTTGTTGTGGAAGTGGGTAGTTTTAATAAATTCAAGGAAGAACTAGACAAACTAGACGTCAATGGTTTAAAAAGTTCTTACAGTAGTAGAAAGTGAAGGTCAAGTTTCTTAAATTATTGAAATAGTCAGTGTTGTTATAATGACTATATCATCATTATTTCTGTATCACTGATTTTTTATTATTCTTATTATTTCTTTATTAATTATTTCTTCTTATTTTTACTTTATTATTAATTATTATTTTTATTTATTTATTATTTCTTAGATAGCTGACCTCGCCTTTTATATTAATCTAAGAGCAGAATCATATGTCAATAACACATCTGTACTGTTAGAACAACTTTCATAAAATGTAATAATTAGACAGCTATTTAAATCGAACCGTATTTTTCATTTATTTGCAAAAGTTCAGGTAAAAAAAGTCCAGTTATTAAAGAAGGTTGTCAGATTAAATAAAGTCAGTCACTTATGGGTGAAAAATTATTGCATAATGGAGTGGAGTGAATAAAGAATGTCATTTCTTAATGTCAATAAATCACAATAATTATAAACATAATAAACAACTGACACGCGTTTGCTGCTGAGTTTATATTTCTCAATGTTTGTTAAAAAGCTGTTTTTTTACCATCCTTGAAGAGATGAAACTCCAATCTGGTCACCTGTAGCGATGAACATCATAAAATCGCAGTGAGCATAAGTGAATCCATGTCAAGTGAGAAACATAATCATTACTATATAAACGGAAGAGAAGGAAGCCAAATTCAGACACCTTGGTATTCCTAGTACAGCAGAAACTTCGAAAAGGGACGACTGCAGGACGTAATTCAAGATAGATAAGTAATGGATAATTAAAGAAATGCTGTTACTAGCACAGTAATTATAGCAAAATATCATTTTATATTTTGAATATTTTCATACAAAGCTTGTATTAAAAGAAAGCAATTATTTGAAATGAATCAAACGCTTTTAGATTACAATTCAAGGGAGTTATGTCCTACACACCGTGAAGGCTAAACAAAAAAAAAATTGATTTATATTTCTTGAAAGTAATTATATTGACAGTAAACTAAATACCGATTCTCTTAAGAATAGGTGCATGATACTCAGACAGCCTCTACACCCTCCTCCTGGAAAATTTTAATACCATCTGTATAACCATACTTAAAACTGGATACATATTTTGGATACCATTCTGACAATTCCTGATAGGTTGCAGCACCATCTAAAGAGCCATGTTCTCCACCATATTCCGATGGTAGGCAAGCTGGAGGAATATGACTGTGTAAGGAATTCAAGTTAGTTCCATGGATAAAAATCTGAAATAATAATAATAAAAATTCAAATTTACTTTAGAAACTTAAGGTCTGATTTTAATAATTATTATAATACGTTCTGATTTTTTCAGAAGAGTAAAAGCCTTAATTGTTAAAATTCCAATTGAAATTGTTAATAAAATAAATCAAATTATGCAAAATAAAATAATCCAACTTTGAATTAACTGTCGCGCGAAAACAAAAATAAATAAATAAATCGATTTAAAGTTTAATTTATTTTGCAATAATCTATTGTGATATAGTAAATATGATTATCGCAGCAAAATTTTGAACATATTTTGCGTGAAAGAAATAAATGTTTATTTATATATCTTCGTTATAAGTAGAAACGGCAGGCAACTATATCATTTTGTTCAGACACTTTTGTCATTTTTTTTCGCATATTTTAAATATTTCTCATCTTCTTTGATATATTTACGATATCCACTCGAAAGAGGCAGCATTGACAAGAGGGCGTTGTACATCTTGAATTGTAGCAGTAGGATTTTGCGTTACTTCAAATTTGTATAATAAAACTGGTAAAATATTATATTGCTTGAACATAAATCTTGGATCAGATAAATTAATGCGTGGTGAATGTAGTATTCAATTTTCAAGGTTATCGGTTTTTATGGAAAATAAGAACATTTGACTGGTTCATATTCGTAGAATAGTTCACCTTGATAGGTCTGATTTACAGCTACGTGTACATATCATTATTTTTAATGGGCTTTGCTTTGTTGTAGATTTATTAATTTATTACAATTCTCAAGGTCAGGAAGTTTCTGCTGAATAAACCATTTTTGCCTTTTCAAATCAGTCAAACAGAGCTATATTACTGCCACCTGCTTATATTAAGCATGCTGTTTAACTATATGGAAAATTAAATAGAAATTTTTATTAATACGTACTACCACAGGAATTATTAATGAACTTTAATAGTGTGCGCAAAATAAATAAGGCAGCAGCGCACAGTTGGGATTGATGTGAAATCTCGTGGGAAGTTTCTCCAGCCGAGTCTTCTCTCATTATGGTGATTTTTGTGATGTGGAGAAAGAATTAAGGTTGAAAGGAACGAACAACAGTGTTAGAATGCAAAGCCTTAGAACTAATAGTATTAAACTGGATCCTCTTACAGTTTTACGTTCACTGCATTCTATGTACATTGACTATGGACATATTTTATAGGAGGAAAGAAGATGCGTGACCACAGTGCTCTTAGGAATGATAATGCACTGGACTAAGGATGATCTACCACTAAATAGGGTATTGAGTGCACTGCACAATAATATGATGGGTTTCTTGAATAGTGCTGAATCGGAGTTGAGCAGTTACATTTATAATGGTTTGCTGAGCAGATGGAACTTATTCACGGGTTTTGCCGTTCAGTTCTCCTAGTTTGAGAGGAATCGTACTGATTTGGACAGCTCGTACAATCAACATGAAAAATGTGTGAATGGTAATATAAATCGGTGTTCTGAAGGCGAAAGAGGATATTCTAAACACACATTGGAAGGTAAAAACTTTGAGAGCTTGAAGATGGTGCAAACAGATGCGATTGTATTTTTTTGCAGAACTGTATTTTTTTTTTTTTCTTTTGTACTATGATATGACCCGAGTACTCAAGTCAAGGCGAAGTCAAATATTGTTTTGTTCGGATTTATTTTTTTTAATTTTTTTTTTTTTTTTTTGGCTGGTGCAGCATAAGCCATAGGCTTTCTTGCACCATGCGGCCGTTACTAATACTAATACTAATACTCATAAAATAGTAATGCATTTGGTAATTTTTAGAAAAATATGTAAGTTTTAAGATGATAAAATATGTAGAATGAAAATTATATTTTCAAGAGAAGTGTACATAGACGTGTTTTGCATTCACAAAGGCTGTAACTTACTCTCTTTAGCAGTTTTTCACTAGCGAAGGGACTGATGCAGGAGTAGGCGAAGTCAAATATTGGTGGCTGATTTATGAAATGGATTTCTTTGTATCTGACCGGAAGGGCATTCTATAGCAAAATAAAACAAGATGTTGTTGA
The DNA here is from genome assembly GCF_048544385.1 of Mastigoproctus giganteus. NCBI lineage: Eukaryota > Metazoa > Arthropoda > Arachnida > Uropygi > Thelyphonidae > Mastigoproctus > Mastigoproctus giganteus. The sequence continues at coordinate 11,242,671 of NC_143585.1, read as the reverse complement.
AAGTATTAACACAGTATTGTAGAAATATTTCTTATTGAAACAAAACTGTTCTCAGCACTTGCTGACTTTAAGGAATAACTAAATTAATATTTTATATTCTCGAATAACTTTTGGTCATTAACATTTATATTGAACAACAATCAATAAATGGGTCAAAACACTGAAATTTGAAAGTAAAAAGTGTATCGAAAGCAGTTCACTTTAATTAAGCCACCCGGCCACCGTGGTTCCATAGTTCGTGTTAAAGGATATTCCCATATTTCGTGTTAAATATTCACGTAATGATAATAACTCAGTACTTTCCCTTCTGACCACCCTTCTCCCAAATGATAGAAGGGTGGTCAGAAGGAAAAGTATTGAGTTTGAATCCCATTAATGACGCGAGGAAGTTTTGTAGGTTTTTTTACAAAGGGGCTGAGTTAGTCGTCTCGAGCGATGGTGACAGAACTGGTTTTAAGTGGATGCAAAGAGAGATTCCGGAGAAGGCAATTAGAAGTCGTGGATAAAGACTTAGATCTATTCCAAAGAGCAATTGTAGTAAGTCGCCGAAATGTAAGTGTAATTATTTCACAGGCAGCGGAACGTACCCACCTGCTAGAAATATCGTACGACACTGACAACACATACCTCAGATGTGCCTCAGAGCTTTTTTCCAAAATGTTTTTGTTGGCTATTATATCTAAAAGTTGTTTAGTCTGCAAGTCTGCAAAAGAAAGGAAGATTTCTTTCTTTTTATTTTTGCTAGTTTTGGCGCAGTATCACAGAAGTTTATTCCACTACGCAGTCTAATAGGCGTTGTAACAACTATCAACAAATTAGACATTTCATTGTAATGCCATCTATTCTTAATTACATAAATATTTTCCATTAATTCATTTAAATGTACTAAAAACACCATTCAATGATAAAAAATATGGTGCAATTTGCTATTTTACACAAATTAATTAAACTATTTGATTAGCCGGGATACGAGGTTAAAACTTTATTTTACTATATCTATGCAGATATAGTAAAATTAAAGACTTTCCTTTCCTTTCCAACTTTTGGCATCAGAAAGTCTGGATTCCTCGTGGGATGGGCTTAACAAGATGGCAAAAGCGTGTTACAGAAAGACTGGCCCATGTTGGCCCAACTGCTTCTCACAGTTATTCCAAACTGGACAGTTGCTGATCTCTACTCTGAATAGTTCATTCCATTAATTTCAGAAGAGTTCAATTTACTTGAGATCTGATGACTGTCTAGGTCACCACAATATACTGAATTCGCTCTCATATTTCTAGTATCAGTTCTGTACAACTCTGGTCTTATGAAGTGGAGCATTATCCGTGGAAGAATTCTTTCACAAGTGTGTGGGACGCCCTTGGGCGTCGCATTGCACGCCCACAGCCAACTCTTCGGTAACTTGGTCTGCATTGATGGAAGAATGAGATCTGTTCCCACAGAGCAATATGCAAACCTTGCTCGATATATGGGTCTCTTATAGTATAGAATGTGTTATAGTGTAGAAGAATGAGACTGTGGGAAATGAAGCGAACTGTTCGTCAGAGTAAAAAATTCAAGTGAACAGAAAATTACCGAAAAACGAAATTTGAAAAGAAAGACTCATTTTCAGCCGAAAAGCCGTTGGAGGGGATCATACGCCATACCGACTTCATGCGACAATATTTTCGGGCATCTTGTATCGACTTTTGTAATGTGTCCTTTTGGAAATTCTTATAGAACCCCTATTTTATAGAGTCCCTTTTACTTATCCGAAGTTTCTTACTGTCTCCTCATTTTCATCGCTATTCTGTTCTACACGACCATACCAAATTTTGTCCCTTTTCATCGCAAGCTGCGCGCGTTGCAGCAAGTTTTCTGCGTGCTGAAACGCGTGCAGTTGGTTAATTTTTTGAGCAGTGTGTAGCTCATGGGCGTCCCTAATGTGGCAGTTTTTTTTTTTTGTACAAGGTCAGAAAGGAAATATTTTGCCGATGCATATTTTATAAGTTGCGGGGTGAGCATTATGAGGAATGTAAATAAGCAGTTTCCGTTGGTGTCGTGAACATGCCACGGGACTCCAGAAGCAATGGTCCAATGTGATATTCGCAAATGTGTAAGGTGGGAAGACAGAGAGAGAGAAATCAAAAGAACTTACCTCGAAAATCTTTAATAACTGTATTAATGTTTTGATTTTCAAGTAGTGCTGTACATGTCTCCAAGTAAAGGCCTGCAAGTCAACAATTCCAGAGCCTCCGTTCATCTGATATGCTTCATTATGAAAAATCCATTCCACAGTTAGAAAGAAAGCACGGCAAAGCATTTCGAAGGATGTTTTCCCAGGATCCGCGAAACCTGCTCAAATCAAACATAACGCTTGTATTAATCAGAACCCGCACGGAAATCCCATCTGCTGCTATTAAAACCCTACTACTGGAGTACGTAACAAATATTTAAACGTAGTTAGTGAGATCATTGCAGACCAAGCAATCCATTCAACAGTGGTTATATTTCGTACCCGTAAAATATCGACTAAGGTTATATTATTATCTTCGGCTAAACGCGAAATAAGGAGCATAAATAAATTCACTACTTTTTTATCCTCCAGAATCGACGTTAAATCACTTTAAGTAGACAAGACAACAAAGCCACAAAAGAACATTTAAAATAATTTCAGTGTGTACATATATATATATTTTTTTTTTTTTTTGCTGCTCTCGCCTGAGACCTTTTCCACCTTGTGTGGGGAGGATGGCGATTATACCAACTGTGCTATCCACGAGGATGCAGTCTTACCGAGTACAAACATCTATACTTAAAACAAGGTATGTGGTTACAACAAATGCATTTATGTTAATGTTGTTGTTTGGTTTTTAGGAGCATTAGCAACTAAGGCCATATTGCTCCGGGGATATGCGGGATCATTCCCTGACCTTTCCGCATCCTCCGTATTTAGTGGTGACGGGCTCGAACCCCGGTCTAATCAAGAAGCGTGTGCTACGCACTGCCGCTCCAGCCCACCTGGCATAAGGCAAAACATCGTGACCACCAAGAGGTAACGTATTCCATATTACCTAGGCGTGATGTTACCAGACTGGTGCACCATATATATTGACGGCACGGTAGTGCAAATCATTTCTTCGTCCATGCGACAGGAACAGAGAAGGATCTGATGGAGTTTGAACTGGGAATGATTTGCGGGTCTGGAAGGAGGACGCCAGCATCTCCGTAACTTCAGGCATGTGACCTATTCGACGGCCGCCATATTGAAGGTCAGGGCTGGTTCTGGTAGGTTTGCAGTGCGTGCATGCACCCAGGCGACCAAATTCCTAAGGCGGCCGGTAGTGCACTGTAAAGAATAAAATTAAAACGTAATTTAAATATTCACCCGACATTCAGTTCTCTTGTCAATCACACTGAACAGTTAGCATTTGTAGTAAGAATTGTAAATATTGCCACTTCTGATGTTGCAGTTCGAGAATTATTTCTTGGGTTTTAGCAAGTATCAGACACTACATTGGACAAATAAAAAAGAGTAGCCTGGTTTGATGATGATGGACTGGTGAGTAAAAGGTAAAAGGCGGCAAGCAGATGAACAGCAGCAACCAGACTGCACAGAAACAGGCCGACGGCGTTATCATGGTTTGGGGGATGTTTTCATGGACATAACTTGTTCCACTCGTGCTCATTGAACTCACCCTCACCGCAAGATCCTACCTCAGCATTGTTTGGGACAAATTTTTCCGTGCATAGTGAACATGTATCCAGATAGTGCTGGACTCTTTCAACAAGACAACCCCTTATGCAACACGGCTTTCACTGTGCATTCATGGTGCGAAGATCATTTCTGAACATTCACGTGCTCCGCTGGTCGTTTAATTCCCCCAACATCAATTCCATCGGAAATTTGTGGGATGAGGTGGAACCAAGCATTGGCCAATGCCTCACTCCTTTGCCAAACTCTGAACCGTCCATCCGTCCAGTTGGTCTAGATTACCTGATAATACTTTTTGAGTTCTCATGGAATCAGTGTCACGCAGGATGCAAGTGCTTATCATGGCGGAAGGTGGTCCAACACGCTGTTTGGATATGGTCATAATAGTTTGGCCCGTGAGTGTGTTTCTTAAATTCAGCCTTCATTTTCATTAGTAAAATTAAAAATATATAAGCAGGTTTATAGCGAAAGTTTGTGATAGTATAATTGGCATCGAGGAGATTATGAGAGTGAATTTGAGCATTATGAAATTAGGGGTATTGAAGTTTTAGATTATTTATTAGCAAAAAATTGGAACCCAAAGGCAAATAAGGCTCCTGTAGTGGATGGAAGAAACCATTTCGAAGGAGACAAGGAGAGTGCATAATGGTTAATTGTTGTAGAATTTTAGGCGTATCAGCAACTTAGACCATATTGCGCCGTATATAATGTCTTTAAACTGAGTGTATTCTGTGGTCGATTTGCAAATACATCATTTCAACTATAACAGCAGCGTTAGGGGAAAGTGCACACCATCATAGAATTCGTGTTGGTATATAATTTATCTGTAAAACATTAAATAGAAAATCTGAGTCAATCGTTAATTCGTAAACCTACTCTTAAGTCCATTACTCCAAGTTATAAAAACTTTTTGATTCTGTTCAGAAGGATAAGAAACATTAATTAACGCCTTTAATCCACATTCTAGCGAAAATTCAGAAAGTGAAGGATAATGCATACAAACCAATTTTGGCAACGATAATCGCTTCTCCTTGTGGTCCGCAATTTGGTAAGACGAGAAACACGTTGTCTCTAAACAGAGTGGATACCTCTTCGATTGGTTTTGCGTTGAAATACACTTCATGGCTAGCTCGTATCTTGAAATAATTCTTTATCGTGTCTAAAGCACGATCAACTCGAAACTTTCTAACACGCAGGAAACGAAGATAAAAATCTGTATCATCCGGAGGCAGAACGTCTTTCTCACCTGAAATTCGTACGAATAAGTAAGACGTACAGAAGGGAAATTTGAAATTTAATTACTATAAGTAATGGAAATATTTCTGATGAAATATTTTATGAAATGAAACCAGAAACAGACTTCAGTTCGTAATCCACATACCGTACATTTTATATCCTATGAAAATTAATGAGATACCCGTTCTCTCTCTCTCTCTCCCTCCCTTAAGTGATAGATAGTGAATCGAGCTGAAAATACGCGAAGAAGTTGTAATAAAAAATGACCATCACTTTGCCACAGTACATCACAACGGTATACAACAGGATTGATCAAGGAAACGGATTAATGGACTTCTAGACGGAGTGATATTGGAAAAGATCATTTGAAAATCAATATGAGCGGAGTTGTTTAATTTTTTTTCAAATGTGCATGCACGTACGGATAGTCTTCCAAGAAATGGTTGTCTTTAGCAATTAAGAGCTTATTATAAAATATGTTTCAGATTGTGTGCGTTTTCTTTGGCTGTTTTTCATCTCACTTATCTTCACCAGTCCTTAGCCCTTTGGAATTGGGGAACAGGATGCCAAACAATGCAATTAATTCAATTTTTTCCAATATTAGGATAGGGATGAGGGAGGGATTGAGGGTCAAGAAGCAGAATATTATTGACATTGAATTCGAATTTGTAGGCTAATTGCCAGAAAATGAGGAAGAAGGAGGGTCGTTCCAGACGACAGTAGCAGCGTGGATTTTTGTTAGTACGAAAATGCTATTGAGGTTGGAGTTTAAGAGTGAATGAATTCTCTAATGTTTGCATTGGTTTGGCAGAGAGGGGAAGGAGGTAAAGATTCCGGACGAGCAGTGACCATGAAAACATCTATAAGAAAATGTATTGTGGATTTTCTATACACCGAAAGAATTAGAATAGATTTATTTATTTCTTAAAATGTTACAAACAAATATTTCAGCCTCAAATTAGGCTGAGCCTTAATAATTATTGATGTCTTTTAGACAGACACTGTGATGCCGTTAATACTGTTAGAGAAAGGGGTAGGTTTGTCAGAAAGGCCGAGAGATAATGAATTTTCTGGAATGTTCAATCTTTTCGACAGAATCTAGTATTTTAAGAGAAGAATCGTACTAGAGATGTAGGAATCATATTTCAGAGTAAGAAGGGTTTGATATTTGTACAGCGTAGTTATATTTTGAAGAAAAGCAAAGTCGAGAACCAAAGAGAAAGCATAATTTTTTCGGTACATAGCAATATTAGCAATAGGCTTGTGCCAAGAAAGATTAACCTCGATGTTTTCTATATTTATCGATGGTATAGATGAATGTATATATCAGGCTTAATGTCCAAGTTTGCAGATGATACAAAGGTTGGCAGGGGTGTTAATGAGAGTAATGACAGTATGCTACTGCAGAAAAAATCTAGAAAAGGTGGGCAGATGGGCTGAGAAGCGGCAACATTAACAAATAGAAAGTACTGCATATGGGTACAATAAACCCCGAGTAACGTAACAACCGTGCAGTATTACACTCAGGGTAGTGGAGAATGAAAAAGACCTGGGGGTAATTGTGAAGCCACATATGAAGTATTCTGAGAAGTGCATAGTGTGCGAAAGTAACTCATGGGGCCATGTTAATGTTATATAGCAGGGATAAGGAGGTTATTCCACTGTATATGCCAATGGCTAGGCCACACCTTGAGTACTGCATACAGATCTGGAGGCCTCATTTTAGAAAGGATGTACAGCTGCTGGAATGAATACTGAGTAAGGCAATGAAATTGATGAGGGGAACACGGGTTGCTCCTACCAAGTTGTGCAAATTGCAGCGTCTGGAGACTAGGCACGTGCGAGATGATCTTATTGAGGAGTATAAGGCCTTGAATGGTCTGAGGAAGCTGAATGCTGATGGGAATCTTCCTCTTGCTCAGATTATGCAACTGTTAGAGCATAAACTCAAATTGAGGAAACACAGTTGTAGAATAGATGTGCTAAAATTTGTCTTTATCAAGCGGGTAGTTGGTTTCTGGAAGAAAGCCAAAACAATGAATTACACTAAACTATTTCCATTGTGAAGTCATTGCTGGGTGGAATAAAATTACATCACAATGGCAATAAAATATTATAAAAATGAACTGTCGTTCACTGATCCTCCATTACATCTTTTGGTTACAACACCTACTTGGGATTTTGTACTCGGGTTCCAACTCGTGTTCGACCTACAGAATAACAGGATATCCTAATATTGCATACCAGTTCGGAGAGGAGAGGTGAGGGGTATGAATTCGGAATTCGGCATACGACGCAACTGTGTCGAATAAGTTAATTTGCATACATTTCCCCGAAGTGTTTGAATGTCGAACTGGGCCATCTGCACAAAGTTAGTGAATATGCAAATATATTTTGTGTAGGGTATTACGTAGGAAGCTAGATTAGGGAATGTTCGTCAGAGCATACGTGTGATGACCAGTCGATGATGTCGGCTGGAGAATATCACCGTACGTCAGCTCTGTAGAAAATTCAAATATCGTAGTCATTACGCATGCCTTTCAACCGATGTCATTTGCCGTATTGCTGATTTCTTTGCAATGAGTTGGGTTCAATTCATTTCACTTTTGGGGCGGCTGTATGTTATGCTATACCCCTAATATATATAATGTGTGATTACGCATTAGGTAATATGTACTATTATGTATTAGCTATTAGTAATACGTTATCATGTATTAGGGATATTCATGAGCACTTACTTGCCATCCACATTCGGTTTCAAATCGATATCCTTTTGTGGGTGCAGTGTGCACGATGAGAATACCGATGAGGTATACGAAGGAGAGGAGAGGCGGGGACTTTGTATTTTGGTCATTAATAAAGTAAATTCGATAACTTAAACCAAATGTGTGTGTGCTCGGCCTATTAATAAAAGAATTTAGATAAGTTACAAAGAAGCGCAATTCTTTTTACTCTACTGCCAAGGTGTTGCAAAGATAATTTTAGAATGTAAGGAGTCATAAGTGAAAATGCGTGCTATGTATCTTGTTAACTGCTGTGGTGGCCTCTGAAAACCAGATACCAGATGCATAAGTGATTATGGGCGTACCACAATGTAAACTACGCGGAAATAGGGGTGATGTGATATGATTTGACGAAATGAAAATATTTTGGAGTACGGCTCCAACTTATTGACAACAGTAATGGCATCTGCGGTGGGCAAGGGTGTGGGAGTTTTATATTCTACACTAAACTGTAATAGACACCTACCTATCATGTGCTTATTCTTACTGGGTTTTAGGGCCATCAGCAACTCAGCGATATTGGGCCGTTTATAATATGTCTGAAAATTTCGTGTGTGTGTGTGTGTGTGGTCGATTTTCTGTTTACTGGATTTAAAAAACGAGGTTCCGGTACAGAAAACAATGCTACCCTCGCCTGAGACTTACGAACTTCCCCATATTGGGAAAAATACTAATATAAAATTCCATCATTGATGGGACTCCAACTGACGTCTTTTCCATCGGGTATGGTGAGGACGGTACTCCTCATGTAAAGTGGAATTCACCCTTGGGTCTTTTTTTTTTACCCTCTCTGGATACTCAGGAAACTCTAAGCTTGGCCCAGCTAGAGTTTGTCGTATACTTTTCTCTCCATGTGCAGCTGACGGTAACTGAGTTGTTGGTGTGTCACAAAACCCACTTCAAACGGGCAGAAGAAGATCATAACATAACCCCCACGTAAAAGCGCAAAAAAAAGACACATCATTAACATTCTGGTCTTTACAGATGGTTGTATGCATCACAACGATACCATTGAGGAATTGGGTGGGGAGAAACCGCGGTGCAGCCGTTCAAATTACACTATATGTTGTACACGCTCTCATTTCATTCCCCCACGCTCTATTTCAATATATATATATTTTTCTTTTTTTCTATTAATATATCTAAAATTAATATATCTATTAATATATATAAAAGATATATTAATAGATTTTAATATATCTTTTCATTAAAAGATATATTAAAATCAAGAATTAAAAGTGATAATGCTCTGCTTTAAAATAATCAGACTGGTAGGAGCACCAGTCTGATTTTTAAAGCCCAGATACAGCGCTTCTTTCACCGAGTATCGACACCGACACGAATTGTAAGAAGCAACAGCAGCGACTGGACGAGGAACTTGTCAGAATTCAAGAAAAAATCGGTCTGTTGTGTAAAACCATCCTCTGCAAATGCGTAAACCTCGAAATGGCAAAAAAATAAAAAGATAAAATAAACTGAAGCATTCTTTAAAATGTCGTTTCTCTGTATTAGTATTACTGGTGGAAAATGATGCAAGAAAGCAAACTTCGTACAGCATCAGCCGCAAAAAGAAAGAGAAAAGATAATTTGAATCCATTCAAATTATCCATTTGAATCCATTCAAATTATCGACTAAGAATAATTTGAATGGATTAATGAGAATAAATTTCCGATAAGTTGAGATTGTCGGAAATGTGTTGTTGTTGAGGCACATTTAGCACGAGCCACAGTTGAGAAAACAAAGGAAATCACTAGTGTGTCAAAAGCAACAATCTCAAAGTATACAATGAGTGGAAGACGAAAAGACAATGTAGCTCTCGAAGGAAGAAATTCGGCAGGAAATTGGTACTCTAAGAACGAGAGCGCAAGAATTTAAAGAGAATTGTGCATCAGAGTGGAAGGTCAACGTGCAGCGAATGAATGAAAAATATTTAGGAAAAGAAAGGCTCGTTTCCCAGCCAAAAAGTATCCGTTAAAATATCTGGTATTTGATAGTCTTCTGCCTATTCGACTGGAATGGTGCCGTCAGCACCAACACTGGACTGCTAAATAGTGGATAAAAATCAAAAAGTGGTCTGACGACTTTTGGTTTACACTTTTTGCACTAATGGTATTGTGAAAGTGAGGAGTGAATTTCGTAAAGCTCGAACTTCGGACAGCCTTCCGTCCATCACTGAAGTGGATGGTAGTGGTATAACTATTTTATTTATTCAATTCAAACCCCTCTACCATGGTGCAGGGTATGGTACGAACTGAGTCTAATCGTACCGTCAGAAGGTCGCATTAGCTTCAGTGAATATCTTTCTGTCATATCGGACCAACTTCAACTTGAAATTGCCCTCGTGGATAGCACAGTTGGTATAATCACCGTTCTCCCCAAACCGAATGGAAAATACATCAGTTCGAGTCCGATTAATGACTCCAAAAAATTTTATGGGTGTTTTTCACAATGTGGCTGAGTTAATTGTTCTCAGACGAGTTTAGCATGATTTTTTCTCCCGGAAACTATGTTTTTCTTCCACCAAACAGTAAATCGACAGCAGAACACATGCAATTTACAGACATATTTTATATATACTGCGCAATATGACCTGAGTTTCTGATGCGGCCTGAAATCCTACAACAGCAACCAACCCTACAATGCTTCATATCTACCCCGATTGTGAGTTATTCTTTCAAGACGACAATGCAACTATCCAATGTAAAAAAAAATGTATCTTTATAATTCGAGGAACATTCCCGAACTCTAAAATCTACCCTGGCTGTTTAAGTCTCCAGATATGAATGAAGTTGATAATGTGAGGGATATGTTGTGAAGATTACTTTGACTTTGCAGTTCTCTACCGATCATACTACAAGAGAACAGAAATATCGTGAGAGGAGATTAGTGAAACCTGGAGTTAGACTCCCTCACACACCTAGTGGAACCCATGTCACGATGTGAATGGACTGCAATTCGGGAAAAAGGTGAAAATATTATATTTGGACTTGAAGTTGCTAATATCCTTTCTACAATTGCGCTCCTACGATTTGTGTGCTGCCCCGTGGCTAATGTGGCCTTCATTAAAGAAATAATGACCTTGATTATGATCGTTATATCAGGTAAACACATCACGAAATATACCGCTTCTTATTAGCCAAATAAATGAAAAGGACCTCAGAAAAGAGTACTTACGGCCGAGCATTTCTTTTAGCGCATTTATGTACTTGTCTCTGGTTGTCGGGTCTTCGTTTAATATCTCCTTTGCTTTCTGATAATCAACAACCTCATCGCAAAGTGGTCTCAGCGGGAACTTCGACAGGGGCTGAGTAGATGACATCGTATCTAACTTGTATAGAGATCTGAAAATAAAGAAAGAGATAAGTCTAGAGATGCCTTGAAGTTACTCAAAATAAGCCAGAAATTGAGATCCATTAGCACTAAAACAGCAGCTATTCGGAGAACACTCACTTTCTATCAAGACGTTCTTACCAAATGCGGGCAGGATGACTGCTGCACGCGATTGTCGGCAAAATGATGACATTGCAATTGCAGCAGTTCTCAGAATAGAAGTTGGTGAAAATCAAATTTAAAACGTCATAATTTATGAAAGCTCCATCATCATTACAAAACAGAAATAGATTTGAAAACTTGAAAACACGCAAAAAAAGTTTCTTAACTTTTTCTTCAGTCTATAAAGAACCGGAATAAGTGCCCTTGAACCCTTTTAAAAAAGTAAGCTTTCGACATCTCGGCACATTGATTTACTGAAGAGGGGGAAGTAAGAGGTGTGAGAAAATTTCCCTTGTTTTGAATATATGTTTGAACGAAGACAATGGTTAAAAGTCATGGCCACAAAGTCACTGGCAAATAAAAACAAAAAAGCATTCTTTTGAATGCAAAAATCGGGATTAAATTTACGTTCTTTAAAATAAATGAATTTGTTCATTTTCGAAGCTTTCGAAATTAAGGAAGAACCAGTACAAAAGGAAAATAAAGCATTTTCCTTTTTTTTACACGCAACTTACATTGACCCCAGTGCTCTTAATCCGACAGTTTTCGAGATCCAGAATTAAAAAAATAATAATATAAAAAAGGAGAAATAAATAAAAGAAAAGAAGCCAAATTTAAGTACACTTACAGGTTACAAAGTACACGTATATTACAAAGTTGGATTAAGCGTATTATGTACTATATTTTTTTAAAATCTTAAAATCCATTACAGGAAGTTATTTATGCAGTGATTGGTGAATGAAAACTTGAATGCGGTTACCTTTCAGAAGAATTTTAATATTAAAACTGCAACCTTCAAATTGTATTATGCTTTTGGTAGTACATGAAGAAAGGGACATTGGTGGGCTGCTGGCGTAAACTGTGGTCGGATTCTGCGTTTTTCGCTTATAGGGACGGTGAAAATAACTTTAAAGGATTTCAGACAAACAGAAGAACCAAGCATGTTGCTCCATTTCTTTCCATCAGGACAGTACAATAAATGGTCCGAAGAGAAAGAATTAACGTGAATGGCTTTCAGTGGTTGATAACCAGCTTATTGAACCTAAATTGACAGATGAAGTTATAATGGAGACTGTAAAAGGCTGACAAGCAGAGGCGAGTGTCGAAGAAAAATATGATGAATTGGTAGTAGAAGACACAGTGGCCGAGATAAATATTACTTGAGCTGAAGCCGCTCGTGCTTTGGATACCTACATTTTAAGCTAGAGAATCTTGTAATAACTGAGAGTAATGTGGAGGAGAAATTGATGAAGATAAACACAAGAAAGGCACCTGGGGTGGATGGAATCTATCCAGTTATATTAAAGGAGGCAGCAAAGGAAGCAAGCAAACCCTTAGCCATAATTATGAGAGCTTCCTTGGACTCAGGGAGGTACCCATGGACTGGAGATGTGCAAATGTGACCCCAATTCACAAAGGAGGATCAAAGGGCAACACAAGTAATTATAGACCTGTGAGTTTAACTTCTGTTCCAGGAAGATTAATGGATGCACTGGTTAAAGAAGCACTGCAGGATCATCTTGACAAGAATTCAGTTATAGCTCAGAAACCCCATGGTTTTGTTAAGGGATGGACTTCCCTGACCAATTTGATTGGATACTATGATGTAGTCACAAAGGAACTGGATGCAGGGAATAACTTTGATATTATATACTTGGATCTTAGAAAGGCTTTTTATACTGTTGCACATGGAAGACTGCTGCACAAATTTGAGCAGTGTGGCATTGGAGGCAAATTGTTTTCATTCTCTACCACTGTCAGTGTAGTACCACAGAATTGATGCGTTTCTCTGGGATTGCTGTTTCACATATGTAGTTCTTTACATTTGTCAATATTAAACTTCATTTGCGACCTCTCAGCCCATCTGCTCAACCTTTCCAGGTCCTGTTGCAGCAGCATAGCGTCAGTAGTGTCCTTAACAACTCTGCCAACCCTTGTATCGTCTGCAAACTTGGATCTTAAGCTTGATATACCATCATCAGTATCATTTATAAATACAGAAAACAATAATGGACCTAACACTGAACATGAGGAACTCCACTAATAACATTAGTCCACGTTGAGCAGTGTCCATTGATTACCACTCTCTGTGTTCTGCCACTCAACCATCCCCTTATCCATAGCAGCAATTTGCTTCCAATGCCACACTGCTCCAATTTGTGCAGCAGTCTTCCATGTGCAACAGTATCAAAAGCCTATCTAAGATCCAAGTATATAATATCAAAGTTATTCCCTGCATCCAGTTCTTTTGTGACTGCATCATAGTATCCAATCAAATTGGTCAGGTAAAACTTCCGCTTAATAAAACGACGCTGTGTCCGAGCTATAACTGAAGTGTTCTGTAGATGATCCTGCAGTGCTTCTTTAACCAGTGCCTCCATTAAATTTCCTGGAACAGAAGTTAAAGTCACAGGTCTACAATTACTTGTGTCAGCCTTTGATCCTCCTTTGTGAATCGGGGTGACATTTGCACAACTCCAGTCTATGGGTACCTCCCCTGGGCCCAAAGAAGATCTCATAATTATGGCTAAGGGTTTGCTTACTTCCTTTGCTGCTTCCTTTAATATAACTGGATAGATCCCATCCACCCCGGGTGCCTTTTTTATGTTTATCTTCAACAATTTCTTCTCCACTTTCCTCTCAGTTATTACAAAATCATCTAGCTCACTGCCAGAGTTTACTTCACCTCTGGCATTCCCCTTCCTGAATAACTCATGTGTGAATATAGATGCAAAATACTTGTTTAGTTTGTTAGCCACCTGAGCTGGATCCTCAACTGTTGAACCATCAATATCCAGTGGACCAACCTGATTCATCCCTTTCCTTCTAGAGTTTATATGAGTAAAGAACTCTTTTCTGTTTTTCTTTGCATCCTTTGGCACGGATTTCTCATAATCTGCCTTTGCCTGCCTAGTCTTTTTTGTGACTTGGTTACAGACCAGCTTATATCTATCATTAAATGCAAATGAGTTTAAAAGGACATTAAAGGCAAAGGAGTGTAAAAGGGGATTATAGGCAAAGGAGTTTAAAAGGGGATTAAAGGCAAAGGAGTGCAGGGCTTATTTCAACGTAACACAGTAAATTCCCGTCTTACATAAGCCCAGGTTATGTAACTTTGGACTTGAGAAAATGTTTTTTCAAGACTCCAGTTATAGCTCGAACACAGCATAGTTTTGTTAAGGGAAAGTCTTGCCTGACCAATTTGATTGGATACTATGATGCAGTCACAAAAGAACTAGATGCAGGGAATAACTTTGTTATTATACATTTGGATCTTAGAAAGGCTTTTGATACTGTTGCTCATGGAAGACTGCTGCACAAATTGGAGCAGTGTGGCATTGGAGGAAAATTGCTGCTATGGATAAAGGAGAGAAGGGAGAGGGAGTGGAAATCAATGGACACTACTCATCGTGGATTAATGTTATTAGTGGAGTCCCTCAGGGTTCAGTGTTGGGTCCATTATTGTTTTCTGTATTTATAAATGATATTGACGATGGTATATCAAGCTTAATGTCCAAGTTTGCAGACGATACACAGGTTGGCAGGGTTTTTAATAATAAAAGAGGCCTACGTGCTCCGGATTCATAATGCGAAAAAATTTATTTGTTGCACAGAGCATTAAACAACAATACATAAAATTAGCTTTCGGCTGGGTGGCAGCCTTCATCGGATTAAAATACTTGAATGGCAGTTAGAATAGTGATGCACTGCCAGGATGGTGCGTGAGGCGCGTGGTTAATTGTTTGTTGATGTTTGTGGCTGTGACGTATGGTGGTGACGTGATGTTTGTGGCTGTGACGTATGGTGGTGACGTGGCCAGCGTTACTGACTATAGACAAACGCTGGCCACGTCACCACCATACGTCACAGCCACAAACATCAACAAACAATTAACCACGCGCCTCACGCACCATCCTGGCAGTGCATCACTATTCTAACTGCCATTCAAGTATTTTAATCCGATGAAGGCGAAAGCTAATTTTATGTATTGTTGTTTAATGCTCTGTGCAACAAATAAATTTTTTCGCAGGGTTTTTAATGACACTACTGACGCTATGCTGCTGCAACAGGATCTGGAAAGGTTGAGCAGATGGGCTGAGAGGTGTCAAATGAAGTTTAACATTGACAAATGTAAAGTACTACATTTGTGAAACAGCAACCCCAGAGCAACGTATCAACTCTGTGGTGCTACACGGACAGTGATAGAGAATGAAAAGGACCTGGGGTAATTGTGCAGGCAGATATGAAGTTCTCTGACCGGTGTAGACGGGATGCAAGAGTAGCTCATGGTGTCTTGCAATTCCAAGAATTTTTCAAATTGCAGTGGCTGGAGACTAGGCACCTGCGCAGTGCTCTGATTGAGGTGTATAAGGTCTTGAATGGGTTGAGCTCTCTGAATTCTGATGGGATCCTTCCACTTGTTCAGATTCCGAACCTAAGAGGGCATAAATTCAAATTAAGAAAAGTCAGATGTAGAATAGATGTGCGGATATTTGCCTTCAGCCAGCGGGTGATTAATTGTTGGAACAAAGTTCCATCTCTTGTTGTGGAAGTTGATAGGTTAAATAAATTTAAGGAGGAACTGGACAGTCATTTGGAGGGAATGGTGTTATTTTTTTATTTTTATTATTATTTTTTTTTGTCTGATGCTGCATAAACTTATACGCTTGGTTACTTGCATCAGATGCCACTACTACTACTACTATTTTTCTAGCAGGGATAAGGAGGTGATTATTCCCTTGTATAAGGCAATGGTCAGGCCACACCTAGAGTACTGTATACAGGCCTGGAGGCCTAATTTCAAGAAGGTTGTAGAGCTGCTGGAACGAGTACAGAGAAGGGCAACAAGATTAGTGAATGGAACAAAAGGGTGCTCTTACGAAGAAACGCTTAAATTTTGCAAATTACAGTGTCTGGAGACTAGGCACCAGCGATCTGATCTGATAGAGGTGTATAAGGCCTTGAATGATTCGAGCATGCTCAATGACCATGCGATTCTTCCTCTTGCTCAGAATAATCACCTGAATGGGCATAAATCCAAATTGAGGAAAGACAGATGTAGGGTAGACGTGCAGAAGTTTGGCTTTAGCCAGCGGGTAGTTGGTTGGTGGAACAGACTTCCATCCCGTGTTGTGGAAGTTGATAGCCTAAATAAATTTAAGGCTGAGCTGGACAGGTATTTCGAACGAACAGAGGGGTGAAGTGGAAGTGTTTTTTTTTTTTTTTTTATTTTTGGCTGATGCTGCATAAGCTTGCTTTCTTGCATCAAATGCCTCTACTAATGCTATCATAAGCGTCCATGTCACCCATTAATTTATATCTATTCCATGCATTTTTCTTCTCTGCCATGTGTCTCATTATTTCATCTGATCATCCATTTAGGCCTAAACCTTGAACAATATTTCTTAGTTGGTATGTAAAGCCTAGTAGCTTCCAAGATAAGTTCTTTGAATGCTTCCCATTTTGAATTTGCTGTTGGTAACATCATCAGTTGATCCCACTGTATAGAATTTAAATGCTATCTCAGACCATCCTAGTCGCTTTTACGAAAGCAAAAACCCTTCCTTTTACACCTGATGGTACTTACCTCTTTGATTAAATCCCACTTCAGCACACTGTGATCACTGCCACCTAGTGGTTCCTCTATCTGCAGATTCTTAATGCATGAAATATCTGTTCTGATAATCAGATCAAGAGTATAACTCCCTCTAGTTGCCTCCCGAACATGCTGATATAGAAAACACTCATCGAATAAATCCACAAAAGCCTTGCTATTGTGTTTGTGACCAACCCACAAATTCCAGACAATATCTGGGAAATTAAAACCTCCCATTATAAGACTCTCTGATTTACTGGCCCACTCTGTTTCCCTGTACAGTTCCTTATTATACTCATCAGAGTCATTAGGCCTATAGCACACTCCTACTCTCAATTTTGATCTCTTAATGTTTATGTCACACCAAACTGACTCCACACTGCACTGTCCAGCGATGTTGACTGGCTTCACTTCCTTGGATTTTATGTATTTCTTAACTAATAACATAACCCCTCCTCCCCTCCTGTCCTGTCTATCCTTTCTATAAACATTGTATTCCCCAAATTCCGCATTCCTTATATCTGTGTGACACACGTCTCTGATATCCCAGCAATATCTGCCTTTGATGTTTTGAGCAATGCCTCAAATTCATCAAATTTATTTTCCAAACTTATAGCATTGGTGTACACACAAGTATACATGCACCTGTTTTTTTTCTAAGCTACCATAACACAATCCACCCATGTGTTTACTTGTACCGCAATGACTCGCAGCAGTCTCTGAAATATCCTGCATCTTGTTTTCCAGGCTGCTGCTCATTCCAATAGAAGCAGTGCAAGAACCACTTTCACCTCTGCCAGTGGCTTCTTTTAATCTATCACTTCGTATATCCCCCCCCCTTCCAAGCTTGCAGTTTTCCGGCCCACCTAACACGGCTTCCATAGCATTAGCAAATATCCTTGCACCCTTTCTGTGGAAGCAGTCTCTCCTGTTAACAAGTACAGCCCAGGCTGAAAAAAAATCTACCCCTTGAGCCTTGCACAATCTCTCCAATTGCCGAATTGATGGACAAGACTCTCATCATATACTCCCTTCTATCGTGTCTGGGCAGGATTGAATATACTTTCAAATTCAACGCTCAGAGAGAAAATAAAAACGAAGCGAAGCACAACCAATTAACCCACGACACACGGAGGCAGGAAGACTTACTAGAAGAACTCCTTCTCCCCATTTTCAAAAGCCTCCAGGAGATGCAAAAGGAAAATCACGAACTAAGAGAACAAAACATGAAACTAATTGCCAGTCAGAAAGTAATGGATAGGAAACCAGACACCATCCTAACACAGCTACAACATATTAACAGACGACATAATCAGACAGCTGAACACTTACGAGCTGGCCCTGATACCTCTCCTAAAGAAGCAAAGAAAGAGCATGATACTCGTCTCAGGACTACCCTCCCAGGCGAAATAAAAACAGTATTTCACGAAGCTGATCCCCGCAGAGGACAGATACGCCTTGAAATGGTTGAAAGTACAAAAAATTTCCCGAACAGAAGAAATCCAGAATGCAGAACAGAAAACAGAGCAGAGACCACTGTCGCTAGCACTGCGATACCCGCAAGCCAACCCTGCATAGATAAGAATCACTTCTTCAACATAGAGCTATATGCACCGAAACAACCTACCTACGCACAGATGGTTACTCTCCCATAAAAATCAGCTGACCAAAGTTCTACTAAAAGAGAACGCCACCTGCTACCTACAAATCAGCAACATGATGCAACGCGACCAAACGGAGATCCTAGGCATAAAATCCCTGTTTCCTCGCCGAAGTTACCCACAGGATATCGTCCTTGTCTTGCCGAAAAGTACAAAATCGCTTCGGTTCAAACGAGAGGGAAAATATTTGTGTCGCGAATCAACCCCAATATTACTCCTGGTGTCATCAGAGAAATGTGTGTTGAGGGAATTGGTATCGATGTTGAGGTACTGTGGGGGGTGGAATTAATAGAAATGCTTTATATATTTTTTGTTATTGTTTCTATTTTATTTTCGTTTTGTTTATTTTTCGTTTGTTCCCTTTTAATGTTTATCCACTTTATTTTAATTTCCCCACTTACACATCTGACTTTACTTTACAGGAGAATTCCAGATTTAAGGGAACATCTCAATTATTTATAATTCCCTTCGGACAGGCTGAGTGTTCAAGAATGACAAACAACACACACATTAATATATAACATAACATTTTATTTACACTTATATACACAATATAAAAATTAAGAACTCTCAAGCACATATTATTATTACTCAAATTTGCCTATGTATTATCAGTTATATATGGCAATTAAATACATTGGTTTTACACTAGAAAGGTTATTTCTTTATACACAACAAACCTAATATCTTTACAAAAACTGCTGTAGCTTCTTCTTCACACATGAACAATAATTACTTAAGAGTATTAGGTACACCCTTTCTCCTATTTAAATCAAATCCTTACCTTATAAATTGATTTAGGAATTTCACTCTTAACTTCCGTTTTAATTAGTGCCCCATTTTGTCTTGGGGAATATAACTTCACAACTTTCTTTAATCAAGACAGATGGTATATTTGACAACAATTTCTGGACTAATGCTGGTCCCAAGGGTTAGCTACATCCATAAGGCTATTTATTTCTCTGTATTTCTCTACCCTTGCCTTCCAAAATATATCATACCTTTATGTTAAACAATAACTAATAACAAATATCAAATTTCTCTCCTTTGCCTTTCTACATATGTCTAATTATACATTAATCAAAACACGAAACTATCATCTGACTTATCTCTATATTTATGTATATATTTATATCTTTGTATATCCTTCCCTTAACATCTTTCTAAACATTATACTAATCTGATATTAGAGTTCCAACAGACCTTTATTTGTGAGGGAGAATACTATATATATCTAGTCACTTACTTAATTTTACGAATGGGATTTCTCCGTTTTGGGGCCTTCAGCTCATTGTCTGGGAATGGCATCATCGTTTACCAACTGCATTCATCTCAGAACTTCAAGTTTCTCCATGGGCTGTAGTCTACGTCTGGATAGGGCATCATTGTCTTTTAGGAATGTATGGGCTCGTCTTCGATACTGCTACTTAACCTTCGGTTCAGATATTCTAGCGGACTCGGGATTACAACTTTACCTTCTCAGCTCACTTATCTGCGCCTTGCCTTTATCACTGCCTTCAGATGATGGACTAGGGTTATTTTTCTCCTTACTCTACTTATTTTCACCTGGCCACTTTCACTACCTTCCTATAACGGACAGGTTTATTTCTCCATACACTTCAGTCGTTTGCATACGGGCTACTACCCTTGCCTTTAGACGACGGACTGACTTATTTGCATACGGGCCACTACCCTTGCCTTCCTATAACGGACAGACTTATTTGCATACGGGCCACTACCCTTGCCTTCCGATGATGGACTGACTCGACTGTTCTCTTCTATTATGAAACTCCACTAACTTTTCCTTAACTGACTGACTGCACTAAACTTATCTAACCCTTCATTACTCCATCTTAACTTTGTCAGATCTTTCCCAGCTGGCTGACAGGATAAGACAGGACTTATCTAACCCTACCCAACTTATTACTCATTTTCCCACTAACATTGTCAAAAACTCAACTCTGTCTTTCCTAACTCATTTCCACCCCCCCCCATACTCAACTCGGGGTTCTCACTGTTTCTAACTCATCTTCATAACCGCCCACATAAAGCTCAACTGAGGGATCTGTTTGTTTCCCCCTGCTCACTGACTTTTTGTTACTCTGAATTCAGCAACGCCCCTCATAATTCCTGCCCGCCTTTTTTCTGAGTTTACCCCATCTTCTCATTTTGTCAAACTTTTATCATTTCCTATTCGTCCTTTAAAATTTCTCAAGCTGTATATTCAGAGCTCATTTTAATAAATTTGCAAATTTTCTCAGGCAGTCCGCTGCTTTGAAGTTCGCCGTCACCTTCGCCACCCCTCGTTAAACTTAGCAGATTTATTTTACATGATCTAACAACCATGCCATCGCCGACAGTCAGACGCCAATGTGATTGCTAACCGGAACCCGTATTTACTACCTGACCGATATCTAGGTTTCACCGGACAAAGGGATGTCCGACAATGTTCAGTCTACAGCCCTTTTGTTCTTCAGAGCCATAGTTATTCGCACCTTCTCGCCAGTAGTCGCTGCCACCATTCCCGTTGTTATTGTTTGTTCTATGCCATGGTGGGAACTGAAATGTACCCCTAATTGCTAATAGCTTACCGCTCCCTTCTCTAATTCAACCTTGTCTAATTTTTAATTCTTTGTGAGTGACCTAGAATAATATTAGTGACTGATAATGTTTACTGTCTTATTTTGCTATTTCCTAAGCTTTATTTTAAATAAATCTCACTCATTTCTAAAATATTAAACATGTAAGATTTTTCATCTTACATACCTTCCGCTCTCCAAGAAAAAATTTATACTTGTGTAAATTTTTTTTTTTTTATAATACTCCCTTCTCTCCGAAAATTTTCTATCTACATGTATTTCATATTCCTACTATATACAATAGTTTAAACTAAGTTACTTCCTGGAACAAAATTGTTCCTTAACAGTTTTTCTTATTCGACTTCTATCCCTGCTATCTGCTTTACTAAATATTCTAATTTCTTATTCTATTTACAGATCCCTATTAAGTTTCTTAAATATTTAAACTATATCCTATGCTGGAGTTTGCCCTTAGGGATTCCTTCCTTATATTTCTATTTTCACTAGTAGCCATCTGTAATCTTGATAGCATTGTTTATATTTTCTCTATTTAGATTATTCTAATAGCTAATACAAAATGATAATCAACCTCTATTAATCAATCTATAACTTATTAACTGACTTTCAATTAATACTTTCTCTGTTCATTAATTGTTTATACTTTCTCTATTTGAATTATTCAGATAGCTAATAACAAAATGATGATAATCAACTTCTATTAATCAATCTATAACTTATTAACTAACTTTCAATTAACACTATCTCTGTTCATTAATCTATCAATAGTCAACTTACCATACAATCAATCCATAATCACTTTTGAATAATCCATATCTATATGAAGTCACATCTATATATGAATTCAAATCCATATTTGAATAATTCACATTTATGTTAACATCTTAATTTATTAATCATTATTTAACACATTTCTACTTCCATTCCTTGCTCTACATTCATCAACCTCCTGTTTATCTTTTACTACTGTTCTGGCTCGCCAGCTGATTTTTTTTTTTTTTCAGTTTCAGCAACTGTTCTAAAATTGCTTTGTCATCCTGAACACAGCCTTCCGATGATGGAATTAATCCTGGCTGGCGTTTCGCCAATTGTGGGGGGTGGAATTTTTTGATTTTTCATCTTACAGTACGTCAAGTACGAACTAGACACCCTGCCTACTCCTTCTTCACTATCTCTTGCCCCATTAATTGTGAAGCCCAACTACTGAACAGAACTATATGGCCCAGTGGCACCCTCGTTAAAAGATACAGAGAACAATCGACAAGGCCCACTACTAGTGCAGTGAACACCCTAGCAAAACAATATTAATTAACGAACACCTCGCCAGACTTCAAAGGGGATACAAAAGTCTCCCTTTTTCTACAAAATGTTCGCAGCATATCCAATAAACTCCACACCTTGCAGAGTCTTCTAATAAATGCAGAACACTCATTTATCTGTCTGACAGAAACGTGGCTTCAAAATAATAAGCAGCTGAACGCTTTGGTGGATAATTTAAGCTACAAGTGCATTGGTAGAGGGAGAGACATCAAAAGGGATGGAGGAATAATGATGATATATAAAACCGACTTCCAGATTGTGAAAGAACACAGCTCTAATTCTGATAACTTTGAAGCTGTTATCGCCACATTCTCTGGTGAGAACAGCAAGGTACAGCTTTGCCTCATCTACATGCCACCAGAACATACGAGAGAGATCAGAAATGAGTTCTTTACCTGGCTGGTATCAAACTTAGACGTAAATATTGACACAATCATTTTAGGAGATCTGAATATGCCGTTACCGCGGAATAAAGATGCAAAAGCAGAGCTAGACGCCACACTAGAAGCACTCGGAATGAAACAATTAACAACACCTGCGACAAGAGGATTACAGTGTCTGGATTTAATTTATTTAAACGCGCAAGATGTTAACTTAATAGACAACTCCTTACAGTTTTCCTCGGACCACTCTGCGCTTTCAACGGAGGTTGCTCTTCGAAGACAGATTGCCGATCAGAACTGCGGCACACATCAGGGTAATGAATCGAAGTTGATATTTTCCACAAAATATATTAAATGCCAGGTCATCTTGCAATGCTTAGCGCGATACAACTTTCAAAGTCTACATAAGATGTCCACTGAAGAAGCCATAGACGAGATTTCGCGGTTACTCTTGCATATTGCCCGTCTAACAGCAGCGAAAATATTAAAGATCTCAGACAGAGCGAACTCTTGGTTCACTCCAGAAGTTAAAGTTATGTTTAAAAAGAAGAAAAAGCTATACCGAAAGTGGAAAAGAACTGGGCACCCGACTGATCGGACAACGTATAAATGCGAAAGGGCAAAGTTCATTCGACTGAAAAGACAAGCATACATTGAGGTTATTAAGGAAAAATTAAAAAAAGGAAAGAGAATAGTTAGCGAGAAAAACAACAAAAAAGAAATGACGGACCAGCTGTTGTTTAGAGAGTGGAGAGAAGTCACAGTCGGAAAGCCTTTGAATGAAAAGCAGAAAAACTGTGAGGAAAACATCCGCGAGATGCAGAAAATGATTGAAAAACTGATGGATCCCACCGGCACTAACCGAACTAGAGATAGAAACATATTACGTGAAATTAATATCAGCAGGGAAAACTTAAAGGAAGCTATTAACTCGCTCCCCAATAAAGCAACGATTGGGTCGGACCAGTTCCCGCTATTCATGATAAAAATATGTAGCGCTTACATAATCGACCCGCTCCACCACCTCTTCCAAAGAATACTAAGTGAGGGGGTTATACCGAAAACATGGAAGAGATATTACGTAAAATCAGTTCCAAAAATAAACAATCCTAAAACCAGTAAAGATTTCAGGCCCATCGCAATCGGATGCTCTCTGCAAAAAGTTTTTGAGAAAGCAATCCTCAACACCGTCAATCAGCACTGCTTTGGGGACAGGCCAGAATACTTACATTCTGTGCTTCCTCGAAGGTCGACTATTACTAATTTAATGGAGACTCTACTCCGAATACAGCTAGCTTTAAACAATAAACAACAGTTGGACATCGTTTTTCTGGATGTAGCAGCAGCCTTAGAGAACGTCTCAATCCCAGCTATAACAGTAATCTTCAAGGAGTATTTCCTCATTTCAGGAAGCACTTTAAGCATTCTGACTAACACCCTTCAAGAAAGACAAATTATCGCAATAAACGGGAAACAAACAGCAACTTACTGTATCTCTAGGGGAGTACCTCAAGGGGACGTACTGTCCGCCACCTTCTTCGCAATAGCACTAGCCCCATTTTTAGCTCAAAACTGGGAACAATTTATTACGTATGCTGACGATTTGAAATTTTTTGTAATCTCTAAAGAACAAGAAACTGCGCCCCATCTATCAGAGGAAGCAAACGAGGCAATCAGGAAACTAGAAGAATATCTGCACTACATTGAACAGAAACTTAATGAAAAGAAAACTGCCCAAATGACCTTCACCAACAAAAAGAATAAAAATGAAATTACGATTGTAGTGAATAATACCAGAGTCCAAAAATCCCCCGCACATGTTGACCTTGGCCTCAAGTGGGATGAAGGATTAAACTTCATACCTCACTTCGAACACATTAGGAAAAAGACATACGCAGCACTCTGGAGCACTAGACAAGAACTCACTGGTCTCCAAAGCCCTCATCTCATGATTCAATACATCCCTAAATGCGTTACACCGATTCCATTGTACGCATCGACTATCAGGTCATCGGCCCCCGAGAACAACATCAAGGCCTTCTTAGGAGTAGAATACTGGCTCCTGAGATGGCTAAACAAGATCGCCGGGAAGCCATTTACCATCTCAAGAGCGGTCTTGTCTGCCAATCTGGACATCACACCGTGGAAGTATATCATCACAACCAGAAACATCTTAACTCTGGCAAAGCTACTAACGGAGAGAACTGATGCGCCGAAAGTGGGAAACGTGATCACTCGCCCCCGGATGATACGACCGAGAATAAACAGAGAAGAATCAAGTCTCAAGTGCCAACAGACTCAATTGGACTCTCTGGGGAGATTCTTCCCAGCAAATATTGTGAATTATTTTAATAATTTAAATATAGATCCAGAGCAACTATGTACAGACAAAATGTATAGGGCAGAAATATTTGGTAATGTGTACCGGCAGGTAAAAATATAATAAGAAGACTAATTTAATAATTTATATAATAATATTTAGCATTTAACAACCATTCGCAATTAATCCATTAACACATACTCACTGTTTTTTCATCTCCAAATATTCTAAATAAGTTCATGTAAATATGCTTGTAAATACTGATATAATGTGACAACACCCTCTAGCCACGTGCTGTCTAAGGGTGTCTCGTAAGAGAAATAAACAGATAATAATAATAGTTCACGGCTTTTTTTCAACAGTGACCTGTACTTGTTAAGTAATTTTGCCGGTCTCCTACTCTTAATATCATTAATGCCAACGTTTACAACTATATCACCTTTTGTGCCCTTAAAAGTGATATCCGCTCTACAACGTCATCAACCTTTGCCCCTGGCAGACATACTCTGGTCCTGTTCCACCTATCGTTTTTACAAAGTATGCTCCTCGTTTTCCTGACCATAGTCACCAACAACTAAGGGCACAAAAGGTGATATAGTTGTACACGTTGGCACTAATGATATTAAGAGTAGGAGACCGGCGGAATTACTTAGCAAGTACAGGTCACTGTTGAAAAAAAGCCGTGAAATAGGGTTGAACTTGAAAGTGTCTGCAATTCTGCCCAGACACGATAGGAGGGAGTATATGATGAGAGCCTTGTCGATCAATTCGGCCCTGAAGGAATTGTGCAAGGCTCAAGGGGTAGAATTTTTTTCAGCCTGGACTGTACTTGTTAACAGGAGAGATTGCTTCTACAGGGATGGGATACACTTAAATAGAAAGGGTGCAAGAATATTTGCTGATGCTATCGAGGCAGTGTTAGGTGGGTCGGAAAACTGCTAGCTTGGGGGGAGACAAAGACCAATAGATTGACAGTAGCCACTGGCAGAGGTGAAAGAGATTCTTGCACTGCTTCTATTAGAATGGGCAGAAGCCTGAAAAACAAGATGCATGGTATTTCAGAGACTGCTGGGAGCCATTGCGGTACAAGTAAACACATGGGTTGTGTTAGGGTAGCTAAGAATAGAAACAGGTGCAGGTATACTTGCGTGTACACCAATGCTAGGAGTTTAGTAAATAAATTTGATGAATTTGAGGTATTGCTCAAAACATCAAAGGCAGATATTGTTGGGATATCAGAGACGTGGTATCACACAGATATAAGTAATGCGGAACTGGAATTTGGGGAATACAATGTGTATAGAAAGGATAGACAGGACAGGAGGGGAGGAGGGGTTATGCTATTAATTAAGAAACACATAAAGTCCAAGGAAGTGAAGCCAGTCGACATCGATGGACAGGGCAGTGTCGAGTCAGTTTGGTGTGACATAAGCATAGGGAAATCAAAATTGAGAGTAGGAGTGTGCTATAGGCCTAATGACTCTGATGAGTATAATAAGATATTGTACAGGGAAATAGAGTGGGCCAGTAAATCAGAGAGTCTTATAATGGGGGACTGTAATTTCCCAGATATTGACTGGAATTTGTGGGTTGGTCACTCGCACACTAGCAAGGCTTTTGCGGATTTATTGGATGATTGTTTTCTACATCAGCATGTTCGTGAGGCAACAAGAGGGAGCAATACTCTTGATCTGATTATCAGTAGTGATTCTTCATGCATTAAGAACCTGCAGATAAATGAACCACTAGGTGGCAGTGATCACAGTGTGTTGAAGTGGGATTTACTCAAGGAGGTAACTACCATCAGGGGTAAAGGGAAGGGTTTTTGTTTTCGTAAAGGCGACTATGATGGTCTGAGACAGTATTTAAATTCTATACAGTGGGACCAACTGATGATGTTACCAACAGCAAACTCAAAATGGGAAGCATTCAAGGAACTAATCTTGGAGGCTACCAGGCTTTACATACCAACTAAGAAATATTGTTCAAGGTTTAGGCCTAAATGGTTGTCAGATGAACTAATGAGACATGTGGCAGAGAAGAAAAATGCATGGGATACATACAAATTAATGGGTGACATGGAAGCCTATGATAGATATAAGTTGGTCTGTAACCAAGTCACAAAGGAGATTAGGCAGGCAAAGGCAGATTATGAAAAATCCTTGGCAAAGGATGCAAAGAAAAACAGAAAAGAGTTCTTTACATACTTGAACTCCAAAAGGAAAAAGATGAATCAGATTGGTCCACTGGATATTGATGGTTCAACAGTTGAGGATCCTGCTCAGGTGGCTAACAATCTAAACGAGTATTTTGCATCTACATTCACGCATGAGGAGTTATTCAGGAAGGAGAATGATGTAGGTAAAGTAAACATTGGCAGTCAGCTGGATGATTTTGTAATAACTGAGAGGAAAGTGGAGGAGAGATTGTTGAGGATAAACATAAAAAAGGCACCTGGGGTGGATGGGATCTATCCAGTTATATTAAAGGAGGCAGCAAAGGAAGTATGCAAACCCCTAGCCATAATTATGAGAGCTTCTTTGGACTCAGGGGAGGTACCCATAGACTGGAAATGTGCAAATGTAACCCCAATTCACAAAGGAGGATCAAAGGCTGACACAAGTAATTATAGACCTGTTAGTTTAACTTCTGTTCCAGGTAAATTAATGGAGGCACTGGTTAAAGAAGCACTGCAGGATCATCTAGACAAGAATTCAGTTATAGCTCAGACGCAGCATGGTTTTGTTAAGGGCAGGTCTTGCCTGACCAATTTGATTGAATACTATGATGTAGTCACAAAAGAACTGGATGCAGGGAATAACTTTGATATTATATATTTGGATCTTAGAAAGGCTTTTGATACTGTTGCACATGGAAGACTGCTGCACAAATTGGAGCAGTGTGGCATTGGAGGCAAATTGCTGCTATGGATAAGGGGATGGTTGAGTGGCAGAAGACAGAGAGTGGTAATCAATGGACACTGCTCAACGTGGACTAATGTTATTAGTGGAGTTCCTCAAGGTTCAGTGTTGGGTCCGTTGTTGTTTTGGGTGTTTATGAATGATATTGATGATGGGATATCAAGTTTAATGTCCAAGTTTGCAGATGATACAAAGGTTGGCAGGGTCATTAAGGACAATACTGACGCTATGTTGCTGCAACAGGATCTGGAAAGGTTGAACAGATGGGCTGAGAGGTGGCAAATGAGGTTTAACATCGACAAATGTAAAGTGCTGCATATGGGAAACAGTAACCCCAGAGCAACGTATCAACTCTGCGGTACTACACTGACAGTGGTGGAGAATGAAAAGGACCTGGGGGTAATTGTGCAGGCAGATATGAAGTTCTCTGAGCAGTGCAGACGAGCTGCAAGAGTAGCTCATGGTGTCTTGTCAATGATATACAGGAATTTTTCTAGCAGGGATAAGGAGGTGATTATTCCCTTGTATAAGGCAATGGTAAGGCCACATCTTGAGTACTGTATACAGGTCTGGAGGCCTCATTTCAAGAAGGATGTAGAGCTGCTGGAACGGGTACAGAGAAGGGCAACAAGATTAGTAAATGGAACAAAGGGTTGCTCTTACGAAGAAAGGCTTAAGTTTTGCAAATTACAGAGTTTGGAGACTAGGCACCGGCGAGGTGATCTGATAGAGGTGTATAAGGCTTTGAATGGTTTGAGCATGCTCAATGCCAATGGGATTCTTCATCTTTCTCAGAATAATCACCTCAGAGGGCATAAATTCATATTGAGGAAGGATGGATGTCGGATAGGTGTGCGGAAATTTGCCTTTGGCCAGCGGGTGGTTGGTTGGTGGAACCGACTTCCATCACTTGTTGTTGAATTTGATAGCCTAAACAAACTTAAAGCTCAACTGGACAGGTATTTCGAACGAACCGGAGGGGTGAAATGGGAGTGGGTTTTTTTTTTTTTTTTTTTTTTGGCTGATGCTGAATAAGCTTGCTTCCTTGCATCATATGCCTCTGCTGATGCTAATGCTAATGCTAACTACTAGTTTCTGTGGGACCAGCGCATTCTGCCTTGGGGGTTGCCGCTGTGTTGTGTGATGATCAAGTGTAAGCTCTTGCTTTGATGTGGGCAGCTGAGAGCTTGATGGACCCCTCACTTTAGATCCTTCGAGGGCATCCACCCTGTCCTTCAAGCTCTCATATAGGCCCATAACAACGCTTAGTTGTCGCCTTATTTCCTACACTCCTTACATTGTGCTTACACAAAGACATCCCCCATGGCAATATCATGGCTCCTACTCGATTGCTCCACAAACATCATGCAAGCAGTGTATTTTACCCTAAACTTGTATCCCAACACAGTTATAACGCTATATATATTTTTCAGTGTTGAGTATTATCTACGAGTTCCATTTAAAGGGCTCCGTATCAAGTTTTGTATTAATTAATTATGTTACGTTTGTATTCTAAGTCGTTATATGTATTTAGGTAAAAAGTACAATTTAATTTTCAATGAAGTTTAACAAGATTAATAGATTTTACCGATTAATTGACAATATGATATACTATACTATACTGTACTAAGCTTACGCTATCTAGTTCGGGATATAACGTTGTATCGTATAACGATGGCTGCAAGTTAGAACGGTAAATCTACGGACACTTCAGTATTAATTAACTTCCACATCTCGCTGTCTCAATTCAGAATAAGCTAAGGATCCTGACTAGTTCTATAAGCTACTTATAGAAAATAATTTAATATAACAATAGGTCAATAAAACCAAATGTGGCTAAAAAACTTCTGGTTCAACTTGTAACACGTGGATTGGATACCCTTACCCACCGATACTAAGTAATACCTACAAAATCTCTATCTAAGTTAAACTAAGCACGTAACTAGGAATATAAAGCTAATCTAGAAAATAAGTTAATGTGCCAATTTAAGCTAATAAAACAGAAAAAATTCTCTATTCCAGGAGCAGTAAAAAACTTCGCTCGCACAAGGCTACCCTCGTTCTCATCCCAATTTCATCCTTTATTTTTCAATGAAGACCCTCTGTACCGTTTTGTTTCCGTTGTTGTTTCCTTCCTCATTTCTGTTCCTCACGAAGTTCCTTTGGTACGCTTTTCCCATATCCAGGCCACTCCCATGAGAAGCTACAGGTGAAAACCTGACTGGTTCTTAAATTTTGCGCACCAGTGTACGTTCCGATTGCATTCTAGATATCTGCGCGTATTTTCTGGTTAGCTGATCACGAGATAAGCAATGGATAAGATTTCAGAAAAAAAAATGTTTACACGTAATATCTTGGTTTTTGGAAAAAGTTCATGAAATGTTTTGTGACATGAATTTTAGTTATAATAAATGCTAAATTAATTTTTAAACTTTTGACTCTCGTTCCGCCTGTTCATCTTTATTTAAAGAAACTATTCGATAAAATAGCAAAAATATCCCCTTCAACCGTGATGTAAGTAATAACGAAGAGGGTAAAGTAGGTATAAATTTTAAAACCGTATCGGAATAAAGTTTTGAAATCTTTGAACTTGAGTTTAACTACTGATTTGGATAACAGATGGAGGCACTCTACAAGAAGACTCCTATTGTCAAGTGAGGTAAGACGTTGTTTTTCTTTCCGCCATCACTTTCCGCCATCACTGCTCACTTTCCGCCATCATTGTGGAATCATCGTGCTAATTTTAGTCCTCGGATTAAAAATCGTGTGGAAGAATTGCATTATGTCTTAAATAAATCTGTGGGGCACCATCGTGTTAATATGGAAGACGATTACCCTTTTAAAAAAAACAAAACAGGATAACTTTAAGAGAATACTAGGATTAGTAAATGTTGGAAATCTTCCACCTCGTAAAAAACGTAAAATAGGAAGGCATTAATAATAAATTAATGAAATTAAGAGCAGATAGACAAAATGGGACATCGATTTACACACTTTGATGCAAGCAGTTGGTTACTTCCTTCCACTAAATGATTAGTATAATTTAAACTTTAATAATTAGTATTTTAAATATAATTTGTATTTCTATAAAGAAAATAAATTATTTATTTGATGCTAAATTTGTTTATTTTTTTATTAGGTTTTTGAAGTCCATTTTTATATTTTTATCGCTCCGATAAAATAGGATACGGTTAGACAAACGCAATAGAAATGTGATTAGGGCAAGTGGGACACAGAGCACATACTTTTAGGGCATGTGAGAATAGGGCAAGTGGAAAATAGGACTGACTTCAGCTATCAGGGCAGTGCGGATCCAGAATATAATGACAGGAGGGGCACCATTGGTAACGGGGGACACCACTTTGTGCCTTGTTTGTGCACAAACAAGGTACAAAATTGTAGCTAAAAGGAATTTAAAATATCATCGATTGGTCTATATTCTCCGAAAAACTACAGGGGGGGCACGTACCCCGGTGCCCCTACCCTGAATCCGCCTATGTATTCGGGCATATGAATTAGGGCGATGGGGTAACGTCGTCTCAGTTACCTCCACAACAGCGAACTACAGCGATGGCGACGACTCTCCGTCTGAACGTTTGTCAGTGAAGAAGGAACGACAGAGACGCCTAACAGTGAAAATGCTCACGGGAAAGGTGTCCGTCCTCAGCGTCTGGGACACGATCTTCTGGAGAGTCCCTCCTCCTGCGCTGAGAGCAAAGCCACAGTTGTGATCCACCCATGTGAGACTGCACACGAATAAAAGCTTTCTTCCCACACAAATGTTATCGATTATACAATCGTTGGACGTTTGCGTACGATTTGCCTGCGACAAGCAGTACAAGAGAAGGATCAATAAAAGCGTGTTATCCCATCGGATAAGAAGATATACTCGATTTTATTTTTTACAGATTTCCAGATTGTCTTTCCTATAGTAATACACAGTCCCATTATTCATATATCATTGTGAAATTTCCCATAGGATTAACATTGCCCCATAGACTTTATATGGGACAATATGGCTACCTAGATATAAACTTTGTTCGTGTATCCAGGGATATCTCACAACAGGCCTAGCGACATCTATTTGTGATATTTGCCTAATATTAACTGAATTATATTGGAAAATATTTGAATATCTAATGATTTTCTATGGAGAAACATTTTCCCATAGGTTAACATAGGATTTACTATGGGCTGGTGTTGGGCTATAATTGTGAAAACTTTAATAATTAATATCTTCTTACCTATTAGGATTGAGGTACTCATCCTTGGTGGGATGAATCTTAAGGAGATTACTTATTTTCTAAGATTTTTTCCAGCTCCATCTGGTGATTAGGAGCTAAGATACAGAAACTGAGTTTAGTGAAAATCAAAACTTTTATGCAGATTTTCATCCACTACATAACATAGGAAAAATATATATGTATTGAATCTAATTTTTTCTTTAGGAGTGAGGTAAGTGTAAGTAATAACAGGACAGTCAAGAAGAAGAGGATTTCATAAATAAAGATATTTTATTACAGGAAGAAGAGGATATTTTTAGAATTTAAGGAAAATTTTTGGTACTGTTTTCTTTAAATTTAAACACATTATGGACACAGAATTTAATAGAGAGACTGTACGGGATTCAGATGCAGAGGGGGGTCTTCTCGGGTAAGTCTGGGGATAAATCAGAACCCCCTAAGAAACATAAGGGTAAAAATGCAGTCAAATCGCTTAAGGGAAGTTCTAAGGGTGATAAGAGTAAGAACAAACGCAAAAAATCTGTTTCTACTGAAAACGATCAAAGTAAAAATGATTCAGAGGAAGGTACCTCTTCTGACTCGGAGTCATCTTTGATTAAATCTCCTGAGGTATTTAAAACATTGAAAGATCGTAAGGTTCCCTTGACTCCTAGGGTTGTGGTTCATGGAGACAAGGATAAAAATAGTAATATAGACAGAGACAATGTGGTTTGCCCCCCGAAGCTTCTTGTGGAATCATCCGCTTCAGTGGAGCTTGAGGAGGTTGCAATGTGTGCTTCTTTGAAATCGCCTGCATCTGAAAAGAATCGGGGTGTGGGAGCGACTCAGAGATGGGAATCCATATTGAGTTCCCCATTTGATCATGATCTTGTTTCAGGACAGGTTTCAGAGGTCTTAGGAATATGTTCCGCGGTATCTAAAGTTAAAAAAGCTCTCACAGAGTTTTTGTTTTCTGAATCCTGTGGGGTCACGGGAGTTGCTTCTAGTCTTATCTTGGGTTTCTGGACGGACTTGGAGGCTGTGACCACGACTTTCCTTGTAGATAATGAACGTTTGAAGGTTCGCTCTGCGGAGCTTGAGACTCGTGTTGATCTTTTTAACAATTTGGTGAAGACGCAAACTGTGGCTGGGAGTTTGAATCCTAGGTACAAAACGTTTGCAAAGGCTGTTGGAGGTGGTTTGCCTGTGGCGGATGAACAGGTTTTGTTGAAGTCAGCAGGGGATCGTGAGAGTATTCGCGGACCTGCTCTTAGAACTCCTGAATCTCAGTCTGATCCTAATAATATTGTTATTTTTCGTTCAACCGAGGGTTCTGAGATTGACTCGAGTCAGAGCGTAAAATCGACAGTGACTGAGGAGATTAAAAAAGAATATAAAAACATGAAAATTAAAAGTATTCGTCTCTTGCGAAATAAAGCAGTACTTTTGGAGACAACTTGCCAAGAAGATGTAAGTAAGATAACTGAGAATTTAACTTTTAAACATGCAGGTTTGTCGGTTGAGAAACCAAAATTTTCCAATCCAACTGTCTTAATTTACGGAGTTCCCAAGGATTTTACTAAACAGGATATTTTGGAGGATTTGTATTACAAAAAATTTCAGGATTATAATGTCACTCAGGAGGAGGTTAATCAAGAAGTTTCCTTTCGGTTTAGTTCGGGCTCTGGAACTAATGTCATAAACTGGATCATTGGATTCAGCCTACGTCTTTATAAATGTTTGTTTAAGAACAACAGAATCTTTTTGGGCTTTGGATCACACCGTTTTAGAAAATTTACTGTGGTCGGCAAGTGTTTTAGCTGCCTTGGCTATGGTCACTCTTCGCAGAATTGTTCACATAATGCAGTGACATGTGGCCACTGTGCTAATAGTGGTCATATTTATGCCGAGTGTCTCAACAAGGATAGTCCCCCTAAATGTATCAACTGTAAGAGGAGAGGTAGAGGATATGATCACTCAGTGCGAGATAGTAAATGTCCAGAATATATCAGAGTTGTAGAGATGACAGACAGAAGAACATATAATGAGTAGTAATAATTATTTGCAATCTAACACAGAGATCATAAATTATCGTAAAGGTTTAAAAGTTTTACAGATAAATGGACAGCGGTCTCGTGCTGTAGCTGACGAAATTCGAGTTGCAGCTTTTGAGGGTAATTTTGATTTAGTGTGCATACAGGAGACTTATTATACGGCTCAAGTGGGAGGAATTGTATATAAGGTTGTGGGATATCCGTCATCATGCAGAGTTCTTGCTGCTTCGGATGCTCCTCCAAAGTCAGCAATTGTAGTTCTAAATCGGGATATTGTGTTGACTGTTATTACTAGTGAATGTTCTGCAGATATAGTATGTGCAATTGTGGCGTTGAGGGACTTTTCTTTTTGTTTGATTTCTGCGTATTGTTCTCCTCTGGCAGACTTTCTGGTTTGTTTGTATTGTCTGGATAGGATTTGCTCGAGATATGCTGAAGGTGGATTGGTATTGGCTGCGGATTTGAATGCTAAATCTCATTTTTGGCATAGCGGTGTAGTTGATTCTCGTGGATTTCTTTTGGAAGACTTGATCCTATCACATAATTTAAGCGTACAGAATTTGCCTGATAAGCCTTTTACATTCTCTACCTGTCATGGACAGTCTAATATAGATACAACTATTGTTTCTTCCTGGTATGCTGAGAGAATATTGAACTGGGACGTGCATTCTGATCTGGTAAACAGCGATCATAACGCTATTACTTTTTGTATTGCTCCTAACCCTGTGCAGAGGGATTTTTGAATTGGTAATTTGAGAAGATTTTCTATGGAAAGAGTTAAATTTGGTAATTATTTAAAATCAGTATATAATGATGATTTTGTATTATCTTTAAATAACTTGAATGCGGATGAGTTGGTAGCTCATGTTGAATACCATTTATTTCAAGCTATGCTACATAGTGCTAAAAGAAAACAGTCTAAAGTGGTCGCGGTGCCTTGGTGGTCAGTAGAATTATCTGCTTCGAGGTCAAGGGTGACGAGGGCTAGAAAAAAGTTGCAGCGTGGCAGGCATTTGTCTGGACAGGATGTAGAGTTGCTTGCTGAGAGTTATCGTTCTTTGAGACGACAGTATCATACAGAAATTGCTCGCGCCAAGATGGAATGCTGGCAGAAATTGGTAAAGGAGGTGGGTAATTCGGACCCTTGGGGTCTGATTTACAGATTATCACGGGATAAATTAGTACATGGTGAAATCTACAATACCGTGGTGACCCACGGGGAAGAGATTGATGATTGGTATAGTACTGTTCAGCGGATAGTTGGGGAGCTTTTTCCTGAAGATGAGCCAGAGCTGGATACAGATGATCAGGCTAGAATACGTCGGAATAATTTGGAATATGATGGTTCTTCGGAGATAGGTTTGTTTTCGAGGTTGGAGCTCGGTATAGCTATTGCGAGGTTGAACACTAAAAAAATGCCCAGGTTTGGATTTGCTAGAAAACAAAATACTATTGAAGTTTTTCGAGATTTGCCCAGAGGTCTTGTTAAATATGTTTAATAAATGTTTGTTGGAGCGTGTATTTCCGAGATCGTGGAAAGTAGCTCTTCTCAAGATTTTACACAAGCCGGGTAAGCCTCGTGAGAGTCCTCGAGCTTACAGGCCAATTTCGCTTCTGTCTAACCTGGGTAAGCTGTTTGAGAGGTTTTTGCTTCCTAGAATAGTTGAGGTCCTGACTGCTGGTCATGCTATGTCGGATTTTCAGTTTGGCTTTAAGAAGGGTCATTCAACCGAGGAGGCGATATTGACGTTAATTAATTATGTGAGGTCTTCTCCTGAGAAGTATGTTTTGGTTGTCTTTGTGGATTTTGAAGGTGCTTTTGATACTGTGTGGTGGGAGAGCGTTATGAATGTTTTGAGGAGGTCTGGTTGTGACAGTTATTTATACCGAGTTATACGTTCATACTTTAGGGACAGACTGGTTAAAGTATGTGCGAAGCACTTGATGTACAGTAAATACGTAGGTCGTGGATGTCCACAGGGATCAGTTCTCGGTCCAATATTTTGGAATGCCGTGCTGGACCAGTGGTTAAATAAGTCTCAAGCTATAAACTGCATACAAGTGGCATATGCGGACGATTTGATTGTAGGGGTCCCAGGTCGGTCTAGAATCGTGTTGGAGCACAGAATATAGGATGTCCTGGAGGATCTCTCTAATTGGGCTACTCTGAACAAATTGAAAGTTCATCTACTAAAACCAAATTCATGGTGTTTAAAAACCATTTTGAGTATAACCGCCCACCTAGAGTTGTGTTAAACGGGAAACAAATTCCTTTTGTGTCTAATATCAAGTATTTAGGGATAATTCTGGATGACAGGGTGGGTTTTCATCTGCACGTTTCACACCTTAACGATAAAATTAAGAAGTTTATCTGTTCAGTTATAAGAATTTCAAGGCGAGAATGGGGACTTAGCAAAAAAACTATGAACTTGTATTACAAAACGATCTTTCTGCCAGTTATCGCTTATGCTGCTGGCGTGTGGGTGGAGGCTGTGTTTAAGATCAAAACTCAACGTAAGTTAATGTCGCTGCAGCGATCAATGATGCTGACTTATTTGAATGCGACGGACTGTGTCTACGGTTGCGCTACAAGTGATAGCTGGCTTGTTACCTCTGGATTTATATGTGGTTTACCGAGGAATGTTGTACGCGATGAGGAAGGGTATCCCTGCCCAATATCTAGGGATGTCTTTAAATCTGACGGCTACCGTTAAGGAAGAGAAACTTCGAATTTTGACTGGTTTGGTTGGAATATGGAGAGCCCGATGGAGTTCTTCTGAGGTAGGAGCGAAAACTAGAAAGATTATTCCAGAGGCAGATTTTGCTATTTCTAAACCAGTGTCGTCGTGGTTTTGCCCCACTATGTATACCAGTTTTCTGCTAACAGGGCACGGGTCGTTCCGGGATTAATTGTATTCTAGGGGGTTGGAGCCAGATCCATGGTGTTCTTGTGGAGCGGTTGAGACTTGGCAACACATTCTGTTTTCTTGTCCTTACTATAATGTTGAAAGGCGTCTTTTGAAAAAACAGATATCTAATCTTGATGAAGATAACGTACATACATTGGTGCAAGGAGTTAACAACTTTCAGGCCTTACAGATGTATGCAATTGCTGTGTTTTCCAGAAGATGTATAATAAGAAACCTTACGGACATTGAATTGGCTGTTTACAACCAGAATCTTCATTGATTGCATCTGGGCTTGGGAGCTTCAGACCTGGAAGCCTTTGGTCGGGTCTGGGGCTCCTGGGCATGGACCACTGCAGTGATTTTTTTTTTTTTTTTTTTTTTTGTTCAGTTCTTGGGTTTGGGCGGCCAAAGTCTGGACAGCTGGCACTCAGTAGTATTGTACTTTCTCTGTTGAGTGTTCAATTGCGCTTCGGCGCTCCAGCTTTTAAATATAGTACCAGGTCCGGCTCCTCGTGCCATGGACGGGCATCAGATTGCAGTTGAAAAGTCCAGCTGCTTTCTGATGGCAAAATGACCTGACATAAACAACATACTACGCTCACAAACATATCTCTCTTATATATACTTTTATTCTTTCCTATACAAAAATTATTTATACACTTGACTTAGCTTACGAACTTAACTTAAAAATTTTTTTTTTTTCCCCCTCCTATTCCTCTTCAAAATTGTGCTTTTGTCTTCTTATTTCTTAGCTATATTTTTATTTATCAGGTCCACTTTACAGATTTTCTGTTTAAAATGATTTAGGTGGAGATGGGCTTTTGCCTGGGAACCACTCTGACACAGAATACACACACACACACACACACACACACACACACACACACACACACACACACACACACACACACACACACACACACACACACACACACACACACACACGTCCTCAGCGTCTGGGGCACGATCTGCTGGAGAGTCCCTCCTCCAGCGCTGAGAGCAAAGCCACAGTTGTGATCTACCCAGGTGAGACTGCACATGAATGAAAGCGTTCTTCCCATACAAATGTTATCAATTATACAATCGATGGACGTTTTCGTACGATTTGCCTGCGACAACCAATACAAGAGAAGGATCAATAAAAGCGTGTTATCTGTGCCCTACCCAAAAGAGAGGCGAATTTGAACTGTAAAATCTATCTCTGAACTGTGAAAAACTCGATCTGTGTTACTCTATTCTGTGTCCAGGAACTCCTGTAGTCTAGATGTATGGAGTAGTTGTTCTCATGGTAGTTGTTCCTGGATTGGACTTCATTGACTCTATTTTGATGTTTTTATAATCATTGTTATCACTAATAATCATCAGTGTTATTATTTTGTTATTATCTTTTACTATACTTGTTATATTCATCCATGCGAATATCTCTTGTATCGCACGTTTACGTACAATAAAGAATAATTTAATTTAAATATTTCCCGCCGGAATGTGTTAAGAAAGAACAATTCAAGTGGACTCTACGAAAGGAAGCCACTGGTTTGTATCCCATTAACCTCACACCACCGCAGAGTTTGTCGAAACTGCTGCCATGAACATATGAAATGGAGCCCTGACTAATGGGATACAGTTCTGTTCTCCGATTACTTTCGTTTTAGTCCATAAACAGATTCTAGACATTATTTCATCTGGAGACAACGAGGAATGCAACACCATCTCACCAACATCAGAGAAAGGGACGGGACACACGGCGGAGGTGGTGTTCTGGTGAGGGCGGAATAAAGATGAAAGGCCGCACCCCTCTTAATGCTTTTAATAGGGGTAGTAGTAGTAGTGGCATGTGATGCAAGAAAGCAAGTGTATGAGCTTATGCAGCATTAGGCAAAAAAAAAAAAAAAAAAAAAAATCACACCGTTCCCCCCAAATGCCTGTCCAGTTCCTCCTTAAATTTATTTAACTTTGTCAATCCGTCAGCCAGTAGCACACACAGTTTTGTTTCAGTAAAGAGAGTTCAGAGTTTTCAGAGTTTTTTACAGAGTTCAGTGGGCGCCTCCGTAGCCAGGTGGGAAGGAGCAGCAGTGCGTAGCACACGCTTCTTGTGTAGACTGGGGTTCGAGCCCGTCAACACCAAATACGGAGGATGCGGAAAGGTCAGGGAATGACCACTGCATATCCCGGAGCAATATGGCCTTAGTTGCTAATGCTCCTAAATAACAAACAAACAGAGTTCAGTAAAGAGCAGAATGCAACTAAAATAGTTGAGAAAGCAGAATACGGCGAAGTTAGCTCATTGTAGGATAAACAAGATGTCTGATGCCCAGGAGATAATTGGAGCTGAAACTGATAGAACCGAAGGGAGAAAAAACATGCTGATCAGATGAAATGAATCGTTTTTTTAGGAGCAAAGGTACTCGAGACCCAAGAAGCAAACCCGAAAACTCCTGTCGAACTCTCCAAGGGTCGTGAGATGCGTTCCAGATGGAGTTGACCTGCTGTTCACTGCGAGAAAGATGAAGGACATGCCGAAGAGCCCTCGAGATAACTAAGTAAGGGGCTATTTACATAAGTATTCTCATACACACCAAGAACTGTAGGAACCCCGAAATTTAAGTAGCAGGACTTTTAAAAGATACTGCGTATAAGAATTACTCAGGTGCAAGGATAGGTTATTTTAGAATATGTGCTGAAGGACATTAGCCAGGGCAAGTTAATAGATATATAAATAATTTTGGAAGGGAATACATATATATAAAATATTTGAAGTAATTGATGCCTTGTTTATAATTGCTTGATAGGCTACAATTTTTTTTTTTTATAAAAAATTACAGCACAATTTTATATGTTTTGGATGGGAATTAGAAGTGAGTGATACCTGTTAATAATCATTGTGATAAGTAAATGAATAAGTATCAATATATGTTGGAAATAATAGAAAGGGATCGATTTTTTGTTATTGATGGTTTTAAATGATGCAGGATTGAATATATACAGAAGGAAATTGAACGGGATTGGTATTTGTTATTAATGGTTTTAACTGATGCATGATTAAGATATACAGTATATATATATATATATATATATATATATATATACTGTATATATAAATTTGTGTATATATATATATATATATATATACAAATTTGTATATATATATATATAAAATGAGACTAGATCATGTTGTCATATGTTTGGGTTTAATCATTTTGTTTTTGATGTATTCATGTAAATATGTACAATAAACTGAATTTTATATATAACCTTTGTGTGTTTTTTTGTTGTTCCACGTACCAGCCTATCCGAAGGGAATTAAATACATCTAAGAGCTTTTCCCCTTGAAATTAGAATTTTCTGTGAAGTTAATAGTCAGATGCGCAAGTGGGGAGTTATTGTAAAGGGGAACTAATCGCAAGGGGATAGATAAAAATATATAAAAAAAGGATATACATAAAGCAAATAAATATAAAATAATAAATAAGAAAAAATCCCCACCCCCACAGTTGTTCGGAAAGGAGTTCTTCAGACAGCACAGGTTGGAAAACTGTAAGTAGGGATTGTCATTACTGCGTCCAGCACGTGGAGTAGCGATAACTCCGTGAAGACGAGGGGCGTCATTCACACCAGTTAGCATCTGAGACAGAAGAAGAATATTCCTGGATGCAATGTGAACTCTCCAGGCAGTGATATTTAAGTTGGTTGGCATATAAAACAGCCCTGGGGGCAGATGGTGAATGCACTGCCCGTCACTCTGTTCATCCATCGCATTACCCAGCAGTACTCGACTGCCAGGAATCTGTTTATGTACGAGGTCGGTGCAGAAGACCAGACTGATGATGCATATAGTGCGATTGGTTGTAGGCACCGATGGACGTATCAACCGACTACATCGACGTGGAGTAACCACGTCAGCTCTTGTCGAATTGCCCACATCGCCGAAAAAGTCTTAGTTTTCATGGTCGAAAAATGGTTTCGAAAAGTGAATGTCATTTTTGATTCTCTTTTTTGTAAATGTGATTTGGGCTGATTTAGATATGTTCAGCTCCAGACCTATTTGCAGTAGGTAGGTTACAAGGCTGTTGATCATAATGGCGGCTCGCTGATTTATCAGGTGGATTTGTTCAGGATAATTTGATTTTATATATAATTTGAGATCATCTGCATATGATGAGAAATCAGTGTACCTTGTTCAAGGGCCGCGGTGAACCATAAACCTGACAGGACACCTTCCTGCGGTACTCCCCGCGTTATAACACGCTCCTGTTTGAAGGATTTATGGCTGTTGATGAGTTGTCTTGGCATAAGGATGAGGTTGATGGCTTTTAGCAGGCTTCCTGTAATGCCAAATTATATTTACAGGATGTAGATGAGAGCGGGAATTGAGAGCTTATCATAAGCAGATGAAATATCAAGGAAGATGACGTCCAGCTGAAATTTACTGTTGAGAGCAGTTTGAATTTTAAACAGGGTGTCTAGTAAGTTTGTATATGTAGATCTTTTTGGGATCACGGTATGCAGATGTTTGGG
This sequence comes from Mastigoproctus giganteus, assembly GCF_048544385.1. Classification (NCBI taxonomy): domain Eukaryota; kingdom Metazoa; phylum Arthropoda; class Arachnida; order Uropygi; family Thelyphonidae; genus Mastigoproctus; species Mastigoproctus giganteus. The sequence continues at coordinate 11,200,966 of NC_143585.1, read as the reverse complement.
TCTATGAGAGAAGCATTGTTCGATCAGTGCTGATAAGATAGTTTTCTCAAACACTTTTAATAGAGTGCAGCCCACCGAGATCGGCCTGAAGTCCTTAGGGTTTCTTCTTTTGGGTATGGGCTGTACCCTGTAGTAATTCTTTATTGTCGGGATTGATCCGGAATTTAATATCTGATTAAAGATTGACAGAAGGGGCTCCACAATGAAGGCACTGCACACTTTAACCATGAATAGAGGAAAACCGTCAGGACCAATTGTAGTTTTATTGGGAAGTCTATTGATGGTATTTATAAGGTGTTGCTTTGTTAGAGATATAGTTGAAAGGGGCTGCCTGGAGTGTATGAGGAAATCGCCCAGTTTTGGGGTTTTTGGGTCTGATGGCACCTCTCTGAAAGTCAAAGATACCCATTCTTGAAATACCTTCTCTTCCATATGGAAAACTTTGTTGCATTTGGATGCAATACCTTTGGAGTGATTTATTCTGTTGAGTACCAGCTGCCGGATTGCTTTCCTTTTGTATTTAAGGAAGGTTGCCCGCTCTTTCTTGTACATCTGGTAGTCAGCTGCTTTTAAAACATTAATCACAGATGCCTTGAATGCGTATATACCATTAAAAAAAATACTCCACGAGAAGGGTTCCAAGTTGGATGAATAGTGAAGTTGCCACATTACTTGAGCAGAAAAAGGTGGCATGGAAACGTTACAGAGCAATAAAAAGTACTGAAGCCTATAACAGCTACAAGGTGATGTGTAATAGAGCCACAGAAAAGGTTCGACAGGCAAAGGCAGTTTATGAGAAATCACTAGCAAACAGAGCAAAGAGGGGGATAAAGAATTCTTCACATATATAAATGCCAAGAAGAGCAGGACAAACCAGATCGGACCTTTACGTAAGGGAAAGGGGATAGTAATAAATACACCAGCTGCCGTTGCAGATGAACTCAACAGTTATTTTGCATCGATATTTACAAATGAAAAGCCTTTTGTGGCAATGGGAAATAGTGGGAGCGAAGTTAAAAAATATGTAATTAATGATATTGAAATTTCGCAAGATTATTTAATGAAAAAACTTTCAAGCCTACAGACTAGTAAGGCTCCTGGAGTTGATGGAATATACCCTATAATCTTGAGAGAGGCGGCAAGCGAGTGCATTGAACCACTGAGGCTGGTTATGCGAGCATCACTAGACTCTGGGGAGATTCCCTTGGATTGGAAAAGTGCAAATGTATCTCCCATACATAAGGGTGGCTCTAAAAGTGAAGTGGGAAATTATCGACCTGTCAGTCTGACTTCAGTAGTAGGGAAAATCATGGAGGCATTGATCAAGGGTGGAATTCAGGATCATTTGGATCGAATTGAAATTCTCAAGGATACTCAGCATGGTTTTGTAAAGGGAAAATCATGTTTAACAAATCTGGTTCGCTATTTCGAAAGGGTCACTCACGAGCTGGATTTAGGGAATAATTTCGACATTGTTTATTTAGATTTCAGCAAAGCTTTTGACTCAGTCCCACATGAGCGGTTGCTTTATAAGCTGGAACAGGTTGGAATCACTGGGAAAATCCTTAGATGGATAGAAGGATGGCTTCAGGGCAGGAGGCAGAGGGTTGTGATAAATGGCTATTCCTCAGATTGGGTTGATGTAAGAAGTGGGGTTCCCCAAGGATCAGTATTAGGACCACTGTTGTTTTTAATTTCATAAACGACATTGATGAAGGGATAGAGGGCGTGATGTCTAAATTTGCAGATGATGTTAAAATTGGTAAAGTAGTTAATGATCACTGTCAAGCTGAGCTTCTTCAGAGAGACCTAGATAGACTTCAAGAATGGTCAGAAAAATGGAAGCTGTGCTTTAATCCAACAAAGTGTAAGGTATTACACCTGGGAAACAGTAATCCAAAAAAAACGTATTCACTTGGTGGAGTTCAACTAAAGCCAGTACTGGAGGAAAGGGACTTGGGTGTTACGATACGGTCAGACATGAAATTCTCTGAGCATTGTAAACAGGTTGCAAGGAAGACCCATGGTGTCCTATCGATGATCTATCGAACTTTTGCAAGTAGAGATAGGGACGTGATAATCCCATTATATAAGGCCTATGTTAGACCACACTTGGAATACTGTGTTCAAGTATGGAGACCGCACCTAAAGAAAGACATCGAGCTTCTTGAAAGGGTGCAAAGAAGGGTAACTCGCCTGGTGAGATCGGCAAAAGGGCGTCCTTATGAAGAAAGACTTCGAATATGTGGGTTGCAGAGTTTGGAAACTAGACACCTTAGAGGAGATTTGATTGAGGTGTTTAAGGCTCTGAGAGGCATCAGTAAAATGAATGAGGACAAAATTTTCAAGATTATAAATGATGCTAGAACTAGGGGACATAAATTCAAGTTACGGGGGGAAATGTTTAGATTGGACTGCAGGAAGTTTTATTTTAGCCAGCGAGTTATAAATTACTGGAATAAGTTGCCTTCATGGGTGGTAGAGGCCGACAGTTTGGGGAAATTCAAAGGTCATCTGGATAGTACTTTCGGGTAAGGGAAGCGCATAGGATGATAGGATTAATTTCCTTTTTATTTAATTTTTATTTTCATTTTATTATTTTTATTTATTTATTAATTATTATTATTTATTTATTTATTTAATTTTTGTTTTTATCATTGTTTTGTTCGGATTTTTTTTTTTGGCTGGTGCAGCATAAGCCATAGGCTTTCTTGCACCATACGGCCGTTACTAATACATAATAATACTAATACTAATATTGAAACTTTTTCCATTTTCTGCAAGTTTTTTTGTTTCCTCTTGAATGCTTCTCTGACTTCAGCATTGAACCATGCATTGGATCTGTCAGATAATGTTATTTTCTTGGATGCTCCTTGGGTGGCAATTTCAACTAGCTGGTTAGCAAGGCTAGATATTGAGATGTCCATTGGTTCTTGCTGTAGATCCTTCCAGTTTATTTCTGTGAGACGTGCCAAGATGATCCCTGGGTTTAAGTATTTGATGGAGTATACTGTTTTGGTCAGCACTTCATTCCCGAATGTGCTTCGCCAGCGTTTGAGTCGTTAGTAACGTTGAACTCAAACGCGATGGGAGAGTGATCAGAATGGAAGCTGTAATGTTCAGTGGTCAGATTAAGGTGCGGCAGATTGTGAAATAACTGATCCAGTGTCTGGTTTCCCCTGTTAGGAGGTGTGGTTTGATGAACTAAGCCAAATGTACCAATAACTGTTCTGAGATCTTCAGTGGCTTCATCATGTCTAGGCGTAGGCATGTTAAAATCACCTATAATTAAGATTGGGGTATTGGGGGCTAGGTTGGCTGCTATCCATGCTTGTAGTTTACTTGGGGAATCTTCTGTATGATCAGGGGTAGGTACACCAGACAAATTTGTAGTAGTATGGCATCCTTTCTAAATGTGGCACATAGGGCTTTGACGTTATCTGATTTTTTCACCTGAAATCTCAATTGTTTAAAACTAGATGAATACAGCAGTGCAACACCTCCGCCACGTCTGTTATCCCTGGGGTTATGAAGGCTGAGATAATCGAGAGGCTGACCTTTTACATCCAGTTGCCGCCTTCCGTGAGATAACCAGGTTTCGGTCAAGCAGATGAACTGATATTCAGATAGTAACATGATTGTTTGTAGAGGGTGTAGTTTATTGCTGATACTGCGTACGTTTTGGTAGAAGCATTTAAGGGACAAGTTCGGACTTATTCGGACAAGTTGGCATGGGGTTGACGTTGGTTGCTATCCCTCTGTTGAATTCGCTCTCATGCGGTAGGGCGAGGAAGAGGCCCGTTCTTTGTACATTTTTATTAGAGTTCCCGGTGGCCAGGTGCTAGTATCCAGTACTTTTAGTTCATCATGTTTGTCACAAGTAATAATGAATGAAGCATAGGAGGGATATCTTGTTTTCAAAGGTTTCACAGCGACCTTGATCCCTATTTGCTCCTCAAAGAATTTAGATATATTGGTATATTGACACCGGTTGTTGAAGGCCCGAGTTTGGATATGAAGATTTTAGATTTTGTTTGGATGGATGTTATATTGTATATTGTCTCCAATATGTTGGATTGGACGACTGGTATGGCTTTGTTGGGCCATGCTGGGGTTGTTCCTTGAATGGCACTAGCCCTCTGGGTAACCGTTCTATTTACAGAGCTATATTGGTGAGAAGTTGGATCATTGGCCATTAATGTCACTTCCAAAGGGGATTTAGGTGTCGATTGTTGTAAGAATGGCTGCCGGGAGACAATATTTGCATAAGTGGGTTTTTTATTGGTGTCACAACTTACGCTTGAGTGTAGGCACGAGGTATTTTGGTAAGCCAATTTTGACGGGAGAGTAACCATCTGTGCGTTGGTATGTTGTTTCGGTGCACATGGTTCTATGTTGGGGCAGTGATTCATATCTATGCAGGGTTGGTTTGCTTGGTAACGCAGTGCTAACGACAGTTATCTCTGCTGTTTTCTGTTCTGCAGTCTGGATTTGTAATGTTCGGGAAAGTAGTTTTTTGCACTTTCCATAAATTCAGGGCGTGTCTGTTCTCTGCAGGGATCACCTTCGAGCAATACTGTTTTTGCTTCAACTGGGAAGGTAGTCCTGAGGCGAGTATCATGCTCATTCTTTGCTTCTTTAGGATAGGTAGCAGGGCCAGCTCGTAAGTGTTCAGGTGTCTGGTTATCTGGTCTGTTAATAACTTGTAGCTGTGCTAGGACAGTGTCCAGTTTCTTATCCACTATTTTCTGACTGGCAATTAGTTTCATGTTTTGTTCTCTTAGTTTTCCTGATTTTCCTTTTGGATTACCTGGAGAGTTTTGAAAATGGAGAGGAGTTCTTCAAGCGAGTCTCCCTGTTTCCGTATGTTGTGGGCTAGTTGGTTGTGATTCGCTTCGTGTTTATTTTCTCTATGAGATTCATTACCGCTCCCTTCCATCATGTGGTCTAAAATGTTACTGATATCCTTGGGGGTCGTCACTTGTTTTCTTATGTTCACATTGTTCAGGGCTTGTATCACAGCCTACAATTTGAACTAAGGAGTAATTTAGTTTCCCGTACTGCTCCGTTGCCGTGTGGATGCTAGCAGGCTGTGGGGAGGGGGGTCTTCATTTTTAGAGTCACTAGTGTTTATGATACATGACGGCGCTTCAGTTGTTTTATAGTTAGGCAGGATAGTCCCGTCGTCCTTAATTTCATTCTGAGTAAGATCGGGGCTTTTATCTCCGATGGACAGGCCAGGTTGACGGATTTCTGCCATAGCGACTAAAGAGCAGCAGCAGTTCTGTGGGGTTTTCTAATAGCTCTACGCCATCACTTGTTAGTAGCGCTACACCCCCTTCGGATTGGGTAGTTGCCTTACCAAATGACGCAGACTGCGGTATGAGGTATGAGGTATGAGGTATATTCGGGGTCTAGCGGCTCCTGGGATTTCTCCCATCTCCGCGAATGTTCTATGTATCGGTGACAGTACCCTGTCAAAGCCAGAGATTTAGAAGTGTGTGGGTCATGAGTAGTGTTATATGTTGTGCCCATTGTTTTTCCGGCTTATTGGCCGCCAGGCCCCTAATGGGACCCGACGTTGCCCATACCTCGCCACGTGGAGGCTAGCCGGGTGTTACCATTGAGTCAATTGTACTCTGGCAGGTCCTGCCACTTACTTTCCTGGGATTTTAGTGGCTAGGACCTAAAATAAAATTGGAACGACCGCGGTTGATTTTAGTTCACTTACATTAAAGCGCTAATTTGGGGTTTGACGCTGAAGGCCTGTTTCTGAAGTGCCTAAAAGGTTGGGCGAATTTTTTTTTTTTTGGTGTATTTTAAATTTGGACGTGTAGGGCAAGAGAAAGTGCTGGGAGAATACAAGAGAAAGTGCTGGGAGAAAATACACTGCGCAAGAGAAAGTTCTGGGAGGGGAGAGTGAAGGCTGGGGGGTGAAATAGGAAGAAGAGGGTCGATAGGGTAGGTGACCCCCAATTATTCAGTGAGGCATGCCCATGCCCCACCAGAGGGAAGGAATGGTGTGGCAGGGAAGAGAGGAGACAGCAAGCCGTCACCTCCCTCCCCTGCCGGGTGTGAGAGTAAAAGAATTGCACTGCACAAGAGAGTGCAGAGCCTTGAGCCAATATGGCTCCGTCAAGGCAGCAACTTGGAGTTTCTCTATCTTCGTCGGTCTTCTCTGTCATCGGTAGCGTTTGGTATCCAGATTTGTCCTACAGCTATGAACCCTGGTCAGGTCCGTTGTTAGTCTGTTGGCAATGGCTGTGGTTCTCTTCATCATCTGAAGATCCGCATCTCCATGGAGTTATTCTTGCGATCGCTGGTTTTAGATGATTAGTAGTGAGCAGGTTTCTGAGGGAGGTTGTCCTTGAGTCCCCTCCACGCTTGTTCTGTGTCTCTTTTTATTTATTTATTTATTTTATTTTATTATTTTTTATTTTTAGCTTCTTCTCTAGATGGCTATCAGTGTTTTACGCCTACCAAATAGTTTTTGGGCATATTCCTTTAGCTCCCTGTATTCTTCTAGTGAGTCCAATAGATGTGATTCCAAGTTCTTAGGGAGGTAGTGTATTGCAGTGATCAGTCTGCACCTGAGGTCCTCATAATGGGTGCAATCGTGCATAATGTGCTCCCAGCACTCAAGCTCCCCACAGGCACAGCTCGGGTCCACCTCAATTCCCAGCGCTGCCAGCTTGGCTTTAAAGGCCCCGTGACCAGTCAGTATATAGGTGGTGTATAGGCCCGATTGAAACCAAGTTGGGGGACTGGGGTACATCCTGTCGATGTTCGGAATGAATTTCCTGGTGATATTTCCCTTATTTCAGTTGGCTAGCGCTCCTGCCAAACTTGCATCAGGTGTTTTTGCAGTCTTGTCTTTTCATTTTTTTGTGGTGCATTAACGTCCACAGTATAGCCATGGTATGTACAAGGTATTCCTTTCTCTATGTGGTAGTTCATTCCCCTGCACGTGATCTCTAAGTCAAGGTGTAAGGTATATTGTTGTCATGCGGCCCCAGGGGTTTCCCCCATCTCCGCGTTGCTTTCTTTGTGGGTGTACCAGTTTCCTGGGAATGCCAGAGGTTTAAAAGTGTCTGGGTATTGTACCTGTGGAATGTCGTGTACCGTTGTTCATCTGGTCATTTAGCCGCTGGACCCCTGCTGGAGCCCAGCGTTGCCCCACCTTCGCCCCGTGGAGGCAGACCAGGAAACACCAGTACACTAAGATTTACTCTAGCAGGTCCTGCCGCTTAATTTCCTGAGATTTCGGCAGCTAGGACCTAAAAAAAAAAAAAAAACTTATGTACACATACACATATATGCACATATACACAACAGTGATACATAATATATACGCATCCATGCAATCGTAATTACTTTGGATGTTTGCATACAGCACGTGTGCATGCATTCATATGGCAGGAGTAGGGCATTGCGTAGGATAATTAGGCCGAGACCGGGCGAAGATTATTTTTTTGCTAGATTAAATTTAGTGTGTAGGGCGCTCGCGTTGTGTATAGATAGAGTGGGGGAGGGGAGGAAGAAGGTTGGGGGGAAAAGGCAGAAGTATGGGGGACACAGAAGAGATTCCCCCAGGTGGTCAGTGAGGCATGCCCATGCCTCACCAGAAGGAAAGGTGGGGTAAGTAAGTGTAAGTGTTTTCAGTGTCAAACGGCACCAGGGGTTTCCCCCATCTCCGCGTTGCTTTTATTGTGGGTGTACCAGTTCACTGGGAAGGCCAGAGATTTAAAAGTGTATGGATTATGGAAGTGTGGTGTTTTGTACCGTTGTTCCTCTGGCCATTTAGCCGCTGGACCTCTTCTGAGGCCCAACGTTGCCCCACTTACGCCCCGTGGAGGCAGACCAGGTACCCGATAGTCTTTAGTTCACTCTGGCAGGTCCTGCCACCTAATTTCCTGAGATTTCGGTGGCTAGGACCTTAAAAAAAAAAAAAAAAAAAAAAAAAAGTTTTTTTTTTTTTTACACATATATGTATAGATATATGTGTGATATCTCTCGATTGCGTAGGGTGATGTCGCTTGAATAAGGATAGACCGAACTATGGGCGTCAGTTAATTTGGATTCATTGAATTTATGTGTGTGTGGGGGAATTCGCTTGTGTAAAGATAGAGAAGGGGGAGAGAATGAAGACTGGGGGGTTAAAGGAGGAAGGATAAGTCCAATAGAGTAGGAGGCCTCAATTTGGTGTCAGCAGGGCATGCCCATGCCCTGCCAGAAGGAAGAATGGGGGTGGCATGGAGGGGAGGAAACAGTATGACCGTCTCCTCCCCCCTGCCGGGATGGGATAGAAAGGGCCGGACAAGGGAGCCGGCACAGGTCGCCAATATGGCGTGTGTGCAGCCTGGCTGCAGAGTGGTGGCTAGGCCAGCAGGTTCAGGACAGCATCACAACACTGGCCCCACCAGGAGGTACATACAGGGACAAGGTCTCTACCGACTTGTTCAGAGATCGGTTGAATGCCGGCGTTGGTCATGGGATCAAGGTCTCATCCAGTTTGGTCATGGTCATGGTCCTTCTATTTCCATTTTGGGTGGTCATTCTTGGTATGTGGTCACTTTCACTGTTTGTTCTGTTATCTGGGCGTCGATGCGGTGTTGTCACTCCTGCATATGGTGATTGTCACATTCTAGGGTAGTTCGTTGGGTAAATTACATGCGCTGTCGGTCCAGTTGACAGGGTGTCCGTGTTTGATTGTGATGTTCGTGGGAGCAAAGTCCCGTCCGATATCGTCGTACTTTGAGCTTTCTGGTACAGTTGACAAAGTAATGGCACTCATGAGAGCAGAGTCCCGTCCGATTAGTTGTAGTCAGGTCCTGCATCAAGCCTGGGGAGGTTGGGTCATTGCCCTTAGCCGGGTAAACAGCTCATGTGCAAAGCACGAGAGGGCCTTGTAGTGCTCCTCCTCATGTAATATAAGGTGCTCCCGTTCCTTCGGATTAAAGCGTATCTTTGTGATGAAATGACATCTGATGTCCTCAAAGAGGGGACAATCGTGCATTAGGTGTGACCATGTTTGGTTTTCTCCGCAGTGGCATAATGGGGAATCCCTGATGCCGAAAGTTGACAGCTTGGCATTAAAAGAGCCATGCCCTGTTAGAAGAAAGGTGGTGTAGAGCCCCGGTGAGAACCAGTTTGGCTGTTCGGGATACACTTGGGTAATGTCCGGGATGAACTTCCGGGTTATCTCACCTTTAGTTGAGTCCGCCCATCGGGACTGCCAGGTTTGTTGAAGATATTTGGTTAGTCGTTTCTTTTCTGCGTTGCTGTTGTTGGTCGGGTCTGTGGTGAAGCCAATGCAAGTTACACTGTTCCCTCTTGATAGTTGATATAGCATGCCACAGCGGACAATCTCCAGGTCCAAGGGTAGGAGCCCTACAAGGGCCTGCAGTGCGTGTGAGCTGACCGTGCAGCATGCTCTGGAGACAGTGAGTAAGATGCTGCGCTGTATCGTTTCTAGCTTTCTTTTATTGACTGCGGTGGTTGCTTTTTTAAACCAGATCCCTGCTGCATAGCTGATGGCTGGAATGAAGAAAGCCTTGTAAAAGAGGATCAGGGTTCTTTTCCTTAAGCCCCAATCCTTTCGCGAGACTCTTGCTATGAGGGCTGAGTAGTTTTTGATCTTTTTTTGTAGATATACGAGGTGTGGGGTGAATGAAAGATTTTTGTCAAGGATGATTCCTAGGTATTTTAATTCCGTGGTCAGTTTTATGGTTTTTCCTTCTATTTTTATCTGAGGTGGCCTCCTGATATCAAGGGAGCCTTTTAAAAGTATTGAAGATGTCTTATAAGGTGATATTCTTAAGTGATGATTTTTTGACCATTCTTGGAGGGTATCTATGGCCCTGTTTGCAATAGCCTCAAGTTGTGCACGATTGTCCGCCTCCAGCATCAGGACCAGGTCATCTGCGAAGGCTTGAGCATCTGCTCCGTTTAGATCCTGGTTGAGGAAGCCGTCCAACACCAAGTTCCAGAAGAGAGGCCCCAGGACTGATCCCTGTGGGCATCCCCGGAACACCGGCCGGGTGAGTTGGCTATAGGGTGTAGATACTGAGATCCTTCTGTCCGAAAGATAGGTTTTGATGCATTGGTATAAGTTGCTGGGAATGTTTGCCTCCCGGAGTCTGCCGAGGACACTTGGCCACCAAAGTGAGTCAAATGCCCCGGCAAAGTCAATGGAGATAATAAGGAAGTATTTACTATTACTGTGTGTAGCTGCATTTATTATACGTTCCAGGGCATCCACTGTGGAACATCCTTGTCGAAAGCCAAATTGCTTGAGAGAGGGGAGGCCTGCTTCTTGGTAGTGAGCTTGTATCCTGCTGTGTAGTAGGTGTTCATACAATTTACTTAGTACTGGCAGTAGGGCTATGGGTCTGTATGACTCCGGGAGTTCCTGTGGTTTCTTCGGGTTCTTCAGTATTAGTCTAATTCGTGCTGCTCTCCAATCATGGGGAAAATATCCTGCAGATAAGCAGTGGTTATATAAGTTTAATATAGTTGTTGGGATATATTCCACGGTCTTTTTTACAATTTCTGGCTCCAGGTAGTCTTCGCCGGGTGTTCGCTTATTTCTTATTTTTGCTGTTGCCAGATGGAGGTCTTCAAGTGTGAACGGGTCCTCCCGATGTGCTGGGCAGTAGTTAGTATTTTCCTCACAGAGCAGAAGTTGCTCAGGAGTGTGGTCTGAGGGCAGTTTCTGGAAGATGGTATTCAGAATATTGTCTATAGATTGGTGCCAGGATGTGGTATAGTGGCCATCGGGTGTGTTTGTTGAAGATATTACTTCTCCTTTTGGTAATTTATTAGTTGCCACTTTGTATACAACCCCCCAGGGGTCCTTATTCCCTGTTGTTGAGACTAGTGTCTCCCATGAACATTTTTTCCGGGTTCTGATTAGGGCTGTGTATTTGTTTCTGACCTCACGGTATTGTTGTCTGAGGACTTCTACCTCTGCCGCCGGCCAGGATCTTCTCGCTCGCTGGAAGCTTTTACGGCGTGTATTTACTTCATTCCGCAGTCTCTGAAGCTCAGGGCACCACCATGGGACTGAACCTGCAGATGGTTTCTTTCTTTTTATAGCTTTGTTTGAAGCCTCTGTGATTAGACTTACTATAGCACGCTGGTGCTGGTCTGGGGTGAGGTTTGTGCTATCGAATGCTTCAACAGAGTATGTCAGTGCCTCCCGAAATTGTTCCCAGTTTGCCTTGGCTATAGCAAATCTGTTGAGGATTGTTCTGGGTGTGGGTGGTCTATTGAGGGCACGGTGCATCTGGAAAGTTATTACTCTATGGTCAGAGGTTGTCCAGTCCTCTCTGACCTTCCATGAGGATATGTATCCTGCTGTGGAGCGAGTGGCTAGGCTTATGTCTATTGTTGCCTCCCAAAGAGTACTTGAGAAGGTCGGTAGATTATTTGGCTGATTCAATACTGTGAAGCTGCTGTTGGTCAGGAATTCTTCCAGGCGCTGTCCATTGGCAGTTCCTCGTCGATCAGGAGTTGTACTGTGCCAGGCTGGTGACCTGCAGTTTGCATCTGCACAGACGATTATTTTAGTATTAGGGAGCTCGTGGAGGACATTTTGCAGGTATTGGGTTGCAGGGAGAATATCTTCGCCGGGTCGGCAGTATAGCGATATGGCATAAAATTCTCCCAATGGAGAGATGATCTGGGCACAGGCAGCCCATTCGTTGCAAAAGTGGGTTATTTTAGTAACCGTGAGGTCAGGGTTGCAGACGACCAGGGCAGCCCAGGGGGTATTGCCGTTATGTTGTACAATTTTGTACGTGAGTGGGTATCCTCTCACCTCTTTCTTGTGTGTGTAGGGTTCCTGGAGGAAGAGGATAAATAAATAAATAAATAAATAAGATCTTTATTGTACAGTACATCGGTACACGCAGGTACCACGACCATACAATACCCTTCACGGCACCATGCCAGGGGTTAACAAACGGCAGAGATAACCTCGCCGGAATTATAAAGATTAATTTTTAAAAAATTAATTAAAATTAAAAAATTAAAATATTAATTAAAATTAAAAGATTAATTAATAAAAAAAAAAAAAAAAAAGTACTCATAGCAGATAACATTGACTTGAAAGGAAAACTAATACAAAAATAACAAGTTGTGATAACAAAAGATTTTCCTCGAGTCCAGGTTTCTGAGAGTCTCTTGCCCCGCCAAACCGATCTGAGATCAGTTGGTAGTTGTGGAGACCACGTGCAGATCTAGGATGATCCGTCTATACTTTTTATCATCTATGATTTTAAATAAGTCAGCATCCAAGGATTGAACCAGATGGAGCTTCTGATAAGGGAGGAACCGATCTTTCAAATGTAGTCTCGAAGGAAGAGCAAGAAGCTTGGGAGTGGAGCGGAGACCTGGTTGGGGAATCCGCCAGCACACGGTGTCCCAAACGTTGGGTGCTGAGACTCTCCCGGAAATCATTTTTACGGTGAAGATGAGTCTTCTCTCGTGCATTAATGCTGAAAACCTGGTTAAATTCAGCGCGTCGGCCATCGGTGTTGTGCGCTGCTGTGGTGGGAGATGACACTTCCAGGTTGCCCACTTCAGGAGCCAGTATTCAGCGGCTTTTAATGGTTTAATTGTGGTGTCTGCAGCTGAGCCCCACAACTCTACTCCATACAGTATACTTCCAAAAACCATCATCCTGATATACATTTTTATCAGGTTTGTGTTGTCAATGTGTAGCAAGTGCTGCTTGGCAACCCACCGTTTCTTGTTGAATTTAGCACAGAGTTCGTCTATATGATGATGGAATCGTAATTTTCTGTCGAAGATTACACCCAGATCTCTTTGCTTTTCAACGCAGGGGATCGGGACTCCGTCAATCGCAGGCTGAATTATGGTTGGTATGGGTTTAAGAGAGAATACCATGATGGCAGATTTCTCAGGATTCACTTGCAGGTCAAAATTCGTGAGGTACTGCCGTACTTCTGATAAAGTCTTGTTGATGGTTACTGTGGCATTTTTGGCTTCATCGGTCAACTTTATTTTTGTGAAGATCTTTAAATCATCTGCATATGATATCATATCTGTTCTATTGTGTATTAGTGGGTAGATGATAGCAGTGAAAAGAATTCCGGACAGGACTCCTCCTTGTGGAACGCCTGTTTGTATTTGTCTAGTATACCTTTGTTTTCCTATGTACATTTGGATGACTCTATTCTGAAGAAGGGATGTCAGAAACTTCAATACTGGGCCAGTGATGTGATAGTAATTTCGAAGTAGTTTGAGCAAGGCTGGGATGTGAACACTATCGAACGCAGCTTGTAGATCAAGATATGTGATTGCCATTTCTTCTTTCTCCTCAAATGATCCAAGGATTGCATTAGTAGTCATAATCAGGTTACTAACTGTTGATCTGTCTTGCAACGAATAATGAATTTGCTGGGGCCTGTGCGGGAGAATGTGCGTGGTAAGTGTTTTCAGTACTGTTTTTTCAAGTAATTTCAATAGACACGAGGAACGAGAGATGGGTCTAAAGTGCCTGGCTTCAGTTGGCTGGGAAACTTTTGGGAGTGGCCTAACAGAATATAAATTCCATATTGGAGGAAAAAATTCTCCTTTTAATATGCTATTGAAAATTATTAGGAGGGGATCACTTAGAAATGGGCTCAAACATTTAATGATAAATTGTGGTACTTTGTCGATTCCCGCTGTACCAGTTGCAGGCAACTTATTAATCGCAGATAAAAGGTCTTGTCTTGTTAATTCAATGGTTTCAAGTGCGTCTCTGGGCATATCATCATCAGACATGGGAATATCACTGGGCTCATGTTGGTTTCGCTGAACTCGTGCAATAAAGTCCATCCACCTTTCGGGATCAAACTGTGGAGGGAGTTCACAGTATTTCTGTCGGTATGGTGGACAGCCCTTATGAAGTGTGGTTTCAATGTGATATTTTATGGCTTGAGACTTGAGGCGGTTGAAGTTTGCTCGTCCTTTGGAGTACGCAATTCGGTCCGGAACTAGTCCTGTCATTTTCCACTGTTTGTACAGTACCTGTTTAAGCTTAAAACTGTTGCTCAGCTCAGGAGTCCACCATCCTCTCGTACGTTCAGAGATCCTTATTTTCTTTGAGGCTGCATAATTAGAAATTGTGATGAGCCAGCGAGTTAAAAGGTCTAAGGCAAGTTGATTATCACATTGCTCAAGTGCATTCCAAGGAATTGCAGTGGCTGCTTCTAAACATTTAGTAATGTTGAGTAATTTTGGGCTCGTTATTATCTTGGTGTGGACCCGAGTCGAGACGTTGTAATTTGGAGTCGGAAAATATAAGTTAATTAAAATTGGCATGTGATCAGATTGAAAAGCTATTTCTGTTGTAGAATCAAGTTCACAATTGCTTGATGATAGCACAAGATCAAGATGGTGATCACCTCTGGTCGGGAGATTATTAATCAGATGGATTCCTAATGGGTGAAGGTTATTTAGCAATCTGGACTGAAGATGAACAAGTTGAGGGGAGAAGTTAAAGTCTTCACAGATAACATGCCTTGCTGAGTGATGGAGCCCATGAATGAGCCAATTAGTTATCTCGTCGACGGTTTCAGCATCGGGTCCTGGAGGGGTGTATATAACTGCAAAATCAATGCGAGCAGATTTAAATACGCATGACACAATTAGCCCTTCGAACTTAGTGGACTGACTATTATAATTCTTAGTAACAAGTATGTGCGGTGTTTTGTAGAAGAGTCCCACTCCACCTCCCCTTTTGTCCTGTCTGGAGCAGAGAATCACATTATATCCAGCCGACACTGCATATGGAAATTGCTCCTCATTTCGGCCAAGCCAGGTTTCTGTTATGCAGAGCACATCAAACTTGTGCGAAAGTAGAAGCTCTTCTACAGTTTCAAGCTTGTTACGGATGCTACGGGCATTCTGATAGAATATAGAGATGCTATTATGTCTGGGGATATTCCTTAGTATCCTCTGCGGTCTTTTTCTCTCTTTTTTTAAGGCGTTTCTTTCAGATATCCTAACAGGAATTATTTTGAATTGGCTTCCATTCATGATTTCGGTAGTGAGTCAGCTAGTGGGGTTGACTGGACCCTGAATGTGACCGTGGCTTGATTGGCTGTGCCTCTGAAGTCTGGTGGGCGGCGAGGATTGAAAGTAGGGCCTGATGAGGAGCCCTTGAGGCCAAGTGGATGGCTGACACAGGATTTTATATTGGGTACTGTTGCAGTCTAATCTGAAAGATGAATAAGAAGGCCATTTTGTGGGTAGTTGGTATACATCAACGGATATATTCAAATGATCACTTATGCCATTTTTAACTTGCTCAGAGGTTGTGTGTGGAGCCAATCGTGAGATGAATAGGCTTTTGCGAGTGGGTTGTTGGTCGACGTGTGCTACGTTGCCAGTAGTCTTGAGCCAAGAAGTTGGGGCAGTCCCAGTTATATATGATCTTCTCGATCTCTTGTTTCTTCGTGTCTCAGGTACCATCCTTGCCGTTTGGCGCTTTTCCTTCGTTGTGTTTCCTTTGGATACGTGAGGGGACGGCCCGGCGACAACCTCAGCCCATGAGTGGGGGCCAAGGTGAGTTTCTGTAGGAGTTTCCTGACAGTGTCTACTAACAGAATTGGGATGAATGGTATTTGTAATCATGGATCTATTCAAAATTTGATTCGGTGCGTCAAGCTGGCGAGGTGTGCATGTTCGGCCTGCTGTAAAGAGAGCTAGGGGATCTACACTTGCAGCGTTACTTTCATAAGTTGATACCTCATAGGTTTCTTTTTGATTCCGCATTGGGTTCTTTTTCAGTGCGGAAGTCTGATTGTATGCTGTTACATCATTCTCGTTATGTGTCATCCCATTGGTGGGTATAGAAGATTTTTTTTTTTTTTTTTTTTTTTTTTGATTTGGTAGTTGTTGGCGCATCGGCTTCTGTGGCCATATTGCACCTCCCAAGGTTTTTGCAGTACTTTGATCCAAGCCCGAGGCGGGAATCGAACCCGCGACCTTTGGGTTGCCGGGCAGGTACTTTACCCACTCGGCTAGCCCGGTCGGCGGTATAGAAGAGGTGAATGGGAATCCTGCACCTTGGCCTAGCTTCGAAGTGAAACTATTCATAGTCATGCTCTTAAGTTCTTCAAGTTGTCTCTTCAGATGAGATACTTCTTGCAGGATCTCTAGTTTTGAGCCCGCAGAAACTGGTTTTCGGTGAAGAGATCAGCGACGCATTCAAAAATTCTTTCCATCTTACCTAACGTAATCCTTGCATTATCTGTTTGTAGGGCTGTGATAGTTCTCGTGTGTTCAGTGATGATTTCTATAAGGCTTCTACTAATTAAATCGTTAGTGATTACTTGGTCAGTATTGGCCATCGGGCTTTCAGGCATACTAGTTTCTGTGTTAGAGCCATTACAAGCAATCTCTGTTCCGTTTTCGTTAGTAATAACACAGTCAGAAGGTTCGTCAGGCGGTAATGATGTCAGTGATGTGAATTTGTCGACGTCAGTGTCTTGGATACTGTTGTCTGCTTTCCGTGGGTTTACGGTTTCATTCTCTCTGTTGATTTCGCTCGTTCTGTTACAAATATCACATGTCCACACCTTTCGCCGTTCTTTATTCAGCTTCCATAACACTGTGGGGGTGCACGGCTTACAAAATCCCCTCTTGCACGAAAGACAGCTCAGAAATACAGCTGATTTCACCACCTTACAGATAGCGCAGTTGAATTGATTATTTGGCATTTTTTCCGTTGAGTATTCTCTTTCCAAAGCTCTAAGTTCAGTTTCCACGAACTGCTTGATCAAAAAAATGCTCAACCAGGGGAATGTTCCGTAAAATTAGCTGGAGGCAAGGATTAACTTTACTACCCTTTAGCAGGTTACTCTTGGGAATTAGCGTATTACCTTTGACCTTGTTCTTCTCGCATTCAGAAACGGGGTTAGATAGGCTTTGAGCGACTTCTATATACTGTACTTAGCGATAGTCTTAAATAAAATTAATATAGACGATTACCTGAAAACAATCATATTCAGAAGACGTTACTATGGGATCTGCGACGATGAGACGAACCATCTGATATAAATTGCATACTTGCGAGAATAAGAAACACTGTATTATTGCAAGATATAGGGAGAACTTCGTTCAGGGCGACCTTACACTACTCGCGCATGCACTCTATATCTATTACTTTAATCGGAGCTCATTCGCAAGCTGCCACACACTATACGCGCACGCACTTGCTCCAATTCAAAACTTTATGTACGTATCGTATTCCCAGCAATATCCACTAGGCCTAACTGTCAACAATGCGTGTATGACTTCAGCGAAGCGTTAGCAAAATGCTAAGCCTAAAGGGATTAGGTAGATGACGAGAGAGTACAGATAAGATAACCCTCGTAATAACAAAATTTTCTCACCCACGTAATCCTCTTGCGAAGTTCTTTGAGCTGGCAAACTTTTCCGGTGGAAGAAAACACTTTAAACACATTAAAATAACTCAACATTCAGGAGCCCCAGAACACGTGGCTACACTGAATGACGGCCATATTTTCCGGTGATATTTTCCGGTGACGGCCATATTTTCCGGATGTCAAGGTTGTCCTCGTCTACCTTTTTCTTTAGTTGCGCAGTGACTGCAATTGCCCGTTGTGCATTATGCTGTGCAAATTTCACTGTGTTAGAATCTTTATATTTACAAAGAGTTCCCATAATCTGTTCTTTGTTGTTGAGTGCTTTTGGCTTTTAAGTACACGGGGCAGTTACTGTCTCTGACAGAGTGGTCTGCTGGTAACTTTAGGGCTTTGCAGTTTGCGCACACTTGTGGAGCGGTTTTGTTTGGGCAGGAATTGTAATTGTGGCCTACTTCTGCGCGGTGCCCACAGGTTGGAGAAGTTTGCGGTTGAGTACACGTGTGTGTGGTGTGGCCAAATCGGCAGCATCTAAAACACTTTGGAACAGCCACGTGCTCTCTGAAGCGATGACTGCCCCAATCGATGTAGATTCTTGCCTGCTGCCTTAGTACTTTCCACGCTCTGGGAGCTAATTCTACCACCCAGTTAGTTGAGTTATTATTTCTGGGTTTTGTCTGATATCTGGGTGTTATCAGATTCGATGGGTCCGTATCCGGGAATGCTTGCTGCAGGTTTTTGCGATATATCTCACCTTGCAATTGTGTTGGGGATAGGTCATTTCCTGTATTAAAGATTACAATGCTTGGTCCTTTTTTCTTGGGAGTTTCTGCTTGTAGGCCCAGGGACGGCACTTTCGGATTTGCTATAATTTTGTTCGCCTCCTCCTGTGTTTCTGTCTCGATGATGACGCCGACGTTGCGGGTCTTCCTTATCGATTTTATTCTGGTGTGTTTGAATTCATCGCTAAGGTTAGTAATTACAGTCTTCTTTACTTCTTCACTTGTGTGAAGAGTCTCGGTGTTTGTTGGCTTCAGTATGACCAGGTTGGGTCTTGGTAGTAGTGGTACTTTCTTTTTGCTGGGAACAGCAAGGGTTGGTGGTCGCTCCGTTGTCATTGTGGTCCTCAGCGCTTTGGCATATGTGGGCGCGCGCTGCTGCATTTGGTTTGCCCCACATTCCATGTATGCCTGGAGCTTAGCATTGGCTCTCTCACTCTCGAGGTAAGTTTCCGTCAAGAGAGTGTCCAGCTTGTTCCACAGGTTCACGATTTGTGCCCTTAGCCCTGTGGTTACCCTGTTAGATTGCTCCTTAAATAATGTTTCCAAGGCAGCCTTGAGGAACAGAGACTTCTCATGAACTGTACCCCCTGGCAAGGAGGGATCCAGGGGAGCCTCCTGTGGCTTCTCCTCGCTGGTGTCCTTTTGGTTTTCTGTTATGTCTTTTGATTCAGTTTGGGAGCGCATCTCCCGCTCCAGATTAGGTGTTGGCTTTCTATACTTGCGTTTTCCTGTTAGCGGGGCCCCCGAATGGGGTTCTGACGTCTCCTGTTGTTGGTCTATGACGACGGGGTCGTCATTTTGGCTCTGATGCGCGGCATCTGTGGGTTTTTTCAATTTCCCATCCATCTTTGCGAATTTCGGATTATCGAACTTTTACGGATAATCGGAGTTCATGAGGTCCCGCGTGAAAGAGCTCTTGGAGGTGAGCAAGAGGCCACCTTCCTCCCGTCTCTGTTTGAATTTAGAGCTGAATAGTCCTTCAGCGAAGATTTTGGGCTATCCCCCTCTGTCACTTGGGGTGGGGGGGAAACAGCCAGATGTGGAAATGCCCCTAGAAGAACGGGGTTAATTTCCTGTTGGGTAGTTTATATCGGCGAGGACGTTGGTAGTGTTATTTTGTTGAAGAGATCGTCGGAACAGAAGTAGCTTCTCTCCATGGTCAGTTTATGGTAGAGGAAGGGGGGGAAACAAAAATCATCGTTTCCAGTTGGGATTTCACTAAGTTGATAGGAGTTAGTTGAACTGTAGTGGTAGTGAGCTTCTTCCGTTATGACTAGAAGAGAAAGTATGCAGCAGTGGGTGGGAGTGGGGGAGAAACAATCACTAACCCTGTTGCCAGTTGACCTTGCCAGGGGCTTAAGTGACGTGTTGCCTTAAGCAGAATATCACTGAATGTCACTGAATATCGTTGAATGAACATTAAGCCCGCTGTTGGTTTCGACTCTTAATTAACTGGAATATGAATGCTAAAAATTAAAATGTGTTCGAGCTCTCTTTCAGCCCGATAAAAACACTGTTGGGGCACCCTCCCCAGTCAAGTGCACACTACCAACGTGGCCTCCGCTTTATAATCGGTGCCTCTCTATGGCCCTGCTGCCAGCCACATGGTGACCATTGTAGTCTGGCAAACAAAGGACACAGATAAAAACGCTGGTAATTTGCTAAATTCCCAAAAGTTTGCAAAATTGTCTCACCTAGGGAATCCTCAGATGAATGTCTTTCGACGGGAACACTTTTCTTGGCGAACTAAACACATAAAACTCATATTTTATCACAAAAATCAGGAGCTCGTAAAAACGTGTCTACTCATAACGGCAGCGGCCGCCCGAAAGGTGGGGTAAGTAAGTGTAAGTGTAAGTGTATTTAGGGTCAAACGGCACAAGGGGTTCCCCCCATCTCCGCGTAGTTTACATTGTGGGTGAACCAGTTGACTGGAAAAGCCAGAGATTTAAAAGTGTATGGACTTTGTATATGTGTGATGCCTTGTACCGTTGTTCATCTGGTCATTTAGCCGCTGGGCCCCTACTGAGGCCCAACGTTGCCCCACTTACGCCCCGTGGAGGCAGACCAGGAACCCAATAGTCTGTTTCACTCTGGCAGGTCCTGCCACTTAATTTCCTGAGATTTCGGCGGCTAGGACCTTAAAAAAAAAAAAAAAAAAAAAAAAAAAAGAGACAGAAACGCGTCGACGTAGGGGTAGAATCGCTTAGTTTTGCTAGGCCAAGTTATGGGCGTAAGGTAATTTAGATATGTTAAGTTTTTGGGTAGGGCTTTCGCTAGCTTATAGATAGAGAGGGGGGAGGCAGAAGGCTGGGGGGAGAAAGACAGAAATATGGGGCCAATAGAGTAGGTAGCCCCAGTTTTCAGTGGGACATGCCCATGTCCCACCAGAGTAGAAGATATAGGGTGGAGAGGAGAGGAGGACGAAAATGTCCCCCCTCCCCCCAGGGAAGTAGGTTTAAAGGTGAAGGAGGCTAGAGTGCCCTCTTCAGATCGCCATATGGCTATTGGCAGCTATTGTTTCAAGTTTCTTTATTCATGGGGCTAGCTCCGTCCTTGTGCTTGTGTCCCTCATCTTTAGTTGCAGCCTTTACATTGTGCTGGCTGGTGTCTCAATAGTGGTACTTGATGTCAGTCATTGTAGATGGTGATTAATGTCCTTCTCCTGATGAAGAGGTCTTGTGCGAACTGGGATAATGCTCTATATTCATCCTCAGTATCTATGAAATGGGATTCCAATCCTTTTGGTAGGTATCTTATTTTTGTTATAAGTACTCCTCTGAGGTCTTCATATTGTGGGCACTCGTACACTATGTGATTCCAGCTTTCTGTCTCCCCGCACGTACAGTTTGGGTCCTCAGTGAGTCCGAATCCGTGCAGCTTCTCATTGTAGGGTCCGTGTCCTGTTATTAGAGATGTCAAATGGTACCCTGGGAAGTACCAGGTCGGCTGTTTTGGGTAGATTTTCTGGAGGTCAGGTAGATATCTTCTGGTTATCTCACCCTTGGTGGTCTCCGTCCATCTTCTCTGCCATAATTTTAGCAGGTGGTTCTGTAATCTAGTTTTTTCCGTTTTTAGGTTGTTCGCTGGGTCAGTTGTGTAGTCCAGATGTGTGGCCGCCACTCCCCTGGATAGCAAGTATAGCAGACCTGTGCGAACGACCTCCAGGTCCAAAGGAAGCGCTCCAGCGAGTACCTGTAGTGCTGGAGTACTCACTGTACTACACGCACGCGTCGTAGTTAAGAGTATGGTCCTTTGGATCATGTCCAGAATTCTTCTATTCACTGCCAGTGCAGTTTTTGGGAACCAAATTGCTGAGGCGTAAGTAATTGCTGGGAGAAACGTTGTCCTGTAATATAGCGTCAGGGCTCTTTTTTTGAGTCCCCAATCTTTCCTAGTAACTCTGGCTACCAGTGCAGAATAGCTCCTGATTTTTTTTTCTTATGTACTTTAGGTGCAGCTGGAACGAGAGGTTGTTGTCCAGTACCACGCCTAGGTACTTAAGTTGGTTTACAAACTTAATGGTGACATTGTTAATTTTTATTTGCGGTGGTCGTCGCAATTGCAGGGTTCCTTTAAGCAGGATTGAAGAGGTCTTTGTGGGTGAAATTGTTAGCTGGTGTTTTGCGGCCCATTGCTGGAGTTGCTGCAGTGCTTGGTTTGCGTGGGTTTCCAACTGGGCCCGGGAATCCGCTCCCACGGTCAATATCAGATCATCAGCGAATGCTTGTGTCCTGACGGGTCCCAGATCCATCACTAAGAACTCATCTAACACCATATTCCACAGGAGTGGTCCCAGCACCGACCCCTGCGGACAGCCTCTGTGTACTTCTCTTGTGACCTTATGGTATTCTACATTGATCTCCACTCTTCTATGTGATAAATAGTTTTCCATGACCTTGAATAGGTTTGTTGGCACCCGTGCCTCCCTCAACCTCGCCAGGACGCTTGGCCACCAAAGTGAGTCAAACGCCCCAGCAAAGTCAACCGAGATGAGAAGCAGGTACTTGTTTCTATATTCTTGTACCGTCCTGAGTAGGTTTCCCAGTGCGTCCACTGTCGAGGTCCCTGGCTTGAAGCCATACTGATTAGCGGCATGGAGTCCAGCTTTTCCGTAGTGAGCAATTATTCTTCTGTGAAGTAGTCTTTCGAATACTTTACTTACCACCGAGAGCAGTGCGATGGGTCGATATGCATCTGGGCTTTCTGGGTTTTTTTGGGGTTTTTTTGGAATTAGTTTTAAGTTGGCCGTTTTCCATGCCTTTGGAAAGTGGCCGGCTTCCAGGCATCTGTTGTATAGGGTGAGCAATAGGTACGGTGCGTATTCAACAGTTTTCTTTAAGATTTCCGGCTCAATCATGTCGAGACCTGGGCATTTCTTGCTTCTTACTCGACTAGCTGCCACGCTGAGCTCGTCATTGGTAAAGGGGGGCTCCATTGCCTGATTGGTGTAACTGGCATTGCTCTCGCATATTTCTCTCTGTGCTGTTAGTATCGGCATCGCTGGTTTCTGGTAGATTGTGTCCAGTATATTGTCCATCGACTGCTCCCAGGTCGTGGTAAGGTTTCCCTGCCGGGTCCTGGTTGTGGCATTCACCTCCCCTCTGGGCATTTTGTTGGTGGTTACCTTATAGACTAGGCCCCAGGGGTTAGTGTTTCCTTCTGTGGATACTAAGAGCTCCCAAGAGCGTCTTTTGCTCTTCTTAATGGCATCAGTATAGCGGTTTCTTATCTCCCTATATTGTTGTCTCAGGACTTCGACTTCGTTTGCAGGCCATGATCTGCGGGCCCTCTGAAAGTCCTTCCTTGCTTTTATCGTTTGCCGCCGGAGCATGGCAATTTCTCGAGTCCACCAGGGTACTGCCCCCAGTTGGGGGTGTTTTTTTCTTATTGCTTGGTTACTGATAGTTGTCATCAGTTCCGTAGTAACTTTCTGCAGGTCGTCTGGGCTGTTCAGTGGGTTCAGGGTTAGTGGGTTACTGTTGATCGCTGTGGTTAGTAGTTCTTTGAATAGCGGCCAGTCCGCTTTGGCAACTGCATATCTATGGAATCGTTGGTTGATTGTTGTTGCTCTTGTCATTGTTCTTGTTATTGTGCAAGTTATAACTCGGTGATCCGAGGTGGTCCAGGCTTCCTCCACCCTCCAGTCGGCCACGTGGTTCGCCAGGTTCCTAGTGGCTAAGGATATGTCGATTGTGGCCTCCCAGAGGGTGTTACAGAATGTCGGTAACTGGTGTGGCTGGTTTAGGACCGCTAACTGTGATCCTGTCAGGTAATTCTCAAGCTGCTGTCCGTTTGCTGTCCCTTTTCTATCATCTGTAGCGCTATACCATAGCGGGGAGCGGCAGTTTACATCCGCGCCTATTATGATTCTTTCGTTTGGCAGGATGTTCTGTAGGTAGCGTAGGTAGTTGATGGCGATCTCTATTTCTTGTCCCGGTCTACTGTATAGAGCCACCACGTAGAGGGAACCCAGTGCTGTGATGAGTTGGGCACAGGCTGCCCAAGCCGTGCATAGTTGCGTTATTCTTGTTGCGGTAATATTCTTGTTTCTGACCAATACCGCCGCCCACGGGGTGTCTTCTTCTGTGTGGATCACTTTATATTGTAATGGGTAGCCCGCCACCCGCCTTGCATGGACATACGGCTCCTGTAATATAATAACGTCGATGTTCTCTTCATCGGCCTTGACCCGAATCTGGTCAGCCACCGCTTTTGCTCGCTGGGCATTTGTTTGTATTATTTTTATCATGGTTGTGTTATATTTCTTAATTTTTGTACCCATAATCGATTCTGTTTTGGTAGGTGCTCTTGGCTTTTATATAGATTGGGCAGTTAGGATCCCTGATTGAGTGTGTATATTCGAGTTTCATTGTTTTACAATTTGCGCATGTGGCTTCCTTGTCTTTGTGTGGGCATTCTTTATATTCGTGTCCCTTTTCAGTGCAATGTCCGCATGTTGGGACTGTCTGGGAACAGACGTGGCTGGAGTGGCCGAACTTACAGCATCTAAAGCATTTCGGTACTGCCACCCGCTCACGAAAACGATAGCTTCCCCATTCTATGTAGACCCTTGTCCGGTCCTTTAGGACTTGCCACGCTTCCGGGATTAGTTCCACACTCCAGCTGTTTTTTAAGCCTCCTCTCGCCTCTATGTGGAACTTTGGTGTTATCACTTCTTGTGGCTGCTTGTCCGGGATCTCGCGTTGGAGGTTTCTGTGGTAAAGTTCTTCAGCTATCTGGGTGGCTGTAATTTCTGGGCTAACGTCATAAATTATTATATTTGGTCCCTTCCTTTTGGGCGGCTGGGCCGTTAATCCAAGGGCTTCAATCTTGGGGTTTTCAATGATGCTCTGGATTTCTTGCCTCGTCTCTGTCTCTATTACCAGCCCTACGTCTCTCATCTTTCTCATCCCTTTTATTCGTGTTAGCTTCAGGTCCTCCTTCATGTTATTTATTACTTTTGCTTTGAGGTCTTCGCTTGTGGGAATTTTTCCTGTTTGTTTCGGTCTAAGTATCACCAGGTTTGGTGTTGGTAGTAGCGTCTTCCTCTTCTGGTGCGTTGTTATTGTCTGGTGCGTTGTTGTCTGTTGCGTTTCCGTTGGGGTCCTCAGCGCTTCTGTATATGTCGGGGGGCGCTGTGGCATTTGTCTTGCCCCGCATTCGATGTAGGCGTGTAGCCGTGTGATGGCTCTCTCGTTTTCAACATGTGTGTCATGCAGGATTGTCTCCATCTTGTGAAAGATGGTGACAATCTGTGATCTCAGGCCAGACGATATCCTACTGGGATTCTCCTTAAAAATGGTTTCGAGGGCCGTTTTCAGAAAGAGAGTTTTCTCGTATACGGATGAGCCTTCTGGTATGGTATGGTCCAGACATAGTTCTTGTTGTTTTTCATCATTTCTTTCTTTTTGCGATGCATTGGCTTCTGGCTGTTCCTTTGTTTCAACCCGAGATCGTGTTTCGCGTTCCGGTTCGGGAACCAATCGCTTGCGGGTTTTCCGCTTGGTTGGGGGGGTCCCAGGTCGGGTGTCCTCTATATCCTCCAGTTGATCAATAACGATGGGATCATCATTTTGTGTCTCTGTCAGGGAATGTTTGTGCTTATCTTTCCCCTCCATATCCGTGGATTCCGGATTACCGGGACTGTTCGGTTAATCGGGTTCACAATGTTGGGGTTAGATGGTTTGTTAAAAATGATGGCGATTGATGCCAACCACAAGTTCGTGGGTGTATTTGAAGGCACACAATGGACTGTGAAAGTTTTGGGTCTCCCCACAGCACTTTGAGTGGGGGGAGGGGAACGCCGGATATATAAATTCTCCTAAAAGGACGGGATTACTTTCCCAGCGTGATATCTAGTAGCGGCGAAGACGTTCATGGCATTCAGGTTTCTGGTAGAAGCACAGGTGCGAAGATAGCCTCTCTCTCTCTCCGTGGAGAGTTTATGGTGGGGGGGGGGGGAAACGCCGGATATAGAAATGCTCCTAAAAGGACGGGACTACTTTCCCAGCGGGATATCTAGTAGCAGCGAAGACGTTCATGGCAGTCAGATTTCTGGTAGAAGCACAGGTGCGAAGATAGCCTCTCTCTCTCTCCATGGAGAGTTTATGGTGGGGGGGGGGGACACATTAAATTCATATTTCTTTGGTGATATTATTCGGTAAAGGCACAGATTGATAGAGCACAACAACTGCTCAGTTTGCACTAGTTGGGGAACCTCCCCAGTCAAGGTGTCAGGTGGAAACGCGGCCGCCGTGTTATATCGGCAGCCTCTCTATAGCCCTGTTGTCAGCGACATGGTGACCATGCGGTCTGGCAACAAAGGATACAGATAAATAACGCTTCAACCTGACCAAATTCCCAATATATAGGCAAAATTTTCTCACCAGTAGAATCCAGTCCAGTTTGTCTTCAAGTGAGGATACATTTCATGGCACTGACAGAAGTAAAACACATATTTTAAACTGAAATTAGCGGAGCGATGAAACACACGTCTGTTCACAACGGCAGCCATATTGGCGATCCCGAAAGGTGGGGTAGCAGGGGGCGAGGCGACTGGTCATCTCGTCCTCCTGCCAGGAAGGGATATTAAAGGAGAGCCAGGCTAGTGCTTGGCTCAGGCCGCCAGAACAGCTGCTATTCGTCCTTCATTCAGATTTTTTGTCTATCTTCATGGTTGCTTAGTAGTCCATCTTTGGTGTTATGCACATTTTGGCTTCTAGCCATTATGTGGCTAATGTGCATTCAGGTCCCGTCTTCTTCTGTACAGGGCTTCAGCGAACTTTGAGAAGGCAATACATTCCTGTCTCCCATCCAGGAGGTGTTGTTCTCTATCTCTGGGCAAAAAAGTGATCCGAGTGATGAGTTGGCAGCGGAGGTCATCATAAAGCTGGCATTCATGCATGAGGTGGTGCCAGCTCTCCAGCTCTCCACAGCAGCAAGTAGGGTCATCTGTAATGCCCAGGGCTGTAAGTTTAGCCTTAAAGGCACCATGTCCTGTTAGCAGGAAGGTCGCGTGGAGTCCCGGCGTGAACCATGCTGGAGCCATTGATAGAGTTTTCCAACGTTGGGGAAGAATCGTTTGGTGACTTCTCCCTTTGGGGAATTCTCCCATCTGATTTGCCAGGTTTGCATGAGATGATTTGCAAGTCTCTTTTTCTAAGTCAAACGATTTGTGGTAGGATCTGCGTCGAAGCCGGCGAGGGTGCAGGCTCTTCCCTTGGAGAGTTCACATAATACTCCACATTTAGCTACTTCGAGGTCTAAAGGTAGGGTTCCCGCCAGCACCTGCAGCGCGTGGGTGCTAACTGTTCTGCAGGCCCGGGTTATAGCGAGCAGCATGGCTCTATGGATAGAGTCGAGGATTCTGCGATTTACAGCCATGGTGACTTTGGGGTACCAAGCTCCGGAAGCATAGGTAGCTATCGGCAAGAAGGCGGCTTTGTAAAACAGCTTGAGGGTCTTCTTTTTCAATCCCCAATCCCTTTTTGTGACTCTGGTAACAAGGGCTGTATAGCCCCGTATCTTCTTACGGATGTATTTCAAGTGTGCCTGGAAGCAGAGAGTGGGGTCCAGTATTACTCCCAGGTATCTAAGTTCCTTGGACAGTCGTAATGTGATACCATCAATCTTAATCTGTGGGGGTCTCCTGTAATCTAGGGCACCCTTGAGGAGAATGGAGTCCGTTTTGGTTGCTGAGATCCTAAGGAAGTGGATATTGGTCCATTCTTGTAGGATTTTAAGGGTATGATTTGCCTTTCTTTCCAGCTGGATTCTGCTGTTTCCCTCTATCATCAGGATGAGGTCGTCTGCAAAGGCTTGTGAAGACGCCTCTCCAATATCGGTATTTAGGAATTCATCCAAAACGATGTTCCATAACGTAGGTCCTAAAACGGAGCCTTGTGGACAGCCTCTGTTGATTTTTTGCTCCTCCTTCCTTATATGGAGCATTCACCATGATGAGTCTACTGGAGAGGTAGCTTTGGATTACTCGATAGAGGTTGCCTGGCATCCCACTCCCCCGGAGCCGGGCCAGGATGCTCGGCCACCAAAGGGTGTCGAACGCCCCAGCAAAGT
The DNA here is from genome assembly GCF_048544385.1 of Mastigoproctus giganteus. Classification (NCBI taxonomy): domain Eukaryota; kingdom Metazoa; phylum Arthropoda; class Arachnida; order Uropygi; family Thelyphonidae; genus Mastigoproctus; species Mastigoproctus giganteus. Next base: position 11,173,203 of record NC_143585.1, on the reverse strand, counting down.
CGATAGAGATAGCCAGGAAATATTTGTTTTCTGTGGCAGCTGCACGTGCAAGGACGTTCTTCAGGGCATCTACAGTCGACGTTCCCGGTCTAAAGCCGTACTGGTTTGGGGACATTAGGTTTGCCTGTAGGTAGTAGGTACATTATATGCCAAGCTTCGAAGAGTTATACGGAAAGATTGGGGTATTAAGGGAAGGGCATTAAATTTATTGTACGAATGCTTGTTTGTCCCCATAATATCTTATGGTGCTGGAGCTTTGGTTAATAAATTAAATAATGTTGTTATTCAAAAATACTTGATACAAGCACAAAGATTTGCTTTGCTCGGTATTACAAGGGCATGCCGGACGGTGTCTTCAGACGCCTTGCAGGTATTAGCTGGAAAGATGCCAGCCTATTATGTAGTACTTGTTGCAGGACTCTCATATTTGACAAAAAGAAATATCAAGAAAACTGTACTTGGTGTGAGCACATGTCCAGATGGTAATAAAGAATATACAAAAGCAGATGTAAAATTAGAGAAGAAAAGATTTGTGAATGAAATTAAGATAAAATGGCAGGAATATTGGGATATATCAGAAAAAGGGCGGCAAACATATATATTTCTGCCAAGAGTTGATATAGTTGATTTTAGAAATAAGAGCTGGTTACAATTTGGATTACAATCAACATTTTTGGTAACCGGACATGGATTGGCTCAAAAACTATATCAACTAAGTCTGCATGATACTGGATTGTGCTCTTGCGGTGAAGAAGAGACATCTGAACATGTCATGATGTATTGCAGTCAATATGTAGATTTAAGGCATACTCTAGAACTATCTTTGGGCATTCTGGAGAAGGAGCTCCTCTATGTTATGTTTAATGACCGGCGTCTCTTTACTTATTTTAATAATTATGTAAATAGTGTATTTAAAAGAAGAGTAAGATTGCTGGATAGTAGAGGCACGCCTCCACGTGGCAGGGATGTCAACTCGGGCTATCAAGATCAATAAAGATGAAACTTGAGATTGATTTTCCTAGCACGAGGCTAAGTTGCCGAGCGTTATTGTTTTGTTAATTTCTTTCTTTATGGTTTATTGCGTTGCAAAATTTAATAATATAATAAAAAGGATTTCAGTATAGACTTTATTTCCCATTTTAGAACTAGCCACGGATGAGCCTCGGCTCAGGTAGTGGTTTCTATAATGGAGGTCAGAATGGAATGTAGGTAGTAGGTAGTAGGTAGTTAATATTATTGAGTTCTAGACTCTGTCATTATATCCCTTCTAGACTTTATCCATGGATGGGCGTCTGCCCAGGGAATGGAAGCCTCGAAGGAGATCCAAAATGTAGGTAGTGAGCCTGTATTCTGGTTAACAGGAGTCGTTCCAAGTGTTTACTGCAGACTGTTAGTAGGGCTATTGGTCTGTAGGAAGTTGGTTGGTCTGGTGGTTTTGTCGGGTTTTTAATTATGAGTTTAATATTTGCTTTTTTCCAGTCCTTCGGATAGGTTCCAGTTTGGAGACATAGATTGAAGAGGTTCAGTAGCATGTCAGGGGCTATCTCCACCACCTTCCTGATGATTTTGGGCTCCAAGAGGTCCGGACCCGGACATTTCTTACTTTTAATGAGGTGCGCAGCCGCTTGTAGTTCCTCTATTGTGAAATCCGGTTCCCTGTCTTCTGTTCGGTAGTCGTCATTCTCTGTGCACATCTTGATTTGTTGGGGTGTCTGTGGGTCTACATGAGGGTGGAAGGTTGCATCCAAAATATTGTTAACAGATGCCTCCCAAGAATTGGTAGCATCTCCCTGTGGTGTTATGGTGGTTGAAATTACCTCTCCCCTGGGAAGTTTATTAGTGGTTACTTTGTAGACCAACCCCCAGGGGTCAGTGTTGCCAGTGGTTGCGACCAGATTTTCCCACGAGAGTTGTTTACTTCTGCGTATGAGCGAGGTGTACTGGTTTCTGGCCTCTTTGTACATTTCCCGTAGTGCATCCACTTCAGGGGCAGGCCAGGAGCGTCTGACTCTCAGGAATGCTTTTCGTTTGTCCTGGACTTCTCTTCGGAGCCTCTGGAGCTCCGGACTCCACCATGGTACAGCACCTGAGGCAGGTTTTCTTCGTTTTATGGCAGCATTCGCTGCTTTAGTAATGATCGCTGTGACTATTTTTTGGAGTTGGTCAGGGTCTTGGATTGTTTGAATTGCAGCTTGCTGTGTATCTTTTTCTGCTATTAGGGTGTCTCTGAATTGGTTCCAGTTTGCAGTGTTCACCGCATATCTCTGCAGCATTTTTCTCTCAGGATATTGTCTCTGATGGTCTCTGTTGAGTTGGAAGGTCAGGACCCTGTGGTCGGACGTTGTCCAGGCATCCTGAACCGTCCAGTCTGTTATATTGCCAGCAATGTTTCTAGTGGCTAGGGAGACATCGATGGTTGATTCCCATCGTAGGTTGCAGTAAGTCGGTAGTTGATTAGGTTGGTTTAGCACTGTTATCGTTGATGTTGCTAGGAATTCCTCCAGGCGCTGCCCATTCCTTGTCCCCTGCCTGTCCGGGGTTGGGTGTACCAAGCTGGTGACCTGCAGTTCACGTCCGCTCCTATTATTAGTTTCTGGTCAGGGAGGATATTTGTTACATGTTCTAGGTACCTTGTAGCCATCGTTATGTCCTCTCCAGGGCGGCAATAAAGGGCTACGACGTAGAAGGCTCCCAGTGCTGAGATAAGATGCGCACAGACTGCCCAGGCCGTGCAGAGGTGAGTGATCCTGGTAGCTGTTATATCTGGGTTTCTGACCACAATAGCGGCCGAGGGGATTTCATTTTCAGGTTGTATGATCTTGTATTGTAGGGGGTATCCCCTTACTTGATTGGCGGCTGCGTATGGTTCTTGGAGTATGATGATATCTATATTTTCGTCGTCGGCTTTCATCCTGACCTGGTCGGCCACTGCCCTGGTTCTATGAGCGTTTAGCTGGAAGAATTTGATTACTTTAGTGTTGAATTGTTTATGGTGTGGTGCCATAATCTGTTCTGGATTGGGTCAAGCTCTTGTATTTTTGGTATATGGGACACATGCTGTCTCTGAGGGAATGGGAGGCATCCATTTTCTGACTTTTGCAGTTTGCACAAACGGCGTCAGTGCTCTTATTTGGGCAGTCGGTGAAGTTGTGGCCCTTGCCAGCGCAGTGGCCGCAGGTTCGCACAGCCTGGGAGCATGTGTGCGATGTGTGTCCGAACTTGCAGCAGTTGTAGCATTTGATGATAGCCACATGTTCGCGGAATCGGTGGCCGCTCCAATATATATATACTCTAGTCTGATTTATAAGTATTTGCCAAGCCAGCGGGCTCAGTTCTACCGACCAGTTGACTGTGCTCGAGGACTTGGTCTTGATGGTGTGCTTGGGTATCACATGATCATTTAGATTTTGATCTGGCAAATGTTTGGATAGATTTCTATCAAACAATTCTCTTGCGACCTCCTCGGGTTTGATATCCTTATCAAGGTCGTATATAAGGATGGAGGGCCCCTTCCTTCTTGGGGGTTCCGCTCTGAGTCCCAGGGTTGCTATCTTGGGGTTGGCTATTATTTCGTTTATTTCCTCTGTGGTCTCTGTTTCGATGACTACACCTGGATTCCTTGTCTTTCGTACCGATTTTATTTTCGTGGTCCTTAGGTCATCGGAGAGTTTATTAATTATTGCCTGCTTAATGCCTTCACTAGAATGTTTGTCCATTTTATTAAGGGGTCTCAACACTACAATGTTAGGTCGCCGAGTGGTGGATTTCTCCTTGGCTTGTATTGGTTGGGTGGCTGTGTGGTCACACTGAGCCGGTATCCTCAGCGCATCTGCATAGGAGGGAGTGCGCTGTGGCATATTTTTTGCTCCTCCTTCCTTATAAGCCTGCAGTTTAGCTGTGGCTATTTCAGATTCTAAGTATGTTTGGAATAAAACGGACTCCATTTTATTCCATAAAGTAGCAATTTGGCCTCTGAGACCTGCTGAGATTCTGTTGCTCTGGTCCCTAAATAGGTCTTCTAGGGCTGTCTTGAGAGTGCGTGCTTTATCCAAGGGGGATCCCTCTGGGAGTGCAGAGTCCAGGGGGGAATCCTTCGGCTTGGTTTCAACTTGTTTTCCTGGTTGTAGGGAGCCAGGATCATCATGAGCGTCCTTTGGTTGGCTCTGGCTTCTAGTTTCTCTGTCCGAATTAGAGACTATTTGATTTTTATTTTTTCTTTTAGCCAAAGGTGTCGGTTTAACTTCTTCAGTATGGAATTGGTGTTCAGGGTTAACTTGTTCACAGTCAGAGTCACAATCTTTTTCGTGTGGTTCTCCCATCATGTTTGTATCCATTTCGGAATTTCGAAGTTATCCGGATTAGTTAGGTCTAGACGCGTTATTTTGTTTGAGGGCTCTGAGAGCTGTTGGAGGATATAAACCACTAGTCCGTGGGTATATTTGTTGCCGTGTGATCTGCAGGCGAAGATTCGGGCTCTCCCCCACTGGCAGTATAGGGGGGGGAAGAGCCTAGTATATAAGTGGCCCTAGAGAAACGGGGTTAATTTCTCTGGGGGTTTTTCTTGGCGCCGATAACAGTGGTGACATCAGTTTTTGCACTACACGTATATTTGCTAAGATCCATTCTGTTCACGGTATGTCTATTGCAGAGGGGAGGGGGGAGACAAAAAATACATGTTTCACTAGCACAGTAACGCTAATTCAGCACTGATGATGGAACGCTCTTGCAGCTCGGGTGTAGCACAAGTTGGGACACCTCCCCAGTCAAATGCAGGGTATTTACGTGGCCCCGCTTTATATTGGCGCCTCTCTATATCCTTGCTGCCAGCCACATGGTGACCACTGCGGTCTCGCAAACAAAGGATATAGATGAAAACGCAAATAGCCTGCTAAATTCCCAGTTGAAATTTAAAAACTTTCTTACCGTGAGAGTCCACTAGTTGACTTCTTTAGTTGAGAACACTTTTTATGGCAATATCTATAATTAAAACGCATATTTAAGCACATTTTTATTTAGCGTTGATCAGCACGTCCGACTAGTAAGGCAGCCCTCTGGCGGTGTTTTTCTAAGTCAAGGAGGAGAGCTCCGGCCAAGACCTGCAATGCGTGGGTACTGGTTGTTCTACAAGCACGTGTAACTGTCAGTAGGATGGTTCTTTGCGCTGCATCAAGGATGCGTCGGTTTATTACAGTTGCTGTTTTGGGAAACCATATTGCTGAGGCGTAAGTGATGATCGGTAGAAAGGTTGTTTTATAAAACAATGACAGGGTGCGTAGGTTTAACCTCGAGTCCCGCCTGGCGATCCTAGCCACCAATCCAGAGTATCTTTTAATTTTGGCTCTGATATAAGTTAGATGGTGTTTAAAGGTAAGATTACCATCCAGTATAACCCCTAAATATTTTAACTGGGTCATTAATTTTATTGTGGTAGGTCCCACCTTTATTTGTGGCGGTCTACGTATATCAAGCTTGCCTTTTAGCAGGATGGAGGACGTCTTTGTTGTTGATATCGTCAGGCAGTGGGTTCTGGTCCAGTTTTGCAATATCAGCATTGCCTGATTGGCCTTTTCCTCTAGCTGGCCCTGCTATCTGCAGCAATGGTGAGGACCAAATCATCAGCAAAGGCCTGGGAGCGCACATCACCGAGGTGCAAAGCCAAGAACCCGTCCAGAACCATATTCCACATGAGCGGTCCCAGAACAGAACCCTGGGGACAACCCCTGCGGACATCACGATTCACTCTACCATAAGGTGCTTCCACGATGATGCGTCTCTCGGAGAGATATGACCTAATTATGGAGTATAAGTTGATCGGCACTTGTGCCTGCCTTAGTCTTGCCAGTACGCTCGGCCACCAAATGGTGTCGAACGCCCCAGCGATGTCAACGGAGATGACTAGTAGATATTTATTATTGCAGTTTGCTGCTGATTCCGATAGGCTACGCAAGACTTCCACAGTAGACGAACCCTGCTTGAATCCTTATTGCGATGTCTCTGTTAGTTTCGCTGTCTGATACTGATTTATCCTTGTGCAGAGTAATCTTTCTAGCAGTTTGCTTGCAACCGGCAGTAGGGCTATTGGCCGATAGGAGTTTGGCAAGTGGGGTGGTTTGTTTCAATTTTTGGGGATTAATTTTACCTTTGCAGTCTTCCATTTTTTGTGGAATATGCCCTTAGCCAAACAGCTGTTATATAGGTGTAAGAGGAGGTATGGAACGATCTCCACAGTCTTCTTAATAAATTCGGGTTCTAAGTAGTCCAGGTCTGGACATTTATTGTTTCTTATCTGGGTTGCCATTTGTTGTAGTTCATCCCGTGTGAAGGGTGGCTCCTGAGTGTCTGTTGAGTAAGCTTGATTATCTTGACAGATGATGAGTTGCTCTGGCAGTGTTGGCTCTATTGGTTCCGGGAAGATGGCATCCAATATATTGCTTATAGATTGTTGCCACGTGGTGGTATAATCACCTTGTGGTGTCTGGGTGGTTGAAATGACTTCCCCCCCTGGGAAGTTTATTCGTCACTATCTTGTATACCACTCCTCAGGGTTCGGTGTTCCCTGTTGTGCTAACAAAAGTATCCCAGGCCTTGCGTTTGCTCTTAACGATTGCATTTGTGTAGCTGTTTCTGGCTTCTCTATAGCTTTCCCTTAAAGCTTCAACCTCATGGGCCGGCCATGTGCGCCTTGCCCGTTGGAATTGTTTTCTTCTTTTAATTGTTTCCCGTCTGAGCTGTTGAATTTCCAGAGTCCACCAGGGGACAGCTCCCTGGATCGGGCTTCTCCTTTTTATTGCTGCATTGCTGGCTTCTGTTATTATCTCGGTTACTTTAGTTTGGGTTTTATTGGGTTCCTCGAGCTGATTTGTCTCAGTTAGATGTTGGGCCGTTGCTGGTACTAGGATTTTCTTAAAACGTTTCCAATTTGCTTTGCGAATGGCATAGCGGCTTTGTATTTGCTTGGATATTGGGGCTCTGTCAAGTGACCTTGCTATCTGATAGGTAATCACTCTGTGATCGGACGTTGTCCACGAATCCCGAACAAGCCAATCCTTTATATAGACTGCGACGTTCCTAGTGGACAGCGTGACGTCGATCGTGGCCTCCCACAGTGTGTTACAGAACGTGGGCAGTTGTTGCGGCCTATTTAGTACCACGATCGGGGAGTTGGAAAGGTATTCGTCTAGTATTTGTCAGTTCCGAGTTCCGCTTCTGTCCGGAGTCAGGCTGTGCCAGGTTGGGGATCGGCAATTGACATCTCCCCTATGATTATTTTCTGGTCCGGGAGCATGTCTACTAAAGCTTGAAGGTATTGTGTAGCTGGGGTAATGTCCTCCCCCGGTCTACAGTACAGTGCCACTATGTAGAACTGGCCTAGCGGCGTCAATACGTGGGCACAAGCTGCCCATGACGAGCATAGTTGTTTAACTTTCGTGACTGTGTAGTCTGGGTTGCGTACCACTACCGCCGCCCAAGGGGTATCTTCCTCTTCGTGTACTACCTTATATGTGATTGGGTATCCACACACACACGTTGCGGTGGATGAGATGGCGATAAGTGAGAGTCGGGCTTTGATTTGGTAGTTGAACCGAAAGCTTCAAGGGAAGGGCTCACCTGCCCATTCGCCAACCTTTTCTGGCAGCAGTGTGCAGTAAATTTCGCGCGAGCCACACTATACTGTAAAGTTTTTCAGGTTTAGGTGAGAAAGGCCGGAGCAGCTCTGACAAATTAAGCATTTGCATTTGGAGCATTTTATATATTCTCCTTTGTTTTCATGAAGAATTGCTTTTTCGCATAATTTGCAGGTATCAGTGATTGTAGGAAAAGGCGCTCCTTCCATGATATAGCAAAATGAATGAAAGGATAAATTTGTTACAGTTCAGAACTTTACGGACGTATCGTATTCCCAGCAATAAGGGAAATAGTGAAACCACTAAGCCTAACTGTCAACGATGCGTATGTGACTACAGCAAAATGTAAGCGTTAGCAGAATGCTAAGCCTAAAGGGATTAGGTAGATGACGAGAGAGTACAGACAAGATAATCCTCGTAATAACAAAATTTTCTCACCCACGTAATCCTCTTGCGAAATTCTTTTAGCTGGTACACTTTTCCGGTGGAAGAAAACACTTTAAACACATTAAAATAATTCGACATTCAGGAGCTCCAGAAGACGTGGCTACACTGAATTGCTAATCGTCAAACTGTTAAATTATCATTCCGTGCTGTAAGTCTTTTAACACTGTCGATGATGGGGAGTGTGGTTGTTATATTAACTTGGGTAGGACGTGACCATCTCTCAGTGGAGGGATGTTCGGATTTTTATCTCTCCATACATTAAAAACGTTTTCCTCCTAGTAATATTTATTCGAACCAATGTGAGAAGAGAGCGAAGCAATTACATCACTACAAATGCAATTAATTATTGACCACTGCCTCCACAACGTTCACCAACTTCGTGCACGTGCATCATTTGATGTTCCATTTTAACGTTTTTTGTATATTAATGAAGAGCGGGAGTGCAGTAGCACACGCTCTTTAAGTAGACCGGGGTTCAAGCCCCTGACTGCTGAATACGGTCGATCTGCCAACCCGCACTGGACCAGCGTGGCAGATTATGGTCCATTTCCCTCAGCATGAATTGTTGAGGAGGCTTCCATCCTGCAGTGGGTTAATAATGGCTGCACTTTACTTTTTTTTTTTTATATACGTAGTTTAGAATTTTATAATTATTTTAAATGTTTGTACAGTTTGTATATGTTTCAGTTAAATAATTACATAGTGATATTTATTCGAATTTGAGAATGCCGCGCACTACAAATGCACAGGTAAATGATTACATAGTTTATTTCCTGATTAGTTATCGTTCATAGTGATATAGTGGTTATTCCCTGGCGGCATCGTGTCTTCCCCAACTCCGCGTTTTTATTTTGTGTAGAATACAATACTCTGCATAATGCCAGGGTGTGTGTTAGTCTGTGTTTTGTGAAGTATTAGTGTGGGTTGTGTTGTTCCTCTGACCACTTAGCCTGGGGACCTGTGGAGGGTCATTAACACCCCCAGTTTCCTTCACCGCTCCAGGGAAGTGGGCCAGGACACAGGTGAGAAGAAAGCTTTGGCTGGGCGAACCGCGGAGTAGCCTAGACATCCAAGGAGATCCCAAAAAAAAAGTATATTGGAAAGAAGATAATGATGCGATAGGAAGAGCGAGGGATAAAAGTGGTAGAGAACAGAGGGGGCAGTAGTTGAGGCACCCGTCTGATTTAAAAGACGGAAAGTAAGGGGACCAGGATGCCCATCCTAGTCCAGAGGGTGGGAGTTGAAAGTGGGTGGTGGGGTGAGCCACTGGGCGCAAGGGGGGATTAGACGACCCAGGGTGGGGGAAGGGGATTAGGGGAAGGAGCCTCAACCACCAAGGTAGTAGGGATAAAAGAACATAGGGAAAGAGATCCCTACGGTGGAGTGTGTTTTTTGCAGCTCTGTCCAATACTGGCCTGGTGGCTACCCAAATGGCCAATGTCAGCATCTCACACCATGCCAGCTAGAAAACGCTACAACATGGTATCAGTTTGGATAACCGTGAGGCCCCTGAGGGCCTGCATAGCGATCAATCTGTCCGGTCAAGAGGCTAAGATAGAAAATGCAATTATTAATAACTCTCATTCACTCGACATTACACAATTTTACTTTTTATAGTTTTTCTTACACAGTTTCTATTTTATTTTATATATTATATTAGATATAGATCAGTGTGTTTCGGCAGGTGTGTCTTTTACTTAGAAAAGATTGACTTACTCCGTCATAACTCTACATATTACGTAGAAAAGCGTGCGCGGGGGTTGGCGAGCAAAGTGAGCAGGGAACGGAGCCGCCTAGTTTATTTATTAATTTACTATATTAATTTATTAATAATTTGAAGTATACAACTGCACCCTGATACGGTTGTATTTGCTAATGGAGTAGTAAAAAAGTAGTAGCGAATAAAAAGCAAATAGCAGACTGAAATTTGACTTATAAAAATTATTCGATAAACTTAAGTTCCGAAAGTTGGTTCTGCAGGATGTTTTTAATAAGCAGCAGTTCTCCATGACGAATATTAGAGAAAGGTACACTTTCCTCAATGGTATTTCCTTTTAATAACGCTTACATTATTTCCAATTCAATTTCATCTTAACTAAACGAAAGAGTAAGGAGGTAAGGTCTAACATATGAGGTATTCCAATTTCTTCATGTTAGACTGGATATGTAAAATAAATTATATGTAGTTCAATATGTAATAAACATACTGCATAAAATGGCGATCGTGGCAGCTGCATACACCGTGCAGCCAACAAGTTGTTCATCAGCTGAGACACATCACTCGGTAGGTTTGTTGAAAATGAACTTTATAAGGGATAAGAGATGCAAACCTCCTTGGGGAAACCTCTGCTGATGTTCAACTTGAATCAATTGTGCAATGCATCACGAAAATTTGTCTTCCAGTCAGTAATTGAATGAAAAGCTTGAGAATGTGGCCTGTAATTCTGAAATAGTTCTCGAGGATTATAAGTAGGGAACTGATGAAGAATCTGTAGTATGGTGTTTTGATGTTTAAGGAAAATATACATCCATTTGCCGTCTATTGTTTGGGGAATATTGGATTCTACAGAAGGTATCAAGGTAGTTTGACGCTATTGATCTGTTCTATATAGCGGATTTGGATAGCCAGCTCTGTGCCAGAAAAGTACTCATTTACGTATGACTTTTATGGATGGCTATTTCAAAATTTTTTAACATATTGCATTCTATAGAAATTGGTGTATATTCCTTGGTAAATTTTTGTTTGTTGTTTTTTTTTTTTTTTCATATATATCAGCTTTGCCATGTACTCTTTTCAGATTGAAGACGTAGTTGGAGTTGCAAGAACCCCGTTGAAGATGAACAGGAAGGGATCTAGATTTTGGATTGCAGATTTTTAGCATGGATAAAGGAAATCCATCGAGTGCATTTGGTTGGTAGGTTGTTTATTGAGCAGATTTGATCCTGTCGGATCAGGCTGATGGGAGAAAGCGGAGTTTTATTAGTTATTGGAATAAATTCACCATCACAGCGGAAAGGAGGATCGGATGCAACCATAGAAAGGCGTGATCTGCCCAACCCAGGAACGTATTTCAGCCAGAGAGAGCAGTCATTGCCTGGTTTGGGATTATTAACGGCCGAACAGTGTCTATTTCAGTTATGGATGAAATTTCTTCCAGGGTAAAGTTCCAGAGCTAATTTCCTTACAGTTGTATGAGACTGGAGTTGATGATTCGTACAATACCAAGAGAAGAGATTAGCAAAAAAAAGAAAAAAGATTTGCTTCAGTTATACCATTGGCTATAGGATTTTTATTGATGTTAATAACTTTACTTTTTGAGAATTTTCTGGACTTCTTTAGCATGTTTGAAAACGGTTTCAGGTGACCATCAACAGTGCAATTTCGTTGAGCTCGTTGAGGCAGGCATAATGCTTTCTGATCAACTTTTCAATCAGCTTTTAAATTAAAATTAATTAAGTTTTTCTTAGCAATGTGGCATTCATATCACGTTGTAAAAAGGAATTTAATGAAATCACTATTTCTTGAGATTTCTGTAGGCAAAATTATTGACATTTATGATATTTTTTTTCATGAAACAAATTTTATGATCTTTTTATGACCATATTTTTATGTCCATATATTCATGATGTTTTATAACCATTTTATGATCGGTTACAATTTAAGGCAGAAATTACTAAAACAGGATTTTGTTATTAACGAAGATGAAGGTGAAACGACCAATAAATAATGAAGTAAAACAAGTATTTTATGCTTTATCGTGAAGGGCATCAGCAATCACGGTTGCCAAGCTAACAACAACATAAACAGGCAGTGATTTTCCTCACTTCTAGGGAATTGGCAGGTTTCTCTGCTCGCTTCAGTACACAAGATATTTCCAAGGAAAAGAATCTCTCCTTCGCAGCAACTCTAAAAGGTAAGATCGTTCATTTTATTAATTAATTAGCTAAGTAATAACTTTTATTGCTCCATACCGACTTACAATAATACCCACCGCAGGTTAGACGTTTAACAAAAAAAAAAATTCGGTTGTCACGCCAAGGTGTGGTGGTAGGTTGCTACTTGTATATCTGTTCTGCAAAAATACAATAAAATATAAATGAATTGTCGCTACTTCGAAATCTAAAACTGAAGCGAATGTCCCGTGAGAGTTATTATTGGATTCTGTGTGGGTGTGTGTCGGTCTGTCTGTCTGTTTCGCAACTGACTAATCTGGCCCTAGTGAGTCTCATTAAAATTTGTCTCATCTCCGGTTTCGAAACTAGACTGTATTCAACCGTTGTCGGACTTGCGCACTCGTGAAGGTGTTCTCCTGTCTAGAAGATTTTTTGGTTAGGAGATATACCGGTGGGTTGTTGTTGTAGGGTGTTAGGCGGATCAGCAACTTAGGCTATATTGCGCCCTATGTAATATGTCTGTAAATTACGTGTGTTCTGTGGTCGATTTGCTGTTTGCTGGACGAGTAACCCAAGTTACAGAAAAAAAAAGAAAGACCGGTTAACTCGGCCACGTTGTGAAGTTGGCCAATAAAAGTTCCTCTCGTCATTTGACGGGATTCGAATGCCGGGGTTTTCCACACGGTTTTGAGGAGGGCGGTGATAATAACAATAAATGCGTAAACAGCCTAATCTCTTTACCCATCAGTCTCTTGGCATGTAACAACTCACTTTCCAGTGAATGGATATTTTACATCTGATTCTTTAAGATCGATATGTCTAGCATTCTGAAATTTCATCAAAATTAGAGAAATTCAAATTTCTCAGGCAGTCTCTTTTGCATTCATGTTTCCGTTTCAGATGTGAAGACCTTGCTGAAGTAGAAAAGTGAGATCAATATCAAATGCTTTTTGTTAGTTTGGGTAGATTTGTTTTGCTCTGAGTTCCAATTTCTAAGTCTCTTCCTCTCTCCAGGGAAACATTGCCATTAATTTGGAACGGCAGCATCAACGTTTCATCTTTCAAAATTTTAGAACAGATTTGAAATATTTGTGCGAAAATGCATGCCACGTATTATATTGACAGTTTATTCGATTTCCTCTGTAACGGTCTTCTCCCCTCAAGAGATACTGCTATATTTATATCTCTCGCCTGGCAGGTCGAGTCTTCCCAACATCGGGTGGAAAAGATCTGCCGTTCAAACCCTGTTGATGAAGTTATTTTATGAGGAATTTATAGGATGTGGGGAGAATAAAATCTTTATATATATATGTGTTTTTATTTGAATATTTTTAATAATATATTAATATTAAATATTCCTTATTTTGTTTTGTTCCCTTATAACTATATAGACCTCATTTACTTACACCCCCACTTACACATCTGACTTTGCTTCACAGGAGAATTCCAGATTCAAGGGAACTTCACAACTATGTATAATTCCCTTCGGAATGGCTCAGTGTTCAAGAATAACAAAGTAACTCATTAATAAACAACAAAGTTTATTTACATATAAATATACAACATGAGATACAACTGAACTAGATAGCATGTAATATGACATACAAAGTTAAATCAAAGATACATTGCATATATTATTCTTATTCCTGTTTACCTTCACTAGCTAATCTGAGTTGACTATTATATAAAAACACCTGATTCATTCTTCTTCCCCTAACTAACTCCTAACACTTATACACATTCACCGTACCTATTTCACTTTCTCCTGGACACAATTCTGTTTCATATATTAACAATCAAATATGCTACTTTCATCATTATACTCTGTGTTCTCACCATTCTATTACAATATACTTGTAGATCAATCTTAACCTTCCTAAAGTCTCTATTTGTTATTGGTCTTTCAGATAAACCAACATCTGTTCAGATAAACCTTCATGAATTAAACACTATATTCAGAGTTGCTCATATAACTCAATTATCTACTGTTAAAACATATTCAGAATCACTCTTTATAAACCTTACTACCCTTCAAACACATTATAGCTACTTGTACTTCAATTGAATCTATTACTCATTCCTTCGTTTCCCTTGCATTATCCATTAACCCCCCTTTTTAACGTAATAAACTCTGTTAGTATATCTACTTCAGAGATAATTTATCTTCCATTTTTCTTTCTAGTGCTATCCCCTTTTTAATTAATTACTATACTGTTTCACTAACAGTCCTTCTTGTTAACTTAGTGTACTTAATATATATCGCTCAACTACTTCTATCTTGTTCCTTGCTTTTCCAAGGAAGTTTCAAGCTTCCATCTTAGGCTCTCCATGCTGTCTTCTAAGGCTTTCCTTCATTTTATTTCTCCTGAATCTGCTACAGATAATTTTCCGGAACTCTTGGCTGCATGGGTCTGGCGTCCTTTCTCCATCCTGATCGGGCTACTAATTTTTCGGCTTCGCTCCGTCTAATAGGGTTGGCACTTTGCCCTCGCCACCTGTTAGTTTCGATACAGGGGCTGCTTCCTACCGTCTGGGACATCGGAACTCAATGTCTTCATCAAAAGGGGCTTATTTTTCTAGGCACCTTTGCTTCCGCTGATTTCTATCATTCCACTCCTTTACTTTCTCCGTTACCTTCGTCTTTCCACCTTTAAAAAAAAAAAAAAAAACACATTCACAAGGAAAAAGCTCACAGGGTGCTACCTTCCTTCTCCGCTTTTTATCTGTTTCCTTAGTTTGCCAGACCTACACTGGTCACCATGTGGCTGGCAGCAGGGATATAGAGAGGCACCGGTTTTAACGCGGAAGCCACGTTGGTACGTTGTACTTGACTGGGGAGGGTGCCACGATCTGTGATATATCCAGAGCAAAAGCTGCTCCAACAAGCTGTGCTTACAACTGTTTAAAAAGACAGTGAATAATGTTTTTAGTGACTCCCCTCCCCCGCCATAAACTTTCCATGATGTTGTGGAATCTTCTCTCAAGTGCCTATTTCAATATTTTAGATGTCACAGGAAACCCCATGCGGAGGTAATCCCACTGCTCTAGGGGAATTTTAACACTTGACTCCTCCCCCCCCCCAACGATTTGACCTTGGGGAGAGCTCAAATCGTTGTCAGGGTATTGTGTGACAACCATACAACGCACGAACTTGTGTGACCCACCAAACTTCGTCTTTTTAAATCAACTACAAGAATATATAAACAGAACCCCGCTAATCCGAATACTCCGATTTTCCGATCTGGCCAGAAATGCCTTCGGAAAACCCCAACCAAACCGAAGAAAACATCGGAAAAGAACCAGAACCCATCCTGATTGATGGCAATAGGGACGACACCGAGGAACAAAAGCCGACCCCACTTTCAAAAAAAAGGAACAAGAAACCGGGCATCCCGAAATTCGAACGGGAAACCAGGTCACAATCTGACCCGAGCAAAAGTAATTTGGAACAACAAAACCAACTGACTGAGATGGCTGAAGAAATGCAAACCCTAGACCCCACCTTAGAAGGGGGCCCAGTACCAGACCAGATTCTCATACTCAGGTCTGCCCTGGAGGAAATTTTTGCAAAGCAGAACAATCGAGTGACAACAACGATTCGAGCAGACATTGTCTCACTGTGGACAAAACTGGAGACTATCCTGTACAAAACCCACATAGAGAACGAAAAAATAAACGCCACATTAGAGGCATACCTGCAAGGCGGGACAAGAGAAATGCCACAGCGTGCCCCGACCTACTCAGAAGCACTGAGGAGCAAAACCACCACTGCAAACATAAATGAACCTGCCCCCAAACCTGCAAGAGTGTCCTCGAGAAGAACACTCCTACCAACACCCAACATAGTCATCCTAAAGTCAACAGGACAAGATATATATATATCTTTATTGCAGGCAGTGATTGGTTACATGATTGCCTGATGCAATAATACCCACAACAGCGACAATGCTAGGGGTTTAACATTAAATAACTTATACAGGAAAAATTACTTAAAACATATATTAGGACATAAAACGTATAATTACATATTTTACATATAAAATTAATATTAAAATGTGAAATGAAGACACATGAAAAGCGATGAAAAGAGGATGACAGTCACTCAGTTGAAGACGAAAGCTGGTCCCCTGATGATGCGTCTTCTGTACGATTTGTCCTCTATGAACTTTTTGTAGTCCACATCCATCTCCTGGACGTTGTGGAGCATCTCCATGGCAGGAATCTATCCCATATTCTGAGCCTCCACGCCACAGACTGCAGAGAGGGGAAGGCTCTTAAGGGTTTTGGGGGGATCCTCCAATTGCACATCTGCCAAAAATTTGGCGTATTGACTTCACCCGCTATCATTTTAATTGACACAAGCAAGCGGAGGGCGAATATCCGTTTGGAGACTTTTCTGTAATTTAGAAGTTGGGTGATATCTGAAGTATGTATGAGTGGTGGCAGTTTATGCTTGAAGAGGATCCACCGAAGAAGCCAGTACTCATCAGACGCAATGGTTTTTAGCGTGGTTTTCGTTGCCGACGCCCAGATTTCTGACCCGTAGGTGATGGCTGGCTGCAGAAACCGGTATATGTATTGGAGCGTGTACTCAGGCTCTTTGACATGAAGGAGGTGTTGTTTGGCAAGCCATCTTGCTCTGCAGACCTTGTTGTGAATGTCTGCAACATGGTGTTTGAAACTGAGTTTAGGGTCGAATATAACGCCGAGATCTTTGTGTTTGATGACTGGGGTGATGGGGGTTCCGGGGATTTCCAGATTTAGTTGCGTTGGGATTGATTTGAGGGAAAATACCATTTGTGCAGATTTTTTTGGATTTATCTTAAGAGAGAACTGTGCCAAGTATGTAATCAGATCCTTGAGGCTGTTGATAATGTTTCCAGAAACAGAATCAGGTCGGGCGGTCCCGTCGATCCGATAGAGGAGCTTCAAGTCGTCTGCATAACTGATAAATTCTGTTTGCTGTCACAGGAATGGGTGGATGGCAGCCGTAAAGAGGAGCCCTGAGAGAACTCCACCCTGGGGTACACCTACAGAAACTTTCCTCGTGAAAGATTTTTTATTCACAGTCAAGTGAAGGACACTGGTCGTAAGTAGTGACTTCAAGAATTCCAGTATATTGCCTTTTAAAAACAAGCGAAGAAATAAAGAAGATGGTAATGGAAAACCTGCCGAAAGACCTCGGAGCTACCCGAATTAAAGCAATAAGGAAAACAAGAAACCCAGGGATTGTAATAGAAATGGAGACCAAGGAAGAAGCGGAAATAATCATGTTCAATGCAAAGATCCGAACCTTGGGCCTTACTGCGGAATCCCTAAGAAGAAAAGGGCCATCTGTCATAATATTTGACGTGGACCAAGACATCACCCACGAGACTCTAACCGGGGAAATCTATAGGAAAAAGCTACAGAGAGAGGACTACCAGAGAGGGATGAAAAGCTAATGGTAATGCCCAAGTATAAAACAAGGGCCAGAAGCAGCGGAAACTGTAACTGGGTAGTGGAGCTGGCCCCAGAGGCCTGGCAAGTCCTGCGGGAACAGCGATCAATTTATATAGAGTGGAGTATACAGAGAACACGTGGCTACAGTAAAGTGTTTTAAGTGCTGCAAATATGGGCACACGACACACACATGTAATCAAATGGAACCAACCTGCGGCCACTGTTCCGAAAAGGGGCACACTTCAGTAGCTGCCCAAACAAAGCAAAAGACCCTGTATGCGTCAACTGCAAGCTACTAAGGCTAGATCATACGCATTCCATAAGAGATCCAAAATGTCCGACATATCAAAAGTTCAAGTGTATATATCAACTCAGAACCGATTATGGGTACGCAACGTAAAAAATATAACGATGGAGTGCTAAAAATTCACCAAATAAATGCGCAACGTGCGAAAGCAGTGGTCGCCCAAGTATGCCTAAAAGCAGAAGAAGACAATGCTGATCTCATCCTTATTCAAGAGCCCTACACTCACATGAAGAAGGTTAGGGGATACCCGCTCAGCTTTAAAATAGTACAGAGTGACGAAGATACACCGTGGGCAGCAATTATAGTCCGCAACCCAGAAATAACAGTAACCAAGATCCCGCAGTTATGCACGCCATGGGCAGCATGTGCACATATAATCAGCTCTGTCGGCTGCCTATATGCAGTCTCTCTCTACTGCAGACCCGGCGTCGAGATTGACTTCGCCATTACGTATCTCCAGGATGTCCGAACTACCGTAGCAGGACAGAGGATCATAATAGGTGCCGACGTCAACTGCCGATCCCCACTCTGGCACAGCGCCAGGCCGGACCGGCAAGGCACCAGAAACGGCCAAAGACTGGAAGAGTTCCTGGCTAACTCAATATTGACGGTTAAAAATCAACCTTTCTGCCTCCCAACCTTCTGTAATACACTTTGGTGGCGACCATTGACATCACCCTAATCACAAGAAATATCGATTCCCACGTGACCGACTGGAGGGTGCAAAATGCTTGGACCACGTCGGATCACCGTACCACCACCTACCGGATACAGAGAACCACAGCAAGAATCGCAACAGACAGGACGATGCTAAACAGATTTGCAATCTCCAAAGCCAATTGGGAACTCTACCGAGAACAGCTTATTAGTAGAGCCCAACATGATAGAATTGGGCAAACCAGACAGGACGGCCAAGAAATGAGAGGACCCAGACGAACTGCAACAAATAATAACAAACATTATAACCAAAGCAGCTGAAGTCGCCATAAAAAGAAAAACGCTTTCGAGCAAGACCATGCCCTGGTGGACACCAGAGCTGCAACGACAAAGGAGATTAGTCCAACAAAAAAGGAAGGAATATCAGAGAGCACGGAGGTCGTGGCCACCCACTGAGGTCACTTACCTGCGCCGCCAATATACAGTACTGAGAAATACTTATACCGAGAGTATAAAGAAAAGTAAAAAGTCCTCCTGGGAACGACTGGTCTCAACTAAAGGTAATGAGAATCCCTGGAGAGTGGTCTACAAGATCACAACAAATAAACTCCCCAGGGGGAAAATAACCACACAACTATAACGTCGCAACGCACCCTCACCACAACATGGGACGACTCGGTGGCCAACATTTTGAACACCATTATAAAAGACCCACCGAATATACTCACGGAAGACCAACAAGCTATCATACAGGCAAACGAGACCTATAACACCCAACAAATGGAGCCGCCAATTACCATGGATGAGCTACAGGAAGCTGCAACAAATGCGCAACAAGAAATGCCCTGGCCCTGACCTCTTGGACCCAGAACTCGTTAAGAGGGTGGTGGAGCACATACCGGAACCCCTGCTGCACCTCTTCAACTGCTGCCTCAGAGTGGGCCATTTCCCAACTAGCTGGAAAACAGCACATCTCAAGCTCATCCTGAAAAACCCAACTAAACCACCTGAACAACCAAACTCTTACCGTCTTATAGCGCTGCTATCAACACTAAGTAAACTCCTGGAGAGAATACTACATCGAAGAATACTCAGCCACTACAAAGAAGCTAACCTAGAGTCACCCAGACAATATGGGTTCAAACTCGGACTCTCCACGATTGAAGCAATTCGGAACCTCCTAGAAAGCGCAGCACAATGTAATGAAAAGTACTTCCTGGTAATTGCGGTCGACTTCGCGGGGCGTTCGACACCCTCTGGTCGCCGAGCGTCCTGGGCAGACTCCGCAAGGCAAAATTCCCCATGAATTTATATAATTGTATTAGATCCTACCTCTCAGATAGAAAAATCAGGGTAATGGCACCGTTCCGGAGCCTGACAAGATCGGTCCGCAGGGGCTGCCCGCAGGGATCTGTCCTGGGACCGCTCCTGTGGAACATTGTTTTTGATGAATTCCTGGCACTCGACTTGGGTGATGTCAACGCACAAGCTTTCGCGGATGATCTCGTCCTAATGGTGGCAGCGAGCTCTAGATCACAGTTAGAAGCCCGTGCAAACCATGCACTGCAAGTGCTCCAGGACTGGGCAAACCTGCATACACTGGAGATTTCCCCGACCAAAACGAACTCAATTCTACTGAGAGGAACACTCAACATCAGATGGCCGCCCCAGATAAAAGTAAGGGGAAGCACAATCAAACTGGCAAAACAGATGAAATACCTAGGCATTATCCTAGATTCCAACCTGTCCTTTAAACAACACCTCTTATATCTGAAGGAGAAGCTGAGAAAATACGCAGCACTAGTAGTCAGAGTAACACGCAGAGACTGGGGACTAAACAAAAGAACATTGTCCCTCTACTATAAAGCAATTTTCGTCCCAGCAATTACTTATGGAGCCCCAATATGGTACGCCAAAGCAAGAACTGCAGTAAATAAAAGAATCCTCGATACAATACAGCGAAAAATACTCCTCATCATCACCAGGGCGTGTAACACGGTGAGTACCTGTGCACTGCAGGTCCTGGCAGGAACTCTTCCTCTGGACCTGGAGGTGGCGAGATGTGGGTTGATGTACTACCTGGCAAAGGGAACACCGACCACGTTTGACACTTTTACACTGGACCCTACAAACCACCACCGAATGGAAAAACAGAAAATCATGGAACACCTGAAAGAAACTTGATAGAGGAGATTTTATTTTTATTTTATTTATTTTATTTTATTTTATTAATAAAAAGATACACAACAGGTAACCATTAACAGTGTATCTGAGATCAGATCAATAAACATAATAACAATAATATGAAATCTAACAGGACGATAAACATTGATATAGATTCAAACAATAAAAGCATATGTACAAAAGAGGATTGTATTAAGTTAAGTTACCGGTAAAACAAGTAATAATTAATCCGTTAGAGAATAGAAAAATAATATAACAAATAATAAGCTACAATAATTAGATGTGAGCTAGTCACTTTGCAGTTTAAGTGAAGAGGCAAACTTGTGGATGGAGTTCATCAGTGATTGGGAGTTGTCAAAGAAGTCAATGCGAGAGTCATTTGCTGATTTGCTGATTCTGTTCAGTGGACTGAACTTCATTAAGTCCGTGTTGGCAGAGTCAAGGCGAAACGGTGTAAGGTTCCTGACTTGTCTACAGGGAGCATTGAAGTTTATTTTACTCAGGATATCAGATGCTTCATAAATTCCAGTGATTACTTTGGCTAGGAGGGCGATGTCAGCAGTAACTCTTCTAGTGCACAGAGGCCTCAGATGAAAGTAATCACACAGCGATTCATAATACACTGAGTGATAGAATAGAGGATTGCGGTACGTAAGGTAACGGATAAAGTTTTTTTGGACTGCTTCAATTTTGTTAGTTAAAGTCTTTGTGTGAGGATTCCAGATGGGTGAACTGAATTCAAGGATTGGCAGAACAATAGTTTTATAAAGGATAACCGCATATCTGTAGTTTTTGAAATTGTATGTGTTCCGTTTGATGAATCCCAGTGTTTTGAATGCTTTGCTAGTGATTTTAAGGACATGGGCATCGAATTTAGCACTGCTGGAAAAGAGAATCCACAAGTCGTTAACTTGGTCACACCTTTCGATGATCACAGAGTTAATACTATACTCCGTATTCATTAGTTGTGGAGATCTGCAAGATGAGAAAGAGATAACTTTGCACTTCGAGGGGTTAGCAGACAAGCCATTCAGAGATAGCCACAGAGAGAATTTATTGAGAGCACGTTGAAGTTGTTGAGAATCGGTAGTCTCCTTCACTGCTGAGTAGATCTTAAGATCATCTGCATAGAGAGCAACTTGAACATTGGAGGTGTAGATGAAAGAAGGAAGATCATTTACGAAAACAATGAAGAGAAGAGAACCTAAGGGAGAGCCTTGTGGTACTCCGCTTAGTGGTATAAAACAGTCTGAGTTCACTTGATCGATGATAACGCTCAAGGAACGATGCGTAATATAGCTGTGTAGCCATGAGAGCAAAGGGTCACGGATGCCATATAGTTTAAGTTTTTCCAGAAGTTGTTCGTGCGGGACTTTATCAAATGCCTTAGATATGTCTGTGTAGACTGCATCAACTTGTAGGTGGTTATCAAGAGCTTCCGAGGTGTATTGCCAGAAAGATGGCAAGAGTCGATCAAGGGTGAAGTCACACGGACATTTATACCCTACGTAAAATAAATAAAATAAATTTTCTGTTTATACTCCGGCACGACAACCAAGTCAGTAGAGTTTACAATAAATCGTCAATACAAATATTTATCGTATTTAGTAGTCACGGGCTTGAACCCCGGTCCACTCAAGGAACGCGTGCTATGCACTCTCGCTCCTGACCACTGGGCTACGTCAGGCCTGACGTAGACAAGACCTATCCAAAAGCCCCCAAATGGTTCTACCCAGGACTGAACACCACCTTCCTCCTGACGGGCCATGGGCCCTTTAACGCAAAACTGAATGCATTCGGACTGACCGAGGACCCAACTTGCACCTGTGGCACTATGGAGATGTGGCAACATATCATGCACAAATGTGAATGCTATGAGGAACAAAGATCAGTATTCATCACCAGTATAAAGTTTGTACCAAAAGACAATGAGCATCACCTCCTGGATTCGGAAGACGAGTACACCGCGTTCAGCCGCTACGCCCAGGACATCTTTAACAGAAGGAGAACAGAAATCGCTATCCGCAACAATATGGAAACATCTGAATAGAAGAACTCCATTGCAACTAACCAAGGAGGAGACATTCAAGACTACAGCATGAACATACCGCATGACTACAACCGATCAGAAGAAATTACCAACATAGATAACTCTCCATTCATGACCTGGTGCAAATGGCCAGAACTGATGCTCTCAACGAATATGACTACCTGAATTGACATCAAAGCAGTACTACAAACTGACTAGAGTCAGTTTGTAGTACTGCTCTTCCTCCTCTTCCTGATCCCATAAGATGAACACGAGACAAGTGAGACTGAACCAAGACTGTGACCTACCTGAAGTGACACTGAACTGAACATCCAAAAACCATGACTGTGACCTCAGCTACGCTGTTGCCTCACCTTTTGGCGATCTGGGTTGGACACCTAGTCTGGACCACTTTCTCTCCATATCCTGGAGGAGGAAGGGGCCGGGACCGTCCCCTCCCCCGTATCCCCCGTTTACTTCTCCTGGTGCGGCATGGGCATGCCACACTGATATCTGGGGTCGTCTACCCTATTGGCCTCATACTTCTGTCTTTCCCCTCCAGTCTTCAGTCTTTCCCCCCACTCTCTCTCTCTATACATCACAGTGTACGCCCCACACGACAAAAACTTAAACTTCCAAATTATAACAGCCAAATCGTGCATCAATTCCGAAACTTAACCTCATTAGCGAACCACCCCTTAAAATCGCGTTATTATTATTTTTATTTATTTTATTTTATTTATTATTATTATTTTTTTTTAATTTATTTATTATTATTATTTTTATTTATTTTATTTATTATTATTATTATTTTTATTTATTTTATTTATTATTATTATTATTTTTATTTATTTTATTTTTATTTTATTTTATTTTTTATTATATATATATATATATATATATATATATTTTTTTTTTTTTTTAGGCCCTACCCACTGAAATCTCAGGAAATTAGGTGGCAGGGCCTGCCAGAGTAAATAATTATGCTGGGTGTACCTGGTCTGCCTCCATGGGGCTGAGTGTGGGCATTTGTTTGGGCCCCAGCAGGGGTCTAGAGGCTAAATGGCCAGAGGAACAACGATACACAACACAATACTTCCAAACCCCATACACTTTTAAATCTCTGGCCTTAACAGTGATCTGTTACACCCACAAAGAAAACCATGCGGAGATGGGGGAAACCCCTGGTGCCGTTTGACACGAACACACTTTACACTTTACTTTACCCTTACCTTCCTCCATGACAGATTAGAATTTCTGCATCGGTCACTGCCCTTGCCTTTCAATGACGGACAGGCTTATTCTCCTTACACTCCGTATATTCTAACATGTCAAAACTCAACTGTCAATGTTACTAACACATATTTTCTACTTCGACAAAACCCTCAACTGTCATCTCCTAACTCAATTTTACTTACACCGACAGAAAAACCCAACTGTCTGTTTTTCCTAACTCATCTCCATAAACACACACATAAAACTCAACTCTGTGACTATTTTTACCAATTTCCACAAACACTGACAAAATCTCAACTCTCCTCTGTCTCTCCCCTTTCATTCACGTTTTGAACATCTAAATTACGTACCGCCCTATATGTCAGGCCAGTCCTAGTTCTCAGTCTTAACCAATCTTCTCATTTTAGCAAACTTTCACTCTGTCCTATTCGCTCATTTTAATTTTTCTCAAGGTGTCTCTACAGTGCTCTATCCAACTCCTCATTTTAAGAAATTTGTAAATTTTCTCAGGCCGTCTGTTGCTTTGAAGTTCGCCACCATCTTTCTGTTTCACTTAACACTTTTTCTTCCTAATATCCCGAAACTTGCTATCACTGACAGCCAGACGCCAGTCTTAAATCTCACCCGAGCATTTGTCCCGTATTTACTACCCGTCTCTTCTTCAGATGTCACCGATCAAAGGAATGTCCCGACAAACTCGGTACTTTGCCCTATTGTTCTTTCGGGGCCATAATTATTCACACGTACTCGCCAATAGCCGCTGCTACCTGTTAACATTGTTTTCGTGCGACCTCTGTGCTGGGAGCTGAAGTGCAGCCCCTATTGCCACTAGCCTTTGTCAAGCTTACCGCTCCCTTCTCTATTACCTTGTCTAATTAAATCCCTAGCGAGTGACTCATTATCTAAATAATATTCGTGACTAGTAATGTTTTGCTGCCCCATATTGCTATATCAGAAGCTTTACTTTAAATTAATCTCACTTTTGTATAAAAATATTTCACTTGTAAGATTCTATTTCTTACAAGGGGACATTTTTGAAGCATGGTTGACTTAGATGAGGATAACACGGTTTTTTTCGGGCAACTTACAGACAGTATATACAGAGCAGAATGGTCTCAGTCGCCGATGCTCCTATAACAAGAACAACAACAATAATAATAATAATAAATACGTATTTCTTGTTTAACAGTGTACTTTACGAAGACCTTGGACAACCACTAAACACTACAATCGCATATTTTTCTCCCTGGACTGAAAGTCAACTACTTTCTTTTAAAGAAATCTTTATCACCTTCCAAAATTTTGCTGAACTTTTGCAAGCCCATGCTGTATGTTCTAGAGGGGATTTCTTCTTCAAGATAATCTACAATTCCGAACATCTACTGCTCCTGATCCTATTCCTGATGCCTCAAGTTCCACTATATTCCCTGATCCTGCCGCATTCACTGGGAGAAGTTCCTGACATCAGCTTTCTTCTCACAATTGCTCTGGTCTTGTTCCAGTTTTGTTGCATTCCATTTGCTGCCTTCACCGGGGTCTTCAGCCTGGGATAAAATTATTACTATTAGTTTTACTTATATTATATATATTTTACTTATATTATTTATATTTTATTTATTTTATTTTTATAAAATATATTTATTTATTTATAGCTGGTAGTTTAGCTCAGAGCAGAATTTTTCAGCGTTCTTGTTTTTTGTCTTAGCTTATTATTTATCCCTTTTCCTTTCCTCTTATACTGACCTTGATTGAGGTATGTGAACTTATTAAGGTGGGACCTTTTGCTGGCAGTACCAAGAAGCACCTTCTTCGCTGTTCTTGGTATTGCAGGATTATTTTAATATTTCTGTTTTTTAATTTTTTTTCTTCTTTTTCTTTTAGTTTTTGTCCTTCCCATTTTGTCTGCGCGATTATGTTGGCTACACTGAGCTGAGCATTGTCTCTTTTTTCACACGTTCTCCTGAAGGTTCGCTGGATTTTCTTGATTCCCTGTAACACGGCTTCATACATTTTTTTCTCCTCTTCTTCGATTTATATATTTCTTCTCTTCCGTTTTCCTCTTTAGTGTGAATGCTGATGACCATCCCCTGGTTTATTCAATACGTTTTTAATATTTTCTGCCATTTGATTTGCTAATTGATTTATTTAAGTTAATTCTGTTTATTTTTATTAATTTTCATGTTAATTTGCATATTTGCTTTTGGTTTAGACTCTTCGATGTTTAAATGTACATTTTATTCACGTTTGCTTATTTAACCTATAGAGGGCGGTGGACATGGCATATTTCATGATTTTGATTTTATTTTAGATTATTGGTCATTTTCTTTCTGTTCGGATTGTACATGGACACCACCTAGAATTTGGTGGTGAAATGCAAATATGACTCATAAAATTCCAATCGACCTGATCCACTCACATACAGATATTTTGTATAACAACTCTTTAGTTGGAAGGATGGACACACTCCACTTCGAGATTTATCTTCCTCAGTGTCATTAGGTTGTTGCATTATCTTTTCCAAGATCGTTATACTATTTGTTTTAGAGCAATCTGGCTCCTTGTCCATGATTTCACGTGATTCAATCGTTCTTAGGGGGTTAACTGCGATAGTCAGTTACAGTATTTTGAAATGTTTAGAGTTTAGCTCTGGATTGATTGCATATGTTCATTCTATCTAATTATACTTATTCCATCTATCTAAGCAGGTAGGGACGCATAAAACTACTTAGGATTTATGAGCAGTTCTATCTAAGGAATCAGTTGGAGATCATAAAACCACTTAGGTTTATCATGTAGGATTTAGTCATCTCATGGGTAATTCACTGTATTTGGGAAGCAGCTGGTTCATCCCTCTATAAAGATTGTTCCAAGAAAGACGTGGTTAACTACAAACCGATTAGTCGGATTTCAACAAATAGATTGAAGTGGCTAACTACAAACTGTTCCTCTGATTTTAGCAATAGGAAAAATGATGGAGGCAGAGATTAAGCATCGAGAACAATGTAATCCACATAGAGATGATTTTAACAAGGGAACACAAATTGATTTGTAAAGGGCTACTGCTGTTTTGGAAATATAAATCTGATGTAGGCGTGAGTTAACTTCATAGGCCCACCATATTAAGCAACGGTGAGACATCGCCTGTGGCCTGCATCGTATTATAGACATGTTTTGTGTCTTATGTAATGCAGCCCCTAAACGTTAGTTCAACTCCTCCATGGTTCTCTGTGATGACAAAACTCTGTATAATGATCAGGATTGAGTGTAGTGCTATATTTGCGCAGTGTGTGCAGTCACTCCTAAGAAGCACTGAGCTTCTTGAAAAGAAGAGGCGCATCGTAAAAGATACCAGGCGTGTTTGCAAAGACTGATGGAATCGCAGTGGGCGCACATATGAAAAAGACTTCGACTATGTAGGCAACAAGAGCTTGGTAATTAGAAATCTCAGAAGGATCTGATTAGGTTGTATAAGACTCTGACAAAAGTGGTTTGACTGAGTCATTAGTTTGGGAATGTCTGGATAAGAATCTTCTTCGCGACACGAAAAGTTTATTGACGCAATTTGGAAGAGGGCTGAACTAATTGGACTCGGGCAGTGACTTTTTTTTTTATTTCGTGGATGGCTGCAGTAATAAAACAAGTTAACTGGTACGACCACTGAATTTGAAAGTTATTCTATCACTAGGAACATTATAATATTATGCTCATAATAATCCGTACAATTGCTTTTTAGAACTGTTTCCGAGCCTCGTTTGCAGCAGTTCCACTTGGCGAACACATGGAATATATTTTAGAAGTCATTTGGAATGGATTGAGACACTTTGTTAGGAAGGAGGTGAAAAGTCGAGTAAGTATATTTTTAAGAAAAATCTTAAACAAAATAATTTGTGTTAAATTTTGTGTGATAAAACCGTTTCATAATTTTTGCGAATTCTTTCATTTGAGATGACTGCTAATGGATTTTTAGTTTGACAGAAGAAGTAATTCCCTGTCTTGACCTCTGAATGTAAATATCATCCCCCCCCCCCCCAGCTTACTGCTGTCCAAAGGGTGGCTCTTGAGCAGAGCAATAAACAGATTTAATAAATAATTGTCAGTCAAAGGTTAGCCCAATTCTGATGTCCTTCAGTGCCCAAAAAGTAGTGGCGTAAAATGGTCTGAAAAAAAAAAAAAAAAAAAAAAATGTATTGAATTGGATTGGATTGGATTGCTTGGTGAACTAACGTGAGATGTTAAGGCAGCCTACAGGCAGTTACTCTTTCTTCTAACAGGTGAAAGTGCAGATGTATTTCTAATGCACTGCACTGGTTTTTGGCGCATCACAGAGTTAGGTCATATTTCGCTGTTGTGTATTATGCTGATGCAAGTGCCGCATATTTGTTAATGATTAATAATTGGATGCTAACTACTTCACTATAGTGGAAAAGTATGCTAATTATTATTATTAATTATTAATAATAAAAGTTAATTATAATGTAACTTATTTATCCACGATAATGAGGACCATCCTGGGAAGGATATTTGTCAGGAGGGTGTGCTGTTTGCAATCTGAGATGCGAGGTGCCACATGGTCAACGGTTCATGTAGAGTACCTACGGGCTCGACCCGAGATAACTAGATTTACAATAAGAGAGGATTATCAAAAATTAGCGGTACAGAGTTTAAAAAATTCTGTTCTTTATGCAAAACAGTTCAAATAGCAACCCGTCAAGTTTCTGGCAGTTTCAAATGAGTTTTTGTTTTTAAATTACAGTTCCTGAACAGAAAGAAAAAAAAAACAAAACAAAAAAAAACTAAACTATTATACATATTAGGGTCATCTGGAAAGCTACTTGAAAGTAGCTTTCCAGATGACCCTAATATATATAGTATCCACGTGTATTGATTCTGTAAATCCATCTGTTCTCTGGTCGATTTGTCTGCTTTGCTGGAAGAAAAATCCCACCTTTTACAGGAGCAAAACCTTGATATCTGCACAAGAGACTACTAACTCAGCCACGTAGTGAAAAATTCCATCAGATTTCCGAGCATCATCGATGGGATTCGAATCTCCTTCTTTTCCAACCTGTATGGGGAGAATGGTGACATCTCCACTGTGCTACCAGCGCAGACATACAGGTCCTGAAGAAAGTAATGTTGTGTGAGTGAAGAAAGATGGACAAATTCAGTCACCATGTAATCATCCAATACTTGGGAAAAAGGGACTAACGCCAAAGGCAATTCATGAGGATATGGTTACAACATTAGGAAGTGACGCCCTTTCCTACTGCATAGTTAAGAAGTTGGTAGCACAATTTAACCACTGGAGGGAAAGCCTGGAATATGACTCACGTTGTGGAAGACCTTCAATGTCCATTGCTTCAGAAGTTGTTGACAGTGTGCCTGATCTGGGATCAGCGATCAAAGGATGATAGTACTGCGCACTTCCAGCGTCTTGGGCATCTCATCCGAATGTGTGTACCACATAATAAGAGAGGTTCTCGCTATGAAAAAAGGTGTCAGCACGATTGGTCAAGGTTTTAACGGCAGATCAAAAACTCACAAGTTTTGTCAAATGAATATTTCCATCGCTCTCAAGAAGATCCAGCAAATTTCCTTGCAAGGAGTGGAAACACAGCTCTTCTCCCCATCCAAAGATAGCGAAGTCGATTTTTTTTCTATTGGCAAGGTAACAGCATAGGTATTTCGCCATTCTTATCCCTTCAAAGAAAGTCAAGTCGATTCTTTCTATTGGCAGGGTATTGGGTTTCTATTGGGTTTTTATGCGTAGCGTATGAAGTGTTGCTAGTGGATTACTATCAGGTAATAACTCATAACCAATAACTTAATAACTCATCAGTTCAGTTTTGAAATCTTGGACCATCAGCCATATTCACCAGATCGAGCACCACGGAACTTTCACCAATTTACTAATTTGATAAAAAAAAAAAAATATTGGCTGGAATCCATTTTCCCACCGAGAGAGGTGTCATTGCTACAATGGATATATTCTAGGAAACCCAAGAGAAAACGTTTTTCGCACCTGGAATGAACGCATTATAGCGTCTGTGGCAAAAGTGTTTTGATTCAAAAGGGAACTATATTGAAGTCACATGTTACCAGACTCTTCAAATAAACCTGTCATTCTCACGCCACGAATTTTTTAAACCCACCGTATGCAGGTCTTTCCTGAGTGTTCCTTGTTATGAAACGAGATTATTGATTCAAAAGGAAACGAGATTATTGATGCAAAGAAAAACAGGAAAGATTTCTTTACTTATATAAACTCTGTAAAATAATAAGAGAAGTTAACCTCTATATAGTACGTAGAACATTTCCGTATGATACTCTCCATAAATTAAAACGAAAAACTTACATCAGAGTAACAAATCGTTTAAAAAATAATTAAAAATCGATTATAAACTATAAAGCATTTAGGGCGTAAGCCTCAAGCTACGGAAAAGTCTAGACTATGTATAAGTATAGTGCGACTGTTTTGCCATCATTGCATCACTCGGGTACCTACCCACCCACCCACGTAAGAAGGGCCAAATAGCCCTGAAACAGTGCTGTCTGGGTGGTGATATCCATCTGAGAATAAGTAACATTAGTCTTCTCCTCAGGTGAAGCGTTACTTATTCGAAGTAGTGCAATATCATGGCAACTCGTTGTGAAGGTATTCACAATATGAGATATAACTTAAAACGATGCCGCTTTGCTAATATTCTGTTCATTCAGATTTGGCTATGTATTATTGATGCTTTCGCACTATACTTATACATAGTTAAAAATCGATTTATCGCAATTAAAAATAAGAAAATTAATTAAAAGAATTAAATAAAAAAAATTGCAAAGATTTTCCTTTCTGAAGCTGTCGTAATCAGAGGAATTTTCATTCCTATTTTACAAATATTGATAACAACGTAGAATGTATTGACCATCACAGCTCTGGTTCATACAATCTAATTATATACTCTAGAAGGAAGGAGATGGATCAGATTGGTCCACTTGATACCGATGGTTTGACTGTTGATGATCCTGCTCAGACAGCCGACAGACTGAATGAGTATTTTGCAATCAACTAGCCAGCGGCTACTTGATTGCTGGAACAAACTTCCATCTGTCGTTGTGGAAGTTGAGAGCTTAAATAAATTCAAGACAGAACTAGACAAACAAACGCCAGTCATGGATTTGATTTGGGATAAAAACGATTTAAAACCGATCATTATATCATCCTGTGAACGATGATCAAGTGACAATAGGTACTTTCTAACAAAAATTCATGGTGATAGGTCCAAACAAACAAGATGAATAAATACAGGGTCATTGAGAAAGGTGTCCGTGATTTCCCTTTTAATCATCTTCGGGAGTATTTGATCGATTGCTGTGGTCGTAGCAGCAAACGGTGTGGTAACTTACTAAGTTCTATTTGAAACCTCAAATAAAACTTAGTGAGTTACCATCTTCCACTTTTCCCAGATCTTCTATCAGAATTGCGCGGATTGTTTCTCTGTTAATTTAAAAACTTAGTGAGTGACCTTGACAACGTCGTGAGTGTGTGCAGAATGATTCCTACGCGCACCGCCTTAGTGTCAGTAAGATGGCCAAGCAACAGAAGGCGCGGTGTGTGTTGTGAGTTGCACTATTGTCATAGATTTAAATTCGGCGTATCACAACACACACTGCGCTTTCTGTTGCACGGCCATCTTACTGACACTCACTGAGGCGGTGCGCGTAGGAGTCATTCTGCGCACACTCACGGCGCAATCAAGGTCATTGTTCAGGTGTCAAATAAAACTGAGTGAGCTACCACACTGTTTGCTGCTACGATCGCAGTAATCGATCAATTATTTCCTAAGCTAATTAAATGGAAATAACGGACACCTTTCTCTATGGCCCTCTTTAGAAAAAAACAACAAATTTTTTCTAATACTAAGTATCCGCCTTGCACACCCTTCTGTGATTGCTTGTAGGACTGTTGGCAGAATTCTTAAGACAATTTTAATTGGTCGCCACCATTCCTTTGTCAAAATGTTTAATCCTTTTTACACGGTCAAATCAACTTCTCTACAGCATGGATATTATTTTAGAGAATAAGTAACAGACTAGGGGAAAATCACATAATCATTGGAGTGGTTCAGCTTCATAATACTGCTGGAAGTCATTGCGGTACAAGAAAACACATGGGTTGTGTTAGGGTAGCTAAGAATAGAAACAGGTGCATGTATACTTGCGTGTACACTAATGCTAGGAGTTTAGTAAATAAATTTGATGAATTTGAGGTATTACTCAAAACATCAAAGGCAGATATTGTTGGGATATCAGAGACGTGGTGTCACACAGATATAAGGAATGCAGAACTGGAATTTGGGGAGTACAACGTCTACAGAAAGGATAGACAGGATAGGAAGGGAGGAGGGGTTATGCTATTAGTTAAAAAACACATAAAATCCAAGGAAGTGAAGCCAGTTGACATCGCTGGACAGTGCAGTGTTGAGTCAGTTTGGTGTGACATAAGCATAGGTAAATCAAAATTGAGAGTAGGAGTGTGCTATAGGCCTAATGACTCGATGAGTATAATAAGATACTGTACAGGGAAATAGAGTGGGCCAGTAAATCAGAGAGTCTTATAATGGGGGATTTTAATTTCCCAGATATTGACTGGAATTTGTGGGTTGGTCACTCACACACTAGCAAGGCTTTTGTGGATTTATTGGATGATTGTTTTCTACACCAGCATGTTCGGGAGGCAACTAGAGGGAGTAATACTCTTGATCTGATTATCAGTAGTGATTCTTCATGCATTAGGAATCTGCAGATAAATGAACCACTGGGTGGCAGTGATCACAGTGTGCTGAAGTGGGATTTACTCAAGGAGGTAACTACCATCAGAGGTAAAGGGAAGGGTTTTTGCTTTCGTAAAGGAGACTATGCTGGTCTGAGACAGTATTTAAATTCTATACAGTGGGACCAACTGATGATGTTACCAACAGCAAATTCAAAATGGGAAGCATTCAAGGAACTAATCTTGGAAGCTACCAGGCTTTACATACCAACCAAGAAATATTGTTCAAGGTTCAGGCCTAAATGGTTGTCAGATGAACTAATGAGACATATGGCAGAGAAGAAAAATGCATGGGATACATACAAATTAATGGGTGACGTGGAAGCTTATGATAGATATAAGTTGGTCTGTAACCAAGTCACAAAGGAGATTAGGCAGGCAAAGGCAGATTATGAGAAATCCTTGGCAAAGGATGCAAAGAAAAACAGAAAAGAGTTCTTTACCTATTTAAACTCAAGAAGGAAAGGGATGAATCAGATTGGACCACTGGATGTTGATGGTTCAACAGTTGAGGATCCAGCTCAGGTGGCTAACAATCTAAACGAGTATTTTGCATCTACATTCACACATGAGGAGTTATTCAGGAAGGGGAATGTCGTAGGTGAAGTAAACATTGGCAGTGAGCTAGATGATTTTCTAATAACTGAGAGGAAAGTGGAGGAGAAATTGTTGAGGATAAACATAAAAAAGGCACCCGGGGTGGATGGGATCTATCCAGTTATATTAAAGGAGGCAGCAAAGGAAGTAAGCAAAACCCTAGCCATAATTATGAGAGCTTCTTTGGACTCAGGGGAGGTACCCATGGACTGGAGATGTGCAAATGTAACCCCAATTCACAAAGGAGGATCAAAGGCTGACACAAGTAATTATAGACCTGTTAGTTTAACTTCGGTTCCAGGAAAATTAATGGAGGCACTGGTTAAAGAAGCACTGCAGGATCATCTGGACAAGAATTCAGTTATAGCTCAGACACAGCATGGGTTTGTTAAGGGCAGGTCTTGTCTGACCAATTTGATTGGATACTATGATGTAGTCACAAAAGAACTGGATGCAGGGAATAACTTTGATATTATATATTTGGATCTTAGAAAGGCTTTTGATACTGTTGCGCATGGAAGACTGCTGCACAAATTGGAGAAGTGTGGCATTCGAGGCAAATTGCTGCTATGGATAAAGGGATGGTTGAGTGGCAGAAGACAGAGAGTGGTAATCAATGGACACTGCTCAACGTGGACTAATGTTATTAGTGGAGTTCCTCAGGGTTCAGTGTTGGGTCCATTGTTGTTTTCTGTATTTATAAATGATATTGATGATGGTGTATCAGGCTTAATGTCCAAGTTTGCAGACGATACAAAGGTTGGCAGGGTTGTTAAGGACACTACTGATACTATGCTGCTGCAACAGGATCTGGAAAGGTTGAGCAAATGGGCTGAGAGGTGGCAAATGAAGTTTAACATTGACAAATGTAAAGTACTACATATGGGAAACAGTAACCCCAGATCAACGTATCAACTCTGTGGTACTACGCTGACAGTGGTAGAGAATGAAAAGGACCTGGGGGTAATTGTGCAGGCAGATATGAAGTTCTCTGAGCAGTGCAGACGAGCTGCAAGAGTAGCTCATGGTGTCTTGTCAATGATATACAGGAATTTTTCTAGCAGGGACAGGGATGTGATTATTCCCTTGTATAAGGCATTGGTCAGGCCACACCTTGAGTACTGTATACAGGTCTGGAGGCCTCATTTCAAGAAGGATGTAGAGCTGCTGGAACGAGTACAGAGAAGGGCAACAAGATTAGTGAATGGAACAAAGGGTTGCTCTTATGAAGAAAGGCTTAAGTTTTGCAAATTACAGAGCCTGGAGACTAGGCATCGCCGAGGTGATCTGATAGAGGTGTACAAGGCTTTGAATGGCTTGAGCATGCTCAATGCCGATGGAATTCTTCCTCTTGCTCAGAATAATCACCTGAGAGGGCATAAATTCAAATTGAGGAAGGACGGATGTCGGATAGATGTGCGGAAATTCGCCTTTAGCCAGCGGGCAGTTGGTTTGTGGAATAGACTTCCATCGCTTGTTGTTGAAGTTGATAGCCTAAACAAATTTAAGGCTCAGCTGGACAGGTATTTCGAACGAATTGAGGGGTGAAATGGGAGTAGTGGTTGTTTTTTTTTTTTTTTCTTTTTTTTTCTTTTTTTTTTGGCTGATGCTGAATAAGCTTGCTTTCTTGCATCATATGCCTCTACTAATGCTAATGCTAATGCTAATAATCCCACGCTTTGCTAAATATGCTTGTTATTGTTGATTTTGTAGAGTTTTAGGGGCATCAGCGACTAAGACCACATTGCTCCGTGTATACTGTCTGTAAATTGTGGGTGTTGTGAGGTCGAAAAACTTGAATTTTTTAGGAGGAAAAAAACCATGCTACTGACTAATTCTGTGACGTTGTGAAAAAGGCCCATAAAAATTCTTCAAGTCATCGACGGAACTCTGACTCAGATCTTGTCCACCCGACGTGGGGGACAGTGGCAATCCTACTAACTGTGCTACCCACGAGGGCAAATCTTGATAATCAACTCAGAATGCGTTGATTATCAAGGAGATTTAGTTTGTAGCTTTCATATCCTATCGCTGTTGCAATAGGAAGCAGCTCCCATTTTCTCGAAAAAAAATGGTAAAAGGTAAACTGTAGCCATTATCAATCCACTGAAGGATGGAAGTCTCCTCGATTTATGTTGAGGAAAATGGACAATAACAATCTGCCACACTGGTCCAGTGCGGGTTGGCAGATCTACCGTATTTAGCAGTCATGGACTTGAACCCAGATCTACTCAAAGAGCATGTGCTACTGCCCTCTGTATACTGCTCACCCGCTCCTGACCACTCGGTTAGTCTACGCGGGTAGCACAGTTGTATCGACACAGTCCTCCTTACCCATGGTGTAAACGTCCCAGGTTCGAATCCTGTCGTTGACGCGAGGAACTTTAATGGTTTTTTTTTTCATTGCGTGGCTGAGTTAGTCAGGGTCAGGCGTAGATAGCAAGGTGTTTTCCCCAGAAACTGGGGTTTTTAGTCCAGTAAAACAGACAAATCGACCAAAGAACACACGCAATTTACAGATACAATACTCATGGGTAATTGAATTAACATTCTGGGTGACCCTAATAAATAGTTTTGACCACTCGGCTGCGGAGGGCGATTTTCTCCGAACTGAGATTTACTCAGTAAATTGTTTTAATCAAATTCATTCCCTAACTTGTAAATATTTGATGCAATCCTTATTCAGTGTCTTACCTGAAGGACAAATTTCTTTTATTGATTCCATTCCCTTTCTGTCAGAATAAAGTGTTGAATATCATTGTGGTTGTTGAGTTTTGGAAAAGAAATTTTTTGTTTATCGGATGTTGAATTCCTTTGAAGAAGAAGGGGTCATCATCGATGGTTTTAATCAGCCTTCGTACGTTTTCAATCTGAGAAGTTTCTTTTCAACTCTCAAGTATTATATAATTAATACATGGCACATCTTCCACTTTTCCCAGATCTTCTTTCAGCATTGCGTGGATTGTTTCTCTATTAATTTAAAATTGTGTTTCCATCAAACTTCTTTGTCTTCTCTCTCTTGTTAGGATAACTGTACTAGAGGTTCCCATAGGAGGGTGATCCTCAGGAACGAAATAACTGGAATTTACATTTCAAAGGGCCACCCATTGAAACTGATGTGATTCCTGGACAGCAGTTCCATCTATTGATGGAACGAGATAAATTTCACCTACTACAAACTTTTGCTAAAACCGCATTTGATCTGACAACTATGCCTCCACAATTAAGAACTGGTTTAACTTTGGTTACCTCTGATTAGTTTGGTCTTTATATTTATTGTTGGCGAGTTATTTTTTATTTATTTTATTTTATTTTTATTTATTATTTGTATTTTTTATTTATTTAATTTTTATGTTTTTATTTTAATTTTATTTTTATTTAATTTTATTTTTTTTTTATTATTATTTTTTATTTATGGTTATTATTATTTTTTAAACTTTGGAGTGGGCTCCCCAGAATGTTTTTTTTTTTTATTTATTTTATTTGTAATACAAATTGAGACCTTAGGCACCCCATATACTGAAACTGGGCCGCCTTCCTGTGGTGTGGACGAGTATCTGGAAGCAGCCTTCCTGGTGATCCCTGCTTCTGGGTAGCCAAGAGGCCAACACAACATACATAAACTACACAAACATTATACTGCTACACGTCTGGCCTATTTTACAGTCTGTTAAAACATACAGTAATACACGGAGGATTTGAACTGACATTCTAGTAGCCACGCTAACAATAACACATGTCCACATGTTCAAAGGGTCACCCGGAAAGTGTTCTCTGGTCGATTTGCCTGTTTTTCTGGAAGAAAAACCCCAGATTTCTGGGGAAAAAAACTTTGATGTCTACTCCTGAGACTGACTAACTCAGCCACGTGCAAAAAGCCCATAAAAATTCCTCACGCCATCGACGGGATTCGAACTCAGGTCTTTTCCACCCGGTATGGGGAGGACAGCGATTCTACCAACTGCGCTACCCACGAGGGCCATACAGTGTGACCATGCCAGATCTCTTTCAAGAAGAAACCACTTCGTGTCACAAGGCCCACATCCTGCATGAATGATTCCAAGATCACGTCCAAGCATTTCATATGCTCCCCAAAATTCCCCCGACTTCGTTCCCATCGAACATTTGTAGGCCTATGGAAGGCAGCATTCGTAAGTCTGCGCGAGTGCCTCTGAATTCCGAATTCCGACATGTCCATCGTTTCAACTGGGTCTAGATACCTGAGGAGAACTTCCGCAGTCTCGTGGAGCTGATGCCACCCCGGTTGCAGTTATAGCGCAAAAAAGCAGCTCGGCACCTTATTAGGTATGTGTCCGTAATGTTATGGCTGATGAGTTATGTCGTTTTTCGAATGGGATTTGTCGAATGTAACTATTATGAGAGTATTCCCAGAATACACAAAATTGGATTAGTAAAGAAAACATTCCTTTTAAGTCGTTTAAGAATCACATTTTTTTGTCTGTTTCAGGTTAATTTCTGGGACAATATGGATTCTCAAGACGAAGAGTTTTCTCCTTGGGTTTCATCAGAAGTTAATTATTATGGTAAACCTGTAGAAAAGAACTTCCGAAGTTGTATCCCCATTACGAAGGGTGTTCCAAATGAATCAAAATCCATCAAAGTCTGAGGTTTTTCATGAATATAGTTCATCGACAGTTAAAAGAAACATTTTGAATATGCTACCAGTAAAATGGGACTGTGATCAATTATTTCATTTAAAATTTTTATAAATATTCTGTAATTAATTTATAATAAATCATTGTAGGAATATTTATTTAAAATAACTTTAA
This sequence comes from Mastigoproctus giganteus, assembly GCF_048544385.1. Taxonomy (NCBI): domain Eukaryota; kingdom Metazoa; phylum Arthropoda; class Arachnida; order Uropygi; family Thelyphonidae; genus Mastigoproctus; species Mastigoproctus giganteus. The sequence continues at coordinate 11,135,171 of NC_143585.1, read as the reverse complement.
AAAGTGTGTATAATGAACATCGGATTATCATGGTCAATGTAACAAAATATGTAATTACAAAAGTGACGCGTAAATGGAACAGATCAATGTGTTTTTTGAACATATTTTGACTAATAATAAATCAATAGTTAATTTATTAAGTACATAAAATAGATATAATGGAGTAAGTGAACTTCATAGTACATTGATGAAATTGAGAAGTTATGAAAACAGATTTTTGTTACTTCACATTTTATTTATAACATTTCAATAAATTTTTTCATGGTAAAAATGGATCCAACTTTGTTGCTGCTTGTGGATATTGTTGTACTGAATTTACCCTAATCAGTCCAAAAATTCCAAAAATGTTTAATTACATGGAAATGAAGTAGAAAGGTTTCATATATTGCATCTTGGACAACTTGGATAACGATTTAAGTCGCTGAGTAGCGGACTTCCGATGGTCTGTACCATCCAAACTCGACTGACAGGGATGTTATCTTAAAATTGTCGAAAATATTGACATTTTAATTCCATATTTCCAATGATGTGGTAGTCCTTTTGTGCAGACAATGTTTTTTGCAACAGAGTAACGCACAAAGCCATGCCTCCAGTGCAGTTCCAGAATGCTTTATGGACATGAAGTACAAAATTTGGAATTGCCGGCGCGGGGTACCGATTGGAATCCTTTGGATTACCTGTGGGATGAAATGGAATGTCCCTTGACTAACTCAATAGGTCAGTGTTCAGTGGGAGAAATGGAAAACTCTATCTGTTGCAGGGTATCGTTCGTTAATGGAAAGCCTAAGAGGGATGGTGGAATATATCACAGCAACCAAAAGGGATAGGAATGCTATTGGAATGAGTGGCAGTGACGTCACTCTGAAACCGATGTGGGTCCGGATACGTTTTGGAGGCAGTGTAGCTTGTCAGGAAATAACAATTAATATCAATTAACAGAAAATGATAATGAGGGGAATACTAGTCATGGAGGAAACATACTCGTCAGTAGTGCGGCTATTCAGGGAAAATTATTACTAGTAAATAAGAGATTCGGTGCTCCCCATCAGGGCCGGCCATAGGCCGATTATACCCAATCGGGCCCGGCGCTCTTGTGGCCCCGTGCGCGGCAGAAAAATTAAAATTAGACAAAAGAAGAAGAGATTAAAAAAAAAAAAGAGATAAATTAAAAGAAAGAGAAGAAGGAAATTTTTTTTTTCTTTTTTTAAGTTTAGTTAAAGAATTGATTTCAAATCGTATTTAAATCGCATGGGACTCCGGTGAAACCCAAAACAATTACCATTTTTAGATATGTTTAGAAATATGACAGCATTTTATCAATGAGTACAAATGACGCAGAGAAAAATAGTGTTTTCATTTTTTAGTATTATTATCTTATTTTATTTATTTATTATTATTTTTGTTTTCAATTCCTAATATGTGAAAAGCGAAGTCTGTATAATTCATAAAGGTGAGGCAATTTTGGCCATTAACTAGGGCGAATTATCTGAAGGCCAGTTTTACACATCCCTTGAAATATCAAAAGAAATTAATTTTCACACATGTATACCCCCACCTTACGCATGGGCCAGACATAAGGTGGAGTTTACATGATGAAGTCTGGAACCCGCTGAATGGCCGAGCAACCCCGCTAGCCCCGCCGACCGCAGTACATATCGCTATAAGGTTGTTTATTAATACTGATGTGTTTTCATTTGAATAATTGTGCTCCTTATGCAGTTAAGTAAAACTTACCGTATTTGTCGGCTTATAAGACGCACTTTTTTTTTCATTAAAAAATCACCTTGCGTCCTAGAAGACGAAAGTGGCAATAGACCACATGCGCAAAACCGAGAGTTTACCTATAGCAGTTAAGGTATAGTTAACTACCATACGTCAGTACAATTTTCACTAATTACCAGGCTGTTGTTGTAATAACAAGTGAATTCCAGTTATACATTTAAGCTCTAATCAATTGCAGTCGCATCAAGAAGGTAAAATTATTCTATTGCATTTAAGGGAACAGAGCAGCAGGACGAAATTTCGGACCACCGCCTACTGAGAAGATGATTGGCCAATAGAGGAAGCAAGAAGGTTTATTACAAGAAGATGATAAAACAAAAGCACTTTTTGTAAACCAAAATGTCCAAATTTGGAAGAAAACTTACAGCAGCGGAGAAAAAAATTGCATCATCTAAAAAAAAGTAACATTTGGAGCGAAACGCATAAAATATTGTTCGATTACAGTCATTTTGTTTATCTCAAAGCAAAGGTATTGGGTCAGATAGCGCTTCTATCGTATCAGACAGCAATTGCAAGGTATTGCATCAGATAGTAATTGCAAGGTATTGCATCATTCGTTTCTACAAATACGGCGTTAGAAGGCTAAACACGCTCATTAGTATCCTGTTTTGCGGAGGTGTAAGCATGGCTCCATATGTTCAGTTGACACCAAGAAAAAAAAAAGTGTAGCTGTTGGTCTGTCCCAGGAAGGGCTTTCTACGCGTGCTATCGCGCGATAAAATAGGCTGCCGCGGTCAACAGTATCTCAAGTGTTGAAAGTAAAACGTAAAACTGGTGATGTGGAAAAAAGACCTGGATCAGGCCATAAGAGTGTGACTTAGCCTTCCCAAGATCGATATTTGAAGCCTTTGTTGACCCAAAAAAATGAGGAAGAAGCGACTTGCTTGGGCTGAAACGCATGTTTCATGGACAAAAGAGCAAGGGAACACCATCAATCTTTTCTGACGAATCGAAATTTAACCTGCGTTTTTTTTTTTTTTTTACATACAATTTTATTACATATTGTGGGGGGGGGATAATATAATGTTATTTACTGCAATTCACAGAAGATTACTACCTTTCCTCATATATCTCTATTTAGATTTTCTTAGGCACCCTCATCAAGGTCCCACCTTTTGCCACCTGACTGCTATACACTGTATATCTCACAAAAGGTTCTCAGGAACATGAGGGTAATTTATTTTGTTTAGCCCTAGTCAGTTTCCAGGATTCTCTCGCCAAATTGTGGGAGAGCAAACTCTTAACTTCTTAACTAGGCAAGCAAGGCGTGTGTTACTTAGAATAACAGGACTCAAAGTGAAAATAAAACATGGAATTTATTACATACAACATAATATACAACAGAACTAGATAGCATATGATCCTAATATACAAAGTTTACTCAGAGATACCTTGCATATGTTATTCTTATTCCAGTTTCTCTTCACTGGTTAATACGATTTGACAATTATATAAAAAATCATCCTTTATTCTTCTTGTCTTATTTCCTAATTAACTCCTAACATTTATACATTCATTGTACCTATTTCCTTTACTCCTGGATACAATACTGTTTCATATAGTAATAATCAAAATGCTACATTCATCATTCAGCTCTTTGTTCTCACCACACTGTTACAATATAATAAATAAATAAATTTTCTGTTTATACTCCGGGAAGACTAAACGATCAGAGGAGTTTACAAGATACATAGAATACAAGAAACAGCACCGTATTCAGCAATCATGGGCTTGAACCCCGGTCACTCAAGGCACGTGTACTTATGCACCCTCGCGCCTGACCACCAGGCCTACGGCGGCTTCTGCAAATCTTCCCTATCCTAATTTCCCTTCTTGTACTAATTATTCACATAAACTAATTGTACACAAATCTTCATCGATTAAAGCACTATATTAAGAGTTGCTGATATAACTTAATTATCTATCATTTAAAGCATATTCAGAATCTTTCTTTATTTTGGTGCTACCCCTTTCATTAATTACCCTACTACTTTACTAACAGTCCTTCTTGCTAACTTAGAATATACCTAATATATCGCTCACCTACTTGTTTCTATTCTTCTCCAGGGAGGTTTCAGGCTTTCATCTTAGGTTCTCCAGACTGCCATATTGGGCTTTCCTTTCTGGTTTCTTTCATTTGCTTCCTCCTGACTCTGCTTTAGATAATTTTCCGGAACTCTGGCTGCTTAGGTCTGACATCCTGCTTTGAATACACAACCTCTCCTTTACTACAGATCACTCAGATGTATTTTTGTCCAAGAATCGTTACCTTCCCTGGTTCGCTTAACCGTCTTTCATAACTTTTTTGCTTATCATATTTAAACTTCCATTTATGTGCTATCTTAACTGTTTTTCCCCTTACTGTCTTGGACCCTTTTTGCACTCCCTACATTTCTGCACTGCCCGACTTATTTTTTTCTACCCTGTCTCCACGATCACTCCTTTAGACACTTCTCTCTTCTCTTCACACTCACCACCCCCAACTTTTTCTCCGTCGTTTGAACCTCCTCCCACAGGACTCTCAACCAATCCCAAGAATTCACCTAAATTTCCATCTTTTCTATTTGTTAAAAAAATTACCATAATCTTTTGCTCCGTTTGCAAACGAAGCCTTCTTCCTGTAATTTCCTTGTCTAGTTCTGAGGGCAGCACAAATATTTCATGTCTGCCGTCGTCTCCCAGGTAGCCATTTTCGTGTTTTCCCCTTTGCAAAATGTTGTCAACTTAATAAAAAGTCGCCACAGTGACCTAGTCTTTTCCGAATCAAACGCTAACCCATCAGGACTCATGTCCAGATGACGCATAGTTCAAACGTTTCTTGATCACTCTCTTTTCACTGTCCATTTGTTCTGTTTCTAGTAACCCTTTTCCGCCTGCCTACTAATGACCACTCCTTCCCTAGTACGGGCGGCTGCCTTTTTTTGCTGTCAGTTCACCCGTTTTTACCACACATTTATATTTATGTTACTTTCTCTTCCATTTGAGTGCTATTCAATTTACACATCTATAATCGCTTATTTCTAAATCCCGTATTCTTGCCATATATGCATCTCTTTAATGTCAAAAATTCACTTCTCATATCAAAGAATAATTTATTCCCAAATCACAAAAATTTCCCATAAACTCTAACTCTCCATATTTGTAAGATTCACATCTCGCAATATATATATACAAATATACATAGATACAACCACTTTCTATTTACAATCAGCAGTTTCACTTGCGATAAAATGCAATAAAAGATGAAGTATGTATGTATGCGTATGTACTTCTTTTGGGTGGCACTTAAACGTTTAGTCGAACTTCATCTTGGAAAATCTGTGTTGAAAAAATTACAGTCTGCAGCGAACAACACCCAGTTGATCATTGCCCATTCCTATGCATAAGGAGCTCTGCCTGGTTCTACGTTCTAGTGTTGCTGCACCAATTTGTCGTCCAGTGGAAGGAGTGCAATACCAAAGGACTGGAGCCCTCAGGTTGCCCAACCCAAGGGAAAAAAATAAATTAAAGAAAAAATATATAAATAAATAAAATATTCAATGTAAAAAAAAATCTATGTATAGTTAATACCATTATATGCACATTCAATATTATTACTAATTTAAGAAAGCAATATTTAGTTTCTACGTTAACAGCTGTTTTACCTATTAAGGTAGAAATATAAGTTCATGAATACATCAGCCTGCTGTCCCCTCCTACAATTAGTAAACAAGGTGCTTCTTCTTTTAAACACATCAGAAAAAGATTGGAATGCTGCAAAGTTCTTGGCATCTTGAATTAAAATATTGAGATTGTCAATCTTAATGGGTTGACTGCTGTTAAATAGTTTTGTCTGAAGTCGTCATAAGCCGGGTATTAAAGCAGATCATGCCTCCAATCTCCTACTTCCCCACAGAAAAACAAAGGGTCATGTTCAAAGCATCTTCAATGAACTCCCTGGTAGTGAGTCCTGGATTGCCATCTGTATTTCCACTTCTCAGTGAATTTTGTCCAAAGATTAATTTTCTCCTGCCTAATGTCCATGGCTGGATTACTTGCAATGTCAAGGATTTGAGTTGCCAAAACTTTCTTTAAGTTAGAAATCATACCTCAGTATGCCACATAAAGGTCAATCGGGATACAACCTGAGATCACTTTAATGCATTGATTGATGTTGTTCTGCAGCATCTGTGTATTGCCAATACCATATTTCTCTGCAATGATAAAAGTTTGGCCTTCGTTGTGACATGAGTAACCCTAGGAATCCATATGGCAGTCGCATATACTACATTTGGCAAAAATATAGCCTCATAATATAAGGCCAAAATTTTGTTCTTTATACCTCATTCAGCTCTGGAGAGCCTACTCACATTGGAAATAAACTTCTTAATCTCTTCAGCTAAATTCTTTACGTGGGAGATGAAAGAAAATTTATCATCAATTAAGAGATCAAGATCAAGATATGAAGTTTAGGAGGTCTGTTATAATCCATTTTATTATTAAAAATCAAAATTTTAGTTTTCGTCTCAGAAATTTTTAATGTGTTTATTGTAGACCATTCCAGCAAATCATCCAGAATTTCTTTCCCATGTGTTTCTAGCAAAAGCCTTGGCCTGCCTGGTATGCATAGCACTAAATCTTCGGCATATGCTATTTTATTGCAAATTTGACTTTCTTTTGGTAACCATTGGTCTAAAACAGAATTCCAGAGGAGAGGAACATGGACCGAGCCTTATGGGCATCCTCTGGAAATGAATTTCGAAAATACCAAATGTTGTGAGATGACTTTTATCTGCCTATTTGAAAAATAAGATCTATCGGTAATAACCTGATATAATAAATCATCACATTCTGCTTCTCGATGTGACCTGAGGGCACTCTCCCACCTGAGTGTATCGAAAGCGCTCTCAAAGTCGATAAATGCAAACATCATGTATTTGTTGTCTTTTGTTTTACATAGATTCACCAAATTTATGATTGCATCTTCAGTGGAGAAGATGCCATCAGAAATTTGATGAATCTATGTAATTCATTAAATGTTGGTGAATCTATGCCTTCATTAAAGCCGAATTGTGAATTAGAAATCATATTACTTGTAGCCAAAACCTTCTGCATCCCAGTCGCTATTAATAATCTCTCATAAAGCTTTCCAAGATTTCTTAGAAGATATATAGAGCGATATGCCTTGGGATCCGTTGCCAATTTTCCAGGCTTTCCGAGCTTCTTTAATAACGCAGTTTTCGAAAAATTTGGAAAAGTTCCCTCTAATAGACATTTGTTGAATACATTCAACTGTATATGTGGAAAATGTTGGTGAAATATTTTTAATTGCCGCATTTTCAACTAAGTAAGGGATTGATTAATTTTAGAAATTGCAAGTGCAAGTTAATCTATACTAAATAGTTCCGTGTTATTTGATCCCTTGTAAGATCCTGTCAGGAATCTTATCTGAGCTTGTTCCGTTGTGTCTTGCTCTGGGTGATCATCAGGAAAAAGTCTCTCTATAATAGCTTCAACTTACGTGTACAAGCAGAATGAAAAGCTAACGTAATAGTATTATGCACTGCTAATGAACCGGATAAGTCCTCAATATTTTGTTGTTACTCCTCGAGAGCAATTACAGCCTTGCAACGATCTTGCATAGAGTTAATCAACTTCTGGATATACAGTTGCTCAATTTCGTTGAACCACACCCTTATAAAGCTCTCCTGTAGCTGAATATTACTTGTTGGCTTGTTCTGAGCAATTTTAAACAACATTATGTAACAGCAATTTTCAAATGTAGCCTGTTGCCCAGCCAGTCCAACAATGTAATGCCAGCATTTCTGAGATATGACTGCACCTTGAGGGAGAAAAACGAGGGAAAACATTGGTGTAAGTATGTTTTAAACCTTGTGAGACAAGAGGACACACTCACCATTAAATGTATATAACATAAAACTTACTAATTTCTCTGTGTGGCAAGGTGGTGAGTCCTGTTGAAAAATGCAGTGTAGGCATTTCTGTGGCGATCCGTAATCACGGGTTTCAGGCACTCCTCCAAGATAGCAGTGTAGGTCTCTGCATTCACTGTTCCTTTAAAAAACTTAATTCGCCCCACCCCTTTGCTTGTTATACATCTCCAGACCATCGGAATGGGTGGGGGGAGGGAACTCTACAGTCTGTGTTATGCAGTCAGGATGGTATGCCTCCGATTTTCGTCTTCTGACATATCGTTTCCTTCCCATCCGAGCCATGCAAGTTGAATTTTGATTCGTCAGAAAAGATGACGGTGTCCGATTGCTCATTTCTCCATGAAACATGGTTTCAGCTCAAGAAAATCGCTTCTTCCCGATATGTTGCGTTAACAAACGCGTCTTCATGGTCCGATAGGTATGCAGGCCACATTCCAAAAGCTGTCTTTGGATAGTTCATGCACTTGTTTCAACTCCATTTCATGGTCCAGTTTTAGATTAGGAGTCTTAGCATGGCAATTACGAAGGCATAGCCGTTTCAAATATCGATCTAGGGAAGGCGTATTCATTCAGTCATTCATTCAAGATACCGATAAGAGACCCACCACACAAGCTGAAGCTTTATATATAGCTTATAACTTAACTTTTTTTCAACTCATTCTGTATAAAAAAAAAACAATAATTTATTAATTAATTAAATTAACACGACTCAAAATAAAACAAATAACTAAGATTGAGAGATCATTATGCCGCTTGGCACAAGACAAGTGAGATAAACTTTGGATATTGATTGTAAGTCCCGCCTATCCCAGTGGACTTAGTTTCCATCCCTGCCACTGGGAGGTGGGCTCTACTATCTTACTTTTATTTGCTCTCTCCTTTTAAATACAGCTTAAGCAAAATCATTAAATAAGCAAAATTTATATTTTTTCACAAACATAGTCCATAAGGATCTTTGTTCAAACCTTCTAATCAATATGTCCAATCGACTCCTTATATCGACATAAGAGCTACAATAGAACATTATATGTTCAGATGTTTCCTCGTGGTCTTCACACGCGCAATACTGATCTTGTGCGAACGCTAACTCATAGAGCCTTTTAGTAAGACCGTGCCTGGTAATAAGGAAGACTAGATTCACACCAAACTGCTGCCAGACTTTCTTCCTTACATCAATAATATTAACTTTTGGCAAGAACATGTAGGTAACCCTACCTTTATCTGAGGTGTCCCACCTCCTTTGCCATTCTAACACTAACTCTGACAGTATCCTTCCTTTCTCAGATTTTCGATCTTGTCTGGTATACAGCCTTCCATCATCCAGGCACGAACTCATATTTAATATGGTCTTTCTTAAATTCCTCTTTGTGCAATTCATCAAAGCGGAAGGAATAATCAACGAATCCACCGGCAGCCTAACTGAAACAACTTGAAGTGCGTCTATCGAAACAGTTCGACACAATCTAGTGATCGACAAAAGAGTGAACTTTTGAGTCTGCAATATATACTTTTTAATTAATGAATTTTTTAATTCTATGAAGCCAAGTTGCTGAGGCGCAATTATTATTGGGATGAAGAGGAAGTCATACAACAGGTTAAGTGGGCCTTTATGCCCCAGTCCACACTTATAACTCTGTTTAGCTTGCGTATAATGTTCTTATTATCTTTTTAAAATACTTGGCATATGGGACAAAACTGATCCGCTCTCCTATCAACACACCCAAGTATTCAACTGTGGTGACATATCGAACAGAAACTCCATCTCCACGAATCAAAGGTCGCCTAGTCTCACTCAATTGTCATTTTAACAATAGTTGCACAGTTTTAGTTTCAGAAATTTGTAAGCCATACAATGTGGACCATTCCATTAAAACTCCCATAACTCTTGCAGCCTGTTCTTCTATATGAGTTTCAGCATTACCATACACCAAAAAGAGAAGGTCATGGGCATAGGCTATCACATAAACACCCACATAATTTCGTTTCAGGAATTCATCTATTACCATGCACCAGACCTGAGAACCGATCACAGAGTCTTGAGAACAACCTCTCACTACATCTTTTACAATTTCTGGGTAAACTGTTCTTACGACAACTTTCCTATCTTCAAATTATTGTAGAAACACAGAAAACTATTTTTCAGAACATTTGGTTGCTCTTAACCTATATATCAGCCATAATAACGTCACCAACACGAGATAAAATTGAAATTGTTTTCTAACAGTCCTGAACTCCTTTCTCTGTAAATCCAATAATCCGCCCCAACAATTTTCAGGACGCTTTCTAAATTTCTTTTTACGCATATTACAGTTTGATGATAAATATAAAGCTTTTTGTAACTCTTGTATACTCAATATCCGACAATTCATTTCATTTGACTTTATTTATCTGAGTACAGAAAGCCGGGTCAAATTTGGTCCAATTTGCAGTATGCACTGCAAATCTCGCTAACTCCTTCTCTTCTCTGGCAACTATAACACTACTTATTTCAAAGAGAATTGCAATATGGTTACTAGTCGAAAAGTCTTCAAGAACCCGCAAATTTCCTTTCTTATTATAAATAGAAATCGTATTCACAGTTAAATCTATATGGTACTCCCCATGTACAGAGGAATAAGTAAACTGATGACTTTGTGTATTTATTACCACCAATCCCGAGGCAGAAAGGAAATCCTTAGGAATCTCACCTCTTTCATTGAACTCCCTCCCACACCAGATTGGGGAATTCGAATTAGAATCAAAGGCAACAATTATATCATTAGGTAATAACACATGGCATATCCTCTCTAACTTATTTATATATGACTCAATTTCCGCAGAGGTGGACAATATAAAGAAACAAAATAGATCTTTCCAAAATTCACAATAATTTCACAACATATTATACTTTCATCTGAAAGACGAGTTAATTGGGTCACCACCATTCTTTACATTCCATACCACAATAACAGTTTTGTGATGATCACCTTCAGACACAATCCTATAACTCATAGAATATCCTCTAACTTTACCCATCGCTTCATAAGGTTCTTGAAGCAGAGTAATACCTAATTCTTTCTTCTCCATCTCATATGCCAATTGTGATGCTACATCTTTTGCTCTCTGTGCATTTAACTGAACCACACTCAATTTTTCAGCCATAATTTATCTTCTGTTTATACATTTGCAATGCTCTTTTATATCCCTGGCAATTCTTATCCACTGCAACATGGTTCATCGCTCTCTTCCTCTGTTTTCAATTATTACAAACCTGTCCTTCATTTTTACAGGTACAATCTTTGTAATAATGACCTGTTTCGGGACAGTGTCCACAAACAACAGTTCCCTAACAATATTTTGAAACATGTCCAAAAGTTAGACATTTGAAGCATTGTGTTACAGAAAAGATTTATCGGAATTCATATGCCATCCATAGGGGATATAATCTTTCACGGTTTCCAATAACTTTGCAGACCTTCGGCCTGATTTCCAGCACACAATTAACCTCATCGAGCCCGTACTCACCAAACACGGAGGATGCGGCAGGTCAGGGAATGACCACCGCATATTCCCAGCCCGGATAAAGGGTGAGGGTTGGCGTCAGGAAAGGCATCCGGCCGTAAAAAAAAAAAAAAAAAAAAAAAATTGCATGCCAAAAACAATAAAAAAAAAAAAAAAAAAAAAACTATTCCCAGATTTATTTATAGAAACAAGCTCGAAATTCAATTCTCATTGAATACCTACTTGGGCACTCCATAATCTTTACAGTTTTTTAGCCACAACTGATCCAGGAACTCTTCTTGGTTTACATCCTTATCTATGTCAAAAATCACAATATTTGGATGAATTTTTCATGGTACAATCAGCCTTAAACTCGCTTCCTGTATCTTGGCGCAGCTTTTGAATTTGCATATATCATCATCCTCTCGGCCTCCACTAGCAGACCACAATCTCGTGCTATTTTAATGTTTTTTTACTTTCACATCTTTCAATAAGGGTTTTACTTCTTTTAATAATTTCATTTTTAGCTCTTCTCTGGTGTTGAATTTTTCGCTATCACCTTTTATCAACAATACCATTGGGATTTTTTTTGTTTTTGGACTTTTTGTAATTACTCCAGCGTAAGATTTCATTTCTTGAGCTTTTTATCTAATCGTTCCCTCGATAGCAAGTTCTCTGTATGTACGTCCATTGCCTTTGTTTCCAAATCATTCCACATCTCCAAACTTTCTTGACTATATTTATCGAACATATAGGCTTTCAATCTTCCTCTTATTTCTTTAACATGTTCAAACGCTTTAAATTTAGATCTTTCCTTACTGTGATCATCTCGCTTCTTTTACTCCTGTATCTATATTTTGAGACTTCCTTCTTGGCACTGTTGCTTGCACTTGATTTCCTTTTCTTTGATTTTGACGCACTACCACTTTTAGATTGTGAGGTCGGAAGTAGGCCCGAGAGAGATAATGACGCAGAACCCTTAGGCGGCAGAGTTCTAGGAATAGTTTTCCAGAGAATATCTCATTTTCTGCTAAGTCCTGCGCTTGTGATGGAATCTCCTTATCTGTCTGTTCTCTTTCATCATCGGTGACTGTTGATGTTACTTCTAACAATCCTCTTCACTAATCGTTTCTGGAGGCACTCTGCTATCACAATCTTCTTCCATAATTATATATTATAAAATTTAAATATATTTACAATAAAAGCTGAATCCCTAAAACGGGAAATAGCCAACTATTTACAAAATATACAAACTCACAATACAGGATCGATAGCCCAAAAATACAGCGTACCCTGAATTTCTCTAAAATGCTCACACAAATCTATTCACACGCAAGCTAAAATCCACCTCATTCAAGTTCAACGAGTAAGGGTCCCAGGATAAAAACCTTTAATTTGGTGAGGACACGGATATGCTTTCAATAATCTCAGGAGTGGTAAAATAACCCCCTCCTGAATTTTGAAATGTTTAACCGTCAAAATAAAACTCCTTGACCCTACTACACCAACTGCTCAATTCAGCCAGGCAAGGAGTTGCCCCGTCGCGGAGGTATGAGGAGGCAAAAGGAAAAAACAAACAATCCCGTGATTCACACAAGAAATACAGAGCGCTCTCACAGCGAGAAAAGGCCTTCCGATTGCCCCAGCTTCGCCCCCGGGGCATTTGGGAAGGTTTGTTTGTTATTTGGAACATTAGAAACTAAGGCCATATTGCTCAGGGAATATGCGGTGGTCATTCCCTTGACATTTCCGCATCTTCCATATTTGGTGGTGAAGGGCTCGAACCCCGGTCTAATCAAGAATCGTGTGCTATGCACTGCTGCTCCTTCCCACCTGACTACGGAAGCGCTATGCTTGGGAAGGCCGTCACTCTCTTACGGCTCACTCTCTTGGGCCGTAAGAGAGTGACGGCCTGATCCAGGTCCCACTTCGCATCACGCTTTGATTTCAGCACCCGGGATGCTGTGCAACTGGCGTCTAATTGCAGCCTATTTTATCAGCGATATCACGCGCAGAAAGCCCTTCCTGGGACAGAGCAACAGCTACACTTTTTTTTTTCTTGGTGTTAACTGAACATATGGAGCCATGAATACACCTCCGCAAAACAGGATACTAATGAGCGTGTATACCCTTCCAACGCCGCATTTATAGCAACGGCTGATGCAATACCTTGCAATCATTCCCTGACCTTTCCGCATCCTCCGTATTTGGTGGTGACGGGCTCAAACCCCGGTCTAATCAAGAATCGTGTGCTACGCACTGCTGCTCCTTCCCACCTGGCTACGGAGGCGCCACTGTATAAGTGAATTTGCACTAATCATTCAGAACTTTTCAACTTCCTTTCTTGGAAAGTTTCGTAATCAATGGTTAAAAGACGCTAAATATAAGAACTGACTCTGCAAATTAGATGGTGATTACTTAAATGGTTTTTGTAAATATTGTAAACGCACGCGGACAGCCAAATTAAGTGAAATTTAAAAAAATATAATAATATTTTTGGTTTCTTTGGTAAATTTCTAAGAATTCCAAAGGATAAGTTAAGAAAACACGCTGAAGATTTAGAAATCGCACTTTCAGATACCGAAATCATTGAAGGGAAACGAATTGGTCAAGTCCGCGAAGGTGGCAGATATTGATGACCATATGCTAGTGGAGAAAATGAAAGCACCGAAACCAATTCTCCTAGAATCGTGCTTCGAAAATCCTTTAAATATTTTAAAATTTCTCGCAACCAATGAAAGAATCCCTGGATTTCTGAATTTATTCCCATCGCTAAGAATATTTTTAAACAATTCCAGTGACTGCAGCGTCAGGGGAAAGAAGCTTTTCCCGATTAAAGTTAATTAAAACATATCTGAGGTCGACGACGCTTCAAGAGAGACTCAACAGCCTGCAATTTTATGTGTTGAAAGAGAAGGAAGGAATTGAAATTTTAGAAAGCTTTAAAAGATTTTGCCGATAAAACCACAAGAAAAATATACTTCTGATTAGCTTTGTTACATTATCAAAATGTCTGGTCAATTGTTAATAAATTGTAATATAAAAATAAAAAAGAAAAAAAAAAGAATTATTAATTTTAGTTTTTCATTTTTTCATTTTTTCAAAATATAGAGGGGTTAATATTGAATTTTTCAAGGCTCCCCACTAGCATGCTTCAATCGGGACCTGTATTTGTTAAGACCGGAACTGCGACAAGCAATACAGAGCTCACAACAGTACTATCAGGGCTATCAAAAATCCCAGGTGACAGCGATGGGCAATGGTCAGTTAGGGAACTTATAATCTCTTAATGAGATTGTTGGTGGAGAGTAGCAGTGTATCCCATATATACTTTATAGGACTGTGATTGGAATTCTTGATGGTCCACAATACAGTAATGTTGCTCATCTTCAATTAGCGGGCGACCAGTCTGGTGTAATGTGAATCTAGACACTAATAATCACAAAATACCACCGTTGATCTCCAGTCTATCCAATATGTTGACTACATTATCACATGCGGTCTATTCAGCGATAGAGCGCACTGAATAATAGATAATACTATTATTATTCAGTCGAATAGTGGAATTAAAGAATCTATGCAAGACTTTTCTCAAGGTGGACTGAAGGCCATAATTTGTAAGTCGGCCTTAAATCAGCAACATAATCTATTAGGAAATGATTCATTCATTCCGTGTTTACAAGCACGTAGAGGCTTCCAGTTTTTCTGAATAAAATTCAGCTGATTTCGAAAAAAAATAAGATATTGATTGAAGATTTTATTTATCTGCCCTTGAGGAGGCAATTACAACCATTATTTATCTTTTTGATATCAGTAGTTTTACTCGAGAGAACAGCTAAAGGATACGAATATTAAGCTGACCAGTTTCTGGACATAATCATTAAGGAAAACTGTATATTCGGCAACTTTCCAATTTCGGAATTTTTGAGATTTGTTTGTTTGATAGAGAAAGCTTATCTTACGTGCTTCATTCTTTTCAAACGCATAAAATTCTTTTTTCAGAATCTTCCGTAGAAAAATCACGCAAGATATACGTGATCAAATTTATCTATTTTTATTATATTATTTTTAATACTATTATCATTCAGTCGAATAATGGTTTTGAAACCAGTTTTCGAGGTAGGTTTCACAACTTCCACTAACCGCCAAGGAAAGTGTAAGCATAATCGTGTTTTTTTTCTAAATTCCTATCTGTAGACCAAGTTTCTTTATAAAAAATTCATATATCTATTGAACATCATATACTTTTCTTATTAGTATTAGTATTAGTATTAGTAATGGCAGCATGGGGCAAGAAAGCCTATGGCTTATGCTGCACCAGCCAAAAAAAAAAAAAAAAAAAAAAATCTAAACAAAACAATGATAAAAACAAAAAAAAAAAATAAATAATAATAATTAATAAAAAAAAACAATAATAATAAACCTATCATCCTATGCGCTTTCCTTACCCGAAAGTACTATCCAGATGACCTTTGAATTTCCCCAAACTGTCTGCCTCTACCACCCATGAAGGCAACTTATTCCAGTAATTTATAACTCGCTGGCTAAAAAAAAACTTCCTGCAGTCCAATCTAAACATTTCCCCCCACAACTTGAATTCATGTCCCCTAGTTCTAGCGTCATTTATAATCTTGAAAATTTTGTCCTCATTCATTTTACTGATGCCTCTCAGAGCCTTAAAAACCTCAATCAAATCTCCTCTAAGGTGTCTAGTTTCCAAACTCTGCAACCCACATATTCGAAGTCTTTCTTCATAAGGACGCCCCTTTGCCGATCTCACCAGGCAAGTTACCCTTCTTTGCACCCTTTCAAGAAGCTCGATGTCTTTCTTTAGGTGCGGTCTCCATACTTGAACACAGTATTCCAAGTGTGGTCTAACATAAGCCTTATATAATGGGATTATCACGTCCCTATCTCTACTTGCAAAAGTTCGATAGATCATCGATAGGACACCATGGGCCTTCTTTGCAATTTCTTTACAATGCTCAGAGAATTTCATGTCTGACCGTATCGTAACACCCAAGTCCCTTTCCTCCAGTACTGGGTTTAGTTGAACTCCACCAAGTGAATACGTTATTTTGATATTACTGTTTCCCAGGTGTAATACCTTACACTTTGTTGGATTAAAGCACAGCTGCCATTTTTCTGACCATTCCTGAAGTCTATCTAGGTCTCTCTGAAGAAGCTTAGCTTGACAGTGATCATTAACTACGCTACCAATTTCGACATGATCTGCAGATTTAGACATCACGCCCTCTATCTCTTCATCGATGTCGTTTATGAAAATTAAAAACAACAATGGTCCTAATACTGACCTTTGGGGAATCCTACTTCTTACATCAACCCAATCTGAGGAATAGCCATTTATGACAACCCTCTGCCTCCTGCCCTGAAGCCATCCTTCTATCCATCTAAGGATTTTCCCACTGATTCCAACCTGTTCCAGCTTATAAAGCAACCGCTCATGTGGGACTGAGTCAAAAGCTTTGCTGAAATCTAAATAAACAATGTCGAAATTATTCCCTAAATCCAGCTCGTGAGTGACCTTTCGAAATAGCGAACCAGATTTGTTAAACATGATTTTCCCTTTACAAAACCATGCTGAGTATCCTTGAGAATTTCAATTCGATCCAAATGACCCTGAATTCCACCCTTGATCATTGTCTCCATGATTTTCCCTACTACTGAAGTCAGACTGACAGGTCGATAATTTCCAACTTCACTTTTAGAGCCACCCTTATGTATGGGAGATACATTTGCACTTTTCCAATCCAAGGGAATTTCCCCAGCGTCTAGTGATGCTCGCATAATTAGCTTCAATGGTTCAATGCACTCTCTTGCCGCCTCCCTTAAGATTATTTTTTATATTACATCAACTCCAGGAGCCTTACTGGCCTGTAGGCTCGAAAGTTTTTTCATTAAATAATCTTGCGAAATTTCAATATCATTAATTACTTATTTTTTAACTTCGCTCCCACAATTTCCCATTGCCACAAAAGGTTTTTCATTTGTAAATATCGATGCAAAATAACTGTTGAGTTCATCTGCAACGGCAGCTGGTGTATTTAATACTATCCCCTTTTCCTTACGTAAAGGTCCGACCTTCTTGTCATTTATATATGTGAAGAATTCCTTATCCCCCCTATTTGCTCTGTTTGCTAGTGATTTCTCATAAACTGCCTTTGCCTGTCGAACCTTTTCTGTGGCTCTATTACACATCACCTTGTAGCTGTTATAGGCTTCAGTACTTTTTACTGCTCTGTAACCTTTCCATGCCACCTTTTTCTGCTCAACTAATGTGGCAACTTAATTATTCATCCAACTTGGAACCCTCCTCCTTGAGTATTGTTTTAATGGTATATACGCATTGAAGGCATCTGTGATTAATGTTTTAAAAGCGTACCACAGTTCAAATGTATTCATTTTCTGCACGATATCTACCCAGTTAATAGAGGCCATGTAGTACCTTAAGGCATCGTAATTTCCTTTTCTGAAATTAAAACCCATTCCTTTGCCTTTTACTTCTGCTACCTCTCTCGTCATCATCCACCGTAGAACTCCGTGATCACTTCCTGCTACTGGTTCCTCTACTGTCAGCCCTGTTATGTCATCTGATTCATGTGTGATGATGAGGTCTAGGATATTCTTTTCTCTTGTACTTTCCCTAACATGTTGATACAAATAACAGTCGTCTAGTTGATTTAAAAAGTTTGTTCCCCATGTCGAGTTTTCTTCCCATTTACTCCAATCAATTAGAGGCAAATTGAAATCACCCATAATAAGACATTGACGCTTACTTGCCCAATCCATTTGCATGTAGAGGCTTTTGTCATAATCTTCACAATCACGTGGTCTGTAGATTACTCCTACTCGCATTATATCTTTGTTTCCAACTATCTCACACCATACAGACTCTATACTAGCATGTGAAATGTCTGAATCCGGGAAAGCACTTCTAACGTTACTGTATAAACAATTAAGATTTACTATTCTTGTATATTTAACAACCCTAGCACAACCCTTGAAGTTTTTTTAGGCTCTCTTCACTGATATTAGCTACCCGCTCGCGTGAAACGTTTCTGCCCCAGAACATCTAGATAATACGTCCAGTTGGGGTAACAGATAAGAACTCTTAAGGTATGTAAAAGAGTTACATTGACCAATATTATCAGATAAATGCGTGTTCGTATTACCCACATCCTCCCTATCTAGCAGTTTCCCTGAACCTTTAAGGTATCCTCAATAATACTGGCAAAAACTTTTGCACCACCTTTGTTTAAGTGTATCGCGTCTCTACAAAACAAATTCCTTCTACCTACAAGTGTGGGCCATGCTGATAGAAATTTCCCCCCTAAAGCCTTGCAGATTCCTTCAAGTCTTGAGTTAATCCACAAGGCTCTTAACATATAATCCTTCCTATCGTGTCTGAGCAGAATTGCAGACACATAGACATTATGGCCTAGCTCGCGACATTTCCTCAGCATGGTCCTGTATTTTTCCAACAAATCGTCAGATCGTGTACGTTTAATATCATTAGTCCCCACATGAATAATAATATTCCCTTTAACCCCTTTAAAATCTGACAATCTGTTGGTGACATCATCAATAGTTGCTCCTGGCAGACATACCCTGGTTCTACTCCACCTATCCTTATTACAAAAAATATTCCCCGTTTCCCTGACAGTGGAGTCTCCTTATAAAGCAATGTCCTTTTTAACCAGAGTAGTTTTCACTTCGTTTTTCTGTTTTGAGGTTGGAATCGGGTGTGCATCACTTGGTAGATTGCTGGAGTCTTGAGTCCCTGACGAGCTCCCAACAGGTAAATCAGGTAATACAGAATTTTAAAATAATGAGTCAATAATAATAGTCATAACGGGATGTCTTGGTAAGTTTCAGATTTAAATATTCGCTGTTTAGGGTGTAAAATTGGCTTGCATGCTTCTGCTAAACCTGTATGTGTATAAGTATCCCTGTTTCTGATGTTGGACGGATGGTACCGCATTCCTCGTTTTCTCCAGATGAAATAACGTCTAGAATCTGTTTCTAGGCATTTTTATTCGGGCGCTAGAGATTGGACGGTAATGTTTAATTAGCGATGTGTTACGGATCTTGGGTATAAGCTCGACAGTATAGTTGTTCCACTTAACTGGAAAGTAGCGGGCCTCAAGATGCCATTGTAGATAGAGATAGACAGCAGTGGTTGAATAATGAAAGGGCTGAGGCACTTAACGGTGAATTATGGTGGAACATTATAAGTTACTGCAACATCACTGGGAGCCAATGAGTTGAGGACTTTTGTAAGTTGAGGTGAAGTGAAATTATAGCTGTGAAGGATATCTATATAAGACACGTGATCCGGCATATCAAGTTTTGGAGGCAGCACATTTGACCGTTGAAATTTCGCAATGTGGTCCATCCATTGGTCACGATTAACAAGGATTTGGTTGCTAAGGTACGCATGATAATAGGGAATGTTCCCCATATGAAGCTGAGCATTGAAGAAATTAGCAGTCGCTGCTGATTTTTGTCTGTTGAAATGAGCCCGTGCTTTTGAGTAGGAAATTCCATCACCAACATCACTTGTCGGACCAACATCCTTGGAGGCTGAAAAGTTTGCAAAAGTGTTAATCCAGTGCATAAAAATGGTTGTTGCAAACGACTAAACGTGACTTCACACCCTTCGAGGACATGCCAAGGAGTAAGTGTGGCAGCCATAAGGCATTTTTCAGCATTTAGAAAATTTGGGCTGATGATTGTGGACGTTTTACTCAGCTTATAAAGAGATTCGCATCGCTTATGGGCATTCTCTTTGCATGGAAGTAGTAAAATTTGCGAAACAAGACGGTCATGATTGGAGTTAAAAGTTGTTTCTGAGGGTCACCAATTCCTTTAGTGAGAATTTCATTGACGAGGCGAATTTCAGCGGATTTCATATCTTCAATTAGGCGCTCTCTTAGCAATTCACGGTGAGTTGGTAGGTTTAAATCGCCTATGAGCTGCGGATATGTGGAGGTGATTATGATCCAATTTGAAATTTCGGTAAAATATTCCGAGTGGGCATTGGCGGAACATAGATTGTGCAGATGTCAAAAATGGCCTTATTTGAGCTAGGTTTAAGAACCGTGCTTAAAAGTTGTGGACTCATTGGACTTCTTTTTAATTAAATTAAGCATTGATTGGTGGTAGATGACTTTGATCCTTGCAATAAAATGGAATTTGTTCAGTCGAAGAATATCTGCGCAGTGTTTCGGCACCTTTGCCACCCGAGTGTTCAAGAGAAAACTATAACTGAGGCAAATCAACGAATCCTGATTTTTTCTGGAATTCTTGTAAAGTTTTACTAAAGTTTTGATGCATTTGTTGTATAGCCTCTTATGAACTTTGCACCGTTTGGAAGTCACAGTGTTTGTTCTTCATATCGGCTCTACACTTTCAGGAAGAAGATGCTATCGATCTGTACGAACTTTGCACTCTTTAGAATGGACAACGATGGTGGAATGAGTTTAACTTGGGTTTAAAGTTAAAAATATCGTGTTCAGACTCATCTTTTCCTGGTGTGAATTGCTGTACGTCACTCATCATGTCACCTCTTGATCATGATTTTTTGGGCTCTCGATTAATTAAGGAATCTGCTATGTATTCTTCAAATGAACTTTCACATTTTGGAAGACATACCCCAAACTGAAGATATTGTGCCCACATGATGGTTTCCCTTGTTTCCTGGGAGGATTCTATTGTCAACTTATAGCGCTTTCTTTGAATAGTTAAAAGAAAAGGAAAATTGAAAAGGTTGTTTAAGCATGGGTAATGCATTTCTATTATTTCTACTACCTAGGTAGTATGCATTCATCGTTTTATTTTATTTCATATTGTGAATAACTTCCCAACGAGTGGCCCATGTATTGCACTACTTCGAATTAGTAACGCTTCTCTGTATAAGTAACAGAAAGACAACTGTTACTTATTCTCAGATGGGCACCACCACCCAGACGGCACCGGTTCGAAGTTGTTTGGCTTCATCATCGGTGGATCGGCAGGTATCCTGTTGCAATAGTGACAACCCAATTATGAAGTCTAACTCCACAATATGAGATATAATAAAACGATGCATGCATACTTCCTTGGTAGTAGAAATGGTGGAGAAACATTACCAATGCTTAAACAGCATTTTCATACTCTTTGACATTTAGTTAAGAAATATATTAAAAGGAAAATTATGAAGGTAAGTTCTCTTCAATTGGCATATGCTTTTATCCTAGCTTCCTGTTTCCCCTGCTTGGCCTTTCAGGGCTAGTGATGCATTTTGAGAAAGATTTCCTCTGTTATAATTGTCTCGTGAAGCTGACTCTTGACGGAGATGATAGTTTCACTCTCTTCATTTTTTTTTTCTACTTTAGCCTTACTTATGTGTGAGAGAGAGAGAGAGAGAGAGAGAGAGAGAGAGAGAGAGAGAGAGAGAGAGAGAGAGAATCTTTAATGCCCTTCACGGCCAAAAAGCCAGGGGTTATGTCTACTAACTTCCCTTTTCTGGTGCATCCACCTGTTTGATCCCCTTCTATACTGTAATCACATCCTTCGCTCACCAGATCCTTTACTTATCCTACTATAAATCTTATTTCATTTTCTTCTCCCGTACCACCCTGGGACTTTGTCTCAGGTGGGTGGAGCAAGATGTTAGTAGAACTTGGCCGGCTCCATTATAAATTCATATTTAGTGCTTCCTTTTCCAAGGATTTGTATGTTTTTTATACGCACGTGCATCATGTCTAAACCGTACATGGATGACATTGCCAGCTATTTTTTTTTTTTTTTTCATCGATGAAACTTTGTCTTTCATTCCTTTCTCTGGTTTTCCTGGATGTAACATATATCGTTGAATATCGAGTATCCTTGAATGTACTTGTTCTGTACGCCAGAGATTCGACACCCAGTAAATGGATTATAATTTATTCACAGAAACTTTAAATGAAATATTCAACAGAAAAGATAAAAGTCGCAAGCTGATTTGAAAAGGCTTCCTAAGAAATGGAAAACCAGTCTATTTAACCTTGAGATGAAAAAAAAAAAACGCTAGTACCGCAAATTGCTTTTTACAGATAATTTCTTCTTACAGTTATCTGTTTCTAGTGCTGATACCTGGTATAGGTTTGATGGAAAATGCAACCGAATGCAATTTTTGAATATAATTTGCATAATAAGCAGATAATCGACTCGACTTACAGCCCAGCAACTGTTTGGCAAATTAACTGTTTAATCACGTGAAATCTTGGATCATGTCGATTCTTTGTGGTTCTAATATGCACTACATTAAGAAATATTTAGATTCCCATCTCTCCTAAAAGCAGTGAATGGTACAGTCCAGGCGTACACCCATAAGTAAAAGATAAAAAGACTATCAGATGCGAGTATTATTTACTAAATCAGCTGCTACTATTGATTTACTAAATTAAATATCAGTAGTTGTCCGACGCGTATTAGTGTTTTGAAATCAATGGTGGCTTCCAGCCCCTCCTGTTTAGGGCTTGCTGAATCTCTCAAGATGGATCGACGTTGAACGTCTTACTTTTCAGAGTGAACTGGTCCTGGTGGTTTCCGCTGAGATAAGAAGTGAGCTTGAAGTTCATACAAACAGCGCTCTTGCTGTCTTACAGCATTGGACTGCTACACATCGTTTCGTCATCTCCGGAGAAAAAACAAAACCAGTATTACTTAAAGCAGACCCATTAATTATAATCGCTAACACCTCCATCAAGCTATTTCCTGAGATTAAGAACTAGTGTCACACTGGACATGAAACTAACTTTCTATACTCATCTTTTGTACCTCACTAACAAAATCAAGAAATATACCGCCACGATTGTCCGAATTATCGTGCGGATTGGGCCTGAAGCACCGAGCAATTGTGCTCCTATGTCGGGCGCCTGTGTCTGGTGTTCCAGAGTTACCACACGCGCTGCTGACTTTGGTTTGAGGTTCATGCTCCTCACAGTTACTACACTGGTAGGCAAAACTTAAGGACCAACACTATTTATAAAGGTTACAACTACAAAATCTTTACTTAAGGTACTCTTTACTGATGAGAGTAGATTCATTCTCAGCAGCGATTCTGGATGTCAGCTAATCTGGCGAGAGGTTGCCACACGGTATCACTCCGCAAACATCACTGAAAGGGATATATATGGCGGTCGAGGTTTTCTCGTCTGGGGAGGCGTTATCTTGGATGGATGTACACAACTAAAGATACTAGAAAGCGGTACTATAACCGGTGCACGCTACTGTACTGAGGTAATCCTTCCCCATGTGCGTCTGTTCCGAGGTGCCATTGGCGCCGAGTTCGTGTTTATGGATGATAACGCCACACCCCATCGCACTGCAGCTGTTGATATGCTTTTGGAAAGTGAGGACATTGTTCGTATGGATTGGCCTGCCCGTTCCATCGATCTAAATCCCATCGAACACATCTGGGAAGCTCTGGGGAGATGCCTAGCGGCACGTCCACATCCACCAGAAAATGTTAACCAGCTCAAGATGGCGCTGACAGAGGAAGGGACGACGTTACCGCATGAATTTATCAAAAAGATTGTTCTAAGTAAGGATAGGCTGTGCAAAGCCTGCATCGACATTAACGGTGTCCATATCTCCAACTGAGGACCACCTCTACCCTTTGTTCCATCTTTGGCAGTGATGCATCTGTATCATGGCAGCCAGTGCTATGTTGCCATTTTTGAATAAAGTCCCTCTGTACCGTTTTGTTTCCGTTGCTGCGTTGGTGTTGTTCCCTTCATCATTTGTGTATCTTAAGAGGTTCATTTGGTATGCTTTTCTGATATCCAGGTCACTGAATATGGGAAAAGCATACCAGAACTACAGTGGCGTGCAAAATTTAAGGACCTGAATGGTCATTAAATTTTGCACGCCACTGTAGTTCATGCTGAACAGTAAGTACCTCGACTCTACAGGAGTTAGCAAGCTTCATTTCACTCTACATGGAAGCTGTTAAGAAAAGTCTCTTTTAACGACTTAAAAAAAGCATCACTGCAGAGGTGGCTGGCCAACAGAACTTAGCAAGAATCATGGGATAATACCACTAAAGAACTTGTCACCGAAAGATTCATCTTCTCGGTATCGTTCACCAGTCCTAAGTCTCCTCCCTGGTAATTACGAGGACTTCAACTAATCTTCCTGCTAACAGGCCATGGTCCCTTCAAGGAGAAACTAACATCACTAAGAGCCGAAGAAAACCTCGTAGTGTATGGGCACTAAGAGGAGATATTAAGAGTTGGGACCATGTTACGTATAACTCCCCCAAAATATGAAAACCATTGTCTAAGAAACAATCAATATCACCGCGGGATAACCCAGACGGAATATTCTCTCAGATATTACTAGGTCGTCAGGATAATACATCAGAATCCAGCGCAAAAATACCAATTGATCAAAGAACGTGCGCCACATTACAAGTACGAAACAGAATCCCTACTCACAAACAACCTATACGGAAACAGTGTCGTAATAACCCTAATCGACAAGAAGGAAATGGCTACTACGTGCTCGACAGAGCGGTGCCCAACAGTTAAAACCTTCAGGAAACCTACGAGGAAATTATTCATGTGTTGTGGCGGACCCCAGGGTTTCCCCCATTAGCCACTATTCTACTTCTTCTGTTGAAGCTTTCGCCGAAAATGGCCATTTGTATAATTATAATAAAATTCTTTATTCATAGAAATGTAGGACGCGATTCCGGCTACAGGCAACGAAAGGAATCTCACAATTAACTGTACACATTACATTCAGTATGTACAAAACTACGTGAGTATGCAGCAATTACATAAAACACACAGAAAGTGCCGATAATACAGAGCTTGTATTGCATTATATCGATTTTATAGTAATTATAATATATTTCACAGAGCTTATATTGCATTATATAGATTTTATAGTTATTATGGTAATAAAATAAGGCCGGAGATAGGAGAAGAACAATGTGGATTTATGCAAAATACTGGAACAGAAAATGCTATCTTCATAATAAGGATAATGTCGGAGAGGGCTATTGAAATGCAGAGAGACCTGTTTATGTGTTTCATTGATCTTACGATGGCATTCGACAGGGTGAAACATGAAGAACTCTTCAACATTTTAGATTGTTTAGACGTAGATGGGAAAGATATAAGGATACTCAGGAACTTATACTGGGAACAAACAGCCAGCCTGGGAATTGGAAAAGACAGGGGTGAGAACATAAGAATTCTGAGGGGGGGCGTGTAAGACAGTGCTGTGTTTGCTCTCCGGACCTATTCAACCTCTACAGCGAGGAAATTATGAGAGGAACACATGGAATTGGAGGATTCCGAATTGTCAGACAGAATTGAAACAACATCAGATATGCAGAGGACATCGCTCTCATTGCCGAGACAGAAGAAGAACTATAGGAACTTCTAGATGAAGTAGTGGAACAAAGTAGAAGGAAAGGCTTAACAATAAACATTAAAAAAACAGAATACATAGTTTTCAGCAAAAAGAAAATTGTGCCCAAATGCGTACCGAAATTAGGGAACAACGTTCCCTTCAACAGTGCTGCGAACAGGCGCAGCACTGTTGAAGAGTTGACTACCCAATACAACATAGGCCAACCCGGAACAATATCTGGCATAACCAGGCGTCGCACGTATGGGCTATATATCAGACGACCCCTACGGCATCCTCTCTTAACCAAGGTTCATCGGCGTAAAAGACTCGCCTGGTGCAAAGAGCATGCAAGTTGGCCGTTAGAAGACTGGAAGAAAGTGTGCTGGTCGGATGAATCACGTTATTTACTCCACATCGTGGATGATCGTGTACGGATTTGGCATCAACAACATGAGGCTCTTGATACATGATGCATGGTTTCAAAAGTGCAGGCCCAGGCCGGTGGGGACGGTTGTATTGTGTGGGGCATGTTTCACTGGCGGGAACCTGAACCCCTGGTGTATGTGGAACAACGTATCAGTGTTGTCCGTTATTGTCAACTGATTGCTTACTCTGTACTCCCCGCTATGTTGCACTTTTTCCTGAATGGCGATGGTATCTTCCAAGCTTACAATGCACCGAGCCATCGGGCACTTGTTGTGCAGGAATGGTTTGAGGAACACAGTTCTGACTTCCAGCATAACGATTGGCCCCCGAACTCCACCGAAATCAATCCCATAGAGCACTTCTGAGACACTATGGAAATGCATATCAGGCGTCTGGATACACCAACCACTTCCATACTTCATTGCTAGCCACATTACACAAAGCTTGGTTGGCCATACCTCCCGAATGCTGCCGACACCTTGTTGAATCAATGCCACGTCGGATAGCTGCTGTACTGAGGGTAGAAGGAGGATCTACGAAGTATTAAGTAGGCGGTTATAATTCAGTGATCACTTAGTGTATATATACGCAGATATATGAAGAAATGTATAGTGGTATACTTACTAGTCAACAAGTTGAAAATCCGGTAGAACAACGTAGTCCGTTTTCTGAAAACCACCAGAAAACTTCAAGTTCCACTTCAACAAGCACAAAATATCAAGACGTGGTATAGAAGTTAAGCATTAAGTAAAGATCTTAATTCATTTCTTCGCAAAAACGCTTTAGTTGCAAAAATGTTAAAGGCCCTAAAGACATCTTTGTTTTGTATCAACATTGATTTATTTTCTCTGGTGAACCCATAGTACGCTGAAGCTCATTCCTCAGATCACTTTACAAATTGTAGTCCAAAAGGATATGATCACTATCATCTGCCAATCCACAGATGCAAAACGGGGTCGGCGATAAACCTAATTTCAAGAGTTTACAGTTCAAACTCTCATGTCCGGTTAGCAAAAAGCATCCATAAAGTCCAGGAGAGAACCAAAGTAGATACTTCTTGATGAATTCCGACTCAGTAAGAATAAAGCTTCTTTCAACCTTCCCGAGCTCCTAGGTGCTCCGATCTTCCTGTCATTTCCTTACAAAGTTGAAGCGGATGCGCTTTTGTTCAGAGGAAATGTACACAGAAAGGTCAAGTTCGATATCATCTAGAGAAATTGTTTGACTCTTTTTAAGTGCTAATTTAAATACTTATACTGTACCTCATAACGTATGGGCAATTTACCTATTAAACCATGAAGTGCCACAGTGGACGAAGTGTTGCCAGCCTTTGTAATCATTAGCAGAGTTGCTAGCTGAGCCTGGGGGATTTGTTTAATGATAACAGACTTTTTGGCTTTGAAACCCCAAGCTTCATTATACTTCCAGGGTGTGGAATTCAGCTTTGCGTGGTGTATTTCATTTATTAAAAATACTTTTTTTTTATTGGACTGGACGTTACATTAAAATTGCATGCACTGATGGCAATTTCTCACTATTTTTTTATTTTTATTAAGACTAAAGGTGTCACTGAGAACATAAGTTCAAATCCGCCTAACAACTCTCAACTGACTATTTTACATCTTTCATAAAATAGATAAATAAATACAACATTGTAAAAACATAAATTAATTAAAAAAAACAACAACAACAACAACGCATAAAATTTACACTAGCAACTCATCCATAACATCAAAAACAGACTTAAACTCTAAGTATTGTCCAGGTCTTCTTGGTGAAACAATTATTGTCCAATTTTATCTTCAGACTTAATTGATTTGGGGCAGAACTGGGTTCGCCCCCAGAATAAGCCTCTTCCTTCGAGCAAAAACTTCTTTTGCAAAGGCCTGGAGTGCTGCAAGATTACTTGCTGTTGGGATTAGCGGTTCCACTGCAGTTGAGGAGAATCCCTGGATGTTATTCCTCAGCTTTTCTCTGGATTCATTATACATAGCACAGTCGAAGAGTATGTGAGACCAGTTCTCTTTTCTCCACAGAAACAAAGTTCTGACTCTGAAATCCTAAATTGAAATAATTTCTCATTGAGGGCCCCATGTTCTGCGACTAGATAGGAGGTTTCCATCGTGAGAGTAAACCATTTAGTAACGAATTTTGCCATTGCAAAGGTAAAATCCGGTATGAAGTTTTTCGTGACAAGTCCCTTGTTGGTTGTGTCCCATCGCGTCTGCCATATATGAACTAGCTCATTATAGAAGCTTCTCTCTTTTCACGTATGTGTCTAAGTTAAGTCGGATGCCTAGAATTGCTGCAGGAATCCTCCTCCGTATTCTGAAGCATAGTCCGTTATAAACTAAAAAGAGGTCCAGTGGAAGAACCCCTGCAATGACTTGTATTGCTGCTGTTGAGAGAGTTCTGCAGATCCGATGGGTAGCCAGGAGAAGTCCCCGTTGGACAGAGTTCGTTCAGCTTCTCTTTAATTTTAAACTTAATTGCCCGGTGAAACCACGCCCCTGCAGCGAACGTGACTATGGGGAGGAACACCCCCCTTGTAGTAAAGGAGTATTGTGCGCTTGGAGCTCCTCCCCCCCCAGTCACTCCTGGAGATCCTGAATATTGAGGCTGAGAAGTTTCTTACTTTTTTGTTGAGATTCTGAAGGTGAGGGAGGAAAGTAAGTCTATGGTCAATGATCACCCCTAGGACTCGGGTTTGGGTCACAAGAGGTAACTGCATGCCTTGAATTTTAACTTGGGGAGGCCTTCGAAAGTCGAGTTTGGCTCCAAAGATCATCATATTGGTTTTTGTTAGATTGATTCGGAGCTTATTGGTTTGAATCCAGTCGGCAAGGTCGTGAAGAACGTGGTTTGCAGTGGTCTCAAGGGCTCGCCGAGAGCGGCCCGAGAAGATGATGGTGAGATCGTTTGCAAATGCAATGATCTTGGTACTGTGGAAGATGCGGCGAAGCCAGTCCTGAAGAACCAGGTTCCAGATTAGGGTGCCCAATACGGAGCCCTGTGGCATCCTCTATAAATTGGTCGTGTTCAGGCAAGACATAGTTGCCTATGTCTTGCCTATACTGTAACGGTTCTGTCGGTGAAGTAGTTCCTGATTAACCAGAAGAATTGTGGTGGGCAATCAGCAGAGTGCGCCTCTCAAGAGCGCTCTCCCACCATACACGGTCAAAGACCCCCTGAAAGTCTATAAAAACGGCCAGTTCGTACTTGGCCTTGGAGGTTTCCAGATGGAGTATTATTTCTGGGACTGCATCCTCACAGGAGCAACCTTGTGTGAATCCATATTGTGAAGGGGAGACAAGTCCTTTGTCTTGAAATATGCTTACAATTTTTATCGCTGAGTAGTTCCAGAATTTTACCAAGGTTGGGTAAGAGAGCAATGGGGCGGAGTGCCCGAGTTTCTGTTGGTGGTTTGTTAGGCTTCGGAATGAGTCGGAGAAGAGCAACTTTCCAGGGCTCGGGGAAGAGAGATTCTCTAAGGCAGCGGTTAAAAAAGGAGAAGTACGTGTTCTCGTTTCGGTTTGAACACCCATTGTATGAATGCATGCTAAATAAGATCAATGACAGGGCATTTATTCAGGTTGATTCTGTTCATTGCTGTCTGCAGTTCTTGGAATGTAAAAGGTTCATCAGGTGAGGTTACTGTATAGAGTGAATTTCTTCTTCTGATATCTGCATGTTCAGGTTGAATTCCATTGGATCGTCTGTGGGGAAAAGTTCATCAATTATGGCACTGATCGAATTGTGCCATGTTATGGTTTCCTATTCGTGAAGCTGTACCGAGCCAAAGACATCTGTGGTGTATGTCTTCCCCCTGGATATTTTATAAACGAGTCCCCATGGGTTTGAATTTCCTGAGTCCTTGACAAAGTCCATCCAGGTTTGTCGTTTCCTGTTGGCAACCGCTTTGGTAAAGGTGCTCTTTTTAGCGAGGTAGATGGCATGCAGTTGTTCAACCTCTTGGGGAGATCAATTTCTGTGACGCTGGTACTACTTACGCGCTCTCTTTGCCTTTTCCCTTAGTTCAGTTAGCTCGGTGCTCCACCAGGCACAAGTTTGAGATTTTATGGTATTTTCTTCGCCGAGCGATATTAGCATTAGCATTAGCATTAGTAGAGGCATTTGATGCAAGAAAGCAAGCTTATGCAACATCAGCCAAAAAAAAAAAAAAAAAAACCCACTTCCACTTCACCCCTCTGTTCGTTCGAAATACCTGTCCAGCTGAGCCTTAAACTTATTTAGACTATCAACCTCCACTACAAGGGATGGACGTCTGTTCCACCAACCAACCACCCGCTGGCTAAAGCCAAATTTCCGCACGTGTATCCTACATCTGTCTTTCCTCAATTTGAATTTATGCCCTCTCAAGTGATTATTCTGAGCTAGAGGAAGAATCCCATCAGCATTGAGCATGCTCAAACCATTCAAGGCTTTATACACCTCTATCAGATCACCTCGCTGGTGCCTAGTCTCCAGACACTGTAATTTGCAAAACTTAAGCCTTTCTTCGTAAGAGCACCCCTTTGTTCCATTCACTAATCTTGTTGCCCTTCTCTGTACTCGTTCCAGCAGCTCTACATCCATTTTGAAATGAGGCCTCCAGACCTGTATACAGTACTCTAGGTGTGGCCTGACCATTGCCTTATACAAGGGAATAATCGCTTCCTTATCCCTGCTGGAAAAATTCCTGTATATCATTGACAATACTCCATGAGCTACTCTTGCAGCCCGTCTGCACTGCTCAGAGAACTTCATATCTGCCTGCGCAACCACACCCAAGTCCCTTTCATTCTCTACCACTGTCAGTGTAGTATTACAGAGTTGATATGTTGCTCTGGGGTTGCTGTTTCCCACGTGTAGTACTTTACATTTGTCAATGTTAAACTTCATTTGCCACCTCTCAGCCCATCTGCTCAACCTTTCCAGATCCTGTTGCAGCAGCATAGTGTCAGTAGTGTCCTTGACAACCCTGCCAACCTTTGTATCGTCTGCAAACTTGGACATTAAGCTTGATATACCATCATCAATATCATTTATAAATACAGAAAACAATAATGGACCCAACAGTAAGCCCTGAGGGACTCCACTAATAACATTAGTCCACGATGAGCAGTGTCCATTGATTACCACTCTGTGTCTTCTCCCCCTCAACCACCCCTTTATCCATAGCAGCAATTTTCCTCTAATGTCACACTGCTCCAATTTGTGTAGCAGTCTTCCATGTGCAACAGTATCAAAAGCCTTTCTAAGATCCAAATATATAATATCAAAGCTATTCCCTGCTTCCAGTTCTTTTGTGACTGCATCATAGTATCCAATCAAATTGGTCAGGCAAGACTTCCCCTTAACAAAGCGATGCTGTGTCCGAGTTATAATTGAAGTCTTGTCGAAATGATCCTGCAGTGCTTGTTTAACCAGTGTCTCCATTAATTTTCCTGGAACAGAAGTTAAGCTCACAGGTCTATAATTACTTGTGTCAGCCTTTGATCCTCCTTTGTGAATTGGGGTCACATTTGCACATTTCCAGTCTATGGGTACCTCCCCGGAGTCCAAGGAAGCTCTCATAATCATGGCTAAGGGATTGTTTACTTCCTTTGCTGCCTCCTTTAATATAACTGGATAGATCCCATCCACCCCGGGTGCCTTTCTTGTGTTTATCTTCAACAGTTTCTCCTCCACTTTACTCCCAGTTATTTCAAAATTCTGTAGCTTACTGCTAGAGTTGAATACACCTCTGGCATTCCCCTCGCTGAATAACTCCACATGTGTGAATGTCGATGCAAAATATTCATTTAGTTTGTTAGCTACCTGAGCAGGATCATCAACAGTTGACCCATCAATATCAAGTAGACCAATCTGATTCATCCCCTTCCTTCTAGAGTTTACATAAGTAAAGAACTCTTTGCTGTTTTTCTTTGCATCCCTTGCCAAGGATTTCTCGTAATCTGCCTTCGTCTACCTAACGTCCTTTGTAACTTGGTTGCATATCAACTTGTATCTATCATAGGCTTCTGTGTCATGTGTTAATTTGTATGTATCCCATGCATTTTTCTTCTCTGCCATATTTCTCATTAGTTCATCTGACATCCATTTTGGCCTAAACCTTGAACAATATTTCTTAGTTGGTATGTAAAGCCTAGTAGCTTCCAAGATAAGTTCTTTGAATGGTTCCCATTTTGCATTTGCTGTTGGTAACATCATCAGTTGGTCCCACAGTATAGAATTTAGAACGTAGAAGCAATAACCCTTCCCTTTACCCCTAATGGTAGTTACCTCTTTGAGTAAATCCCACTTCAGCACACTGTGATCACTGCCACCTAGTGGTTCATTTATCTGCAGATTCTTAATGCATGAAGAATCACTGCTGATAATCAAATCCAGAGTATTCCTCCCTCTAGTTGCCTCCCGAACATGCTGATGTAGAAAACAATCATCCAATAAATCCACAAAAGCCCTGCTAGTGTGTGAGTGACCAGCCCCCAAATTCCAGTCAATATCTGGGAAATTAAAATCTCCCATTATAAGACTCTCCGATTTACTGGCCCACTCTATTTCCCTGTACAGTTTCTTATTATACTCATCAGAGTCATTAGGCCTATAGCACACTCCTACTCTCAATTTTGATCTCCCAATGCTTATGTCACACCAAACTGACTCAACACTGCACTGTAAAGCGATGTCGACTGGCTTCACTTCCTTGGTTTTTATGTGTTTCTTAACTAATAGCATAACCCCTCCCCCTTCCTATCCTGTCTATCCTTTCTGTAGACGTTGTACTCTCCAAATTCCAGTTCTGTGTGACACCACGTCTCTGATATCCCAACAATATCTGCCTTTGATGTTTTGAGCAATAACTCAAATTCATCAAATTTATTTACTAAACTCCTAGCATTGGTGTACACGCAAGTATACCTGAACCTGTTTTTATTCTTAGCTACCCTAACACAACCCATGTGTTTACTTGTACCGCAATGGCTCCCAGCAGTCTCTGAAATACCATGCATCTTGTTTTTCAGGCTTCTGCTCATTCTAATAGAAGCAGTGCAAGAATCTCTTTCTCCTCTGCCAGTGGCTACTGTCAAGCTATTGGTCTTTGTCTCCCCCCAAGCTAGCAGTTGTCCGACCCACCTAACACTGCCTCGATAGCATCAGCAAATATTCTTGCACCCTTTCTATTTAAGTGTATCCCATCCCTGTAGAAGCAATCCCTCCTGTTAACAAGTACAGTCCAGGCTGAAAAAAATTCTACCCCTTGAGCCTTGCACAATCTTTCCAGGGCCAAATTGATCGACATGCAGCTAATTAGAGTGAGCTCTGGTACAGGTCCGTCAGGGCAGCTGCACTCTTATCAGATAGCGAAGGTAGGTCTGGGAAATCTCTCTGTATGGAAGTGCCAAAGGCTGCCCAGTCAACGACCTTAGTCGAGAACCTGATAAACCCAGTGGGGTCAATATGAGGTTCTCGGTTAGGTATGTGCATGCTCATGTGGAAACATATCACTCTATGATCGCTTAGGGTCCAATCCGGAATGATGGTCCATCAGTAAATCAGGTTTCTTAGGTCATTGGTGGTGGCTGTGATGTGGATGTTGTATTTTCCTGTAGCGTTGCAGTAGGTGGTGTATTGACTTTGTTTGTTGTGAATGGGTAGGTTCCGAATTTAGATCAGATCCTCAAACAGAAGACCTCTGGAGTCTTGAACTGGCGACTGCCAGAGGGTGGATTTGGCATTTACATCTGAGGTGATGATAACCGCATTGGACCCTAAGGAGTCCAGTGCGAGATCTAGGTAGTTGAGTGATGCCTCAATGCCATGGGATGGCGGGTAGTAAAAGAGATGAGATAAAATGAGAGTGAGGCACATGTCACCTGAATACTTCGTACACAGGCCATTGATTACTAGGATGACCAGCTCTTTATTCATTACTACAATACAGGTTTTTGGGTCATCCAGGGTGGGTTTGACTCGATGGTGAAGAGAAACGCCCATAATCTTTGAAGAGTTTCCCGTCTGAGGCCTTGAAACATACGGTTCCTGTATAGAGATGATATCTATGGAATTTTCCTCTGTTGCACGTCTAATTTCATCTACTATTGCTCTAGAACGATATCCATTGATCAGCATGACCGTTATCTGACTAGTAGAGGTATAGCAATGCCTACAGGACACAAGGGAAGTTGAAGGCTGAGGACCGGAGGTCCTATTTGTGGGATTGGGAAACTGGATGGAGGCTTTTTG
This sequence comes from Mastigoproctus giganteus, assembly GCF_048544385.1. Lineage (NCBI taxonomy): Eukaryota > Metazoa > Arthropoda > Arachnida > Uropygi > Thelyphonidae > Mastigoproctus > Mastigoproctus giganteus. The sequence continues at coordinate 11,100,891 of NC_143585.1, read as the reverse complement.
GTGTTTATTCATCAGCAGCCTTTAGTCTTGCCTGGTTTAAAGCTGGTTGATATTCCGGACATGCACTGTCCCTCACAGAATGACTGTGTTCCCTTTACCACCTTTTGCAGTTAGCACAACTAGGTGCCTCATCCTTATTAGGGCATTCAGCATGAACATGGCCACTGCGAGCGCAGTATCCACAGGTGGGAGATTTGTGGGAGCAATACTAGGCAGTGTGTCCAAATCATAGGCAGAGGAAGCATTTGGTCAACACTGTGAAGGGTCTGAACCGGTGTGCACTGCACCCCAGATAGATCCATACCAAAGATATAACTGTCTTGAAAAGATTTGGGGTGAGTGTGATTACCTGATGCGAAGCAGCGACGGAGTTGGTTTTAGTGGTAAATCTAATGGCAATTTGCTTTTTAACTTCTTCAAAAGAGAATCCTTGTCCCATGCAATTCTTGTGGAATAGATAATCCAGGAAGTCCTCGTTAGTATTATTTTTATGGACACTAGCTACTTTTCGTGGCAGTGACTCCAAATTCATTTTATATGAACTGCAGAGCTTCAATGTCTTGTAATGTTGATCTTATAATGTTCAATGTCTGATCATCTGTTGATGATCCTGCTCGAGGTAGCTAACAAACTAAATGAATATTTTCCATCGAAATTCCCACATGAGGAGTTATTCAGTGAGGGGAATGCCAGAGGTGTATTCAACTCTGGCAGTAAGCTAGAGAATCTTGTAATATCTGAGAGTAAAGTGGAGGAGAAATTGTTGAAGATAAAGACAAGAAAGGCACCTGGGGCGGATGGGATATATCCAGTTATATTAAAGGAGGCAGCAAAGGAAGTAACCAAACCCTTAGCCATAATTATGAGAACATCCCTGAAATCAGGAGAGGTACCCACAGACTGGAGATGTGCAAATGTGACCACAATTCACAAAGGAGGACCAAAGGCTGACACAAGTAATTATAGACCTGTTAGATTAACTTCTGTTCCCGGAAAATTAATGGAGGCACTGGTTAAAGAGGCACTGCAGGATCATCAAGACAAGACTTCAGTTATAGCTCGGACACAGCATGGTTTTGTTAAGGAGAAGCCTTGCCTGACCAATTTGATTGGATACTTTGATGCAGTCACAAAAGAACTGGATGCAGGGAATAACGTTGATATTATATACTTGGATCTTAAAAAGGCTATCGATACTGTTGCACATGAAAGACTGCTGCACAAATTGGAGCAGTGTGGCATTGGAGGCAAATTGCTGCTATGGATAAAGGGGTGGTTGAGGGGGAGAAGACAGAGTGTGGTAATCAATGGACACTGCTCATCGTGGACTAATGTTATCAGTGGAGTCCCTCAGGGTTCAGTGTGTGGTCCATTATTGTTTTATGTATTTATAAATGATATTGATGATGGTATATCAAGCTTAATGTCCAAGTTTGCAGACGATACGAAGGTTGGCAGGGTTGTCAAGGAGACTACTGACACTATGCTGCTGCAACAGGATCTGGGAAGGTTGAGCAGATGGGCTGAGAGGTGGCAAATGAAGTTTAACATTGACAAATGTAAAGTACTACATATGGGAAACAGCATATGTAGAGCAACGTATCAACTTTGTGGTACTACACTGACAGTGGTAGAGAATGTAAGGGACCTGGGGTGGTTGTGCAGGCAGATATGAAGTTCTCTGAGCAGTGCAGACTGGCTGCAAGAGTAGCTCATGGTGTATTGTCGATGAAATATAGGGTCTGGAAAGGTTGAGCAGGTGGGCTGAGAGGTGGCAAATGAAGTCTAAAATTGACAATTGTAAAGTACTACACATGGGAAACAGCAACCCCAGAGCAACGTATCAACTCTGTGGTAATACACTGACAGTGGTAGAGAATGAAAGGGACTTGGGGGTGGTTGTGCAGGCAGATATGAAGTTCTCTGAGCAGTGCAGACGGGTGCAAGAGTAGCTCATGGTGTATTGTTAATGATATATAGGAATTTTTCAAGAAGGGATAAGGAGGTGATTATTCCCTTGTATAAAGCAATGGTCAGGCCACACCTAGAGTACTGTATACATGGAGGCCTCATTTCAAGAAAGATGTAGAGCTGCTGGAAAGAGTACAGAGAAGGGCAACAAGAGTAGTGAATGGAACAAAGGGTTGCTGTTACGAAGAAAGGATTAAATTTTGCAAATTATAGTGTCTGGAGACTAGGCACCAGCGAGGTGATCTGATAGAGGTGTATAAAGCCTTGAATGGTTTGAGCATGCGCAATGCTGATGGGATTATTCCTATTGCTCAAAATAATCACCTGAGAGGGCATAAATTGAAATTGAGGAAATACAGATGTAGGATAGGCGTGAGGAAATTTGCCTTTAGCCAGCGGGCGGTTGGTAGGTGGAACAGACTTCCATCCCTTGTCGTGGAAATTGATAGCCTAAATAAGTTTAAAGCTCAGCTGGACAGGTATTTCGAACAAGCAGAGTCGTGAAGTCAAAGTGTTTTTATTTTTTTATTTTTTTGGCTGATGCTGCATGAGGTTCTTTCTTGCATCAAATGCCTCTACTAATGCTAATGGTGCGGGTACATGAAGCGGAGAACTTCAATATCTTGTAATGGAGAGGGAATTATAGCTGTAAGTCTGTAATTATCTGTGCAGTATTGTGATCAGTGGCGGGGATGCCAGGAAATATGGCTGGGGCCGCCTGCTAAATTAGGTTTCTTTAAAAAGAATTAACTGAGACTTCAATCAATTGGCACTTTTCATCGTTCCCAATAGTGAAGTAGTCCCGTTGTTCTAGGGCTATTTTTATACCCTGCTATTCCCCCCACAATTGACTGAGGGGGATAGCCGAATAACTTAAGGGCTCATAACTTGCCTTCTTTTTGTGCCACACAGTTGTGGCTGATTCCATTTTTCATAATGCTCAAAGTGCTTCTTGATTAGCGATGACAGAACACAGGAAACCTCCCTAGATCCTACCTTACCCGAGGGTACAATATATGAAAAATCCCTGTTCCTGAAAACTGCTCTAGAATCCCTCTTTAAAGAGCAAAGAGCAAACAAATAGACTCACCACTGCATTAAAGGCTCAAATAATAACATTGTGGAAAAAATTTGACGCACTCCTCGTCGAAACCTACCTCGAGAACGAAAGGGCCAATGCTAAACTGCAAGCCCACGCTGAATGTGGGCAAAACAAATGCCACAGCGTGCACCCACATGTGCACAAGCGATTAGGACACTCCAGATACCTCTCCTAAACTGCCACGAGTGGCAACTACTACGAAACGGAAAACGCTCCTGCTGACTCCACACCTAGTAATACTAAAACCGACCTCAATAGCATAACACCAGACAAGTGAATAGGTGAAAAAAACCGTTATGAAGAACCGCTCACACGATCTAAAGACTATAAAAATCAAATCTGTTGGAAAAATAAGCAACACGGGTGTCATCATTGAAACCCAGAAGAAGGAAGATCCAAATGAAATCCTCAACAACCGGAGGATCCAGACACTTGGTTTAGAGGCAGCATCCCCCAAGAGAAAGGCCCAGTATAGTCATTTTTAACGCGAACAAAGATCTGACACCAGAAGCTCTGCAGGAGGAACTATATTCCAGGAACCTTCAGCATGAGTACCCAAACGTGGAACCAACGACACTGAACACCAAAATATTCCAAACAAAATCCAGGACAGGAGACCACACAAATTGGATGGTTGAACTTCCACCAGAGGCATGGAAAACGATTGCCCAAACAACCAATTGCCGACCGGGCTAGCCGAGTGGGTAAAGTACCAGCCCGGCAACCCAAAGGTCGCGGGTTCGATTCGCGCCTCGGGCTTGGATCAAAGTACTGCAAAAACCTTGGGAGGTGCAATATGGCCACAGAAGCCGATGCGCCAACAACTACCAAATCAAAAAAAAAAAAAAAAAAAAAGCCCAAACAACCAGGGTTTTCATACATTGGGGCAGCCATTGCTTCAACAAGCATGTGTCTGTTCCCAAATGCTTCCGTTACTGTTGATTTGGTCATACGACGCACACCTGTGCCCAGACAGAGCCTACTTGCGGCCACTGGGCAGGGAAAGGCCATGAGTTTGGCTCCTGCCCTAAACAAGATGACCCGCCCACCAGTGCAAACTGTAAATCACAGAAGATGCCAGCGGACCACTCACTCAGGGACAATCAGTGTCCCATCTATATCAAAGTAAAGGGTACGTACCAAATGAATATTGATTATGGACGCAAGCCTTAAACCTTTTAACCTAGACAAGGTCAACTTCGCGCAGCTAAAAGCACAGCGATCTAAGGCCGAGGTCGGACAACTCACCAAGAAAGCGAATGAACAGAACCTCGACATTAGCATTAGCATTAGCATTAGTAGAGGCATTTGATGCAAGAAAGCAAGCTTATGCAGCATCAGCCAAAAAAAAATAATAATAAAAATAAAGTAAAATAAATAAATAAAAAATAACCACTTCCACTTCACCCCTCTGTTCGTTCGAAATACCTGTCCAGCTGAGCCTTAAACATATTTAGGTTATCAACCTCCACTACAAGGGATGGAAGTCTGTTCCACCAACCAACCACCCGCTGGCTAAAGGCAAATTTCCTCACGTCTATCCTGCATCTGTCTTTCCTCAATTTGAATTTATGCCCTCTCAGGTGATTATTCTGATCAAGAGGAAGAATCCCATCAGCATTGAGCATGCTCAAACCATTCAAGGCTTTGTACACCTCTATCAGATCACATCGCTGGTGCCTAGTCTCCAGACACTGTAATTCGCAAAATTTAAGCCTTTCTTCGTGAGAGCACCCCTTTGTTCCATTCACTAATCTTGTTGCCCTTCTCTGTACTCGTTCCAGCAGCTCTACATCCTTCTTGAAATGAGGTCTCCAGTCCTGTATACAGTACTCTAGGTGTGGCCTGACCATTGCCTTATACAAGGGAATAATCACCTCCTTATCCCTGCTGGAAAAATTCCTAAATATCAATGACAATACACCATGAACTACTCTTGCAGCCCGTCTGCACTGCTAAGAGAACTTCATATCTGCCTGCACAACCACCCCCAGGTCCCTTTTATTCTCTACCACTGTCAGTGTAGTACCACAGAGTTGATACGTTGCTCTGGGGTTGCTGTTTCTCATATGTAGTACTTTACATTTGTCAATGTTAAACTTCATTTGCCACCTCTCAGCCCATCTGCTCAACCTTTCCAGATCCTGTTGCAGCAGCATAGTGTCAGTAGTGTCCTTGACAACTCTGCCAACCTTCGTATTGTCTGCCAACTTGGACATTAAGCTTGATATACCATCATCAATATCATTTATAAATACAGAAAACAATAAAGGACCCAATACTGAAACCTGAGGGACTCCACTAATAACATTAGTCCACGATGGGCAGTGTCCATTGATTACCACTCTCTGTCTTCTCCCCCTCAACCACCCCTTTATCCATAGCAGCAATTTGCCTCCAATGCCACACTGCTCCAATTTGTGCAGCAGTCTTCCATGTGCAACAGTATCAAAAGCCTTTCTAAGATCCAAGTATATAATATCAAAGTTATTCCTTACATCCAGTTCTTTTGTGACTTCATTATAGTATCCAATCAAATTGGTCAGGCAAGACTTCCCCTTAACAAAACCATGCTGTGCCCGAACTATAACTGAAGTCTTGCCTAGATGATCCTGCAGTGCTTCTTTAACCAGTGCCTCCATCAATTTTCCGGGAACAGAAGTTGAACTCACAGGTCTATAATTACTTTTGTCAGCCTTTGATCCTCCCTTGTGAATTGGGGTCACATTTGCACATCTCCAGTCCATGGGTACCTCCCCTGAGTCCAAGGAAGCTCTCATAATTATGGCTAAGGGTTTGGTTACTTCCTTTGCTGCCTCCTTTAATATAACTGGATAGATCCCATCCACCCCAGGTGCCTTTCTTATCTTTAACTTCAACGATTTCTCCTCCACTTTACTCTCAGTTATTACAAGATTCTCTAGCTTACTACTACAGTTGAATACACCTCTGGCATTCCCCTCGCTGAATAACTCCTCATGTGTGAATGTCGATGCAAAATATTCATTTAGTTTGTTAGCTACCTGAGCAGGATCATCAACAGTTGACCCATCAATATCAAGTGGACCAATCTGATTCATCCCTTTCCTTCTAGAGTTTACATAAGCAAAGAACTCTTTGCTGTTTTCTTCGCATCCCTTGCCAAGGATCTCTCGTAATCTGCCTTCGCCTGCCTAACCTCCTTTGTAACTTGGTTACAGATCAACTTGTATCTATAATAGGCTTCTGTGTCACGTGTTAATTTGTATGTATCCCATGCATTTTTCTTCTCTGCCATATGGCTCATTAGTTCATCTGACATCCATTTAGACCTAAACCTTGAACAATATTTCTTAGTTGGTATGTAAAGCCTAGTAGCTTCCAAGATAAGTTGTTTGAATGCTTCCCATTTTGAATTTGCTGTTGGTAACATCATCAGTTGGTCCCACTGTATAGAATTTAAATACTGTCTCAGTCCATCGTAGTCGCCTTTACGAAAGCAATAACCCTTCCCTTTACCCCTAATGGTAGTTAAATCTTTGAGTAACCCCCACTTCAGAACACTGTGATCACTGCCACCTAGTGGTTCATTTATCTGCAGATTCTTAATGCATGAAGAATCACTACTGATAATCAAATCAAGAGTATTACTCCCTCTAGTTGCCTCCTGAACATGCTGATGTAGAAAACAATCATCCAGTAAATCCACAAAAGCCCTGCTAGTGTGTGAGTGACCCGCGGCCAAATTCTAGTCAATCTCTGTGAAATTAAAATCCCCCATTATAAGAATCTCTGATTTACTGGCCCACTCTATTTCCCCATACAGTTTCTTATTATACTCATCAGAGTCATTAGGCCCATAGCACACTCCTACTCTCAATTTTGATCTCCCAATGCTTATATCACACCAAACTGACTCAACACTGCACTGTCCGGCGATGTCGACTGGCTTCACTTCCTTGGATTTTATGTATTTCTTAACTAATAGCATAACCCCTCTTCCCTTCCTATCCAGTCTCTCTTTTCTGTGGACGTTGTACTCCCCAAATTCCAGTTCTGTATTCCTTATATCTGTGTGACAACACGTCTCTGAAATCCCAACAATATCTGCCTTTGACATCCTACTTATTCAAGAGCCATATGCGCACAGCCAGGGGATGAGAGGATATCCCCTATCCTACAAAGTAGTACAGGACAACAGAGACAACCCCTGGGCTTACATCCTGATTAGGAACCCTAATATCACTGTAACCAAGATTTACAGCTACTGTACATCCTGTGCCGCCTGCGCCCATATTATAACCTTGATCGGCGAACTCTACGCAGTCTCATTGTACTGCTCCCCAGGGGGAGATATCCTCCCAGCTACCAGGTACCTGTAGAGTTTTCTCACAAAATTCGAGAAATCCAGGATCGTAGTGGGAGCGGATGCGAACTGCCGAACCCCGACTGGTTTAGCCAAACCCTAGGGCATTGGGGCGCCACAAATGGACAACACCTAGAGGAGTTCCTGGCAAACAGGAACTCCTCTTTCTGAGGAGTTCCTGTTTGCCAGGAAACTAAAATCAGTTAAGTCCAAGTCAAGCAAAACGACCAAAATAATATTTGTGTCTTGTCGCGATATAATTCTGTTACATTATGGCCTGTCACTATATAGGTGCAGTCCCTATTTAAGTACCGGGTGGTACACTGGTGGGCAAATCTTAAGGACCAACACTATTTCTAAAGGTTACAACCACAAAATCAAACGAAACAGCCTGTGGCGATTTGCATAACTGTGCCCATGCAAAAATAGTGCACATGCAAAAATTTGAATCGTGATGAGCGGGCTCACATAAATAGATAAAAGCAGAAGTTCAGCAGTTATATGCAAATTACCGAATGGTGAGCACGATTGTTACAGACGTTCCATTGGTACGATTCGTACAGTGCTACAGACAACGAAATGGCCAGTAGACAACATCTGGATGACTTTATCCGGGGTCGAATAATTCGGTATAGCATCGTCTCACGTGAGTGGTCGGTCTTCAGAACGATAGGTACAGCTGTTTGAAGGACCACAGGTGGTCTTCCACGAAAAACAACGCTCAATGATGACCGCTATATATTCTTACAGGTCAGGAGGGACCGACACCAGATAGCGAGACCCATTGCAAACCAGCTGCACAGGACGCCGGATATCGCGGTTTACTGTGGCCAGGCGACTCCACAAAGGTGTACTGTTTCCCCGACGGCCAGTACGCTGTGTAACTTGAACACCTGCCCATCGGAGACATCGTTTACAGTGGTGCATCGATCAGAAGGACTGGACGTCCAAGGGGTGCAATGGGATAAGTTACCCTTTACTGATTAGGGTAGATTCAGTCTCAGCAGCGATTCTGGACATCAACAGTTCTGGCGAGAGGTTGGCACACGGTATCATCCCGCAAACATCACTAAAGGGATCGATATGGCGGTTGAGATGTTCTCGTCTGGGAAGGCGTTATCTTGGATGGACGTAGACAACTCCAGATACTGGTAAGGCGGTACTGTAACCGTTGCACGCTAACGTACTTCCCCATGTACGTCTGTTCCGAGGTGCACTGGCCCCGAATTCGTGTTTATGGATGATAACTCCACACCCCGTCGCATTGCAGCTGTTGATATGCTTTTGGAAAGTGAGGACATTGTTCGTATGGATTGGCCTGCCCATTCCAGCGATATAAATCCCAGCGAACACACATGGGACGCTCTGGGGAGACGCCTAACGGCACATCCATACCTTCCAGAAAATGTTCACCACTGAAGATGGCGTTGACAGAGGAATAGAGGGTGTTACCGCTAGAACTTATCAACAACATTGTTCAAGTATGGACAGGCGGTGCAAAGCCTGCATCGACATCAGGAGTGGCCATATCTTCGACTGAGGAACACATCTTCCCTTTGTTCCATCTTTGGCAGTGATGCATCTGTATCATGGCAGCCAGTGGTATGTTGCCATTTTTGAATAAAGTCCCTCTTTACCGTTTTGTTTCCGTTGTATGTCGGTGTTGTTTTATTCATCATTTCTGTATCTCACGAGATTCCTTTGGTTTGCTTTTGTCATATCCAGGCCACTCCTATGAGAAACTACAGGTGAAAACCTGACTGGTCCTTAAGTTTTGCAGACGAGTGTAATAACAGGTTGGCAAGTTCCAGTAAAACACTATTTTAGACAATAAAACAGAGACCAAAAATCGATCAACTCTCTAGAGTGGCCTTTAGCGGCCTTCCTCCTTCTGTCGCTAGAAGCCAAACACCAAATAGTATTATTTTAGGGCCATTCGTAATTATTTGCATATATCGATATACGTATTTTGTCTGTAATTTGCGTGTGTTCTCTAGTCCCTTTTCCTGTTTCCGGGAAGAAAAAACCCAGTTTTTGGGAAAATTGTTACATGGAGTCTGGTAGTTTATTTTCTTAACTCATCATTTTCATTTTTTCACAACAGTTCCTCTTCACCTCTTTTGAAAATAACGGTTCACCGACACTTCTCATTTCACCTGTGCATTCCCTCCAATAGTTTGTCTACTTCTTGAATTTATTTAGGCTATCAAACCAAACAACAACAGATAAACCAGCAATTAACAGCAACAGATTGTTCAGGCAATTAACTATCCGCTCGCTAAAGGAAAACTTCCGCACATCTATTCTGCAACCGACCTAACAAAATTTGGAACTGTGCCCCCTCATACGTATAGTTAGAGCAAGAGAAAGAATCCTCTTGCTTTGCAAGCTCAATCCAAAAAAAAGCCTTAAACATCTCGATCAGTTTACCTGATTGAGGCGTTTAGGATCGGCAGACAAAGCACCTGAATCAGGTGCCTAGTCTCCCGATGAATATATTACAGAACTGCATTGCGTTGGATGCACCGAATGCAAATTACGATCACCGGTTTGGCTGGCAGTATTCCAAGATTTCAAAATCAACAAGACGAAACCAGTTTTGTTTAATAAAACTAACCTAGTAGTCTCATTTGACTAATTTTTCGTTGCGATTGTGGACTTTCTTTGGGACTGAGGAAGGCATCAACGATCTCTGCAGAATGTAAGGATTTATTATTCAATTTTATTATAGTGTCAATGCGAAATTTTAATATTATGTACTATTAGAAAAAATATGTAGTTATTTTGTGAATGTATGCGAGAATTGGTCGGGTTGTCGTAGTTTTTTGGGTTTTAGGAGCATTGGCAACTAAGGCCATGTTGCTCCATGTATATTGTCTGTAAATTGCATGTGTTCTTTAATCGATTTTCTGTTTGCTGAACGATAAACACGTGTTTCCGGGAGAAAAGCCATGCCACCCTCGCATTAGACTGGCGAACTTAGCCACGTTCTGATAAAGCCGACAAAAATTCCTCCCGTCATCATCGCAATTCGAACCGAGGTCTTTTCCACCCGGTGTGGGGAGGATGGCGATCCTACCAACTGTACTAACCACAAGGGCGAGTAGTGGGGAACAGCGGCTGGTGAGGACAAAACTACGTATAGTTCAAAACATTCCTGTGTGAGGCAACTATTCTTGAATGAGTCTTTTGACAATTCGTTTTATAATTTGCTCACAGGTTAACCTGTGAGCAAACTGAATCTGTACTGAAGTTATTCAGCGTGTTTTATGTTATGTTATCTTGACAATGAATAACTCAGGTCAACAGCTAAAATGTTTCAGTAATAAAATTGGTCAATTTCGGCTGATATTAATGAGCTAAATCCGTAATATGATATTTAAAATGTATTATTAGCTCTAGTTTTAATGATACTTTACATTTCACTTTCAGCTTCATTTTGCTTCTTTGATTTTTGGGAAATATGTCCTTGAGCTATGGGTATCTATCCGTGCCGCACTTGTTTTCAGCTGAGCAAAAAAAAAACTTAACACATACGTATGTAAATAGTACGAATAATTTTATTATGTTTCTGGTGAAGTGACATTTGCATCACAGAAGTGTGCCCTTACTCCGATATTAAAAAAAAAAAAAAAAAAAAAAGCACACAACTTTTTGGCTGAAAGGTTAGGAAACAAGGCAAAAGCTGTGTGCCACGTATTTGCTGCAATACTTGAGCTTCAAATCTCCGTAGCTGGTTCAATCACAAAGGCTGCTTATTGCCTTTCGCTGCCTCTGATGTAGCGTGAGCTTTCAGATAATACACTGTGCTGCCACTTTATTAGGTACACCTACCTAGTAGCGTGTTGAGCCTCCTATAGCTTTCAAAACAGCCTGAATTCTTCTACGCATGGATTGAACAAGATGATGAAAACGTTGTGCAGGAATGGAGTACCATGCAGACATGAGTGTGTCACGCAGTTCCTTGACATTGGACGGAGGTGTAGGCCTGCAGCGAACAGCCCTTTCCAGCTCATCCCAAAGATGCTCAATAGGACTGAGATCCATGGGAAATGAGCGGGCCACTGCAGCAAAAAAAGTCATTTTCATGTTCTTAGAACCTAACCATTCCATAGTGATTCGGGCTTCGTGTACGGGCGCATTATCATGCTGGAAGTAACCATCTGAATGAGGATTAACTATCAACATGAACGGAAGCACTTGATCAGCAACAATGTTTATGCACGATGTGGCATTCAGACGTGAATCTATGGGTATCAATGGACCCAACCTGTGCCAAGAAAACATTCTCCACACATAACACTGCTCCCAATAACTTGCACAGTAGTCGTCAGACATGACGGGTCCATTGATTCGTGTTGTTTCCGCCGAATTCTGAGCTTTCCATCAACATGATGCACCAGGAACTTCGACTCGTCAGACAAAGCAACTGTTTTCCAATTCTCGATAGCCAGTGCTGGTGTTGCTGTCCCCACAGGAGGCTTTTTCTCTTGTTCTTCATTGACCACAAAGGTACGCGATGTGGCCGTCGGCTGTTGTAGCTCATTAGCAACAAAGTGCGACTAGTGGTCCGTTGCGATATTTTGTACTGCGCACCAAGGATCTATTCTGACGTGATGTGCAACATTGTGGGCCGTCTGTTTACTTGCACGATTCTAGCCATCCTCCTCTGACCTCTCTCAGCAACAACCTATTTTGTTTCACAGGAATGTCGTTGGGAGGATATTTTCTGTTAGTTGCACCATTCTCGATACACCCTTGAAACTGTGGTGCCTGAAACGTTCAGGAGAACTGCCGTTTCAGAGATGCTTTGTGCAGCATGTCTTGCACCTACTACCATGCCACGTTCGATGTTTGTTAGATCACTGCTTTTCCCCATTCTTGCTACTGTTTCTACGCTTAACTGATATTAGAAAAGTTGTTCTGCGGAATTTATATCCACAACTGTGACTTGAAACGTTGTGGAACAAAACATTTGCTGCACAGCAGGGGTGTGTATGGGGGGGATTTTCTGTTATTATTTATTTAAATAATTTATTTAAAAATATCTTTTTTTATTTATACTTTTCCTAGTGCTGAAAGACTTAATTAATTATTCCCTGTACTCTACTGTGCCCCCGTTTAGTCCCCTCCCACTTTACACCTGACTTGTTTGTCTCCCAAAAGATTCTAGACTCGAAGGGGTTCTCAATATTTTAGGTATTCCTCCTCTGGATTGGCTGAAGTTCAAAATGACTGACAGACATTTAAGTACCAAATCATAATAATATTTATTGACATTATATATATACATTTCCAATCAATAGCTACGATTAACTGTGAACTTTATTATGTGCGGCTTTGTTAGACTGCTAGGCCTTATCTGTGTAAATATCCTTGTAATTCAAACTACAGAATTTTCATACATATATATATATATATATATATATATATATATATATATATATATACATATCATCATGTTCTTCGTGTGTCTCATCCTTGGGTTCTAATAGATCTAGGAGTTCATTACGTCTCATAATCCTTACATCAGCTTTCCTACCAATCAACTGTCCTAGTAGGCTTTCAGCATGGTAATAAACAGTTTCAAGTAGCTATATATATATATATATATATATATATATATATCCAATATTTTAAATTAAATAAAACATAAGCCAGTAGAATGGCAAAAACTGTAGAGCGAAAATTAACATAAAAATAACCCAAATAAACAAACGAACGAAAAACAAGAACAGACATAAATAGTAGCCCAGAAACCCTTGTATAATTTCAAACTTTAAATCCAATTAACAAAAACTATACAAAATTTAGGATAATGCCAATAAATTATTAATTTAGCGGTATCCCCCAGAGGTACCATTGCCAAAAGACGTGAAATATCACCAAAAGAGGGTTAAAGGAACTACCAAACGATAACAAAATCAAAATAAATTAAAATAAAATATAGACTGACCATTACACGTTTATATCCCTTTCCAAAATTATCACGTACACATATGTATATATATCTGTTAGACAATCCTTTTCTCAACTACAGACCTGTTCATCATTCATAATCAACAATTGTAATTAACCGTCTTCCCGTATCTAATCCTATAATTCTTTAATTAACTGGGCACTCAATCAGTGTTTTATCCGTTTAAACAATTACTATCACACTAAGTTACACTCTCTATAAATCCAAATTCACTATAATATCACATTCAACTACAATCCTTTGTTACCTAATTAGTCATTCCCCCAAAATTAACTATAATCTCAAAAGTATCCTTTCTACCCATTAATAAACCTTTACCATAAGATCCTACTCTTAATTTCACTACAATTCTGTGTACAAGGGTGCAATTACATTTAGCTTTCTCCCATAAGTGAAGTATTCCCCCTAGAGTCCTTCCTTCACTAACTTAAGATTTTTCATTACTGAACTATCACTTACTCAGTTTTTCAAGTGTTCTTTCTATTCGGGGCTGCCATAACCATCAGCGTAACAGCGTAGACTAGAAAGCGGGCAGTTTCTCATCCTTGGAATACATCCATCTACCTGAGGTTCGCTCTCTCCCGTAGGCACTGCTCTGTTGAGTTGAATAAGGATCCTTTCTTACGTCATTCTCTAGAATTCTCCTTGGGCGTTCTCCTTCTTTCACTGGGAATTGGATCAGCTTCTCACACTGTGCTGTATGCATTGGCTACTGCTGTATCGTCTTTCTTCCACATGGACACATTCTTTCCCCAACTTTAGACTTACCAAAATTACTCACAAGGAAAATTTCCTACCCATTACTAAACCATCTTCCCAAAACTCAACAACGACTCCGCCACACGACTGTCTTCCTCCACGCACTTCCAAAGACTCTCCCAAAAACGTTTTATTTACTCCTTACTCTGAATTTCAAAATTTCCTGCGCTTTTCACTCTGACCAATTTCACTCTGATCGCTGACTATTACATCCCTTCCCCTGTAATTCCCAATTGTTTCCTATACTTTTCCGTGGGCATGTCTTCCATCCTTTTTTTTTGAGCGGGCTTCCGGTTTCCAGCAATTTCTGGAACTTTCTAGAAAGGTGACCGGAAATTTTGAAGTTTCTAGATCTACTTTGTGTTTGCCCAGCTACGCCCTGTATTTGTCTTGCCAGACCTGTCGTTAATTGCCCCCGTGAAATATTAAAGTGTGCAATTAAATTTCTTGAGTATCTCCATTACTGAGCTCCATCTCAATCTTAATTGTTTTTGTTTCGGCTCTTTGTTCTTTAGGGGTGAAAAGTTGACTGTGATCTGTGCTCATTAACTATGGACTGCTCCATCAGTGTTTCCTATTGAATCGCGTGTTCGAAACGCTCCCCCCCTTTGCTACGTTAATTTTCCTCTTGCTTAAAGGTAATAGGCGAAACGAGCACAATTAAACCTGGGACTTATCTGAACTCTCCTATTCAAATTCTGTTATTAGTTTTGACCTGATATATATTTCAAATGGTTATGTGTATTAATATTCCTTGATTTTTTTTTCAATATGAATAACCCTCATATTTAAATAACAGTTTTAAGGGCAGGTTCTTACAGGTGTACCTAATAAAGTGGCAGCACAGTGTATAGCGCACTGTTATTTTTGTATGGTACCATCTTTTCACCAAAGGATTTCAATTAAGAAACAGTGGACCCTAAGCTACCGGAATATACCATCTGCTTTTCGACCAGTACTTCAAGAAGAAGAATTTCTCGTCGGTGAACCACCAGCTTAATCTGTTTTACAGTCTGATAAGTGTCAGGTGATGGCTATGATAAATCATCTGAGCAACCATATCAAGAGATTCAAATTTTATTTGCATTTTTCCTCTGTAGAGCCTCTAAAATTGCGTAGAATGAAATAAATGATCTTATCAGAGATCAATGATTTACCGAAATTTTCAGAAAACGCAGAAATTTTAGGCTCAAGACTGTAACAGTGGAATTTCCATCAAGATTAATGTTGAAGTGTCTGTATAACGGTGCTGCCAAATGTATTAAATCAATTTTTTTAAGTGGAAAATTACTACCTTGCCTGTACTGACATCAATGGTTTAAGGGACTCACTTAATACTGATCATAACTCTTAAGACTGGAGACTCTTCATATTTTCTTCTAAATTGAGTTTAAAATCATTTTATTGCATAAAAGCAACGGACTACTATCAATTCCAATAGGCCATGCAGTTCATATGAAAGAATAATAAGATAACATGAAGCTTCTTACTGAATCCATCAACTACTAGGAGTACCAAAGGCAGATTTGCGGTGCTTTAAAAGTTATTGACATATCTTGTTGGAATGCAGTTGGGAAGCACAATATTTTGCAGTTTTATTTGCGAATTAGAGCACGGTCTTCTCGTTACACAAGAAAACGCTGGCCTTCAAGACAATCCAGGGTTAAAAGAATGTCCGTTACAAACCACTATTGGAGCCAAGCAAAATGCTGTTACACATCAAATTGAGACTTTGAAACGATTTGTTAAGACCATGGGTCAAGATGGACTAGCCATGAAATATCTCAAGAAAAAAAATTCCAAACTTTAGTGAGGCCAAAATAAAGATGGTTGGTACATAGGCCCCCAGATACAGGACTTTTTCAAGGACAAAACAATCTGACCAGATTCCCCATAGAAAGTGGCATGGGATGCATTCAAACTTCTAGCAACAAACTTTGGGAAACAACAAAGCAGTAACTCCTGTATAAACAGCTTGTAATATACATGTGCTTTCTTCGCTCCCATTTGGATTTTTCTGAACAACTGCCGCGCATTAAGTGAGGAGCGGTAAGAGATTCCATCTGGACATCCCGGTTATGGAAAAGCGATACCGAAGCAGATGAGACTCTGCAATACTAGCTGACTGTTGCTGAACTGTAACAAGAGATGCTCCAGGTGTTTGAGTACAAATGACTGGCGAAGAAGACGAGTGAAATGCGAATCGAATGATTTTTCAATATTTCCCTGGTGAATGTGATTTAATTATTTTCAGTAACTAAAAATGTAATAATTCTTATTATTTTTAACTGTTCTGAAAAGTATTTTTATAGTACAAGTTGCGGATAAAAAGATACGAGAAATATTTTTTAAAATTATTGTATTTTAAATACAACAATTTAAATGTTTATCTTCTTTAAAATACTCTCCAAACAAGAATAAGCAGCGCGTCATTCGCGATTTCTAGGATCTAAAAGAGGAAACTGAAGCCCTTAAAAGATACCTCCTTTAATTACGTTTTGAATGTTTGTGTTGTGTTCTTTTGGATGTCTGCTAAATCTTCAAGTTGCTTTTCTTTGGGGTTGATTTTAATTTTTTGGAACACAAAAAAAAGTTTAAGGCACCAGATCTGAAAAATAAGGCGACTGCTCCGATTGTGAGCTTGTTTTCCTTAAAAACTCTCTCACTGCGACATAGAATGACAAGGTGCATTGTCTTGAAGAAAAACAAATTTTCCAGCTATTAACTGTGTGCCGTGTCTTTCGAATATTTTCATGAAGTCCTTCTAAAATCTCGGTGTAGAGTATCTGATTAGACGGAACAAATTCCTAATGGAAAACACCACGACGATCAAAGTAAACGACAAGCATGGACTTGATCTTCGATCGAGACATTCTCGCGTTCTTTAACTCGGAGAGGATGGAGTTTGTCACTGCATGCTTTGATGCTTGGTTTGCGGATCATACTGAAAGACCACGAATTCATCTTTTGTTATCACTGAATGCATAAATTTAATAACAATTGTTTGCTGTAAATTGCGATCACTAATTTTTTTGCCGAAGGGTTAAAAGTGCGATTCACTTAAAGGGGCACAGTTCAATCAAAACTTAACCGATTGCAACGAAACAAAAACTGATCTGTAGAGGGAAAAACAAGTTACCACACGATATGAATGCTGTTGACATACGTAATAGTAAGACTTTGGTAAACAACGATTCTTGTTTAATTTAACTACGTCTTGTAATAACATGCTTTTCAATATAATATTCATAAAAACAGTACAGTGGACGTTGTTGATTTATCCAGTTAAAGACCTACGTATCGTATTTTATAGAATATAAGACATATCTGGTATTTTCAAAACTTGCGCAAACCAATTTTTTATTGCTGATTTCTCAATTCCCTCCGCACATGCCAATAAATACAGAAAAAACTACTTTCCTCAAAGAAACAAAAAATATTGAAAATTTGTTTACCAGTGTAATCGGTAATTTAACACTGAAATGGCAGACATTAATTTCATTCGTGGACAGCAACAGCAGTGAAGTTCATCGCTTCTACTGGGAAACATTTTCGCAATGTCTATATCCAGCAAGGACATTACATTTTGTAATGCACTTTTGCAGCCATCATCAGCGTTTTCGAGAGATACGATCTTTTAAATTTGTTTTCGCTCATTGGGGAAGAGCAGCACGTAACTGGCTGTGGGGGGGGATTAAAAATAATGTTATTAACTGCAATTCACTTCTACCCTACTGAAGTCTCAAACCCACCCCACGTTTCGCAAATTTGATTGCAATTCACAGAAAATTCTAGACTCTAGGGTGTGTAGAGCGGGTGTTAGTAGAACATTAAAGACACAAATTTATTTACAATCTTTAATGAACGTTACATAAAAAAAATAATAATAATTACATACAAGCATGCCAATTTCCATATATTTGAACCATACTACAGTAGACTACCCTACCTCTCTCTCATCAACTATTCTCAATTTACGAATTATTAACATCAGTTTTATCTTACTAAATACGAATCCTCGGTGATTACTCAATCATTATCTTTACCGAGTTCTATTACTTTCATCAGAAAAACTCATTTCAGCTCTTATTACACTTATAAAATTTTTGTTTCTAGCCTTTAACGCAATAAGTGTATTACAACTGTATTACCAAAATGTATTACCTCTTACCTCAACAATATTCACTATATATCACTCATTCTACATTAATTTCTCTCTAGTTATCATCTTAGTAATTCCCTTTACCACCATTACGTTATTTCAAAATCATTAACATTCATAACGAATTATCTCAACCTTAGTAACTAACTTGCCTAATACAACAGGATTGTTCTTTTTTTTAAAAAAAGGGCTATCACTCAATTCCTTACAGAGCTAGGTTATGATTCCTGAGTTCGGGGTTAAATAAAAAAAAAAAAAAAAACAGGAACAGACTTACGTTCCGGAATGGCCACTACTTCCGATTTCCTTGCGTTCAGGCTCCTTCGTGGCAGACAGGCTTTCTTCCATTTCTTGGGCACACTGCCTTCCGATGCCCAACCAGGCTTTCTTTCTTGCACTTTACCTTAACCTTAAACTTATCTGCGCAACTTTCAACGTACATGTTTCCCACTCTTCCATACCTCCAAAAAGCGATCATCATTTTCAGACCACAGTTACTCGCGTCCTCTACGCCTCACTACCGATTTCTCTCACTTTTTTATCTTTTTCTTCTTCATCTTGCTACTTCGAAATGTGAACTCTGACTACTAAAAAATCTACTTCACTTAAATCCTCAAACTCACGACCCTTTCGACCACAGTGAAGTGGACACTTTCCTAAAATACTCCACCCGAACTTTACTATTTCTCTCAAGTTTGGAACGCCTTCCCCAAGGACTCCAACCAATCCCCATACTCTTTAATTTTTTCATTCCTTCCTATTTGCTAAAAAAACTCACCCGAGATGTCTCCCCAGCGCACAAACCACCCTTCTCTAGATATTTATTATATTTTTTTTACACGCAGTATGGCCGTTTCATGTTGCCAGTCACCTCCAAAACACTCATTTTCGTATTCACACCTCTGCTAAATATATGGAGTGTACCCAAATTTATCAGTCACCCTGATGCCGTTTCTTTTTGATGCGAACACTGGATGTCCACTAATTTCCTGTTTACTTCCTAATGGTGCCTTAGATCAAAAGAGACGGTTCATAATCCCGTTTCACGTCCTATAGTTCTTGCCCTAAGCAGCCCTTTCATGCCTGTTCTCAAATGGCACCCTCTTTCTTAGTCATTGCGCTGTCTCTGTTTGTTCTCTTCTGTTATTTAAATTACTTGTTTACCTATTTTACTATTTTAATATTAAAATCGGTATATTTTAATATTAAAACATAAAATATTAAAATATTAATTCATAAGTCTAAAACTGTCCATTCCTAAATCCAGTGTTTCTTCAAACTTCAACCTTATTTACATTAAAACTAAATATCCAATATTAATACTTAATACTCGGGCATTAATGCTGAATCTCACTTTCCATTGCCCTACCTGGATTTATTTTAGCAACACAAATATTTCTTTTTTAATTTGTAGGACCTACTTCTTACAATGCGAAAGAGGTGATCTAGGTGGACCTTGGAACTAACTCAAGAAATGTAACAGCATGTTATGGGTTGTATATTCGACTGTTTGGGAATGTTTTTTTTTTCTTTTTGTGAGAAGCAACTTTAGAAGAAGAAGAATTCTTTATTATATACAGAAAGCACATTGCTGTATACAACTCCCTTCACGGCTACAAGCCAGGGGTTTACATAAAAGAAATCATATAATACAATAAACACAAAAAAAAAAAAAAAAAAAAGAGCATTATGACTCCTGAAAAGTTTGTACACTGAGATGATGGATTCAGGGCAGTGATGAATAGGTCTCCGGGAGCAGGGTCTACTGTCCTCTAACGTGGTCCTGGGAAGAAAGTCGACCGAGTACTTTCTGCCTATATTCCTTGTCGACTGCGAATTTGTAGAGGTCGCCGTCCAAGGACTGTATGTCTTGCAGCATTTGCACGGGTAGGAACCGCTCAGTTAGCTTTAACCGGTTTGGAATGGCCTGTAGGATTGGATTACTCTTATCATGTTCACTGGGTGCAGTCCCTCTCACAAGATAATTTTCATCTACGAGTTGTGTTTTTTCAGTAATTTCTGCAGCAGTGTTCTGAACCTTCCTTTCTTCGTTGTCTACTTTTCACGGATAAATCACAATTCCAAAGAAATTTTCACAACTGTGACCAGTGGGCACCAGAAAATCTTTATGTTATCACGCATCAGCAGCAGTTCCATTGAAACATTTCTGCTGGTGTTGTTGTGGAATACATGACTGGCCCATTTCTTCTGCCACCTACAGCTGTCTTTGGTAGAACAATTGGTTTGTTTGTTTCTTTCTTTGGGGATTTAATAAGCGCATCGGCATCTGTTACCATAGTGACCCCAAACAATTGATATAATCACAGTCCTCCACATACCGAGTGGAAAAGACCTGAATTCGAATCCCGTCGAAGACGTCAGCAATTTTTTTAACGAAATATCAGTCAGGCTAAAGACTATAAGGAGCGGTAGCATGGTTTTTACTTCCGATTTGAGTCTTTATATTATAACATATCTTGTATACCTACCAACGTTGTTGGAAGAAGATCCTTCGGAAACGCGATGCCAAATGTGGTTCATGTATCATGGGGTTCCAGCATATGTTAGCCTCATTGCTTGAGAATTTATCGATAATGACTAGCACCACTATACGCTTATCTTGCCGTTAAATTGGTAGAGTCAGTCCAATTTACTGATTAAAATATTGTGGGTCTCTCGTTATCAAGATACCTTATTTCTGCTCATGTTTAGGCTATCACGTTTCGTATAGGCAATTCTCAGAGAATATACAGTGGATGGTTTTCAAACAACTTCGGATATTTCGAAGGTGTTCAACAGCCAATGAGAAGACAGGTCTAATCTGTGTGTTGCTGCTCAAAGTGGACATTTCGAAGACTTTCTCTGATTTTGACATAAAGGAAAGTTCTCATCGGTCATTTACAGTATGCATTAACTACCTGCTTTAATAAAAAGTTAAAAAAAAAAACTTTTAGAGCCATCCTTAATCTCAATATTCGTACTTTCACACTCATGTTATTATCCAATTGCATATTCATATTAAAAATGTAACATTCAGCCCCGATGACATCGTTCGATGTCAAATCGTTTATAAAAGAGCGTTTATTTTAATGTTACCTCAAATTTTATTTGCAATTTCATAAACGAAACCATTTCAAGGAATGTATTAAGGACGAGTTCTTTTGGCATTACTAAACTTAAGCAGTTCCTCATTTAGGCAAAATCTTTTAAGTCTCAAAGAAACATGTAGGAAGAAACAATTGAACGAGTTGGTTATTTCCTCTCTCCATCCCCCATCGGGAATATGCTAACGGGCTTTAAACAAAATATGTTAATACCCATGTCTTAGGATATTAAACGTTTTATTGAGTTCATTTGGGATGCGTTAGAAATAGAAATGTCAATTGGCTTCAAAATTATGTTTATTGGACTCAAATCTTTTCTCAATAGACGACAATACACACCATGGGCACAGAAAAAGAGAACAACGGTAACCTTGTTAATCTCATGATTATCAGAAACAGTAATGCCATGAAAATTAAGATCTTAAGTAAACCTGCCCACACAGACAAATTTAAATTTCTCCAGCCAGAATGATATGACTGAAACAAACGAAGAAGATAACGTAATTTGTTTGAAAACTGGAGTAATATAAGCCATATTTATGCACTAATTGTCATGGTGTGTTGAAGGCATTGAAAACATCTACCAGGTTAGCAGAGAACATTTTCTTAAACCCATTAATATTATTCCCGTTTAAATAAAGAGACTAGTGGCCATACGGGGTATGTTTAGAAACTGTAGGGTGTGCAGCAGAACGATATTTATAAAGTTTCGATGGTTGCTGCGTTGTGAGAAGACATCAGGTTCAGCTATCTGCAGATACAAGGATAAAGAGAGAGAGAGAGAGAGAGAGAGAGAGAGAGAGAGAGAGAGAGAGAGAGAGAGAGTTGTTGTTGTTGTTATTTGATTTTTAGGAGCATTAGCAACTAAGGCCATATTGCTCCGGCGATATGCGGTGGTCATTCCCTGACCTTTCCACATCCTCCGTATTTGGTTGTCACGAGCTCGAACCCCGGTCTAAGAGAGATATTCGAGTCGCTGAGTGGTTCTTGATATTGTAAAGTAGTGCAGGCAGAGGCTATCTTAGACCTAAGTAAACTAGGCATGTGCCTAGGGCCCGCACTTTGAGGAAAGCCCGTAAATGGCAATGAATACAGACAGAATCGTAACGTGTGATATTGTAGGAGCTACAATGGAGTGTCGAAGGAATGTTGCCAATTACATTGCCGACATTTTAGTAACTGCAATGTCAAGCAATATGATAACAGTATTATGTTTAGATCTTATTTCTCACTTCCTCACGATCCCTCGAACGTCTTCCGCAAACCCTCCAAGTGGCATCGGGACCCATTAGTTGGGAACCTTTGTTTAACATGGTTGGCATATTTTCGTTTTTGTCATTTTCTGTAGTGAATTTATATCTGTCTTAATTTTGATTTTGTTTTGTAGAGTATTAGTTTTTTCAAATCGTTGGTAATAACTGAATAAACATCTTATTTTGAAATATAACTGAGTCTCTAAGTAACTAATATATTGTCCTAATTAGGCAAATTTCTGTGTTCGATATTCCGCAAATTAATTTTTGTTTTGGGAAATATATTCATCTGTATCAAATCACAAGTATTCAATTGTATGGTATTGAACAAACAGTCGCCTCATCTTTGAGCAGAATAATATAATATCAGTAATTTAAAAAGCAGTTTCAAGCAAGAATTATTGACAAGATGACTTTTTGAATACCTATATATTCATAGTACATATTTTTTCAGGGCCCCCAAAATACTTTTGCCTAGGGTCCGTATATCCTCAAGTTAGGCCATGGGTACTGGAACTCGATTAATCGTTCTGTTTGAAGCTCGAAACTTTCTTACTACGGGATTCTATCGCACCCGTGATTAAACACCATTCAATAATTTTCATAGTGACAGTCAACTCATTTTACTTCATCTTTCTTGTTTCCGCTAGATATTACTGAATGGCATGC
Source organism: Mastigoproctus giganteus (assembly GCF_048544385.1). Classification (NCBI taxonomy): domain Eukaryota; kingdom Metazoa; phylum Arthropoda; class Arachnida; order Uropygi; family Thelyphonidae; genus Mastigoproctus; species Mastigoproctus giganteus. The sequence goes on along the minus strand of NC_143585.1, from coordinate 11,077,546 downwards.
ACAGGGATTTCCTTCAGACCTCTTGAGGAGGACCACTTTCTCTTAGTAACAGACATTGATAAAGCACTGAAAGACATCTGTGAAAATCCCAGAATAAGCGATATTTATGTTAAAAGAGTACAGGAAGTGATTCCAGGTAAGTTGTATAAATTTTTAAAAAGTCCTATAAATCTGTTTATTTAAATTAGTTTGATTTTTTTTTTTTTATGTGAACCCCAAACACGAGAGGTATTAGAACCTATAGTACTTAGTACCGTGCTCGGGTTGGAGGTTGAGAAGAAGAAAGAAGATATTTGTTGACATTGGACTTGAACTTCTGTAGACTGTAATTTTCAGGAAATACGTATGAAGGAAGGTTGTTGCAGAAAATGGCAGATGAATGAATAAACGAGGAAGATGAAAAGTTGGTTCTGTGGGTTTTATGTTGGACAGTAAATGGATGTTGGCTGGTGGCGGCACGTGTTCGGACTGTTTTGAAAGAGAGAGCAGGAATTATTGAAGCCAATTCAGAAGAACAGTGCCCATTGAAATATCTGTAGAAGAGGCATGCAGCAGAAACAGTACGTCTATGAGAAAGCGAGTGGAGAGACGCTGTTAGAGATGAATCATTAATTAACCTAACTGCCCTCTTCTGAATGGAATCAAGAAGCCTGAGAGAGGTTTTGGGGGTACCACCCCAGGTGTGGGAACAATATTCCATGGCAGGACGGATTTGCGATTTATACAGAGTGAGCAGCTGTTTGGAAGAAAAGTAACGCCGAGAGCGAAAGAGAAAACCAAGTTTTTTAGATGCAGAGGAAGCAATATTTGTAATGTGCTTGTGCAAAGAGAGATTAGAAGTCAGGGTAATCCCCAAAAGAGATATAACATTTTGCCTAGAAATCGGAGTGTCACTAAAGATAAGCATAGGAGCAGAAGAATCCTTTTTGCGAGATTAGCATTAGCATTAGCATTAGTAGAGGCATTTGATGCAAGAAAGCAAGCCTATGCAGCATCAGCCAAAAAAAAAAAAAAAAAAAACCCACTTCCCTTCACCCCTCTGTTCGTTCAAAATACCTGTCCAGCTGAACCTTAAACTTATTTAGGCTATCAACCTCCACCACAAGGGATGGAAGTCTGTTCCACCAACCAACCACCCGCTGGCTAAAGGCAAATTTCCGCACGTCTATCCTACATCTGTCTTTCCTCAATTTGAATTTATGCCCTCTCAGGTGATTATTCTGAGCTAGAGGAAGAATCCCATCAGCATTGAGCATGCTCAAACCATTCAATAATTCAAATTGAACGGTTTCTATCAGAATGGTTTGAATTCAACCATTCAAACCATTCTGATAGAGGTGTATAAAGCCTTGAGGCTTTATACGCCTCTATCAGATCATCTCGCTGGTGCCTAGTCTCCAGACACTGTAATTTGCAAAACTTAAGCCTTTCTTCGTAAGACACCCAATCCTGTTGCCCTTCTCTGTAGTCGTTCCAGCAGCTCTATATCCTTCTTTGAATGAGGCCTCCAGACCTGTATACTGAACTCTAGGTGTGGCCTGACCATTGCCTTATACAAGGGAATAATCACCTCCTTATCCCTGCTGGAAAAATTCCTGTATATCATTGACAATACTACATGAGCTACTCTTGCAGCCCGTCTGCACTGCTCAGAGAACTTCATATCTGCCTGCACAACCACCCCCAAGTCCCTTTCATTCTCTACCACTGTCAGTGTAGTACCACAGAGTTGATACGTTGCTCTGGGGTTGCTGTTTCCCATGTGTAGTACTTTACATTTGTCAATGTTAAACTTCATTTGCCACCTCTCAGCCCATCTGCTCAACCTTTCCAGATCCTGTTGCATCAGCATAGTGCCTACAAACTTGGACATTAAGCTTGGTATACCATCATCAATATCATTTATAAATACAGAAAACAATAATGGACCCATCACTGAGCCCTGAGGGACTCCACTAATAATATTAGTCCACGATGAGCAGTGTCCATTGATTACCACTCTCTGTCTTCTCTTCCTCAACCACCCCTTTATCCATAGCAGCAATTTGCCTCCAATGTCACACTGCTCCAATTTGTGTAGCAGTCTTCCATGTGCAACAGTATCAAAAGCCTTTCTAAGATCCAAGTGTATAATATCAAAGCTATTCAATGCATCCAGTTCTTTTGTGACTGCATCATAGTATCCAATCAAAGTGGTCAGGCAAGACTTCCCCTTAACAAAACCATGCTGTGTCCGAGCTATAACTGAAGTCTTGTCTAAATGATCCTGCAGTGCTTCTTTAACCAGTGCCTCCATTAATTTTTCTGGAACAGAAGTTACGCTCACAGGTCTATAATTACTTGTGTCAGCCTTTGATCCTCCTTTGTGTATTGGGGTCACATTTCCACATTTCCAGTCTATGGTTACCTCCCCTGAGTCCAACAAGCTCTCATAATTATGGCTAAGGGTTTGCTTACATCCCTTGCTGTATCCTTTAATATAACTGGATAGATCCCATCCACCCCGGGTGCCTTTCTTGTGTTTATTTTCAACAGTTTCTGCTCCACTTTACACCCAGTTATTTCAAGATTCTGTAGGTTACTGCTAGAGTTGAATACACCTCTGGCATTTCCCTCGCTGAATAACTCCTCATGTGTGAATGTCGATGCAAAATATTCATTTAGTTTGTTAGCTACCTGAGCAGGATCATAAACAGTTGACCCATCAATATCAAGTGGACCAATCTTATTCATCCCCTTCCTTCTAGAGTTTACATAAGTAAAGAACTCTTTGCTGTTTTTCTTTGCATCCCTAGCCAAGGATTTCTCGTAATCTGCCTTCGTTTGCCTAACCTCCTTTGTTACTTGGTTGCATATCAACTTCTATCTATCATAGGCTTCTTTTTTTTTTTTGATTTGGTAGCTGTTGGCGCATCGGCTTCTGTGGCCATATTGCACATCCGAAGGTTTTTGCAGTAATTTGATCCAAGACCGAGGCGGGAATCGAACCCGCTACCTTTGGGTTGCCTTGCAGTTACTTAACCCACTCGGCTATCCCGGTCGGCCATAGGCTTCTGTGTAATGTGTTAATTTGTTAGCATCCCACGCATTTTTCTTCTCTGCCATATGTCTCATTAGTTCATCTGACATCCATTTTGGCCTAAACCTTGAACAATATTTCTTAGTTGGTATGTAAAGCCTAGTAGCTTCCAAGATAAGTTCTTTGAATGCTTCCCATTTTGAATTTGCTGTTGGTAACATCATCAGTTGGTCCCACTGTATAGAATTTAAATACTGTCTCAGTCCATCGTAGTCGCCTTTACGGAAGCAATAACCCTTCCCTTTACCCCTAATGGTAGTTACCTCTTTGAGTAAATCCCACTTCAGCACACTGTGATCACTGCCACCAAGTGGTTCATTTATCTGCAGATTCTTAATGCATGAAGAATCACTACTGATAATCAAATCAAGAGTATTACTCCCTCTAGTTGCCTCCCGAACATGCTGATGTAGAAAACAATCATCCAATAAATCCACAAAAGCCCTTCTAGTGTGTAAGTGACCAGCCCCCAAATTCCAGTCAATATTTGGGAAATTAAAATCTCCCATTATAAGACTCTCTGATTTACTGGCCCACTCTATTTCCCTGTACAGTTTCTTATTATACTCATTAGAGTCATTAGGCCTACAGCAGCATACTCCAACTCTCAATTTTGATCTCCCAATGCTTATGTCACACCAAACTGACTCAACACTGCACTGTCCAGCGATGTCGACTGGCTTCACTTCCTTGGATTTTATGTGTTTCTTAACTAATAGCATAACCCCTCCCCCTTTCCTATCCTGTCTATCCTTTCTGTAGACGTTGTACTCCCCAAATTCCAGTTCTGCATCCCTTATATCTGTGTGACACCACGTCTCTGATATCCCAACAATATCTGCCTTCGATGTTTTGAGCAATACCTCAAATTCATCAAATTTATTTACTAAACTCCTAGCATTGGTGTACACGCAAGTATACCTGCACCTGTTTCTATTCTTAGCTACCCTAACACAACCCATGTGTTTACTCGTACCGCAATGACTCCCAGCAGTCTCTGAAATATCTTGAATCTTGTTTTCCAGGCTTCTGCTCATTCCAATAGAAGCAGTGCAAGAATATCTTTCACCTCTGCCAGTGGTTACCGTCAATCTATTGGTCTTTGTCTCCCCCCGAGCTAGCAGTTTTCCGACCCACCTAACACTGCCTCGATAGCATCAGCAAATATTCTTGCACCCTTTCTATTTAAGTGTATCCCATCCCTGTCGAAGCAATCTCTTTCTCTCTCTCTCCTGTTAACAAGTACAGTCCAGGCTGAAAAAAATTCTACCCCTTGAGCCTTGCACAATCTTTCCAGGGCAATAAGACAAGATATAAGACAAGAGATATAAGACAAGACTGAGTTTTAGAAGGGTTGAAATCAACTAAGTTGTCTTTGCCCCACTGGAGAATACACGAAGATCGGCATTTAAGGAATTGGTAGCAGATTTTCGAGAAGTTCAAGCTGATTGAGCAGGACAAGGTTTCTCAAAATGGAAAGTTGAATGCAATGTGCTATCATCGGCAAAACTATGGATAGGATTTCCAGTCAATGGAAGAAGGTCATTGATATACAAGACGAAAAGAGTGGGGGAAAGAACTGAACCTTGGGGGACACCGGCATTAGTGGAGAAGTTAGAAGACAGAGAGCCATCTACCATCACCCTGAGTGAGCGATTAGAGAGAAAACTGGATAACCAATTACTAAAAACAGTTGGCAAACCATAAGATGGAAGCTTGTTTAAAAGACCTTTGTGCCAAACTCGATCAAAAGCCTTTGAGATGTCAAGAGCAACTACTTGTGTTTCACCGAACCTTTCCATTGAATTAGTCCATAAATGGGTAACATAAGCCAGAATATCTCCATTAGATCGACACTGACGGAATCCATACTGGTGATCGTTGATCAGATGGAAGGTTTCTAGGTATTTTAAGAGTTGGCGGTTAATTGATTTCTCCATTACTTTAGAAAGAGTAGAAGTAATTGCAATGGGACTATAATTGGATGGGAGGGATTTGTCACCCTTTTTAGGAACTGGCTGGATATGAGCAAATTTACAAGCAGAAAGAAAAACACCTCTGGAATAAGAAAGTGAAAAAAGGCGGCGAAGAATAGGAGTAAGTTCAGGAGCACAGGTTTTGAGAACAAGTGGAGAAATACCATCAGGACCTGGAGCTTTCTTAGCATCAAGATTCATTAAAATCCTTCTGATATCCTTTTTGACGGAAGACCACAGGAGGCATTGAACGGAGCGTGTTAGGAATGTTGGGAGGTGTTTTACCAAGATCATTAATACATGAGCTGGAAGAAAAATGGAATGCTAGCAGGTCAACTTTATCCTTGGCTGAAGCGGTAACAGAACCATCTGGTTCTGTGACACAGAGACAACCCCCAAGGCAGAATGCGCTGGTCCCGAAGGAACTAGTAGTTGTTGGTGACTCTATTGTCAGGGAAACGGGGAACATGCTTTGTAAAAAAGATAGGTGGAACAGGACCAGGGTATGTCTGCCAGGGGCAAAGGTTGATGACGTTGTAGAGCGAATATCATCTTTTAAGGGCACAAAAGGTGATATAGTTGTACACGTTGGCACTAATAATATTAAGAGTAGGAGACCGGCAGAATTACTTAACAAGTACAGGTCACTGTTGAACAAAAGCCGAGAATTAGGGTTGAATTTGAAAGTGTCTGCAATTCTGCCCAGACACGATAAGAGGGAGTATATGATGAGAGCCTTGTCGATCAATTCGGCCCTGGAAAGATTGTGCAAGGCTCAAGGGGTAGAATTTTTTTCAGCCTGGACTGTACTTGTTAACAGGAGAGATTGCTTCTACAGGGATGGGATACACTTAAATAGAAAGGGTGCAAGAATATTTGCTGATGCTATCGAGGCAGTGTTAGGTGGGTCGGAAAACTGCTAGCTTGGGGGGAGACAAAGACCAATAGATTGACAGTAGCCACTGGCAGAGGTGAAAGAGATTCTTGCACTGCTTCTATTAGAATGAGCAGAAGCCTGAAAAACAAGATGCATGGTATTTCAGAGACTGCTGGGAGTCATTGCGGTACAAGTAAACACATGGGTTGTGTTAGGGTAGCTAAGAATAGAAACAGGTGCAGGTATACTTGCGTGTACACCAATGCTAGGAGTTTAGTAAATAAATTTGATGAATTTGAGGTATTGCTCAAAACATCGAAGGCAGATATTGTTGGGATATCAGAGACGTGGTGTCACACAGATATAAGGGATGCAGAACTGCAATTTGAGGAGTACAACGTCTACAGAAAGGATAGACAGGATAGGAAGGGGGGAGGTGTTATGCTATTAGTTAAGACACACATAAAAACCAAGGAAGTGAAGCCAGTCGACATCGCTGGACAGTGCAGTGTGGAGTCAGTTTGGTGTGACATAAACTTTGGGAGATCAAAATTGAGAGTAGGAGTGTGCTATAGGCCTAATGACTCTGATGAGTATAATAAGGAACTGTACAGGGAAATAGAGTGGGCCAGTAAATCAGAGTGTCTTATAATGGGAGATTTTAATTTCCCAGATATTGACTGGAATTTGTGGGCTGGTCACTCACACACTAGCAAGGCTTTTGTGGATTTATTGGATGATTGTTTTCTACATCAGCATGTTCGGGAGGCAACTAGAGGGAGTAATACTCTTGATTTGATTATCAGCAGTGATTCTTCATGCATTAAGAATCTGCAGATAAATGAACCACTAGGTGGCAGTGATCACAGTGTGCTGAAGTGGGATTTACTCAAAGAGTTAACTACCATTAGGGGTAAAGGGAAGGGTTATTGCTTCCGTAAAGGCGACTACGATGGACTGAGACAGTATTTAAATTCTATACAGTGGGACCAACTGATGATGTTACCAACAGCAAATTCAAAATGGGAAGCATTCAAAGAACTTATCTTGGAAGCTACTAGGCTTTACATACCAACTAAGAAATATTGTTCAAGGTTTAGGCCAAAATGGATGTCAGATGAACTAATGAGGCATATGGCAGAGAAGAAAAATGCATGGGATACTTACAAATTAACACATGACACAGAAGCCTATGATAGATACAAGTTGATATGCAAACAAGTTACAAAGGAGGTTAGGCAGGCGAAGGCAGATTACGAGAAATCCTTGGCAAGGGATGCAAAGAAAAACAGCAAAGAGTTCTTTACTTATGTAAACTCTAGAAGGAAAGGGATGAATCAGATTGGTCCACTTGATATTGATGGGTCAAGTGTTGATGATCCTGCTCAGGTGGCTAACAAACTAAATGAATATTTTGCATCGACATTCACACATGAGGAGTTATTCAGCGAGGGGAATGCCAGAGATGTATTCAACTCTAGCAGTAAGTTAAAGAATCTTGAAATAACTGGGAGTAAAGTGGAGGAGAAACTGTTGAAGATAAACACAAGAAAGGCACCCGGGGTGGATGGGATCTATCCTGTTATATTAAAGGAGGCAGCAAAGGAAGTAAGCAAACCCTTAGCCATAATTATGAGAGCTTCCTTGGACTCAGGGGAGGTACCCATAGACTGGAAATGTGCAAATGTGACCCCAATTCACAAAGGAGGTTCAAAGGCTGATACAAGTAATTATAGACCTGTGAGCTTATCTTCTGTTCCAGGAAAATTAATGGAGGCACTGGTTAAAGACGCACTGCAGGATCATTTAGACAAGACTTCAGTTATAGCTCAGACACAGCATGGTTTTGTTAAGGGGAAGTCTTGCCTGACCAACTTGATTGGATACTATGATGCAGTCACAAAAGAACTGGATGCAGGGAATAACTTGATATTATATACTTGGATCTTAGAAAGGCTTTTGATACTGTTGCACATGGAAGACCGCTACAGAAATTGGAGCAGTGTGACATTGGAGGCAAATTGCTGCTATGGATAAAGGGGTGGTTGAGGGGGAGAAGACAGAGAGTGGTAATCAATGGACACTGCTCATCGTGGACTGATGTTATTAGTGGAGTCCCTCAGGGCTCAGTGTTGGGTCCATTATTGTTTTCTGTATTTATAAATGATATTGATGATGGTATATCGGGATTAATGTCCAAGTTTGCAGACGATACAAAGGTTGGCAGGGTTGTCAAGGACACTACTGACACTATGCTGCTGCAACAGGATCTGGAAAGGTTGAGCAGATGGGCTGAGAGGTGGCAAATGAAGTTTAACATTGACAAATGTAAAGTACTACACATGGGAAACAGCAACCCCAGAGCAACGTATCAACTCTGTGGTACAACACTGACAGTGGTAGAGAATGAAAGGGGCTTGGGGGTGGTTGTGCAGGCAGATATGAAGTTCTCTGAGCAGTGCAGACGGGCTGCAAGAGTAGCTCATGGAGTATTGTCAATGATATACAGGAATTTTTCCAGCAGGGATAAGGAGGTGATTATTCCATTGTATAAGGCGATGGTCAGGCCACACCTAGAGTACTGTATACAGGTCTGGAGGCCTCATTTCAAGAAGGATGTAGAGCTGCTGGAACGAGTACAGAGAAGGGCAACAAGATTAGTGAATACAACAAAGGGGTGCTCTTACGAAGAAAGGCTTAAGTTTTGCAAATTACAGTGTCTGGAGACTAGGCACCAGCGAGGTGATCTGATAGAGGTGTATAAAGCCTTGAATGGTTTAAGCATGCTCAATGCTGATGGGATTCTTCCTCTAGCTCAGAATAATCACCTGAGAGGGCATAAATTCAAATTGAGGAAAGACAGATGTAGGATAGACGTGCGGAAATTTGTCTTTAGCCAGCGGGTGGTTGGTTGGTGGAACAGACTTCCATCCCTTGTGGTGGAGGTTGATAGCCTAAATAAGTTTAAGGCTCAGCTGGACAGGTATTTTGAACGAACAGAGGGGTGAAGTGGAAGTGGTTTTTTTTTTTTTTTTTTTCTTTTTTTGGCTGATGCTGCATAAGCTTGCTTTCTTGCATCAAATGCCTCTACTAATGCTAATGCTAATGCTAATGTTTGGACAGAGGTGGGAGCAAAGATGGGCAAAAGTTGCGGCCAATAGCTTTGGCAAAAGACCAAAATGCTCGGCTACCATTAGGGCAAGAAGCAAGTTTTCTACTCTTAGCCTGTGCAAACCCTAGTTTGGACTGGTTAATAACTGCTTTACAATTGTTGCAAGCTTTGGTGTAGGCAGAAAATGAAACTGAAGAATTAGAAACAAGCCAATTAAGATATGCAACATTCTTCTCTTGGACAGCCTTAGCAAATTTATTGAAAACCAAAGTTTAGAAAAAGGACGAGATTTTAATATGGAGTGTGGGATAAAGGATTCCATTCCTGCAAGAATAATTTCACTGACACGATCTGAGCAAACGTTGACTTCAGAAGTTTTGGAACAGCAATCCGACCAAGGAAAAGAAGAAAAGAAGTCTCGCAGGTCATCCCATTTCGCATTCTTGTAATGCCAAACAACAGGAGGTTTGAAATAGCCATGAGATAAAGGCTCCATTGGAGAAGAGACAATCACCAAGTTGTGATCTGAAGTGCCTAAAGGACCTCTCACTTCAACCGTGTACTTAGAAGGGTTGTTTGTGAGAAAAAGATCAAGCGTATTGGCTTTATGATTAGGATTGTCCGGTATTCTTGTAGGAAAATGAACAATCTGTGCTAGGTCATTAGTAATTGCAAGCGCCTCAGCATCTCGACCTGCTGGGTCGGTGTGACTAGAAAACGGAAGCCAGCTGGAGTTGTGAACATTAAAATTACGAAGGAAAATTACTTCACTGTTAGGAAAGTTGGACTGGAGAAAGTAAAGTTTCAAATAGAGGAAGTCAAAGAGTTCCAAGTGATTAGTGGAGTTGTGAGAACGGTAGAGACAACAGATGAATTTTACACAATGAGGTAGAGAGATTTTAAGCCAGAGAAGATCGAAGAGAGGAGATTCCAAATTGCCAAGTCTCTGACAGGGAATATCAGAACGGACATATGCACAAGTACCACCTTTGAGGCGAAAGGAATCATACAGCGAATAATTCGGGCATCTGAGATGAGCAGTAGATGAATAAACCGATAACTGAGATTCTTTCAGAAAACGTATATGGTGTTTGGCAGACTGCAAGTGGAAATGGACATCGTTGAGATTAGAATTGAGACCACGTATATTTGTGAAATGAATTAGGAAGTCCTTGGGA